>NC_092710.1:360734881-361334881 GCF_047496885.1 Scyliorhinus torazame | reverse complement strand
CTTGACTAGCAGCGCCACACCTCCCCCTCTTTTGCCTCCTTCTCTGAGCTTACTAAAACACATAAACCCCGGAACCTGCAACATTCATTCCTGTCCCTGCTCTATCCATGTCTCCGAAATGGCCACAACATCGAAGTCCCAGGTACCAACCCATGCTGCCAGTTCCCCTACCTTATTTCGTATACTCCTGGCATTGACGTAGACACACTTCAAACCACCTACCTGAACATTGGCCCCCTCCTGCGAAGTCAAATCTGTGCTCCTGACCTCTATACTCTCATTCTCCCGTACCCTAAAACTACAATCCAGGTTCCCATGCCCCTGCTGCATTAGTTTAACCCCCCCCCCCCCAAAGAGCACTAACATGGGATACAGGAATCTTAATGAGGTGGATTCAAGATTGGATCAACTATAGAAGACAAAGCGTGATGACAGGTAGCTGCTTTAGTGACTGGATGCCAGTGTCCAGTGACATACCACCAAGAATTGTGCTTAATCCCCTCTTGTTTGCCATTTATATAAATTACTTAGATTGATTTTTTTCCAATTAAGAGGCAATTTAGCGTGGCCAATCCACTTGCCCTGCACATCTTTGGGTTGTGGGGACGAACCCCGGACAGTCACGGGGACAATGTGCAAACTCCACACGGACAGTTATCCAGAGCCGGTATCGAAACTGGGACCTTGGCGCCGTATAAATTACTTAAATGACTATGTGGGGGGTAGGATCAGAAAGTTTGCTGTTGGCACAAAGTTTCGCCGGGTGGTTAACAGTGAGGCTGAGAGTCTTGAGTTGCAGGAAATATAGAAGGTATGGTCAAATGGGCAGAACAATGGCAGATGGAATTTGACCCTGAGAAGTATGAGGTGATACACTTTGGAAGGAGTATTTTAACAAGGAAGTATTCAATGAATGGCTTGACACTGGGAAGCCTCGAGGAACGAAGGGACATTGGCAAGTTGGCCCATCGATCTCTGAACGCAGAAGGCCATTTAATCAGGTGATGAAAGAGGCAAATGGGACGATTGTCTTTATCAATCGAGGCATATATTGCAAATGCAGGAAGTTCATTATCGAGTTTTATAAAACTGTGCGCAATTATGGCAACTAAAGTCTTGTAAGGATAGGAAGGACATGATTGCACTGGAGCGGGTGCAGTGGCGATTCACCAGGATGATGCCTGGGATGGAATATTTAAGTAATTCAGAGAGGTTGGATCAGCTTGATTTGTTTTCGCTAGAGCAGAGTAGACTGAGGGGTGACCTGATTGTGGTGTACATGATTAAAAGTTGCATAGAGAGGGTGGATAGAGAACAACTGCTCCCCTTCGTCCAAGGGTCAGTTACGAGGGGGGCACAAGTTTAAGGTGAGGGGCAGAATGTTTAGTGAGGATTTGAGGAAAGTATTTTGTGCCCAGGAGGTGCTAACAGTCTGGAATGGTCGGGGATGGTTATTGACGCGGGGTGCCTCACATCCTTTAAAAAATACCTGGCTGAGTACTTCACATGTCACAACAGATGTGACAAGTGATGGCAAATGGGATTAGGTAGGTAGGTCAGGTGTTTTTTATGTGTTGTTGAAGTCTCTATTGGCGGAAGGGCCTCCTCTGCATTATCTGGACCACTGGGAGCTCTTCCGGGGCAGGTGTGACCTGTATAAGAAGGACGGGTTGCATCTAAACCGGAGAGGCATAAATATCCTGGCCGCGAGGTTTGCTAGTGTCACACGGGAGGGTTTAAACTAGTATGGCAGAGGGGTGGGCATGGGAGCAATAGGTCAGAAGGTGAGAGCATTGAGGGAGAACTAGGGAATAGGGACAGTGTGGCTCTGAGGCAGAGCAGACAGGGAGAAGTTGCTGAACACAGCGGGTCTGGTGGCCTGAAGTGCATATGTTTTAATGCAAGAAGTATTACGGGTAAGGCAGATGAACTGAGAGCTTGGATTAGTACTTGGAACTATGATGTTGTTGCCATTACAGAGACCTGGTTGAGGGAAGGGCAGGATTGGCAGCTAAACGTTCCAGGATTTAGATGTTTCAGGCGGGATAGAGGAGGATGTAAAAGGGGAGGCGGAGTTGCGCTACTGGTTCGGGAGAATATCACAGCTGTACTGCGGGAGGACACCTCAGAGGGCAGTGAGGCTATATGGGTAGAGATCAGGAATAAGAAGGGTGCAGTCACAATGTTGGGGTATACTACAGGCCTCCCAACAGCCAGCGGGAGATAGAGGAGCAGATAGGTAGACAGATTTTGGAAAAGAGTAAAAACAACAGGGTTGTGGTGATGGGAGACTTCAACTTCCCCAATATTGACTGGGACTCACTTAGTGCCAGGGGCTTAGACGGGGCGGAGTTTGTAAGGAGCATCCAGGAGGGCTTCTTAAAACAATATGTAGGCAGTCCAACTAGGGAAGGGGCGGTACTGGACCTGGTATTGGGGAATGAGCCCGGCCAGGTGGTAGATGTTTCAGTAGGGGAGCATTTCGGTAACAGTGACCACAATTCAGTAAGTTTTAAAGTACTGGTGGACAAGGATAAGAGTGGTCCGAGGATGAATGTGCTAAATTGGGGGAAGGCTAATTATAACAATATTAGGCGGGAACTGAAGAACATAGATTGGGGGCGGATGTTTGAGGGCAAATCAACATCTGACATGTGGGAGGCTTTCAAGTGGCAGTTGAAAGGAATTCAGGACCGGCATGTTCCTGTGAGGAAGAAGGATAAATACGGCAATTCTCGGGAACCTTGGCTGACGAGAGATATTGTAGGCCTCGTCAAAAAGAAAAAGGAGGCATTTGTCAGGGCTAAAAGGCTGGGAACAGACGAAGCCTGCGTGGAATATAAGGAAAGTAGGAAGGAACGTAAGCAAGGAGTCAGGAGGGCTAGAAGGGGTCACGAAAAGTCATTGGCAAATAGGGTTCAGGAAAATCCCAAGGCTTTTTACACGTACATAAAAAGAAAGAGGGTAGCCAGGGAAAGGGTTGGCCCACTGAAGGATAGGCAAGGGAATCTATGTGTGGAGCCAGAGGAAATGGGCGAGGTACTAAATGAATACTTTGCATCAGTATTCAACAAAGAGAAGTAATTGGTAGATGTTGAGTCTGGAGAAGGGTGTGTAGATAGCCTGGGTCACATTGAGATCCAAAAAGACGAGGTGTTGGGTGTCTTCAAAAATATTAAGGTAGATAAGTCCCCAGGGCCTGATGGGATCTACCCCAGAATACTGAAGGAGGCTGGAGAGGAAATTGCTGAGGCCTTGACAGAAATCTTTGGATCCTCGCTGTCTTCAGGGGATGTCCCGGAGGACTGGAGAATAGCCAATGTTGTTCCTCTGTTTAAGAAGGGTAGCAAGGATACTCCCGGGAACTACAGGCCGGTGAGCCTTACTTCAGTGGTAGGGAAATTACTGGAGAGAATTCTTCGAGACAGGATCTACTCCCATTTGGAAGCAAATGGACGTATTAGTGAGAGGCAGCACGGTTTTGTGAAGGGGAGGTCGTGTCTCACTAACTTGATAGAGTTTTTCGAGGATGTCACTAAGATGATTGATGCAGGTCGGGCAGTGGATGTTGTCTATATGGACTTCAGTAAGGCCTTTGACAAGGTCCCTCAATGTAGACTAGTACAAAAGTTGAAGTCACACGGGATCAGGGGTGAGCTGGCAAGGTGGATACAGAACTGGCTAGGCCATAGAAGGCAGAGAGTAGCAATGGAAGGATGCTTTTCTAATTGGAGGGCTGTGACCAGTGGTGTTCCACAGGGATCAGTGCTGGGACCTTTGCTCTTTGTAGTATATATAAATGATTTGGAGGATAATGTAACTGGCCTGATTAGTAAGTTTGCAGACGACACAAAGGTTGGTGGAATTGCGGATAGCGATGAGGACTGTCGGAGGATACAGCAGGATTTAGATTGTTTGGAGACTTGGGCGGAGAGATGGCAGATGGAGTTTAATCCGGACAAATGTGAGGTAATGCATTTTGGAAGGTCTAATGCAGGTAGGGAATATACAGTGAATGGTAGAACCCTCAAGAGTATTGAAAGTCAAAGAGATCTAGGAGTACAGGTCCACAGGTCATTGAAAGGGGCAACACAGGTGGAGAAGGTAGTCAAGAAGGCATACGGCATGCTTGCCTTCATTGGCCGGGGCATTGAGTATAAGAATTGGCAAGTCATGTTGCAGCTGTATAGAACCTTAGTTAGGCCACACTTGGAGTCTAGTGTTCAATTCTGGTCGCCACACTACCAGAAGGATGTGGAGGCTTTAGAGAGGGTGCAGAAGAGATTTACCAGAATGTTGCCTGGTATGGAGGGCATTAGCTATGAGGAGCGGTTGAATAAACTCGGTTTGTTCTCACTGGAACGAAGGAGGTTGAGGGGAGACCTGATAGAGGTATACAAAATTATGAGGGGCATAGACAGAGTGGATAGTCAGAGGCTTTTCCCCAGGGTAGAGGGGTCAGTTACTAGGGGGCATAGGTTTAAGGTGAGAGGGGCAAGCTTTAGAGTAGCTGTACGAGGCAAGTTTTTTACGCAGATGGTAGTGGGTGCCTGGAACTCGCTACCAGAGGAGGTAGTGGAAGCAGGGACGATAGGGACATTTAAGGGGCATCTTGACAAATACATGAATAGGATGGGACTAGAGGGATACGGACCCAAGAAGTGTAGAAGATTGTAGTTTAGTCGGGCAGCATGGTCGGCACGGGCTTAGAGGGCCGAAGGGCCTGTTCCTGTGCTGTACATTTCTTTGTTCTTTGTACACAAAGCCGAATTTACCCAGAAGCGGGTAGAATGGGAACAGAAATAATAAATCAGAAATGTGCACACATCGTTTCATGACCGAAACATTTAGAGGAAATATAATTGTCATCTTCCTTCTTACTTAACAGTTAACCTGGTGGCAATCGTGATCCTTTTTCGTGGAAACTGTGGTCTTTCCAAATGCATCATTCTCTATCTACTGGCCATGGGAGTGGCTGATCTGATGGTGATTATCACTGATGTGGTCATGCATAGAATTAATAACATGTATTTTCCGAATAGTTTCTTGTTCCTCACTCCTATCTGTACTCTCAGGCATGTTCTCTATATTGTGTCTGTTGATGGTTCTGTTTGGTTTACAGTATCTTTTACATTTGATCGCTTAACAGCAATTTGCTATCAAAGTTTCAAACGGAAATACTGCACTGTTAAAACTGTGACTGTTATTATATCTGTCGTTTGTTTAGGGAGTTTTTTAAGAAGCATTCCTGTCTTTTTCGTATACAAACCTTTTGTTGTAATTAACCATGTTCCATGGTACTGTGTTGGGAAAGCAAGCTACTGGAGTTCCCCTTTCTGGAAAGCATATCAATGTATGGACAGCATCTTAACGCCGTTATTACCAATTCTGTTGATTTTGCTGTTCAACCTGTTCACTCTCAGGCACATTCTAGCGTCAAATGAAGTCCGCAGGGGCCTCCGAGGAAATCTTGAGAATCACAGCGATCCAGAGGTGGCAAACAGGAGAAAGTCGATGATTTTGTTGTTCACCATCTCTGCGAATTTCGTCCTGTTATGGATGACGCAACTTGTATATTCCTTAAATTGGCAATTGGTCAACTTTAATTATCAAAACAAATATCTCAATGTTCCTGTTTACGTCGCCCAGCAGTGTGGGTTTATGCTGCAGCTTCTCAGCTCGTCCACAAACACCTGCATCTATGTATTGACGCAAAATAAATTCAGAGCAGAGCTAAAACACATGATAATGGATCCCTTTAAACTAAAAGGGAAATGTGTTTAATAATAATGGCACTTGAAAAATATATTGTAGAATTGGAATCCTTTTTTTTCTTCCTTGGCATCAAGCTTGTAATTGATAATATGGAAAGATGTGTCATTTGAAACAGGGAAGTCTGGCAAAATCTGGTCTGAGAGAAACATGGTAGGATACAGGGAAAGATCCCACAAAGGGTTAACAGCAGCTGTCAGGGAAGTATTGAAAAATGCAGCTAGCCTTGATCAAGCAGGCTTAGCAAACAAGACAAACAGGATTTTGAATGAAGCCAAAGACAATGGCTCACACCTTCATTGAAAGTAACTAACTTAGTAAGGATCTGGAAAAGAATGGATGAGGTTCTAAGTGTGAAAATTTGCTAATACCAGGTTTATCAGTCTACGAGAAACATAATTCAAAGCCAAAATCAAAGTCAAAATTGAGCGAGGACACAATTGGAAAATAAAACTATAGAAATGACAGGAATTAAAAGTAACACCTATTGAAACCAAAGCATTTTGAACATCACAAAGGACACAATGTAATCAGAACTATGAGATGAAGTCATGTCAAAATGAATACTTCGTTGGGTTAGACTATTTAGATCAAAAGGTACTTTTTACAATCAAAGAAAATAAGAGTTACTTTACAATAACATCAAAAAACGTAATTGTTAGAAAGCAAATATAAACCTCGAGTCCAGGGCAGGAACTATCAGATTCAGAACCAGAACAAGAACCAGAGCTCAGAGGGAGAGAGAGAAAAGCAGAGAAGGAACAAGCAGCTAGTCACAGTCAGCTCGGCCATGGGAAATGGACAGGGCAGAGCAGCCGAGCTAAAATAGCTAAATACATCTAAAGAAGACCAGACTTTAAAGAAGATTGATTGTCAAGTTGGGCCTGAAGGTCACTTCAACCAACCAGAAGGATCCAGAAGCAAGATCTTTTTACTTTTCTGTAAAGACAGTGATTGCATCTTTTAAAAAGAGAAAAAATATATAATAATAAAATAACTTCAAGGTTTTAACCTGAAACAGTGGTTATTCCAAAGTTTACTTTACTTACTTAGCAATGCGGGACCAGGATCGATGCTACTAAGTGGTAAGTAGATGAAATCTTCGGTGAAGGTATGGGTTCTACCAGGGGATAATTTGAAAATATAGTTTAACCTGAATAGCACCCACTGAAGCTTGCATCGGAGTCGGGAAGTGAGAATCCCTGATCACCATTTAGAAAGTCGGCCCTTTTTGGTATAGAGGGAATTCTAAGAATAGTGGTGAGTTTTCAAAAACAAGCTGCATTATTGCCCTTGCACCAAGCAGCAGCATCAAGTAGTTATTTTATTTTATTCGTTCATGGGATGTGAGAGCATTTATTGCCCATCGCAATTTGCCCTTGAGTGGGCAGTTAAGAGCGGTTTTAAATTCCCGAATGGACATGAGTGAACCAGTTGGGGTTTTACGGCAATCAGCAATGGCTTCATGGTTATTATTAGACTTTTAATTCCAGATTTTTAATGAATTGAAATGTCACCATCGACAGTGGCGGGATTTGAACCTGGATCCTTGCAGCATTTCTCTTTGTTTCTGGTTTCGTAGTCCAGTGACACTATCACTGCGCCGCCGCCATTAATGATCAACAAACTGAAAGTTGAATTGCAGCATTAAAATTACAGAAAACAGGGCAGCACGGTGGCACACTGGTTAGCACTGCTGCCTCACGGCGCCGAGGCCCCAGGTTCGATCCCGGCTCTGGGTCTCTGACCGTGTGGAGTTTGCACTTTCTGCCCGTGTTTGCGTGGATTTCACCCTCGCAACCCAAAGAAAGTGCAGAGTAGGTGGATTGGCCATGCTAAAAATAAAAATTGCCCCTTAATTGGAAAAATGAATTGGGTACTCTAAATGTATTTTTTAAAAATTACAGACGACGTTTGCGGGAAGGATAACATGAAGTTATCCTATTATCCTGGTTACAGCATGTGTGAATTTGGACTGGTGTCCCTGGTCGGCAGCCGTGTCGAGATGCGATGCCGGCTGGATTGTCCAATTTTCCTGCATCCCAACGAGTTTTCCCATTGAATCCACCGCAGGCACCCAGGAAACCCATGACTGGCGCGTGCGCTGCTAGTAGGAAGATTGAATCACAACTGCCGGATGAATGGTAGCACCGTAGCACAGTGGTTAGGGCTGTTGCTTCCCGTGGCAGGGACCCGGGTGCGGTTCCAGGATTGTGTCACAGTCTGTGTGGAGTCTGCACGTTCTCACCGTGCCTACGTTAGTTTCCTTCGGGTGCTCCGGTTTCCTTTCTGAATTCTCCCTCAGTGTATCTGAACAGGCGCTGGAGTATGGCGACTACGGTATTTTTACAGTAACTTCATTACTGTGTTAATATAAGCCGAATTGTGACAATAACGATTATTATTATTAATGCTTTATATAAAGGACGGGCTTTCCCCCCTGACCGCACCCGCCGGTAGCGGGATTTTGCATCCGGTCAGCTTACCAATGGGGATCACATTCTTGGCACGCCTACGCCACCCGGAAATCCGCGGGCGTGAGTGCTCTGCCGGCGAAACTGAGAATCCCGCAAATGGAGAATCTAACCCAGTAATCTCCAGATCCATTCCCCTTCTTAATTATCAAATGCACAATGGTGAAGTCACAAAAGCAGAAATAAACTGAATTGTAAAAACATTTAGAATGAGCAATAATGTGTTGCGAGATGGGATGCCGAGGGCGATGAAGGAAATGACATCACAAAACAAGATCTCTCCTCCGGCCACCTGTACACAACATGAATATCATCAAATTCCTGAGGTTGCAGACGGCTTGATTCTGAAACCAATGGTTCAATTTTAACAGGTCGACCCAATGCCAAGGGAAAGTATTTGCGTTCCACATACAGTAAGTCATTTTGGAGCTGAGCAGTTTTGATATTCTTGCAGGGTCATGGGGACAACCCATTTGATTATCATTGAAAGTCACTCGGTGCTTGCTGATGGCACGGGGTTTATTCAGTAGGCTGTCAAAGAGCGAAATCGTGGACAAAATCTATCGTGAATAAACCAAAATGTGCATGTAGTGAAGCCTGTCACAATTGTAACATTAAAATACAAAGGGCGAGATTCTCCGTTTCAGGGAGTAAGTGCTGATGCTGGGACTGAATTGTGGGAGTTCCCCATCCCGTTGGGGGCGCCACTGCCAGAGCATTTCAGGACATGCTCATGGATACTGTGAGCAATTCTGGGCCCCACACGTCAAAAGGACATACTGGCACTGTAGCGGGTCCAGCGGAGATTCACATGGTAGATCCTAGGAATGGTAGGCCTAACATGCGATGAACGTCTGAAGATCCTAGGATTATATTCAATGGAGTTTAGGAGGTTGAGGGGAGATCTAATAGAAAATTGCAAGATAATGAATGGCTTAGATAGGGTGGACGTAGGGAAGTTGTTTCCATTAACAGGGGAGACTAGGACCAGGGGGCACAGCCTTAGAATAAAAAGGACTCACTTTAGAACAAAGATAAGGAGAAATTTCTTCAGCCAGAGAGTGGTGGGTCTGTGGAATTCATTGCCACAGAGGGCGGTGGAGGCCGGGACGTTGAGTGTCTTTAAGACAGAAGTTGATACATTCTTGATTTCTCGAGGAATTGAGGGCGATGGAGAGAGAGCGGGTAAATGAAGTTGAAATCAGCCATGATTGAATGGTGGAGTGGACTCGATGGGCCGAATGGCCTTACTTCCGCCCCTATGTCTTATGGTCTTATGGACCAGTACTCCTGCCACATGAAACGAGTGGAATTCCAACTGACAGCGAAGTTCGATTCGCTTGGTCCCCATCAGTCGGACCAGTAGGCAGTGCTGGATGAGGATAACTTATTCCAGTCAGAGTCACCACACTCCAGCCCATGGCAACACTGCCATCCTACACTTACGTAACCCATAGCTCCCTCCCAGAAGGCGACCGATTCCCAACAGGCGCAGGCCCCGTGCAGGCCAGCCCATGCCATATGCCAGCACCCTCACCACCAGGCGTGGTTGGGTAGGCTGCACACATAGGACCCCTGCTGGGGACCCGTTGTCCAGCCCGCGTCCGAAAGACCTCACAATATCCATTTTCTGTCACGCCAGAGGAATACAGCCCACAACAGCCAGGTACAGAAGACGACGGGGAGGGTTGGCACAACAAGTGACAACCAAGTGATCCCACAATGCACTCTGATGTCCCAATGGTACGTGACACTCCTCGGTCCCACACCACGCATACCTGTGAACTCACCATGAGTCTCGTCTTGTGACTTCAAGTCTCACCACCTGACGACGTGTTCCCCGCCCCCAGCCGCTGCATCATGACCCAACTTATGAGGTGTGTCAGTCTGGTGTGCCGCTACACCCGATGGCACATATTATGTGGTCACACTGCCTTCTCGTCACTGTTGTCACCAACATCCTCCACCATCCCAGAGAAACGCATCTCGTTTCGCCATTTTAGTGAAGAGTCGCTTGAGGCAATATACTTTATGCACCACACACATGTGGTTGTAGATCAGGTGGCGGTAGAAATCCACAAGGAAGCTGACAGTCGCAGGGCGGGCCGAACTAACGGACCAGCTGCTCTCCATACATATCTAGTACTTCTGGAAAGGGCGGTCCCATCGATATTGGAGATGAAGTCATAGAGCCAGTGACCACATGAGGGGGTTTCAGCAAAAATCCAGTGCATGCAGGCGCAGTGTCTAAACGCTTGCAGGAGAAATAGCTACCCAGGGCAACACCGAATGGGTAGCATCGCAGTGGAAGCCTTGGACGTGTAGACCATTGGCCAGGTTGTCCAAGGCCTGCGGCACAATGTGAGGTATTGGACAGGAGGTGTATGTCAAAGGCAGCTATGTACCAGAGCCACATGGGCATTGTTACGGCGTAGCCCAATGACAACGGCCCATGGCTGCGATGTCCAGACCTGTGGCCAGGCGTTGGCTGACCTGCGACAGTCACAGAGGAACCTGCCACAGGATAACGTAGGGCAGACTCAGAGCAATGTGGATTAGTCTCTGTGCTCCATGTGTAGGGCAGACTCAGAGCAATGTGGATTAGTCTCTGTGCTCCATGTGTAGGGCAGACTCAGAGCAATGTGGATTAGTCTCTGTGCTCCATGTGTAGGGCAGACTCAGAGCAATGTGGATTAGTCTCTGTGCTCCATGTGTAGGGCAGACTCAGAGCAATGTGGATTAGTCTCTGTGCTCCATGTGTAGGGCAGACTCAGAGCAATGTGGATTAGTCTCTGTGCTCCATGTGTAGGGCAGACTCAGAGCAATGTGGATTAGTCTCTGTGCTCCATGTGTAGGGCAGACTCAGAGCAATGTGGATTAGTCTCTGTGCTCCATGTGTAGGGCAGACTCAGAGCAATGTGGATTAGTCTCTGTGCTCCATGTGTAGGGCAGACTCAGAGCAATGTGGATTAGTCTCTGTGCTCCATGTGTAGGGCAGACTCAGAGCAATGTGGATTAGTCTCTGTGCTCCATGTGTAGGGCAGACTCAGAGCAATGTGGATTAGTCTCTGTGCTCCATGACTAAAAACATGGAGGTTCTGGTTGAGATGAGTGGAGGCCTCCAGGACTTGCAACGCTAGGTGACCGTGGTACCCCAGCACCTCACTCCGGCCTGTTCCCATCCCAAGTAATGCCCCACTGGCATTTGATAGCCCTAGTGATGAGAAGGTGATGTTACCCGTGCCTGTGAAACCCATTGGATGGCTGCAGGAACACCACAGCGCCTCTGAATGCCCACAACCAGTCCCAGGTACATACGATGCAGCAGCGAAGACGGGGGGCGGGGGGTGGGGGCACCACACGTCACGTGGCTGCCCGTCAACTGCCGGGTCTATCCAAGCGTGGCCGCTCAGAGGACGGCCGCGAAAGTCGCCCAGGTCACAAGTTGGGGACGTCGGAGCAGTCCGCCTCCAGATCTCATGTACCCCCTGGGGTATCACGTAGAAGGATCATCAGGATAGGTGAGGTTAGAAAGTTAGACACCAGTTCAGTTGATACGGGTTCACTGCATAGGGCAACGTTTGGACCTGTGATTGGATAGGCTTTGGATTTTGTTTCTTGTCACGTGTACTGAGGTACAGTGAAAAGTATTTTTCTGCGAGCAGCTCAACAGATCATTAAGTACGTGGGAAGAAAAGGGAATAAAATAAAATACATAATAGGGCTAGGCAAGGTATAGAATGTAACTACATTATCACAGGTATCGGATGAAGCATACAGGGTGTAGTGTTAATGAGTTAAGTCCATAAGAAGGTCATGTAGGAGTCTGGTGACAGTGGGGAAGAAGCTGTTTTTGAGTCTGTTCGTGCGTGTTCTCAGACTTCTGTATCTCCTACCCGATGGAAGAAGTTGGAAGAGTGAGTAAGCCGGGTGGGAGGGATCTTTGATTATGATGCCCGCTTTCTCCAGGCAGCGGGAGGTGCTGATGGAGTCAATGGATGGGAGGCAGGTTCGTGTGATGGACTGGGCGGTGTTCACGACTCTCTGATGTTTCTTGCGGTCCTGGGCCGAGCAGTTGCCATACCAGGCTGTGATGCAGCCAGATAGGATGTTTTCTATGGTGCATCTGTAAAAGTTGGTAAGGGTTAATGTGGACATGCCGAATTTCATTAGTTTCCTGAGTAAGTATAGGCGCTGTTGTGCTTTCTTGGTGGTAGCGTCGACGTGGGTGGACCAGGACAGAAGTTTGGAGATGTGCACCCCTGGGAATTTGAAACTGTTTACCATCTCCACCTCGGCCCCATTCATGCATAGGGCAGCACGGTAGCATTGTGCATAGCACAATTGCGTCACAGCTCCAGGGTCCCAGGTTCGATTCCCGGCTTGGGTCACTGTTTGTGTGGAGTCTGCACGTTCTCCCCGTGTCTGCGTGGGTTTCCTCCGGGTGCTCCGGTTTCCTCCCACAGTCCAAAGATGTGCGGGTTTGGTGGATTGGCCATGCTAAATTGCCCATAGTGTCTAAAATTGCCTTTGGTGTTGGGTGGGGTTACTGGGTTATGGGGATAGGGTGGAGGTGTGGACCTTGGGTGGGGTGCTCTTTCCAAGAGCCGGTGCAGACTCGATGGGCCGAATGGCTTCCTTCTGCACTGTAAATTCTATGATTCTATGCTGACAGGGGTGTGTACAGTACGTTGCTTCCTGAAGTCAATGGGCAGGTCTTTAGTTTTGCTGGCATTGAGGGAGTGATTGTTGTCACTACACCACTCCACTAGGTTCACAATCTCCCTCCTGGATTATGACTCGTCGTTATTTGAAATCCGACCCACTATGGTCGCATCGTCAGCAAACTTGTAGATGGAGTTGAAACCAGGTTTTGCCGCGCAGTGTGTGCATGGAGTAGAGTAGGGGGCTAAGTACGCAGCCTTGCGGGGCCCCGGTGTTGAGGACTATTGTGGAGGAGGTGCTGCTGTTCATTCTTACTGATTGTGGTCTGTTGGTCAGAAAATCGAGGATCCCGTTGCAGAGTGGGGAGCCAAGTTTTGGAGCTTTGATTTGAGCTTGCAGTGGATGAAGGCGTTCTGGGAGTATGGTGGTGATGCACTTCATGGTCAATCTCTCGAAGCACTTCATTACGAGTGAAGTCAGGGTCACCGGACGGATTGTGCAACTGTTTTTGCACAATTATTGTACAGGGCACTGTCATCAATAGCCACATGTTCACCAACGTTCCTAGCGGCCTCAGCCCTCTGTCCGCATGATCAGAGGGATAGGCTAAGCTCGGTACAGAAGATGTACCGTAAGGGGTTAGGGGATGTTGGTGTGTCTGTGGGGGCAGCGATGCTGCATGCTGGTGTTAGAGAATGACACTGACCAGTGCCCCGGGATAATCGCTGCAGCGAATGGCCATCATCGGAGTCAGCAGAAGCATGTCCAGAGATGTTGGAGAGCCGTGTGACACACCTGTCCGGTGAATGACCCATCACCCCTCACCATCCACGTGCTGGACCCAATCCGCTCCTCTCCCCCGCCGCTCACACCTGAAGGTCTTTGGGGTACTGTGATGGAATGGCTAGCACGCCTTTAGGGAACACCCGGAGGGACAGGAATATGTGAGAACAGTGTGGGAGTCTAAAGGTTGCCGACAATGTGGAAAACCAGAGCTCATTGCAGATTGGCTCAACATCATCCTTCGCACTCTGGACCAGACCCGCTGATGCAGTGCAGACAAACTATCTTACAACTGGTGTGGGTTCGGAGGGGGTGGGCATGGTGGCGATGGGGACAAAGTGCAGGAATGGGAATATTGAACGTGGGGCGGGGTGGATGGGAAGGCGGCCAGATCCCTTTCTCGTCGAACCTGAAGGCAATTAGGTAGCCACATGTGTGGCAGCCATGGTGCGTACGATATGTGGCCTCCTGTGGTTACCCAGGCACCATGTTCTGTCCATCCTTGCTCTCCTCTGCATCCTCCTCGACGAACATTGAAAACCTCTGCTGTGGAATGTTGCGGAGGACGCACCAGGCGACCAGGATGTGGGTGTACCTCGTGGGGCTTTATTTAAAAATAACGCCCCTACGGTCCAAAGATCTGCAGATTAGGTGGATTATCAATGTTTAATTGCCCCAAATAGAACATAGGACATTACAGCGCGGTACAGGCCCTTCGGCCCTCGATGTTTCGCCGACCTGTGAAACCAATCTAAAGCCCATCTACACGATTTCTTTATCACCCATAAGTGTATCCACCAGTTAAATGCCCTTAATGTGGGCGAGCCAACTACCGTAGCAGGCAGGGCATTCAAAACCCTTACTACTCCCTGAACAAACAACCTACCTTTGACATCTGTCCTATATCTATCTCCCCTCAATTTAAAGCTATGTACCCTCGTGCTAGCCATCACCATCCGAGGAAAAAGGCTCTCACTGCCCACCCGATCTCATCCTCTGATCATCTTGTATGCCACAATTAAGTCACCTCTTAACCTTCTTCTCTCTAACGAAAACAGTGTTAAGTCCCTCTGCCTTTCCTCATAAGATCTTCACTCCATACCAGGTAACATCCTGGTAAATCTCCTCTGCACCCCTTCCAATGCTTCCACATCCTTCCTATAATGCAGCGACCAGAACTGCACGCAATACTCCAAATGCGGCTGCATCAGAGTTTTGTACAGCTGCAACATGACCTCATGGCTCCGAAACTCAATCCCGCTACAAATAAAAGCTAACACACCGTTTGCCTTCTTAATTACCCTATTGACCTGGGTGGCAACTTTCAGGGATCTATGTGCATGGGCACCAAGATCTCTCTGCTCATCCACACTACCAAGAATTTTACCATTAGCCCACTACTCTGTATTCCTGTTACTCCTTCCAAAATGAATCACCTCATAATATGTGCATGTTAGGTGGACTGACTATGTAAAATTTGTCCTTAGTGTCAAAAGATGTGGAGGTGAGGAGGATTGGCCATGTTAAATTGACGTTAGTGTCGAACGATGAAAAGCTTTGGTGGATTTACCATGTTATATTTCTCCTCAGTATCCAAACAAGTGCAGGTTCGGTGGATTGGCAATGTTATATTGTCCCGTCGTGTCCAAACATGTGCAGATAAGGTGGATTGGCCATGTTAAATTGCTCCTTCGTGTCCAAACGATGTGCAGGTTAGGTGGATTGGCCATATTAAGTAGCACTTAGTGTCCAAAGATGTGTAGGTTAGGTAGATTGACCAGGCTAAACTGTCCCTTAGTGCTCAAAGATGTGTAGGTTGTTGGCTCGGCCATGCAGAAGAGATTTACCAGGACGTTTCCTGGC
The DNA here is from genome assembly GCF_047496885.1 of Scyliorhinus torazame. NCBI lineage: Eukaryota > Metazoa > Chordata > Chondrichthyes > Carcharhiniformes > Scyliorhinidae > Scyliorhinus > Scyliorhinus torazame. The sequence goes on along the minus strand of NC_092710.1, from coordinate 361,319,324 downwards.
ATGGAGAGGTTGAATAAACTTGGTTCCTTCGCACTGGAACGAAGGAAGTTGAGGGGCGACCTGATCGAGGTCTACAGAATTATGAGGGGCACAGACAGAGTGGATAGTCAAAGGCTTTTTCCCAGTTTAGAGGGGTCAATTAATCGGTGGCATATGTTTAAGGTGCTGAGGGAAACGTTTAGAGGATATGTACGAGGCAAGTTTTTAACACTGAGTGTAGTGGATGCCTGGAACTCGCTACCGGAGGAGGTGGTGGGAACAGGGACGATAGTGACATTTGAGGGGCATCTTGACAAATACATGAATAGAATGGGAATAGAGGGACACAGACCCCGTAAGTGTAGAAGATTGTAGTTTAGACGGGCAGCATTTTCGACGCAGGCTCGGAAGGCCGAAGTGCCTGTTCCTGTGCTGTACTTTTCTTGTCCTTTGTTAAACTGTCCCTTGGTGCCCAACCATGTGCAGTTTAGGCGGATTAGCAATGTGAAGGTGTTCTTTAGCGTCCAAAGATGAGCCGGTTTGCTGAATTGGCCAATTTCTTGAGTTCCTCCAGCCAAACTGAAGAAAGGAATCAAACTTCGTACAACGCACAATGGGCCGCCCCTGTTAGGGGCACTGCCAGACCATAACAAATATCAACAGCATTTAAAACCATTGGGGAGCCTTGGGCAGCACGGTAGCATGGTGGTTAGCACAATTGCTTCACAGCTCCAGAGTCCCAGGTTCGATTCCGGCTTGGGTCACTGTCTGTGCGGAGTCTGCACATCCTCCCCGTGTGTGCGTGAGTTTCCTCCGGGTGCTCCGGTTTCCTCCCAAGACACTCAGTTAGCCGATGCCGAAAACAGGGAATGCTGTTGGGCGGAGAATTGCTTTGGCAAGCACAAATTTGACTCCAAATCGCGATTTTCCGTCACCTCCAAAGCGCCGTCAATACTCTACTTACGTTGAGTAGGCACCATTCCCAAAACATTAGTGGGCCCGACCCGATATTCTTCGCGCCCACCGCGATTCTTCATCTCCTTCGGGCCAAATTTCGGATGGCATGAATCATTTATGCTTGTAAAAATCGTGAAACCAGCTGTGGTCGTGAATGGCTGAGTGACTGAGAGGGGGGGGGGGGCGGAACGTGTCCAACAACTCCATGGTTTGCTGACAGTGGTGCCGCTAGAGCGGGGGCGGGGGGGGAGGGGGCTTCTGCCTGGGTCGAGGCAAGTAGCGGGTTGGCCACGAGGTGGTATGTGGCGTTGGGGAGGACAGACACGGAGCACCATTGCCGCAGCCGGCAAGGCAGCCACGCAGCTGATCTTAGTTACGCCGTTCATATAGGTGCCCCCCCCCACCCCCCCCCCCCCCCCCCCCCACGGAACACCCCATGGGTGCCCTCTGGCCAAGCTGACCCATCAGCTGCATGGGCGCTCTCCAGAACAACCAGCGCCATTTTGTTGGCCAAGATGATTGTGTGCGGATTATAATGTGTATACGCGGCGAATCCCGCAGTTTTCACTGGAACCTATAGGGCGGCATTCTACGGTTGCGGATGCTGAAATCGAGTTCAGCGATAGGCCAGAGAATAGTCGTTTGCAAACGGGGGCAGCAATGCCTTTGCGATGTTCCACCCCCTCGTAAAAGACACAACGAAAGAGTACGTCGCACACCGTCAGAACGGCGTAAGCACATCACCTGTGGCCACCCCCCCCCCCCCCCCCCCCACGATGCTCCGTCTCCGATGGGCCGAGTTCCCGATGGTGTGCAAAACTTGCCCTTTTTTTTCCTGAACCCGGCATGGCGGCTGCTGACTGTGCCGGGGAGGCCTGCGTTCCGTGGGCCAGGGGCATTTGCGGGGGCTCGGAGGACTTGTGGGAGATGGTCCGCGGAAGGCGCGACTGGTTACAGAGGTGCAGCTTTTTAGCGGGCCGGGCTCGCGCGCGACCGGCGCTATATTGCACAGCGGCTGCAGGCCGCCGCCATGTGAATGTGCGATCAGGGATCTGGCAAATCTCCTGCCGTATCCATAGCTAGAGCGGGGGCCTCTTCGCTGCTTGGTTGCTCGCCCCCACCAGACACAGGATTAGCGCATCTTTTGCGTTGTCTTTGCGGGTGCACAACGCCACTGTTCCCGCCCCGGTGTCAGCACTTAATCTTCAAATCGGAGAATGCAGACCACAACGTTGGATTCTCCGATCACCGGCGTCAAAATCGCGTTCGGCTGGAGTTTCCACGTTTACGTCGGAATTGGAAGCGGCGCCGTTTTTACGATGCTCCGCAGGGTCAGCTACAGCAGGCCGGATTCTCTAAAAATGTGGTTCTGTCCTCCCGTCGGCCTACAAACCGGCGCCAACGACTCCGGCGTCAACCGACCCCCAAACTGAAGAATTCTCACGTTTCTAGCGGGTTAGGTTGCCGCCTGCCCACAGCGCGGATAGGTACGCATATTTCCGCGCATGCCCCATGCTCCGCGCCAGTCCCTGGACAATATGGTGGAGCCCTAGAGGGGCCCGGCGCAGAGGAAAAGGGGCCCTCACAGAACCAGACCGCCCGCCGATGTGTAGGCACCGATCACGGCAAGGAAAGCGTGGGACCCCTCACACTCCTCACGGAATCGGATCCGCCCCCCCCCCCCGCACCCCTGCAGGACGGACCCGCACAGTCACCTTCCAGGACCCGCAGTGTGGGACCTGAGTAACCCACGCTGTGGGGCTCGGCCAAACCCGTCGGCCAGTTGGCCCATCGGAGCCCAGAGAATCGTCGGGCGGAGGGAGGGGGGGGGGGCGTTGGCAGCGAACCCACTGGCTCCCAAGAATGGCGTCAGAGAATGGGAAGCAGGCGTCGGGGTGGCGAGCCGCGATTCCCGCCCATCCACGGGGATTGTCCGACCCGGCGCAGGTAGCCGGATTTTCCGGCGCCGGTTTTTCCGCGGGGGAGGGAATCGCGCCTCGCTGGTCGGGGGCCGTTGGCAGCGGCCCCCTGTCCCCGGTGCTTCTCCACCCCGCGATGGGCCGAGCGGCCGCCCGTTTTCGGCCAGACCCGCCGGCGTATGTTACACCAGGTCGGAGCCGGCGGGACCTGGCTATGCGGGCGGCCTGAGGAGTCCTCAGGGTGGAGTGGAGGGGGGTACCTGGTCCCAGGCGGCGGTGGGCACAGTAGCCTGACCCGCGATCCGAGCCCACTGATCCGCGGGAGCGCCTGTGCCCTGGGGGCACTCTTTCTCTCCGCGCCTGCTGGTGTAATGGTCAGCCATGGCCGACGAGGAAAAGACCCCCCTGTGCATGCGCTGGGATGATGCCAGTATGCGCTGGCGCGTCCGCGCATGCGCCAACACGCACATGTCGGCGGAGGCCCTTCGCCGCCGGTTGGGGCAACGCCAAGTCATTCGGCATGGACGCCGGCCTTGCCCCTGAAGGTGCAGAGGATTCCACACCTTCCGGGCGAACTGATACCGGAGTGGCTCACGTCACTCCTCGGCGCCCAGACTGCCCTGCCGGAGAGCGGAGAATCCCGCCCGGGAGCTTCATGCTGCGCGGCTGCGAGCTTGCCAGCGGGAACAGGATCAGTGCGGGGGCTGTGCCGATTTTCTGGTCCTAGGACCAGACGGATCCTGCGGACAGGGATGCAGAATCGGAGAATCCAGCCCTTAATCTCAGAAACGAAGAATTCCGCCCAAGAATCTTGCTTGGGCGTCTCTGCTTCAATGTTCTCTCTTCTCTACCGATCTCCCTTTCACTGCAAAGTCCTGCCAATTATCACAGTTTACACATGAAAGTTTGATGGAAATAAGGATGGTCGGGCTAGAGAGAGAGAGAGAAAGGTGAGTTGGGAGATGGCGAATGATAGCGGCTTAGTGGTGGAAAGATACACGGGATTTGGCGGCGAGGAGTACTATAAACAGCAAAACAGTGCATAGTGGGGTTAGAGAGCGAGATAGGGTGACGTCGGGTGGTTGGGGAATGATGGGGGCTCAGTGAGTAGAAAGGGATACAGGATCTGGTGGGGAGGCGTGTCCAGAGACAGAAACAGAGGTAAAGTTTGGCAGGTTGTTCAAGGTTGGGGGCCGGAGGGGGAGGGGAGGATGGTAAAGGCCAGGATAGCAGAATAATCCACAGAATGACAGGCTAGTCAATGAAGAGTGTTTGTGGTATCCGGCTCTGTACTCAAAGTAGGAGGTGGGGTTTCAGTGAATCCGAATTCTGAGAGGCCTGGATAGAGAAGACACGGAAAGGATGTTTCCACCCGTAGAAGAAACTGCAACCCGGGGGCACAGCATCTGACTCAAGGCTCACAGAGATGAGGAGCAGGAATTCTTCACCCAGAGCGTGGTGAATCTCCGGAACTCTTTGCCGCAGAAGGCTGTGGAGATCAAGCGACTGAGTGTCTTTAAGACAGAGATAGGTTGGTTCTTGATTGATCTGGGGTGATGAGGTACGGGGAGAAAATCAGAGCCTTTCCTGCCCAGCAACTCTGTGTTCCTTCCACAAAATCAGCTCAGTGACGAGCAACTTGTGGATCGGTTCCAGCGCCCCCTAACCCCAGCCTCCACCCACTTCCCGATGTAAAGCCTTCATTAAATATAAAATATGATGACTGTGAATCGTTAATTATAACGGTCAGACCGGGACGTTTGAGAGAGCATTTTAATCGAGATTCAGTCCTCCGATGGGGGAAAACGATCAGAGATCTTGACAGGAGAAACAGGAGAGACAGAGACAGAGGTATGTACTGGTAAATGTACAGAAACAGGCGGACAGAAAGAGGCGCGATGGAGAGAAATGCGAGTGAGGGAGGCTGGGTGACAAAGAGCGAGAGGGAGGGAGGGAAATAAGCGACAGAGTGTGGGAGAGAAAGAGAGTGAGATACGGAGGGTAAACCGATGGAAGTGGAAGTTTCATTGTTAATATTGAATGAAGAAACAGCAGTAATCCTGGAGTTGCTGGCCCGGAGGACATTTGCCTGCACTTTACTGAGTTTTTACAATAACATTCTCTCGTCTCTCTCCCTGTGTGTGGTCATCTTTCTCCCTTATTAAGAAAAAATGTGGGGTGTTTGAGAGAGAAAAGAAGGAGTGAGGAAAGAGAGAAAAAACACCAAAACAGGAGGGGTTTGTCGGGGATGCGGTGAGAGGTAGAAGAGGCACAGAATCAGTGGAATCTGCTCTATCTGGGAGTGTTTGATGGGACAATGTAGAGGTAACTTTACTCTGTGTCTAACCCTGTGTTGTACCTGTCCTGGGAGAGTTTGATGGGGACGGTGTAGTGGGAGCTTTACTCTGTATCTAATCCTGTGCTGTACCTGTCCTGCGAGTGTTTGATGGAGATAGGTTAGAGGGGGATTTACTCTGTATCTAACCGCGTGTTGTACCAGTCCTGGGAGTGTTTGATGGGGATAGTGTAGAGGGAGCTTTACTCTGTATCTAACACCGTGCTGCACCTGTCCTGGGAGTGTTTGATGGGTAGAGTCTAGAGGGAGCTTTACTCTGTATCTAACACCGTGCTGCACCTGTCCAGGGAATGTGTGATGGAGACAGTGTAGAGGGAGCATTATTCTGTATCTCACCCTGTGCAGTACCATTCCTGGGAGTGTTTGTTGGGGACAGTGTCGAGGGAGCTTTACTCTGTATCTAACCCTGTGCTGCACCTGTCCTGGGAGTGTTTCATGTGGGACAGTGTAGAGGGATCTTTATTCTGTGTCTAACACCATGCTGTACCTATACTTCGAATGTTTGATGGGTACAATGCAGAGGGTGATTTACTCTGTATCTAAACCCAGGGTGTACCTGTCCTGGGAGTGTTGATGGGGCCAGTGTAGGTGGATTTTTACTCTGTATCTCACCCTGCACTGTGCCTGTCTTGGTTGTGCTTGATGGGGACAGTGTAGAGGGAGTTTTACTCTGTATGTAACCCCGTGCTGTACCTGTCCTGGGAGTGTTTGATGGGGACAGTGTAGAGGGAGCTTTACTCTGACTTTAACCCCGTGCTGTACCTGTCCTGGGAGTGTTTGATGGGGACAGTGTAGAGGGAGATTTACTCTGTATCTAACCCGGTGCTGTACCTGACCTGGGAGTGTTTCATGGGGACAGTGCAGAGGGAGCTTTACTCTGTATCTAACACCGTGCTGTACCTGTCCTGGGAGTGTTTGATGGGGACAGTGTCGAGGGAGCTTTACTCTGTATCTCACCCCGTGCTGTACCTGTCCTGGGAGTGTTTGATGGGGACAGTGTAGAGGCAGCTTTACTCTGTATCTAACCCCGTGCTGTACCATCCAGTGAATGTTTGTTGGGGACAGTGTAAAGGGAGCTTTACTTTGTATCTAACGCCGTGGTCAACCTGTCCTGGACCTGTTTGATGGGCACAGTGTCGAGGGAGTTTTACTCTGTATGTAACCCCGTGGTGTACCTATCCTGGGAGTGTTTCATGGCGACAGTGTAGAGGGAGCTTTACTCTGTATCTAACCCCGTGCTGTGTCTGTCCTGGAGTGTTTGATGGGAACAGTGCAGAGGGAACTTTACTCTGTATGTAACATCGAGGCGTCCCTGTACTGGGAGTGTTTCGTGCGGACAGTGTAGAGGGAGCTTTTCTCTGTATAGAGCCTCGTGCTGTACTTGCCCTGAGAGTGTTTCATGGTGACAATGTAGAGGGAGCTTTACTCTGTATCTAAACTCTCGCTGCACCTGACCAGGGAGTGTTTGATGGGACAGTGTAGAGGGAGCTTTACTCTGTGTCCAACCCTGTGCTGTACCTGTCCTGGGAATGTTTGATGGGGCCAGTGTAGAGGGTGGTTTACTCTGTATCTAACACGTGCTGTACCTGTCCTGGGAGTGTTTGATGGGGACAGTGTAGAGGGAGCTTTACTCTGTAACTAACGCCGTGCTCAACCTGTCCTGGGTGTGTTTGATGGGTACAGTGTAGAGGGAGCTTTACTCTGTATCTAACCCCGTGCTGTACCTGTCCTGGGTGTGTTTGATGTGTACAGTGTAGAGGGAGCTTTACTCTGTATCTAACCCCGTGCTGTACCTGTCCTGGGAGTGTTTGATGGGGACAGTGTAGAGGGAGCTTTACTCTGTATCTCACCCCGTGCTGTCCCTGTACTGGGAGTGTTTGATGGGGACAGTGTAGCGGGAGCTTTACTCTGTAGCCAACACCAGGCTGTACCGGTCCTGGGAGTGTTTAATGGGGACAGTGTAGAGGAAGCTTTACTCTGTATCTAATCCTGTGCTTTACCTGTCCTGGGAGTGTGTGATGTGGACAGTGTAGCGGGAACTCTACTCGGTATCTAAACCGTGCTGTACCTGTCCTGGGAGTATTTGATGGGAGCAGTGTTGAGGGAGCTTTACACTGTATCTAATCCCGTGCTGTACCTGTCCATGGTGTGTTTGATGGGGACAGTATCGAGGGAGCTTTACTCTGTATATAACCTCTTGCTGTACCTATCCTGGGAGTGTTTGATGGTACAGTGTAGAGGGAGCTTTACTCTGTGTCTAACCCTGCGCTGCACCTGTCCCGCGAGTCTTTGATGGGGACGGCGAAGTGGGAGCTTTACTCTGTATCTAACCCAGTGCTGTACCTGTCCTACGAGTGTTTGATGGTACAGTGCAGAGGGAACTTTACTCTGTATCTAACACCGTGATGTACCAGTCCTGGGAGTGTTTGATGGAGACAGTGTCGAGGGGGCATTACTCTGTATCTCACCCTGTGCTGTACGAGTCCTGGGAGTGTTAAATGGGGACAGTGTAGAGGGAGCTTTATTCTGTATCTAACCCCATTCTATGCGTATCCTTGGAATGTTTGATGGGGACAGTGCAGAGGGAGATTTACTCTCTACCTAAATCCGGGGTGTACCTGTCCTTGGTGTGTATGATGGGCATGATGTGGAGATGCCGGCGTTGGACTGGGGTGAGCACAGTAAGAAGTCTTACAATACCAGGTTAAAGTCCAACAGGTTTGTTTCGATGTCACTAGCTTTCGGAGCGCTGCTCCTTCCTCAGGTGTATGATGGGGACAGTGTAGAGGGAGTTTTACTCTGCATCTAACCCCGTGCTGTACCTGTCCTGGGAGTGTTTGACGGGGCAGTGTTGAGGGAGCTTTTCTCTGTATCTAACCTCTTGCTGGACCTATCCTGAGAGTGTTGATGGGACAGTGTAGAGGGAGCTTTACTCCGTGTCTAACCCTGTGCTGTACCTGTCCTGCGAGTCGTTGATGGGGACGGTGATGTGGGAGCTTTACTCCATCTAACCCTGTGCTGTACCTGTCCTGGGAGTGTTTGATGGGGACAGGTTAGAGGGGGCTTACTCTGTAACTAACCCCCGTGGTGGTGGAATTGCTGATAGCGATGAGGACTGTCTGAGGATACAGCAGGATTTAGATTGTCTGGAGACTTGGGCGGAGAGATGGCAGATGGAGTTTAATCCGGACAAATGTGAGGTAATGCATTTTGGAAGGTCTAATGCAGGTAGGGAATATACAGTGAATGGTAGAACCCTCAAGAGTATTGAAAGTCAAAGAGATCTAGGAGTACAGGTCCACAGATCATTGAAAGGGGCAACACAGGTGGAGAAGGTAGTCAAGAAGGCATACGGCATGCTTGCCTTCATTGGCCGGGGCATTGAGTATAAGAAGTGGCAAGTCATGTTGCAGCTGTATAGAACCTTAGTTAGGCCACACTTGGAGTATAGTGTTCAATTCTGGTCGCCACACTACCAGAAGGATGTGGAGGCTTTAGAGAGGGTGCAGAAGAGATTTACCAGAATGTTGCCTGGTATGGAGGGCATAAGCTATGAGGAGCGATTGAATAAACTCGGTTTGTTCTCACTGGAACGAAGGAGGTTGAGGGGCGACCTGATAGAGGTATACAAAATTATGAGGGGCATAGACAGAGTGGATAGTCAGAGGCTTTTCCCCAGGGTAGAGGGGTCAATTACTAGGGGGCATAGGTTTAAGGTGAGAGGGGCAAGGTTTAGAGTAGATGTACGAGGCAAGTTTTTTACGCAGAGGGTAGTGGGTACCTGGAACTCGCTACCGGAGGAGGTAGTGGAAGCAGGGACGATAGGGACATTTAAGGGGCATCTTGACAAATATATGAATAGGATGGGAATAGAAGGATACGGACCCAGGAAGTGTAGAAGATTGTAGTTTAGTCGGGCAGTATGGTCGGCACGGGCTTGGAGGGCCGAAGGGCCTGTTCCTGTGCTGTACCTTTCTTTGTTCTTTGTTCTTTGGTGTACCTGTCCTGGGACTATTTGATGGAGACAGCGTAGAGGCAGCATTACTCTGAATCTCACCCTGTGCTGTACCATTCCTGGGAGAGTTTGATGGAGACAGTGTAGAGGGAGCTTTACTTTGCATCTAACACCGTGCTGTACCAGTCCTGGGAGTGTTTGATGGGTACTGTGTCGAGGGAGCGTTTCCCTGTATGTAACCCTGTGCTGTACCTGTCCTGGGAGTGTTTCATGGGGGACCCTGTAGAGGGAGCTTTATTCTGCATCTAACTTCATGCTGTACCTAACCTTGGAATATTTGATGGGGACAGTGCATTGGGAGATTTACTCTGTATCTAGACCCGGGGTGCTCGTGTCCTGGGAGTGTTGATGGGGACAGCGTAGCGGTAGCTTTATTCTGTACCTCACCCTGTACTGTGCCTGTCCTGGGTGTGTTTGATGGGGACATTGTAGAGCCAGTTTTATTCTGTATCTAACCCCGTGCTGTACCTGACTTTGGAGTATTTGGTGGGGACAGTATAGAGGGAGCATTACTCTGTATCTAACCCCGTGCAGTACCTGTCCTGGGAGTGTTTGATGTTGACCGGATCGAGGGAGCTTTACTCTGTATCTAACTCCGTGCTGAACCTGTCCTTGGAGTGTTTGATGGGGACAGTGGAGAGGGATCTTCATTCAGTATCTAACCCCGTGCTTTACCTGGCCTGTGAGTGTTTGATGGGGACAGTGCAGAGGGAGCTTTATTCTTTACCTCACCCTGTGCTGTACCTGTCCTGTTAGTGTTTGATGGCGACGGTGTAGAGCGAGCTTTACTCGATATCCAAGGAGGATTGAAAGATTATGGTCAGTACTCCTGCTATTTCCACCATTCCTGCCCTGAGCCACACAGAAACATCCCAACCCAGACCCGGTATATGTTCCATGTTATTATGATAGAAATAGCGTTGGATTGTAAGGTGTTAACTGAACCTGTTCTTTTAGTAACTGTAATTAATGTCAGTCCCCATGGATCCTAATTGTGCCGCTGGAGAGTTTCCCTCTTCTCTTGATAAGCGGTTCCTTTCAATGTCTTATCCCATAGTGTCAGCGGGAGCATCAACTGCGACACCAACAGGTGTCAGCAGCGAGAGGGAGGGATGAACAGAACCTGAGAACAGTCGATTGGAATATTCCAACAGTGGATCAGATTCTTGGAACAGTCACTTGGAATATTACAAATATGGATCAGAACCTGAGAAAAATCGATTGGAATATCGATTTCGATTTGACAACAACATTCAATGATGACTCCTCCTTTACGGTTGTTGAACCTAATATAGATCAGATGCCATTGGATTACAAGATCAATCACATACTGAACGACATTCAGATTGTTTACTATCCTACCCTGTCTGTTGTTGGTGTGGCCGGTAAGTCTCTCTGTCCAGTTATTTATCTGTTAACTATGATGAACTACATTAGTGTTCAGTCTCTTCATCTCCTGTCACTAACCCTCTTCCCAATCCATTGGCTACCCCCCTGATCTGGTCTACCATGCTGAATTAGTGATGTCTTGCTGCACTAAATCTTAGTTGAAATTTGAGTTAAACTTCTCTGATGCAAAAAAAAATCTTTATTGCCTCTATTTGATTACAATTAGGAGAAATCTATTCTCAACAAAGTCCGGCTCGCAAAAGGGTTTAAAGAGAAGTAACAATTTAACTTTCAAAATAATACAGAAATGGTTTCTTGCTTACGGCAAAACAGCTTGCATTTACCTCAAGAGTTAGAGTGGAAAAGTGAAAATATGAAAAATAGAGATAGCGAATAGTTTAGATCAAAGTATGGAATGATCCTGGATCAAAATGGTCGTACGGACCATCATGTTTGTAGGAACTCTTATCAGTCTTGAGCCATATAGCTACACCTTATGTCTTCCTAATTGGTTTGGGCTGGAATCAAATGTCTTCGATTCGACGGTTACTGTCAATCCTCAATGTGCAACATACGTTCTGAATGTTTCATGTTTGAATATTTGTGTATGTTATGGAATGCGATTCTGTGCTATTATCAAGACTAGTTTCGACTGGATTTCTGCTGACTTTGCTTTATCCACATTATGAACAATAGTGCCTTAATGTTGCTGTAGCGCCTGCTTCGTCCTTGATCTGATTACTGGTACAGCTCACATTTTAATGTCAAACTGTCTTTGAAAACATGTTTGTTACACTTCCGGTGGCGGCCATGGAGGAGTAGGTCGCACATTCGATAGCTCCCGCCTGAAACGGACTTTCGGACCTCCTTTCTCGATATTTCTCAGACTTTAGGGGATAGATTGTTGAAGTGGACGATATTAAGAAGGATTCCCTCTCCGATGTATAATTGGACTAGAAGTGGCCGTGTGAAAAGACTCAGCCCGGATAGAGTGAAGCAGTCGGAGCTGGTACCGCGGCGCAGCATGGCGGAGGGTCAGGACCAGGGAGCGGTGACTCAGTGGTCTAAGGAGCAACAGATGAAGCTCTTGAAGGACAGTTTCGCTGAGCTTAAAAGGGAAATGTTGGACCCGATCAAGGCATCAGTTGATCAAATGGTACTGAATTAGGCGGCCCAAGGGAAAGCGATACAAGAGATTGAGCTGAAGTTATCCAGCCAGGAGGACAATCTAACCGTGCTGGAACACAAGGTGGAGGTGCTAGACGACCGCCACAAGAGAATGCAGGAGAAGCTGGAGGACCTGGAGAACAGGTCCAGGAGGCAGAACTTAAGAATTGCTGGACTCCCTGAAGGAATTGAGGGATCGAATGCGGGAGCATATGTGGCGGGAATGCTGGAGACGCTGATGGGGGTTGGGGCGCTTTCTCGGCCCTGGAAGTGGAAGTGCAAAGAGATCTCGCAAGGAAGCCTAAGGCGAATGACCCGCCGAGGGCCATGGTGGTGCGTTTCCACCGTTTTCTGGACAAAGAACTCGTCTTGCGGTGGGCCAAAAAAGAGCGGAGCAGCAGATGTGAGAACAGCGAGGTGCGCATCTATCAGGACCTGGGAGCGGAGCTGGCCAAGAGACGGGCTGAGTTCAATCGGGTAAAGGCGATCCCCTTCAAGAAGGGGGTGGAATTTGGGATGCTGTATCCAGCGCGGTTGTGGGTTACGCACGAAGACCGGCATTTCTACTTTGAGACACCGGACGATGTATGGACATTTATCAAGGAAACGAAGTTAGAAGCATCTTAAAGGACACTTAAGTCTCGAACAAATTATGTGGCGGTGGTTCGTAATTTTTGTAATTTTTGCATCGTTTCAAACAAAATTGTATGTAGTTTGGGGTGAATTATTGGGCTGGGGTGGTGGTTTGATGGTGCTTTGTTTTGCAGGAATTTGATGCGGAGGGGGGAGGGGGCCTGAAGTTTGTGATATTCTGTGGGAGGTTGGGTTTTGTTTCAAGTAACTGTCTCTTCACTGGTTTATGTTAATTTATCTTTACTTGATGTTGTTTACTTACTGGGAATGCAATACTGTTAAATGGTTGATTCATTCGGGGAGAGAGGTTCGAGCAATAGGGGGTCAGATTGGTTGGCACCATGGGCAGGGGTTATCGGGGTCAGCATGGGTCAACTGACTCTCGGAAGCGCAGTGGGGGGTGAACAAGTGCTACATCGGTGCTTGACCTGGGGGATTAGGTTTTGGGTGCTGTTGTGCGGGGGAGGGGAGGGGGGAGGCTGCTTTTCTGACAGGGGAGGAACTATTATTGAGGAACAAATGGGAGGTCGGGAACGGCTGCTGCTCATGGGGGTGCTCATGGAAGCGAGGGAGGGTGCGGCCGGGGGCTGGCCAAATAAATGTTATGTCTAGTGGCAGGGCGGGTGGGGGGGGGGGATGCGGGAGTGGCAGCCCCCCGTCCAGGCTGATTACGTGGAATGTGAGAGGTTTGAATGGGACGGTCAAAAGGGCTCGCATTTAGCGCATGTAAAAGGGCTGAAGGCAGATGTGGCAATGCTTCAGGAAACACATCTAAAGATGATAGACAAGACGAGATTGAAAAAGTGTTGGGTTAGAACAAAGAACAAAGAACAAAGAAATGTACAGCACAGGAACAGGCCCTTCGGCCCTCCAAGCCCGTGCCGACCATGCTGCCCGACTAAACTACAATCTCCTACACTTCCTGGGTCCGTATCCCTCTATTCCCATCCTATTCATGTATTTGTCAAGATGCCCCTTAAATGTCACTATCGTCCCTGCTTCCAGCACCTCCTCCGGTAGCGAGTTCCAGGCACCCACTACCCTCTGCGTAAAAAACTTGCCTCGTACATCTACTCTAAACCTTGCCCCTCTCACCTTAAACCTATGCCCCCTAGCAATTGACCCCTCTACCCTGGGGAAAAGCCTCTGACTATCCACTCTGTCTATGCCCCTCATAATTTTGTATACCTCTATCAGGTCTCCCCTCAACCTCCTTCGTTCCAGTGAGAACAAACCGAGTTCATTCAACCGCTCCTCATAGCTAATGCCCTCCATACCAGGCAACATTCTGGTAAATCTCTTCTGCACCCTCTCTAAAGCCTCCACATCCTTCTGGTAGTGTGGCGACCAGAATTGAACACTATACTCCAAGTGTGGCCTAACTAAGGTTCTATACAGCTGCAACATGACTTGCCAATTCTATTACTCAATGCCCCGGCCAATGAAGGCAAGCATGCCGTATGCCTTCTTGACTACCTTCTCCACCTGTGTTGCCCCTTTCAGTGACCTGTGGACCTGTACTCCTAGATCTCTTTGACTTTCAATACTCTTGAGGGTTCTACCATTCACCGTATAATTAGTCAGGTGTTTCACTCTGGGTTGGATTCAAAGACCAGAGGGGTAGCAAGATTGATCAGTAAGCGAGTGGCGTTTGAGGCTGGAAGAATTGTGGCAGATAGGGGGCGGGGGGGGGGGGGTGAGGTACATAATGGAGAGTGGAAGGTTGGAGGGCGTACGAGTGGTGCTCGTAAACGTATACGCTCCGAACTGGGACGATGTGGGATTTATGAGGCGGGTGTAAGGCAAGATCCCGGACTTGGAGTCACACAACCAGATCATTGGGGGCGGGGGGGGGGATTTTAACACGGTCATTGATCCTGAATTGGACCGGTCAAAATACAGGACAGGGAGGAGGCCGGCCGCGGCAAAAGAATTAAAGCATTTTATGGAACAGATGGGGTGTGTAGACCCATGGAGGTTCGAATGGCCGAGGGCGAATGCGTTGTCGTTTTTTTCTCATGTCCATAAAGTTTACTCCCGCATTGATTTTCTTTGTTCTATGCAGGGCGCTAATTCCGAAGGTGGCGGGGACGGAATACTCGGCCATTGCAGTCTCTGATCATGCCCCGCATTGGGTGGGTTTGCAGTTGAGTGAGGAGAGAGGGCAGCGCTTGTTGAAGAGATTAGATGTGCGGTTGTAAGCGGACGAAGCGGTTAGCGGGCGGGTGAATAAGTCCATTCAGAACTGCCTGGAAACAAATGACATGGGAGAGGTATCAGCAGCGACGGTTTGGGAGGCTCTGAAGGCAGTTGTAAGAGGGGAACTAATTTCGATTCGGTCCCATAGAGAAAAGGAGGAACGGGCGGAGAGGGAGAGATTAGTGGAGGAGGCACTCCGAGTGGATAGAAGATATGCAGAGGCCCCGGACGCTGGTGTCCTTAGGGAGCGTCTGAAACTACACGCAGCGTTTGAGTTGTTGACCACGAGGAAACCGGTGGAACAGTTGAGGCGGGTAAGGGGGCGGATTACGAGTACGGGAAAAGGCAAGCAGGATGCTGACGGACCAGCTCAGGGCGAGGTAGCCAGGGAGATTGAGAGAGTTAAGAATAGGGAGGGTAACATGGTCTTGGATCCGGGGGGGGGGGGGGAGGTTTAAAGCAGCGGGGCCGGACTTATACCCTGTGGAATTTTATAAGAACGTTCTGAGTGATGTTGTTGCCACTGCTGGTGAGGACTTTCGACGAGGCTAGAGAGAGGGGACCCCCCCCCCCCCCCCCGGGGACCCCCCCCCTCCCCCACCGCCAACGATGTCGCTGGCCTCGTTTTCACTCATTCTTAAACGAGAGTGGAATCAGGAGCAATGTGGTCACACAGGCCGATTTCGCTTTTTACCGTAGATGACAAGCTGCTGGCTAAGATTTTGGCCACTAGGATAGAAGACTGTGTCTCGGGCGTGATAGGGGAGGACCAAACCGGATTTGTTAAGGGTTGACAGCTCAATGCTGATGTCCGGAGCCTTTTAAATGTAATTATGATGCCCCCAGAAGGAGAGGAGGCGGAGGTGGTGGAAGCGATGGACGCGGAGAAGGCTTTTGATCAGGTGGAGTGGGAGTAATTGTGGGAGAGGCTGGGAAGGTTTGTGTTTGGTGACGGCTTTATTGGCTGGGTGCGATTGCTCTCCCAGGCGCCGGTAGCGAGCGTGTGCACGAACCAGCTGAGGTCGGCGTATTTTAAGCTACACCGAAGGACGAGGCAGGGGTGCCCCCTCTCCCCGTTGCTGTTTGTTCTGGCGATAGAGCCACTGGTCATGGCGCTGAGAGCGACAAGGAAGTAGCAGAGGCTGGTTCGGGGGAGGGGGTGGTGGGCGGTGGAGCATCGGGTTTCGCTGTACGTGGATGAACTGCTCCTGTACATATCGGATGCGGTAGAGGGGATGGGGAGGTTATGCAGAACCTGGGGGAATTTGGCAGATTTTCGGGGTATAAATTGAACATGGGAAAACGTCAATTGTTACAGACCGCGAAAATGAAGGTCCTCTCCAGATTTCAATTTGTTTTTCAGTGCCTCCCCATCTTCATCCCTAACGCCTTTTTCAAGTGGGTAAACAAGATTATTTCGGGCTTTGTATGGGCGAGCAAAACCCCGCCAGTGAAGAAAATGTTGTTGGTGCGCAATCGGGGGGGGGGGGGGGTCGGCGCTGCGGAACGTCTGCAACTAATACTGGGCGGCTAATATAGTGATGATTCGGAAGTGGGTCGGCATGGGAGCGGATGGAGGCGGCGTCATGCAAACGCACCAGTTTGGGAGCATTTGCAACGGCACCTCTGCCATTCTTGCCGGTCCGTTTCTCCACTAGCCCAGTGGTGGTGGCGGCATTGAGATCTGGGGGCAATTGAGACGATACAGGAGAGTGGAGTGGGCGTCGGTGTGGACACCGATTTGCAATAACCACAGGTTAGCACCGGGCAGGATAGATGGCGGGTTCTGGAGCTGGCAGAGAGCAGGAATTTGGAGCGTGGGAGAACTATTTGTACACTGGGGCTGTTTAGCACAGGGCTAAGTCGCTGGCTTTGAAAGCAGACCAAGGCAGGCCAGCAGCAAAGTTCGATTCCCGAAACAGCCTCCCCGAACAGGCGCCGGAATGTGGCGACTAGTGGCTTCTCACAGTAACTTCATTTGAAGCCTACTTGTGACAACAAGCGATTTTCATTCATTCACGGGAGTTTTCCCAGTCTGAAGGCGCTGGAGGATAAGTTCAAGCTGCCGCCGGGGAACGGTTTCAGACATGTGCAAGTGCGGGACTTTCTGAGGAAACAGATGTTGTCTTTCCTCATCATGTGCCAGGCTCAGTCTAATACAGTTTGGAGTGGTACACCGGGCACACATGATGGCGGCGAGGGTGAGCAAGTGTCGGGGTAGAAGACAGATGTGCGAGGTGTGCGGAAAGCGGGCAAACCATGACCATATGTTTTGGGCATGCCCGAAGTTTAGATGGCTTTGGCAGGGTTTTACTCAGGCAATGTCCAGTGTGTTAGACACGCGGGTGGTTCGGCGCGAGCGATCTTTGGAGTGTCAGAAGATCCGGGAGTTCAGGGGGTGAAGGAGGCCGACGATATGGCCTTTGCCTCGCTGGTAGCCCGGAGGCGGATCCTTTTCATGTGGAGGGACTCGAAACCTCCGAGTGATCAGTGACATGGCTGGGTTTCTCAGGCTGCAGAAAATAAAGTTTGCTTTGAGATGGTCAATGCTGGGGTTCTCTCGGAGGTGGCAGCCGTTCGTCAACTTTCTCGGGGAAAATTGAAATGTCGACAGAAGCAGCATCCCGAAGGGGGGGCGGGAGGGGGGAGGCGGGGGGGGGGGGGGGGGGTGTAGGTCCAGTCTGGTTGAGGGATGTACAGAAGGTGTTGGGTGGGAAATGTCTATTTTACCATGTTGATGTTTATGTTGGAATTATTGCTGTTGTTACTGTTATAATGTGGAGATGCCGGCGTTGGACTGGGGTGAGCACAATAAGAAGTCTTACAACAACAGGTTAAAGTCCAACAGGTTTGTTTCGATGTCACTAGCTTTCGGAGCGCTGCTCCTTCCTCAGGTGAATGAAGAGGTATTTTCCAGAAACACATATATAGACAAATTCAAAGATGCCAAACAATGCTTGGAATGCGACCATTAGCTGGTGATTAAATCTTTACAGATCCAGAGATGGGGTAACCCCAGGTTAAAGAGGTGTGAATTGTATCAAGCCAGGACAGTTGGTAGGATTTCGCAGGCCAGATGGTGGGGGATGAATGTAATGTGACATGAATCCCAGGTCCCGGTTGAGGCCAGACTCATGTGTGTGGAACTTGGCTATAAGCTTCTGCTCGGCGATTCTGCGTTGTCGCGCGTCCTGAAGGCCGCCTTGGAGAACGCTTGCCCGGAGATCAGAGGCTGAATGCCCTTGACTGCTGAAGTATTCCCCGACTGGAAGAGAACATTCCTGCCTGGCGATTGTCGCGCAATGTCCGTTTCATTCATTGTCGCAGCATCTGCATGGTCTCGCCAATGTACCACGCTTCGGGACATCCTTTCCTGCAGCGTATGAGGTAGACAACGTTGGCCGAGTCGCACGAGTATGAACCACGTACCTGGTGGGTGGTGTTCTCACGTGTAATAGTGGTATCCATGTCGATGATCTGGCACGTCTTGCAGAGATTGCCATGACAGGGTTGTGTGGTGTCGTGGTCACTGTTCTGAAGGCTGGGTAGTTTGCTGCAAACAATGGTTTGTTTGAGGTTGCGCGGTTGTTTGAAGGCAAGTAGTGGGGGTGTGGGGATGACCTTGGCAAGATGTTCATCATCATCAATGACGTGTTGAAGGCTGTGAAGAAGATGATGTAGTTTCTCCGCTCCGGGGAAGTACTGGACGACGAAGGGTATTCTGTCGGTTGTGTCCCATGTTTGTCTTCTGAGGAGGTCGGTGCGGTTTTTCGCTGTGGCGCATTGGAACTGTCGATCGATGAGTCGAGTGCCATATCCCGTTCGTACGAGGGCATCTTTCAACGTCTGTAGATGTCTGTTACGCTCCTCCTCGTCTGAGCAGATCCTGTGTATACGGAGAGCTTGTCCATAGGGGATGGCTTCTTTAATGTGTTTAGGGTGGAAGCTGGAGAAGTGGAGGATCGTGAGGTTATCCGTGGGTTTGCGGTAAAGCGAAGTGCTGAGGTGACCGTCCTTGATGGAGACGAGTGTGCCCAAGAATGCAACTGATTTTGGAGAGTAGTCCATGGTGAGTCTGATGGTTGGATGGAACTTATTAATGTCATCGTGTCGTCGTTTCAGTGATTCTTCGCCGTGGGTCCAAAGGAAAAAAATGTCATCGATGTAGCTGGTGTATAACGTCGGTTGAAGGTCCTGTGCGGTGAGTAGGTCCTGTTCAAACTTGTGCATGAAGATGTTGGCGTATTGGGGTGCGCATTTGGTCCCCATGGCTGTTCCGTGCGTCTGGATGAAGAACTTGTTGTCGAAGGTGAAGACGTTGTGATCCAGAATGAAGCAGATGAGTTGCAGAATTGCGTCTGGAAATTGGCAGCTGTCGGTGTTGAGTACTGAGGCTGTTGCAGCAATGCCGTCGTCATGGGGGATGCTGGTGTAGAGTGCCGAGACGTCCATTGTGATGAGGAATGTTCCTGGTTCAACTGGTCCATGGTTGCTGAGTTTCTGTAGGAAGTCTGTCGTGTCGCGACAGAAGCTGGGCGTACCTTGTACGATGGGTTTCAAGATGCCCTCGATATAGCCAGAGAGGTTCTCACACAAGGTCCCATTGCCTGAAACGATAGGGCGGCCTGGTGTGTTGGCCTTATGTATTTTCGGGAGGCAGTAGAGTTCTCCAATGCGGAGAGTACGTGGGATGAGAGCACGTAGGGTGCTCTGAAGATCTGGATCCAAGGTCTTGATCAGTCTGTTAAGTTGGCGGATGTGTTCCTTGGTCGGATCTGCGGGTAACTGTCTGTAGTGTTCTTGGTTGTTGAGTTGTCGGTATACTTCTTTGCAGTAGTCCATTCTGTTCAGTACGACAGTGGCCCCTCCTTTGTCTGCTGTATTGATGACGATGCTGCGGTTGGTCTTGAGAGCGTGGATGGCATTGCGTTGTGCTTGGGTGACGTTCGGGACTGTCTTGTGAATGCGACTGATGAATCTGGCATTGACGCAACTCCTGACGGCTTGAGCATACATATCGAGTCTAAGGCAGCGGCCTTCTGGAGGGGTCCAATTTGACTCTGTCCTCTTCGGTTGCCGCACCGCAGATCTCTCGGTCTGCTGTTCCGGTTCATTGATAGTCTGCTTGGGTTCGCTGTTGGCCTCTTGGGGTCTGTGGAAGAATTCCCGGAGCCTCATTCGCCTGATGAATTCCTCCGTGTCTGCCGCGAGACTGATGGGGTCCATTTTGGTGGTGGTGCAGAAATTGAGCCCTCTGCTGAGGACTTCGATTTCGGCTGATTGAAGGGTGTAGTCTGACAAGTTGACGCTAGATTTCCCTGTATTGCTTTCAACTATGGTACTGGGGGAGGCTTGGTTGCTGCTGTTGGTGATGCCGAGTTTCTCAAGCTTCCTGTTCTTGGTGTTCATATAGGTGGCAAAGTATTGTTGTCTCATCTGTTTGGCGGTGTTCCGCAGCTGGTCTGCTGCGTCCTGAGCGCAAGTTGAGAATATGGCCTCTATCTTGGTTTCCAGGTTGCGTCGTCTACTGTAAAGCTGGCGGACGAGGTGGTTGAGGAGTGTGAGAGAGGTGCGACGGCAGAGTCTCTCAGCATAGTCCGTGTTGTAGATCGACTTGAGTGGGTTTGTGATCTGTTGCCCTTTCGGGATCTTGTCTGCTTTCTTGCATCTTTGTAGAAACTTAATGTCAGTGTCTATATGCGCGATCTTCCTGGAGATCCTCTCCACTTTGAGCTGGCAGTTTGCGGTGTCGATGGTAGCCATGATGTGGAGATGCCGGCATTATAAACATTGGGAAAATACTTCAATAAAAATAATTAAATCCAAAAAAAAGAAAATGTGTTTGTAAGAACAATACCTTTTTCATCTTTGCTCAGTAAAAATGTTGTTTTAATCTCCAATGAGTTCAGGCATGTGTCAGGCTTTTTGTGTCTCGGTTGAAGCTATGTGTTTTATCATGACCTGAGGTTATGAGTGCTGAAATCCTCAATTTAAAATGGGTATTAGAACTGGGGCTTAATATTTACAACAAAATGCTTTCTTTTACCTATCAGATCTATCAGGAAATAGTCGATTCCTATCAGTCGGCGTTTTTGATGAATTGAAAGATCAAGTGAGACATATCACAATAAGTTAAACGATATCATAAATGCGATATGATCGGTAAAAGTGCAAAGAATTACTCATTCATATTGTCATTGCAGTTTTAAACAATAGAGTGGGCAAGCATTGCATTTCAAGCATTTCAGCAAAAATTATTATAATTCTTAACGAATCATTATTATAAAATAACAATTAATCAAATTTGATTCTACTGATTCAGTATTAATCCACGAGCAATACGTTAGTAATAGTCAAATAATTGATTGATCAGTAATATTTCAACAATAATACTGCATTTCTATTTCATCTAATGGCGGTGCAGTGGGGTTAGTGTGAATCATTCTGATTGTTGTGCGCTTGCCTTCAGTGACCAGTTGTTTAATGCACTTGATACATTGGTATGTTATGTAAATGCTGAATCCTGCTACACAGGAGAAAAAGATTATTCTTTCTGTGGATATTCCAGTGTGTCCCAATCACTCGCAAAGTTGCTCCCAGATAAAGATAGAGGTATCTGGGGGTGGATCAATTTTCTTGATTTCCTTTTGGTTATGTGACGCCAGATATTTAACTTCCTGTGAGTTATCTGAAATGAAAGTGCAGCACTCTGCACCAATCAGCGCGCAGATGCCACCTTTTTCGGCTCGCACAGAGTCAAGTGCCATTCGATTTTGTAATGCCACGGTTCGAATTGCTTTCAATTCGTCAGAGATTTTATCTAGGGAGTGTAATCGGCTACGTTTTGTATCATGGTTGTTATTTTATTCAATTCATTGGCCACCCTTACTTCCCAATGGAAAGGAACAACTCTAGCATAAATTGCATCTCGTAATGTTCTTGGAGTGGCTGGTTCTGAAACATAAGGGAGATGAGGAAGATGACGGGTGGCAGGAACTATGTATATGTTGTGTATGCCTGTTATTGTTGAGGACCGTTCAGTTCTTTGTAATGGATTTCGTGTTCATTTATAAGCTGTGTTAACATTCAAATAATTAATACAAATACTATTGCCCATTTTCATCCCTTTAGAGTGATTATTAATAAGGCATATTGATCCTTGTTGTTTAATATTAGTTGGAAGGCTAATATATTTAGGATTTTTGTGAGGGTTATATTTAAGTTGATGCCATCCTGCAAAGGAGTTGAGTGGGTAGCCTGCAGATTTCCATAAGTTAATACATTTCTTTAGATAAATCTTGTACCTTCCTTTTTCACATGAATATGCTCCAGAACGAACCACTACAGAGCGAGGGGCACTCTGATAGATGTACGATTCTGCGGTTTCTGAAGCATTAAAGGGAATAGTTTGGAAGGGAATACCTTCTCCTGAGTTACTAGCGGTTGCAATGCATACTCAACAATTGAAAATGTTGACATTTTTCGCATATATCATAGATGGGTAAAGGAATGTGTTCTCATTCAGCTCTGGCACAACATTTACCAAACCAATCAAATAACTGAAAATGAATATTACGGTAAATATTTTTACAGATCTTAATACTTCTAATTGCGCTTCACATGTGACACGTGGATCCAAATTTTCTTTCCTTAGTTTTGCTTAAAACATTGATATACGGAAAAAAAATTGATATCATGAGTACATAATTCAGTAATAAACAATAAATAATAATTCTTTCATGTATACAAATAAAATTAGTATACAGTAAAATAACAGGCGTTGAGTATATGATTGAGTGATAAATGGTAAAATGATTATCAAAATTGATTACGTAATTTAGTAATATATTATTAATAATAATTCACAAATAAATGAATAATAATGCAGTAAATAATAGTTCAACAGAAACTTTCTGTTGGATAACGAACTGGCTAACCGATAGAAGTCAGAGAGTGGTGGTGGATGGCAAATATTCAGCCTGGATCCCAGTTACCAGTGGCGTACCGCAGGGATCAGTTCTGGGTCCTCTGCTGTTTGTGATTTTCATTAATGACTTGGATGAGGGAGTTGAAGGGTGGGTCAGTAAATTTGCAGACGATACGAAGATTGGTGGAGTTGTGGATAGTAAGGAGGGCTGTTGTCGGCTGCAAAGAGACATAGATAGGATGCAGAGCTGGGCTGAGAAGTGGCAGATGGAGTTTAACCCTGAAAAGTGTGAGGTTGTCCATTTTGGAAGGACAAATATGAATGCGGAATATAGGGTTAACGGTAGAGTTCTTGGCAATGTGGAGGAGCAGAGAGATCTTGGGGTCTATGTTCATACATCTTTGAAAGTTGCCACTCAAGTGGATAGAGCTGTGAAGAAGGCCTATGGTGTGCTCGCGTTCATTAACAGAGGGATTGAATTTAAGAGCCGTGAGGTGATGATGCAGCTGTACAAAACTTTGGTAAGGCCACATTTGGAGTACTGTGTACAGTTCTGGTCGCCTCATTTTAGGAAGGATGTGGAAGCTCTGGAAAAGGTGCAAAGAAGATTTACCAGGATGTTGCCTGGAATGGAGAGTAGGTCTTACGAGGAAAGGTTGAGGGTGCTAGGCCTTTTCTCATTAGAGCGGAGAAGGATGAGGGGCGACTTGATAGAGGTTTATAAGATGATCAGGGGAATAGATAGAGTAGACAGTCAGAGACTTTTTCCCCGGGTGGAACACACCATTACAAGGGGACATAAATTTAAGGTGAAAGGTGGAAGATATAGGAGGGATATCAGAGGTAGGTTCTTTACCCAGAGAGTAGTGGGGGCATGGAATGCACTGCCTGTGGAAGTAGTTGAGTCGGAAACATTAGGGACCTTCAAGCAGCTATTGGATAGGCACATGGATGACGGTAAAATGATATAGTGTAGATTTATTTGTTCTTAAGGGCAGCACGGTAGCATTGTGGATAGCGCAATTGCTTCACAGCTCCATGGTCCCAAGTTCGATTCCGGCTTGGGTCATTGTCTGTGCGGAGTCTGCACGTCCTCCCCGTGTCTGCGTGGGTTTCCTCCGGGTGCTCCGGTTTCCTCCCACAGTCCAAAGATGTGCGGGTTAGGTGAATTGGCCAATGATAAATTGCCCTTAATGTCCAAATTGCCCTTGGTGTTGGGTGGAGGTGTTGAGTTTGGGTATGGTGTTCTTTCCAAGAGCCGGTGCAGACTCAAAGGGCCGAATGGCCTCCGTCTGCACTGTAAATTCAATGATAATCTATGATTAATCTAGGACAAAGGTTCGGCACAACATCGTGGGCCTAAGGGCCTGTTCTGTGCTGTATTTTTCTATGTTCTATGTTCTATGTTTCCATTTTGATGTCATGGGCTAGTGGTGCATATGAATAAATATGAACCATGTGGATTGGTGGGGCACTATGTAGGCATGGATTAGCTAAAGTATCTGATCAGCAACATTAGTACGTAAATGATAAGTCCAAATATGCAAAATAGGAAAAGGTCCCTGAATGATGTCGATTCCTGTGCCACCCAACGGATTGGAAAGCCGACCCCAAAGAGTGTAATCAAAGGGTTGGTCAAGTTTTTTTTTAAAGTTTGTATTGGGGGTGAATTGCCAAGTCTTTGACATCTTCTGGATTATACACAAAAGCCTGTTGCAATGGTTACGTTTCTGTCAGAAATAAAAAGGGCCGTCGAGCTTGGAATGATGCAAATCGCATCTCTAAACGTTTTTTATATTTGTCATTCAAACGGACTGGGAGTAAAAGTTGGATTGCTGCCAAATTACTGCTTATCAATGATCTTAGAACGGTATGTTCTCTCCATGGATTTGCTTTTAATCAGAGTTACTTTTCTTAAAAACAGCGTCCACATTGTCTGAAGTTTTAATTTCCAAGCTAATTTTAAACATTTATTTTAAAATATCAAATACAATAATTTATTGAATATATGATTCTATGTTCTATGTTCTATGTTCTATGACCGAACCAATCTTGCGCTGAATGAACTTGGTTTTCTGTCGATAAATTCGTCTGTTAAAGAAAGCACAGCTAACAAGATTTGTTCATTTCTTAAAATTAATAAAGCAACATTCAAAATAATGACAGTTTTCTCAAGTTAACAGTTCTTGGCAACTTTGTAGTGATACGTGACTTGGGGTGCATCCCTGTAGCCATGAGGCGGGCCTTCATCGTAGGAGACCAGTTTGTAATCATGAAACCTGATACTCGCAAAATGGCCGTCTTCAACACGAGAAAGGAATTTCATATCTCTTCTGGATTTCTTTTTCGAAGTGAGTACATTGGTTGGTTGTGTCGTTAACGGAGGAGGAGAGGCAACGATTGACGTGCGTTTTTTTAGCAGTTGCGGTTTCGGTCTGAGTAGGATCAAGTTTAAAGCTGCAGACAGTTCTGGTTTTAAACCAGTGACAAAATGGGTTTTTGATGATAAATCTTTTAAATGGTTTATAATCCAGCCTGTTGTCTTCATCACTTCAACTCCAAGCTGTTTTTTTTAAAACGCATGTTATTCAAACTTGTATCAAAGTAGGTTATAGCAAATAAACACCCCGGGAAAATTTTTCCCAACAATCAACTATACAGCTGGTACAGGTTTTTATCCTTTTTTATCCCCCCTCCCCATCGAGACGAACAGCTCCTCAAACTCCCCTGCTGAGCCCCTTAACTCATATTTTACCTTCGCTAACCGCAGGAAGTTCGCCGCCGTGCAATCAGAGAGGCGAAGGCGACGACATCGGCCTTCCTCCTCCATGATCTCCGGCTTCTCTGAAACCCCAAATATCACCACCATAGGGTCCGGGTCCACATCCTCCTCCACTGTGCTGGCTAAGACCGCAAACACTCCATCCAGAATCTTCCCGATTTTTCACAACAAAACATGTGCACATGATTTGCTGGCCCCCGTCCACACCTCTCACACATCTGCTACCCCCTGAAAGAACCCACTCACTCTCGCCCGAGTCACTTTCACTCTGTGCAGCATCTGAAACTGTATCAGGCTCATCCTTGCACAAGAGAAGGTGCCATTTACCCTTCGCAGTGCCTCACTCCATACTCCCCAATTTATCTCCATTCCCAACTCCGCTTCCCATTTTTCCTTGATGTTCACCATCCGCTCGCCTCCCTGCTCCCCCAACTACTTACATATATCCCCAATTCTTCCCTCCCCTTCCACATCCGGAAGCAGCAGTCGCTCCAGCAGGATGTATCCCGGCAATCTAGGGAACCCCTTCCAGACCTTTCATTCAAAGTCCCGAACCTGTAGATACCTGAGCTCATTACCCCTCGGCAGCTCTACCCTCTCCCTTAGCTCCTCCAGACTGGCGAAGCCTTCCTCCAAATACAAATCTCTCACCTTGATCAGCCCTACTTCCCTCCACCTCATGTATACACTATTCACCCCACCCCCCCGGCACAAACCAATGATTCTCGCACACCGGCGTTAGCACAGACATCCCTTCCACCCTAAAATGCCTCCTCAGCTGATTCTATATCTTCACTGTGGACTGCACCACTGGGCTCCCTGAATACCTACTCGGGGCCATTGGCAATCGTCACCATAGCCCTCAAACTAGACCCTTTAAATTTTCCTTCTCCATCCTAACCCACTCTACCCGTTCTCCTTCCCACCACCGGCCGCACCTTGTCCACATTCGCCGCCCAATAATAATGAAGCAAGTTTAGCAACGCCAACACCCGCCCCCGCTGCTGCATCTGCCTTTGCAGCATGGTCCTCCCCACCCTCGGCACCGTCGCCGCCCATACAAAGTCAGAGATGATTGCGTCCACTTTCCGAAAAAAGGCTTATCATAGAATTTGGTATAAAGATCGGGCGAGCCTGAAAGATAAACAAGAACCTCGGCAGAATATTGATTTTCACCACTTGGACTCTCCCGCCAACGGTAAGTGCAGTGTATCCCACCTCTTAACACCCTCCCTGGCCTCCTCCACCAACTTCGTTAAGTTCCACTTATGGTGCCCCGTCCATTCCCTCGCTACCTGAATCCACAAGTACCTAAACCTATCCCTCCCGTAAATGGCATCCCCCCCTAAATTAGCCCGCTGTGCCAGCTCATTCACCGGGAACAGCTCACTTTTCCCTACATTCAGCCTGTATCCTGAGAACCCTCCAAACCTCCCCAGCAGGCCCATAATCCTTCCCATACTCTCCAACGGATCCGAAACATACAGCACGAGGTCTTCGGAATTCCTGCGACTCTTCGCTCCTCCCTTTTTGCCAAACTGCCAAATTGATGAGATCTATCATGCGGAATTAGTGAGGTCTTGCGACACTAAAACTCAGTAGAAATTTGAGTTAAACTTCTCGGATGCAAACAAGAATCTTTATTGTCTCTATTTGATTACAATTAGGAGAAACTTAAATCTATTCTCAATAAAGTCCGGCTAGCAAAAGGACTTAAAGAGAAGTAACTTATAAACAATTTCACTTTCAAAATAATACAGAAATGGTTTCTTGCTTACGTTAAAACAGCTTGCATTTACTTCAAGAGTTAGAGTGGAAAACTGAAAACATGAATAATAGAGATAGCGAATAATTTAGCTCAAAGTATGGAATGATCCTGTATCAAGATGGCCATACGGACCATCATGGAAAGCATATCAGTCTTGAGCCATATATCTACACCTCTATGTCGTCCTAATTGGTTTGGGTTGGAATCAAATGTATTTGATTCGACGTTACTGTCAATCCCCAATGTGCAACATACGTTCTGAATGTTTCATGTTTGAATATTTGTGTATGTTATGGAAAGCGATTTTGTGCTATTATCAAGACAAGTTTCTACTGGATTTCTGCTGACTTTGCTTTATCCACATTATGAACAATAGTGCCTTCAAGGTACCATGGTGCCTGCTTCGTCTTTGATATGATTACTGGTACAGCTCATGTTTTAATGTCAAACTACCTTTGAAAATATATTTGTTGGAACAATGGCTTTTTCACCTTTGCTCAGTAAAAATGTTGTTTTAATCTCCAATGAGTTCAGGCATGTGTCAGGCTTTTTGTGTCTCTGTTGAAGCTGTGTGTTTTATCATGACTGAGGTTATGGGTGTTGAAATCCTCAATTTAAAATGTGTATTAAAACTAGGGCTTAATATTTACACTAAATAGCCTTCTTTTACCTAGCAGATATATCAGGGAATAGTCGATTCCTATTACCGCCCTCTCTGGATTCTATCAGAAGCTGTTCCCAACCTCCAGCCTCTTTTTCAGCCTGAGTTGATTTTCACTCCCATGTTCTCTTCTTTCCAAATCCTGTCCACTACCACCTCCAGAATCTCACCCTTCCCCACCGCTGCCTCAGCCCAACTACTGAATAAAGCCTCATCTCCATGCTGATAGTCTCATTCTTGTGATTGGATCCCTCCAATATTTCACTGCTACCACGAGTCCGATTCCTCTATCCGTTTCCCACATTCCTGCAAATCCTTCCCCTTCATGATTCCTCCAGTCCCCTGTTTGAACTGCATTTATTTGTCTCTCTCCCTGCCTGTGATATTCACCTCCACATTGTCAGTTACCATCTTGACTTGTACCAGGGGACGTGTACAAACCGGACGGATTACACCCGGACAGGACAGGGATTGATGTACTTGCTAGAGCGGTTGGGGCGAATATAAACTAATACGAAATGAAAATCGCTTTAAAAAAAATATTTAGAGTACCCAATTCATATTTTCCAATTAATGCCAAATTTAGCGTGGTCAATTCACCTACCCTGCACTCATCTTTGGATATAGGGGGCGAAACCCACGCCAACACAGGGAGAATGTGCAAACTCCACACGGACAGTGACCTAGAGCTGGGATCGAACCTGGGGCCTCGGCGCATTGAGGCAAAAGGGCTACCGTGCTGCCCGAAAATCTGTTAATGTCACGAGTAGGCTTCAAATGAAGTTGCTGTGAAAAACTCCTCGTCCCCACCTTCCGGCGCCTTTTCGGGGAGGCTGATACGGGTATTGGAACCGCGCTGCTGGCCTGCAATGGTCTGCTTTCAAATCCAGCTATTTTGCCCTGTGCTAAACCAGCCCCATGCTAATATGGCAGGGAGATGGGAACCTATGACGAGATCCAGAGCAGTTTGGATCAAGAACAAGAGAAAAACACAGCAAACAGACGAAGGCAAGTGATGGCAGAGTAATCTTTGATTTTGATTCGATTTGATTTGATTTCTTATTGTCACATGTATTATTATACGGTGAGAAATGTTGTTTCTTGCATGCTGTACAAACAATGCATTCCGTACATAGGGAAGGAAGGAGAGACTGCAGAATATAATGTTACAGTTATATCAAGCTGTGGAGAAAAGACCAACTTAATACGAGGTAGGTCCATTCAAAAGTCTGATGGCAGTAGGGAAAAAACTGTTCTTGAGACGGTTGTTTCGTGACCTGAAACTTTGGTATCTTTGTCCTGATGTAAGAATGTGGAATAAGTATGTCCGGGGTGCGTGGGGTCCTTCATTTTACTGGCTGCCTTTCTGCAGCAGTGGGAATTATAGATAGAGTCAATGGATAGGAGGCTGCTTTGCCTGATGGACGGGGCTACATTTACGACCTTTTGTAGTTTCTGCGGTCTTGGGTAGAGCAGGCTCCATACCAATCTGTGATACAACCAGAAAGACTGCTTTCTATGGTGCATCTGTAGAAGTTGTTGAGGGTCGTAGCTGACACGCCAAATTTCCTTAGCCTTCTGAGAAAGTTGAGTCGTCGGTGGGCTTTCTTAACTATAGTGTTGGCATGGGGGACCAGGACAGGCTGTTGGTGATCTGTACACCTAAAACCTTGAAGCTTTCGATCCTTTCTACTACGTTCCCATTGATGTACACAGGTGAATGTTCTCCACTACGCATCCTGAAGACGATGCCAATCTTCTTCGTTTTGTTCACATTGAGGGAGAGAATATTATCGTCGGACCAATTCACCAGATTCTCTATCCGATTTCGATAAGGAGGAGGTGTGAGCAATTCTGGAAAGTGTGAAAATAGATAAGTCACCTGGGCCGGATGGGATTTATCCTAGGATTCTCTGGGAAGCTAGGGAGGAGATTGCTGAGCCTTTGGCCTTGATCTTTAAGTCATCTTTGTCTACAGGAATAGTGCCAGAAGACTGGAGGATAGCAAATGTTGTCCCCTTGTTCAAGAAGGGGAGTAGAGATAACCCCGGTAACTATAGACCAGTGGGCCTTACCTCCGTTGTGGGAAAAATCTTGGAAAGGTTTATAAGAGATAGAATGTATAATCATCTGGAAAGGAATAATTTGATTAGAGATAGTCAACACGGTTTTGTGAAGGGTAGGTCGTGCCTCACAAACTTTATAGAATTCTTTGAGAAGGTGACCAAACAGATGGATGAGGGTAAAGCAGTTGATGTGGTGTATATGGATTTCAATAAAGCGTTTGATAAGGTTCCCCATGGTAGGCTACTGCAGAAAATATGGAGGCATGGGATTCAGGGTGATTTAGCAGTTGGATCAGAAATTGGCTAGCTGGAAGAAGACAAAGGGTGGTGGTTGATGGGAAATGTTCAGACTGGAGTCCAGTTACTAGTGGTGTACCACAAGGATCTGTTTTGAGGCCACTGCTGTTTGCCACTTTTACAAATGACCTGGAGGAGGGCGTAGAAGGATGGGTGAGTAAATTTACAGATGACACTAAAGTCGGTGGAGTTGTGGACAGTGCGGAAGGATGTTACGAGTTACAGAGGGACATAGATAAGCTGCAGCGCTGAGCTGAGAGGTGGCAAATCGAGTTTAATGCAGAAAAATGTGAGCTGATTCATTGTGGAAGGAATAACAGGAAGACTCAGTACTGGGCTATTGGTAAGATTCTTGGCAGTGTGGATGAGCACAGAGATCTCGGTGTCCATGTACATAGATCCCTGAAAGTTGCCACCCAGGTTGAGAGGGTTGTTAAGAAGGCGTACGGTCTGTTAGCTTTTATTGGTAGAGGCATTGAGTTTCGGAGCCATGAGGTCATGTTGCAGCTATACAACACCCTGGTGCGGCCGCATTTGGAGTATTGCGTGCAATTCTGGTCGCCGCATTATAGGAAGGACGTGGAAGCATTGGAAAGGGCGCAGAGGAGATTTACCAGAATGTTGCCTGGTATGAAGGGAAGATCTTATGAGGAAAGGCTCAGGGACTTGAGGCTGTTTTCGTTGGAGAGAAGAAGGTTAAGAGGTGACTTAATTGAGGCATACAAGATGATCAGAGGATTGGATAGGGTGGGCAGTGAGAGCCTTTTTCCTCGGATGGTGACGTCTAGCACGTGGGGACATACCTTTAAATTGAGGGGAGATAGATATAAGACAGATGTCAGAGGTAGGTTCTTTACTCAGAGAGTAGTAAGGGCGTGGAATGCACTGCCTGCAAACTTAGTGGACTCGCCAACACTAAGGACATTCAAATGGTCATTGGATAGACATATGGACAATAAGAGAATAGTGTAGATGGGCTTTAGAGTGGTTTCACAGGTCGGCACAACATCGAGGGCCGAATAGCCTGTACTGCGCTGTAATGTTCTATGTTCTATGTACTCTGTTTCGTCATTGTTTGAAATCTGACCCACTACGGTGGTGTCATCAGCAAATCTGAAAATCGAGTTGGAGGGGAATTTAGCCACAGTCATAGGCGTATAAGCCTTATAGTAGGGGGCCGAGGACTCAGCCTTGTGGGGCACCGGTGTTGAGGATGATCACTAATACGTCCATGTGCTTCCAAATGGGAGTAGATCCTGTCTCGAAGAATTCTCTCCAGTAATTTCCCTACCACTGAAGTAAGGCTCACCGGCCTGTAGTTCCCGGGATTATCCTTGCTACCCTTCTCAAACAGAGGAACAACATTGGCTATTCTCCAGTCCTCCGGGACATCCCCTGAAGACAGTAAGGATCCAAAGATTTCTGTCAAGGCCTCAGCAATTTCCTCTCCAGCCTCCTTCAGTATTCTGGGGTAGATCCCATCAGGCCCTGGGGACTTATCTACCTTAATATTTTTTAAAGACACCCAACACCTCGTCTTTTTGGATCTCAATGTGACCCAGGCTATCTACACACCCTTCTCCGGACTCAACATCTACCAATTTCTTATCTTTGGTGAATACTGATGCAAAGTATTCATTTAGTACCTCGCCCATTTCCTCTGGCTCCACACATAGATTCCCTTGCCTATCCTTCAGTGGGCCAACCCTTTCCCTGGCTACCCTCTTGCTTTTTATGTACTTGTAAAAAGCCTTGGGATTTTCCTTCACCCTATTTGCCAATGACTTTTCGTAACCCCTTCTAGCCCTCCTGACTCCTTGCTTAAGTTCCTTCCTACTTTCCTGATATTCCACGCAGGCTTCGTCTGTTCCCAACATTTTAGCCCTGACAAATGCCTCCTTTTTCTTTTTGACGAGGCCTACAATATCTCTCGTTATTCAAGGTTCCAGAAAATTGCCGTATTTACCCTTCTTCCTCACAGGAACATGCCTCTCCTGTATTCCTTTCAACTGACACTTGAAAGCCTCCCACATGTCAGATGTTGATTTGCCCTCAAACATCCGCCCCCAATCTACATTCTTCAGTTCCCGCCTAATATTGTTATAATTAGCCTTCCCCCAATTTAGCACATTCATCCTAGGACCACTCTTATCCTTGTCCACAAGTACTTTAAAACTTACTGAATTGTGGTCACTGTTACCGAAATGCTCCCCTACTGTAACATCTACCACCTGGCCGGGCTCATTCCCCAATACCAGGTCCAGTACCGCCCCTTCCCTAGTTGGACTGTCTACATATTGTTTTAAGAAGCCCTCCTGGATGCTCCTTACAAACTTCGCCCCGTCTAAGCCCCTGGCACTAAGTGAGTCCCAGTCAATATTGGGGAAGTTGAAGTCTCCCATCACCACAACCCTGTTGTTTTTACTCTTTTCCAAAATATGTCTACCTATCTGCTCCTCTATCTCCCGCTGGCTGTTGTGAGGCCTGTAGTAAACCCCCAACATTGTGACTGCACCCTTCTTATTCCTGATCTCTACCCATATAGCCTCACTGCCCTCTGAGGTGTCCTCCCGCAGTACAGCTGTGATATTCTCCCGAACCAGGAGCGCAACTCCGCCTCCCCTTTTACATCCCCCTCTATCCCGCCTGAAACATTTAAATCCTGGAACGTTTAACTGCCAATCCTGCCCTTCCCTCAACCAGGTCTCTGTAATGGCAACAACATCATAGTTCCAAGTACTAATCCAAGCTCTAAGTTCATCTGCCTTACCCGTAATACTTCTTGCATTAAAACATACGCACTTCAGGTCACCAGACCCGCTGTGTTCAGCAACTTCTCCCTGTCTGCTCTGCCTCAGAGCACCACTGTCCCTATTGTGGAGCTGAGTCTACAAAAGATCTGCCATGATCTCATTGAATTTTCCCCAGGGTAGAGGGGTCAATTACTAGGGGGCATAGGTTTAAGGTGAGAGGGGCAAGGTTTAGAGTAGATGTACGAGGCAAGTTTTTTACGCAGAGGGTAGTGGGTGCCTGGAACTCACTACCGGAGGAGGTAGTGGAGGCAGGGACGATAGGGACATTTAAGGGGCATCTTGACAAATATATGAATAGGATGGGAATAGAAGGATACGGACCCAGGAAGTGTAGAAGATTGTAGTTTAGTCGGGCAGTATGGTCGGCACGGGCTTGGAGGGCCGAAGGGCCTGTTCCTGTGCTGTACATTTCTTTGTTCTTTGTTTGTTCTTTTGAATGGTGTAGCAGGCTCGAGGGGCCATATGGCCTACTCCTGCTCCTAGTTCTTACGTTCTTATGTAAGAAGGGAACAAGAAAAAAGATGGAAAATTATAGGCCAATTCGCCTTACCTCGGTTGTTGGCAAGATTCCAGAATCCATCGTTAAGGATGAGATTTCTAAATTCTTAGAAGTGCAGGGTCGAATTTGGACAAGTCAGCATGGATTTAATAAGGGGAGGTCGTGCCTGACAAACCTGTTAGAGTTCTTTGAAGAGATAACAAATAGGTTAGAACAAGGGGAGCCAATGGATGTTATCGATCTTGACTTCCAAAAGGCCTTCGATAAGGTGCCTCACGGGAGACTGCTGAGTAAAATAAGGGCCCATGGTATTCGAGGCAAGGTACTAACATGGATTGACGATTGGCTGTCAGGCAGAAGGCAGAGAGTTGGGATAAAAGGTTCTTTTTCCGAATGGCAACCGGTGACGAGTGGTGTCCCGCAGGGTTCAGTTGGGGCCACAGCTGTTTTCTTTATATATTAACGATCTAGATGACGGGACTGGGGGCATTCTGGCTAAGTTTGCCGATGATTCAAAGATAGGTGGAGGGGCAGGTAATATTGAGGAGGTGGGGAGGCTGCAGACAGATTTAAACAGTTTAGGAGCGTGGTCAAAGAAATGGCTGATGAAATTCAACGTGGGCATGTGCGAGGTCTTGCACTTTGGAAAAAATGATAGAGGCATGGACTATTTTCTAAACGGTGACAAAATTCATAATGCCGAAGTGCAAAGGGACTTGGGAGTCCTAGTCCAGGATTCTCTAAAGGTAAACTTGCAGGTTGAGTCCGTAATTAAGAAAGCAAATGAAATGTTGTCATTTATCTCAAGAGGCTTGGAATATAAAAGCAGGGATGCACTTCTGAAGCTTTATAACGCACTAGTTAGGCCCCATTTAGAATACTGTGAGCAATTTTTGGCCCCACACCTTAGGAAGGACATACTGGCACTGGAGCGGGTCCAGCGGAGATTCACACGGATGATCCCAGGAATGGTAGGCCTAACATACAATGAACGTCTGAGGATCCTGGGATTATATTCATTGGAGTTTAGGATGTTGAGGGGAGATCTAATAGAAACTTACAAGATAATGAATGGCTTAGATAGGGTGGACGTGGGGAAGTTGTTTCCATTAGCAGGGGAGACTAGGACCTGGGGGCACAGCGTTAGAATGAAAGGGAGTCGCTTTAGAACAGAGATGAGGAGACATTTCTTCAGGCAGAGAGTGGTGGGTCTGTGGAATTCATTGCCACAGAGGGCGGTGGAGGCCGGGACGTTGAGTGTCTTTAAGACAGAAGTTGATAAATTCTTGATTTCTCGAGGAATTAAGGGCTATGGAGAGAGAGCGGGTAAATGGAGTTGAAATCAGCCATGATTGAATGGCGGAGTGGACTCGATGAGCCGAATGGCCTTGCTTCCGCTCCTATGTCTTCTGGTCTTATGGTCTTAAAGATTCTTTCAGAATCATTGTAACTCTCTGGGTTTGTTTCTGCAATGCTGTAATACAAGAAATCTATAACAGTGGTAAACCACAGAAGTATGAACCTGCCGGATATGGTGAAAAGTAAAATGATGGACTTTCTCCGACTCTCTATCTCTGTCTCTGTGATTCGCCCCTTTCTTTTTGCTTTTCAGTGCTTTACGCGTGCGACTGGCCACGACAATATATCTGACAGTCAGGGCGTTGAGCAAGAGAATCATAGCAAATGGGAGTAATGGGTTTAAAACTGTATCAAACCAGTAAAATCCCACCCACCCCGGCTCAGCATAATAGCCTGTCTTGTCAACGCAGAACCATGGTACGTCGTTGACTATCAGTGCAAAGTCAATTGTAAAGTAGAAGGGGACGTTTTTGAAACTGAGCAGAATGCAGCAGGTGCCGAGAACCACAATGGCAGTTTTCGCCGTGCAATATTTTGCTTTCAGCTTCTGGTAACAGATGGCCACGAATCGGTCAAAGGAGAACATGACAGTGAACCAGACAGAACAATCGATGACAGCACGAATGATGATATCGATAACATTGCACACGGTTGTGATGGCGAGGAAACATCCTGGAAAATAATAATAAATGATGCGCCGTAGTATAACTTTGGTGGTAATCACCAAAAGATCCGCAGTTGCCATGGCCACAAGATAGCGAGTGGTGCAGGCGGAGAGGCCACACTTTCCTCGGGAAAGGATCACAATAGCGACGAAATTAACTGTAAGAGCAAATAGAAAGGTAGTCTGGTAAATAGTGCTGAGACATTCCCCTAATATGACGGTGAATTAAGAGACAGAATATTAACACAAATAAGATGTTGTTCACTATTCCATCCGTGGTTACACATTGCAGATCATAATCACATCCCAATCTCGCCTACATTCTGAACCAATTATCTGACACATTTCTTGGATCCTCAAATTGCTACTCTCCAGCTTTCTGTCAGTCTAAATAATATCAGCCCGTACAACTTGCACCAGGGTCATTTTGCTTGGCTTTTAAAAATTGGCTTGCCGATCGGTCACATTTGCAGCTGGGGAAGCTGTCAATGAGAACAACCGAGGGCTCGGAACTAAATGCTCGCAGAAAACTGGATGAAACATGAACTTTCGTTCATTTAATTCGTGATTGGCCTTCCATTCTAAATATCCAAATATAATCATTGAAAAATATAGTAAAGTACTCTTACTTCTGAAAATATCATTTAAAACTTAACATTGTTGAAAGCAGTGATCGGGTGAAGTACAATGTTTGGGAAGAAGGATGCCGTTCCCACTTCTGAGAAAGGACCTTCCATCATAACTGCGGATTACCAGGTTAAAAGTTCAAAATCATTCGGAAGATAGAGAGGGGCAGAAGATCGAGCAAATAACAAACGTGGCATGTCTCTGATTGGCTGGGAAGAAGGAGTGATTAAATGGCCAATGGAATGATGTGACAAACCGACTGGGCCAAGTAAAGAAACTGGTACGTTTCAACAATATGTAGAAATTTCCAAAACAGAATCACATGCCAAGAGATAAAGCATGCAAAATATATAGACTAATGGCTGGAGGTGCAAGTAGACGTAAAAAGTAAAGGACATTTGTGGGTAAACCCTCGGGGTGTGGTCCAACCTGGCATCCGTGGTAACAATAGGGATTTCCACACTAGACATCAAAACAAATCATTTCTAACGCACAGGAGTGATGGTGATGTCGTGGTCATGTCACGATACATCCAGAGGCCTAGATTCTTGCTCTGGGGGCATCCATTCATGTCCCCCAAAGGGACGTTGTGGAACTGAAGTTAAGCGAACAAACCAGCTAAATATATCTTTTCTCAGTAATTGTGACCATGGAATTATCATCGATAATT
Organism: Scyliorhinus torazame; assembly: GCF_047496885.1. NCBI lineage: Eukaryota > Metazoa > Chordata > Chondrichthyes > Carcharhiniformes > Scyliorhinidae > Scyliorhinus > Scyliorhinus torazame. The sequence continues at coordinate 361,282,577 of NC_092710.1, read as the reverse complement.
GTCAGGAACACTGTTCCTATTGGGAAAATGCATCTGACATGCATGCCACTCCAGAGCAGCAGCAACGTGGCTGAGTGTTAACTGCTATCTGAAGTGGTGCAGCAGGCCACTGAGTTCCGGCGCATTTGGGGATGGGAACACATTCTGCACTGGCCAGCAAAGCGCACAGTGAGTGGACTTTATTTTATTTTATTTTCTCTGGGGCAGCCAGCATCCATTAGTGGCACTGCTTGTGTGTAAATTGGGAGAGCTTTATCCAACCTGGAGTTGTTCAATTCCTGTCATAGTTCTCAGCTTCAATAACATACTTAACTATAAAGCAGCGTCCATTCTCCACTAACATGCAATGGGGTTTTGATGACCACAAAACTGAGACCAAGTTTGAAGATTTAAAATTGCGATCTGATGGACAACTAAAGCGACAACGTGAATCTCACAATGAGCATAGAGGCAGAAACGAAATATGCTTTCAGTTAAACAATCTAACATGTTTTAGGCCCGCAGAGAATGTTTAGCAAACACGACCGAGAACCCAACGAAGTGCAGTTTAGATCGATTGGTCATTCTTAACTTTCCCCTTTACGTCCAGGGATGTGCAGGTTCGGTGGGGTTATGTAAATAGGGCGTGTGTCGGGGGAAGGGTGGAGGAAGTGTTGATGGGCAGATGGTTGTTTTGGAGTGTCGGTGCCGTATCGATGGGCCGAATGGCTTCCTTTTGCACATTTGGGATCCTGTGAAATATAACAAGCAGCTCATGTACCAGATTGTGAAGAAACGGATAAGCGCTCTTTTAACAGGAAGGACTACTTTACTGTCGGCAAAATGGGAATTGGGATCGGAACTGACTGGGGGTTACATTTACAGTGATGCCAGCGAATTTGCAAAGCGATAGGAAGGGTGCAAGGAGTTATTCCGGAATGAATCGAAGCATCACAATTGTAAGGGTGGTGATGAAGGAAAGCAGAAAACCAGTTCGGCTGTTTTCGTTATTGGAACTGGCCGGAATTCCGAAGTAAATGCAGTAAATGTGATTTCTAGAGGTGATGAGAAGGCGAAAAGTTTGGTGGTTCTGGGAAGGAGGCCTCCGGGTAAAAGCATTCAACCCAGCAAGTTGGTGGAAACGGTCGAGCTGCGAGCTGTCCACAATGGAGGTGAACATCCAGCTGAGGAGAGATGAATGCGCTTCGGAAACAATGGAACATGATGCAGCATCCAGTCAAATTTAATAGCTGGACAGAAGCTGGGAAATAAAACCAGTTTTTGGTGGCAACTGGGAGGCAACAAGCATAATCCAAATTGTTCCTTGTTTCGGAGTCGTAAGAATCGCAATTGATGGGGAGCCAACATATTTATGCAAGAGTAAAAATCCTGGCAGGATCAGAAGAGCGAGATCTCTTCATGGGGAGCGGGGCCGACGCCATAATCTATGCCTCTCAAATCTGCAGCCCGGGAACGCTGCTCGGGTGCAGTTAGCAGCACCGGCCAAAGCTGCGGACTGGCTGTCCCGCCAAATCTGCAGCCCGGGAACGCTGCTCGGGTGCAGTTAGCAGCACCGGCCAAAGCTGCGGACTGGCTGTCCCGCCAAATCTGCAGCCCGGGAACGCTGCTCGGGTGCAGTTAGCAGCACCGGCCAAAGCTGTGGACTGGCTGTCCGGCCTATCAGGATTTCTCCAAATGGAGAAAATTAAATTCGCTACCCGTGGGTCGGAGGAAGGCTTTCACAAATTGTGGGAGTCATTCACTCGGTTTTTCCAAGACCTGTTTGTAGCCAATAAATAATGAATCAAAGAACTGGTGAGGGAAGCCGCGACACAGCAAGGGAGGGGCATCTGGGGAATAGGGGGACACGGAACACAAACATGCCCAACAAAAGAAGCATGAGAAGCAGTATCACACCAGCATAACAGGTGTAGGGACATGGACAGTTGACAGAAGAAGCCAAGATCAATGCCAAAGGAGGGTAGGGGGCAGAATAAAGGGGCGGAGTCAGCCAGAATCTAAACACTGCTGCGGAAATAAAAAAACAGGAAATCCTAACCAGCATTGTAAATAATGCAAGAGAAAGAATGACAATATTTCTATGTACACAATTGAAACCGACCGGCATGCAAATAATGTTCTTCATCCTCTGCCTTCTACAGTTTGTCCACGCTTATCCCTGTTTGGGGTACCACAAGACACAAAATAACAACATTTAAAAATAAATAGAAAATAGAAAAAGTTAGCGAAGTGTCAGAGACTCATCCTTTGAAAGATGGAGGGTTGAAAATTTAGCTTCTTTCAAATCTACTATTTCACTGTAATAGATGGAGATATGCTTAATAAACGCTATGGGAGGAGGGGACCTCTGTAGGATTTGAAGAATAAATTATTCATTTATCCCACAAGAAATGAGCATTGCTGGAATCCAAATCGGCTCCCTCTGTGGAAACCCTCAGTATTCAGATTCGAGACGCTCACACCTATTTCTTCCAGCACCGTTTAAGGCTCCATTCACAAGGAGCAAGATCCGGCAAATCCACTTGTACCATTGTTCAATCTAACACCGGAGAAAGGGAGGGAAATGGAGAAAGACGGAAACAAAACGCCTCCATTTCACATTTTGCCCAAGCAACTAACAAGGAGGAAATGCTGGAATATTATTGGCCGGGTAACCGCCTCATATTATTTGTCCGGCAATATCCCGACAACGTGTGTATGAGAAACACTCTTTGTTATTCGACTTTGTGCAAGAGGGGGACATAATGACTCACTTTGGAGCGTCCGCGATGCTGAGGCTGTCGTGGATAGCACGTTTAGCGAGTTGGTCACACCGCAGGTGAAAATTACTGAGGGAGGTAGAAAGTGGGTGACCAACAGTCAGAGCAAGAGTAGGAAGGCAGGGCAGGTGTCCCCTGCGGTCTTCTCCCTGCAAAACAGGTATACCGCTTTGGATACTGTTGGGGGAGGTGGCTCACCGGGGGAAGGCAGCAGCAGCCAGGTTCATGGCACCGTGGCTGGCTCTGCTGCGCAGCAGGGCAGGAAGAAGAATGGCAGGGCTACAGTGATAGGGGACTCAATCGTAAGGGGAATAGACAGGCGGTTCTGCGGAAGCAATCGAGACTCCAGGATGGTATGTTGCCTCCTTGGTGCAAGGATGTCTCGAAGCAGCTGCAGGACATTCTGGGTGCAGAACCTTCTGAAGCTGAATTTAGGGAGTTAGTAGTTAACTAAAAAGTAGTTCCGCGAAGGTGATAATCGCAGGTTTGCTACCAGTGCCAGGAGCTAGTCAGAGTAGGCATGTCAGAATAGATAGGATGAATGCGTGGCTCGAGAGGTGGTGCAAGAGGGAAGGATTCAAATTCCTGGGGCTTTGGAACCGGTTCTGGGGGAGGTGGGACCAGTGGAAACCGGACGGTCTGCACCTAGGCAGGCCTGGAACCGATGCCCTGGGGGGGGGGGGGGGGTTGCTTTTGCTGTTGGGGAGGGTTTAAACTAATGTGGCAGGGGTATTGGAACCGATGTAGGAAGTCGGAGGGATGTAATACTGGGCCAGAACTAAAAGTCAGTAAGGAGGAAAGTGTAATGCAGAGAAGCCATAGTCAAAAATCAAAAAAGGTCAAAGTACAGGCTGCAGTGACTGAGGAGAGCGTGAAACGGGAGATGGCCAATGCAGGATTGAGTATGTTGTACCGAAATGCACGCAGTATACGGAACAATGTAAATGAGCTTGTTGCGCACATTAAAATTGGCCGGTACGATGTTTTGGGCATCCCAGAGACGTGGCTGAAAGGGAATCAAGACTGGAATCTAAAGATGCAATGAGAAATGTCCCATCAAAAGGTCATGGAGATGGGCAAAGGGGGCGGGGTTGCATTGTTAGTGAGGAATAAAGCTAATTCGATAGCAATGAGCGATATAGGATCAGAAGGCAAAGGGTCTCTGTGGGTCGAGTTGAGGAATCGGAAAGGTAAAAATTCGCTGATGGGAGTTATGTACAGGCCCCTAGCAGTAGTCAGGATGTGGGGCAGAAAATGAATCTGGAGATAGAAAAGTCATGTAAAAAAGGGCAATATTACAATAATCATGGCGGACTTCAATATGCAGGTGGACTGGGAAAATCAGGTTGGTAGTGGATCCCAAGAAATGGAATTTGTGGAATGTCTAAGAGATGTTCTTTTGGAGCAGCTTGTGACCGAGCCTATTAGGGAACAGGCAATTCTGGATTTGGTGATGTGCAATGAAGCAGAGTTGATTCGAGAGCTTAAGGTGAAGGAAACCTTAGGAAGCGGTTACCACAATATGATAGGATTTACCCTGGAGTTTGAGAGAGAGAAGCTGCAATCAGATGTAACGGTATTACAAGGGTAACTACAAAGACACGAGGGAGGAGCTGGCCAGAGTTAATTGGAGAAGGAGCCTAGCAGGGAAGATACTGGAACAGCAATGGCAGGAGATTTTGGGGGTTATTAGGGAGGCACATCAGAAATTCATCCCAAGGTGGAGGAAACATGCTAAGGGGAGGACAAGGCATCCATGGCTGACGAGGGATGTCAAGGACAGCATAAAGGCTAAAGAAAAAGCATACAAAGTGGCGAGTATTTGTGGGAAACCAGAGGGTTGGGAAGCCTTTAATAGCAAGCAGGGGACAACTATAAAAGCAATAAGGGGGGAGTAGACGAAGTATGAGTGCAAGCTAGCTAGTAATATAAAGGAAGATCGGAAGAATTTTTTTCAATATGTAAAAGGTAAGTGAGAGGCAAATATCGACATTGAACCACTAGAAAATGTGACTGGAGAAGTAATAATAGGAAACAAAGAAATGGCTGACGAACTGAATAGTTACTTTGCATCCGTCTTCACGGTGAAAGACATCAGTGGGATGCCAGAGCTCCAGGAGAACCAGGGGCAGAGGTGAGTGTAGTGACCATTACTAAGGAGAAGGTTCTGGGGAAACTCAAAGGTCTGAAGGCGGATACGTCACCTGGACCGGATGGAAATGAAAATGATACACCCCAGGACCTTAAAAGAGAAAGCTGAGGAAATTGTGGAGGCATTAGTGATGATCTTTCAGGAATCCCTGGAGGCAGGAAGGGCCCCAGAGGACTGGAAGGTGGCTAATGTAACAGCACTGTTTATGAAGGGAGGGAGGCAGAAGACGGGAAATTATAGGCCTGTTAGCTTGACTTTGGTCATTGGTAAGATTTTAGAGTCTGTCATTAAAGCTGAGATCGCGAAGCACTTGGAAGAGCATGGTAAAATAGGACTGAGTCATCCCGGCTTTGTCAAAGGAAGGTCGTGTCTGACAAATCTGTTAGAATTCTTTGAGGAGGGAACAAGGCAGTTAGACAAAGGAGAACCCGTGGACGTGATTTATTTCGATTTCCAGAAGGCCTATGACAAGTGCCGCATAGGAGATTGTTAAATATGTTAAGAGCCCATGGTGTTCAGGGTAAGATCCTGGCATGGACAGAGGATTGGCTGACTGGCAGAAGGCAGAGAGTGGGGATAAAGGGGTCTTTTTCAGGATGGCAGCCGGTGACTAGTGGTTGTGCCTCAGGGGTCTGTGTTGGGACCACACACTTTTACAATATCCGGTAATGATCAGGAAGAAGGTACTGAAGGCACTTTTACTAAGTTTTCAGACGAATCAAAGACCTGCAGAGGGACAGGTAGTATTGAGGAAACGAGGGAAATGCAGAAGGACTTGGTCAATATAGGCGAGCGGGTAATGAAGTGTCACATGAAATGCAATGTGGAAAAGAAGCTTTTTCATGGCATAACTTTGAATTGGTATATACCATCTGGAGTCACAAATGCTGAAATCTCAGACACATCGACACATACCACCGTCGCCTCAGGCATATCCGAACTTACCGTCACAGCCTTAGACGCATCAACACCAACCATCATTGCCTCTGCCACATTCAGCACCCACCTTCACAGCTTCAGACACATCAACACCCCACATCACACCCTCAGACACACCAACACCTACCATCTCAGCCTCAGTCACATCAACACCTCCCATCACATCGTCAGACACATCAAAACCTCTCATCACAGCCTCAGATATAGCAATACAAACCATCACATCCTCAGACACATCAACACCTCCCATCACATCCTCAGGTACATCAACACCTACCATGTCATGCTCAGACACGTCAACATCTCCCATCACAGCCTCAGAAACATCAACACCTAACATCACAGCGACAGGCACATCACGACCTACCGTCACATCGTCAGACACATCAACACCTCCCATCACCGCCTCAGTCACATCAATACAAACCATCACAGGCTCAAACACATTAACCCCTACCATCACAGCGTCAGATACATCACACCGACCATCACAGCGTCAGACAATCAACACCTACCATCACAGCCTCTAACAGGCAACATCTACCAAAACAGACTCAGATACATCAACACCTACCACGTCAACCTCAGGCACACCAGCACCTACCATCACAGCCTCAAACACATCAACACTTACCATCACAGCCTCAGACACATCGACACATACCATCATCGCCTCAGGCATATCCGAACTTACCGTCACAGCCTTAGACGCATCAACACCAACCATCATTGCCTCTGCCACATTCAGCACCCACCATCACAGCGTCAGATACATCACACCGACCATCACAGCCTCAGGCACATCAACACCTACCATTAGAGCATCAAACACATCAACACTTACCATCACAGCCTCAGACACATCTCCATCTAACATCATAGCCTCAGGCATATCAGAACTTACCCAACAGCCTTAGACACATCAACACCTACCATCATGCCCTCTGACATATTCAGCAATTTCCATCACAGCTTCAAACATATCAACACAGCCTCAGTCACATCAACACCTATCATCACATCCACAGGAGCATCTACACCTACCATTACAGACCCCGACACATCTACAACGACCAGTCGACCATGTCCGATTTTATAGCCAAGGAAAGTGACTTGGGCTTTTCCAAATTCACTTTTGGCTAGGTTTATAACCAAACCCGCCTCCTGAAGTAGTTCGAATAGCTCCATCAGATGCTTTGTTAGTTAACCTTTGAAATGTGGCTGGGGCGTTTTTCATGCCAAATGGCATAACTTTGAATTGTTATATACCATCTGGAGTCACAAATGCTGAAATCTCCTTCTCCCTTTCGGATAAAGGTACCTGCCAGTAACCTTTAAGTAAATCCAATTTGGAAATAAAAGCGGACTGTCCCACTTTCTCAATGCAATCCTCCAAACGTGGGTTAGGATAAGAGTCCTTTCTTGTAACTGCATTAACCTTTCCATAGTCCACACACACCCGCTGGGCATCGGCTGGCTTAAGTACCATCACAATGGGTGAGCTCCATTGGCTGCAACTCACTTCAATTATGCAATTTTTAAGTATACTCTCAATCTCTTTGTTAACCTGTGCCAAATTTAAATGATTAAGTCTATATGGATGTTGTTTAATTGGAACAGCATATCCCACATCTACATCATGTATAGCCATTTTAGTACTTCCCAATTTATCTCCACAAAATTAGCATGAGATATCAATAACTCTTTCAGGTCAGTTCGTTTTTCCTCTGGAAGATAACTCAACACTTTATCCCAATTTTTAAGAACGTCCTCATTTTCCAATTTAATTTAAGGTATGTCAAATTCACAGTCATCTGGATTTGGTTCGTCACTTTGAGTTATAATCTTTAAAACCTCCTCCTTTTCTCCTTCCCTTTCAAAGTGCCTTTTCAGCATATTCACATGACACACTTGGTGAGTCTTCCTACTATCTGTTGGTTTTACCACATATTTCACCTCACTTGATTTCCTTTCAATCTGATAAGGTCCACAAAACCTAGCTTTTAAAGGCTCGCCTACCACTGGTAACAACACTAAAACATTATCTCCACTGGCAAAACTACGAACTTTGGATTTCTTGTCCGTGACCCGTTTCATCACATTTTGTGGAGCTCTCAAATGTTGTCTAGCCAGTTCACCTGCTCTATTTAATCGTTCCCTGAAATTTGACACGTAATCCAATAACGTAATTTCCGATTTCTCACCCACCAATTTTTCCTTAATCAATTTAAGTGGTCCCCTTACCTCATGACCAAACATTAGTTCAAAAGGACTAAATTTGGTTGACTCATTAGGAGCATCCCAAATTGCAAACAGTACTAATGGAATTCCTTTATCCCAATCCTCTGGATAATCTTGACAACAAGCCCTCAACAATTGTCTTTAATGTCTGATGCCACGTTTCTAACGCTCCCTGTGATTCTGGATGGTGCACAGTTGATTTAAATTGTTTTAATCCTAAGCTATCCATAACTTATTTGATTAACTTTCAGGTATAACTTGATCCTTGATCCGATTGTATTTATAGAACATAGAACATAGAACATTACAGCGCAGTGCAGGCCCTTCGGCCCTCGATGTTGCGCCGACCTGTGAAACCACTCTAAAGACCATCTACACTATTCCTTTATCGTCCATACGTCTATCCAATGACCATTTGAATGCCGTTAGTGTTGGCGAGTCCATTACTGTTGCAGGCAGGGCATTCCACGCCCTTACTACTCTGAGTAAAGAACCTACATCTGACATCTGTCTTATGTCTATCTCCACTCAATTTAAAGCTATGTCCCCTCGTGCTAGACATCACCATCCGAGGAAAAAGGCTCTCACTGCCCACCCTACCCAATCATCTGATCATCTTGTATGCCTCAATTACGTCACCTCTTGACCTTCTTCTCTCGAACGAAAACAGCCCCAAGTCCCTCAGTCTTTCCTCATAAGATTTTCCCTCCATACTTGGCAAAATTCTGGTAAATCTCCTCTGCATCCTTTCCAATACTTCCACATCCTTCCGATAATGTGGCGACCAGAATTGCATGCAATACTCCAAATGCGGCCGCACCAGAGTTTTGTACATCTGCAGCATGACCTCATGGCTCCGAAACTCAATCCCTCGACCAATAAAGGCTAACACACCGTACGCCTTCTTAACAACCAGCAGCACGGTAGCATTGTGGATAGCACAATTGCTTCACAGCTCCAGGGTCCCAGGTCCGATTCCGGCTTGGGTCACTGTCTGTGCGGAGTCTGCACATCCTCCCCGTGTGTGCGTGGGTTTCCTCTGTGTGCTCCGGTTTCCTCCCACAGTCCAAAGATGTGCAGGTTAGGTGGATTGGCCATGATAAATTGCCCCTGGTGTCCAAAATTGCCCTTAGTGTTGGGTGGGGTTACTGGGGATAGGGTGGAGGTGTTGACCTTAGGTAGGGTGCTCTTTCCAAGAGCCGGTGCGGACTCGATGGGCTGAATGGCGTCCTTCTGCACTGTTAATTCTATGATAACCCTCTCAACCTGAGTGACAACTTTCAGGGATCTATGTACATGGACACCGTGATCTCTCTGCTCATCCACACTGCCAAGAATCTTACCACGAGCCCAGTCCTCTGTCTTCCTGTTATTCCTTCGAAAATGAATCACCTCACACTTTTCTGCATTAAACTCCAATTGCCACCTCTCAGCCCAGCGCTGCAGCTTATCTGTGTCCCTCTGTAACTTGTAACATCCTCCCGCACTATCCACAACTGCACCGACTTTAGTGTCATCTGCAAATTTACTCACCCATCCTTCTACGCCCTCCTCCATCCTTCTACGCCCTCCTCCAGGTAATTTATAAAAATGACGAACAGCAGTGGCCCCAAAACAGATCCTTGTGGTACACCACAAGGGCAGCTGTGCAGGGCTGCACGGTAGCCTTGTGGATAGCACAATTGTTTCACAGCTCCAGGGTCCCAGCTTCGATTCCAGCTTGGGTCACTGTCTGTGCGGAGTCTGCAGATTCTCCCCGTGTGTGCGTGGGTTTCCTCCGGGTGCTCTGGTTTCCTCCCACAGTCCAAAGATGTGCAGGTTAGGTGGATTGGCCATGATAAATTGCCCTTAGTGTCCAAAATTGCCCTTTGTGTTGGGTGGGGTTACTGGATTATGGGGATAGGGTGGCGGTGTTGACCTTGGGTAGGGTGCTCTTTCCAAGAGCCGATGTAGACTCGATGGGCCGAATGGCCTCCTTCTGCACTGTAAATTCTATAAACCACTAGTAACTGGACTCCAGTCTGAATAGTTCCCATCAACCACCACCCTTTGTCTTCTTCCAGCTAGCCAATTTCTAATCCAAACTGCTAAATCGCCCTGAATCCCATGCCTCCGAATTTTCTGCAGTAGCCTACCGTGGGGAACCTTATCAAACGCTTTCCTGAAATCCATATACACCACATCAACTGCTTTACCCTCATCCACCTGTTTGGTCACCTTCTCAAAGAACTCAATAATGTTTGTGAGACACGACCTAACCTTCACAAAACCGTGTTGACTATGTCTAATCAAATTATTAATCTCCAGATGATTATACACCCTATCTCTCATAAACCTTCCCAAGATTTTGCCCACAACAGAAGTAAGGCTCACTGGTCTATCGTTACCGGGTTGTCTCTACTCCCCTTCTTGAACAAGGGGGCAACATTTGCTATCCCCCAGTCTTCTGGGAGTATTTTTACTTTTATACCTGTTTTTCAAATTGTGTGTGTCGGGGGGAAACTGAAGTGACATCACAGAAAAGCTGTGACCTGAGTGGCTGGTTGGGATTCTAACCTAAATTTTTTTGAGTATTTGGGAACTAATTAAACATAATAACTTAATTATAATTTAGAGGATATCTAAGCCAGAGATCGGAGAATATTATAGTTAGCTATCGCATTTCTATTAGAAATCTAGTGCTAGGAAACAGATAGTTGACAGTAACTTTGAAATTTAAAAAAAGTATTTATAAAAAAAAAAAAGACAAATTTTAATTTTAATTAATTGACGCAATGTCAGTTAGAGGGGTGCTGTGCTCTGACTGTGAGATGTGGCAGGTCCGAGAGGCTTCCAGCGTCCCGGATGGCTTCATCTGCAGAAAGTGCACCCAACTGCAGCTCCTCACAGACCGCATGGTTCGGTTGGAGCAGCAATTGGATGCACTTAGGAGCATGCAGGTGGCGGAAAGCGTCATAGATCGCAGTTATGTAAGTGTGGTCACACCCAAGGTGCAGGCAGAGAAATGGGTGACCACCAGAAAGGGCAGGCAGTCAGTGCAGGAATCCCCTGTGGTTGTCCCCCTCTCGAACAGATATACCCCTTTGGATACTGTCGGGGGGGATAGCCTATCAGGGGAAAACAGCAGCAGCCAGAGCAGTGGCACCACGGCTGGCTCTGATGTTCAGAAGGGAGGGTCAAAGCGCAGAAGAGTAATAGTTATAGGGGGCTCTATAGTCAGGGGCACAGATAGGCGCTTCTGTGGACGTGAAAGAGACTCCAGGATGGTATGTTGCCTCCCTGGTGCCAGGGTCCAGGATGTCTCCGAACGGGTAGAGGGAATCCTGAAGGGGGAGGGCAAACAGGCAGAGGTCGTTGTACATATTGGTACTAACGACATAGGCAGGAAGGGGCATGAGGTCCTGCAGCAGGAGTTCAGGGAGCTAGGCAGAAAGTTAAAAGACAGGACCTCGAGGGTTGTAATCTCGGGATTACTCCCTGTGCCACGTGCCAGTGAGGCTAGAAATAGGAAGATAGAGCAGACAAACACGTGGCTAAACAGCTGGTGTAGGAGGGAGGGTTTCTGTTATCTGGACCACTGGGAGCTCTTCCGGGGCAGGTGTGACCTGTATAAGATGGACGGGTTGCATCTAAACCGGAGAGGCATAAATATCCTGGCCGCGAGGTTTGCTAGTGTCACACGGGAGGGTTTAAACTAGTATGGCAGGGGGGTGGGCACGGGAGCAATAGGTCAGAAGGTGAGAGCATTGAGGGAGAACTAGGGAATAGGGACAGTGTGGCTCTGAGGCAGCGCAGACGGGGAGAAGTTGCTGAACACAGCGGGTCTGGTGGCCTGAAGTGCATATGTTTTAATGCAAGGAGCATTACGGGTAAGGCAGATGAACTTAGAGCTTGGATTACTACTTGGAACTATGATGTTGTTGCCATTACAGAGACCTGGTTGAGGGAAGGGCAGGATTGGCAGCTAAACGTTCCAGGATTTAGATGTTTCAGGCGGGATAGAGGGGGATGTAAAAGGGGAGGCGGAGTTGCGCTACTTGTTCAGGAGAGTATCACAGCTATACAGCGAGAGGACACCTCAGAGGGCAGTGAGGCTATATGGGTAGAGATCAGGAATAAGAAGGGTGCAGTCACAATGTTGGGGGTATACTACAGGCCTCCCAACAGCCAGCGGGAGATAGAGGAGCAGATAGGTAGACAGATTTTGGAAAAGAGTAAAAACAACAGGGTTGTGGTGATGGGAGACTTCAACTTCCCCAATATTGACTGGGACTCACTTAGTGCCAGGGGCTTAGACGGGGCAGAGTTTGTAAGGAGCATCCAGGAGGGCTTCTTAAAACAATATGTAAACAGTCCAACTAGGGAAGGGGCGGTACTGGACCTGGTATTGGGGAATGAGCCCGGCCAGGTGGTAGATGTTTCAGTAGGGGAGCATTTCGGTAACAGTGACCACAATTCAGTAAGTTTTAAAGTACTGGTGGACAAGGATAAGAGTGGTCCGAGGATGAATGTGCTAAACTGGGGGAAGGCTAATTATAACAATATTAGGCGGGAACTGAAGAACATAGATTGGGGGCGGATGTTTGAGGGCAAATCAACATCTGACATGTGGGAGGCTTTCAAGTGTCAGTTGAAAGGAATACAGGACAGGCATGTTCCTGTGAGGAAGAAAGATAAATACGGCAATTTTCGGGAACCTTGGATGACGAGTGATATTGTAGGCCTCGTCAAAAAGAAAAAGGAGGCATTTGTCAGGGCTAAAAGGCTGGGAACAGACGAAGCCTGTGTGGCATATAAGGAAAGTAGGAAGGAACTTAAGCAAGGAGTCAGGAGGGCTAGAAGGGGTCATGAAAAGTCATTGGCAAATAGGGTTAAGGAAAATCCCAAGGCTTTTTACACTTACATAAAAAGCAAGAGGGTAGCCAGGGAAAGGGTTGGCCCACTGAAGGATAGGCAAGGGAATCTATGTGTGGAGCCAGAGGAAATGGGCGAGGTACTAAATGAATACTTTGCATCAGTATTCACCAAAGAGAAGGAATTGGTAGATGTTGAGTCTGGAGAAGGGGGTGTAGATAGCCTGGGTCACATTGTGATCCAAAAAGACGAGGTGTTGGGTGTCTTAAAAAATATTAAGGTAGATAAGTCCCCAGGGCCGGATGGGATCTACCCCAGAATACTGAAGGAGGCTGGAGAGGAAATTGCTGAGGCCTTGACAGAAATCTTTGGATCCTCGCTGTCTTCAGGGGATGTCCCGGAGGACTGGAGAATAGCCAATGTTGTTCCTCTGTTTAAGAAGGGTGGCAGGGATAATCCCGGGAACTACAGGCCGGTGAGCCTTACTTCAGTGGTAGGGAAATTACTGGAGAGAATTCTTCGAGACAGGATCTACTCCCATTTGGAAGCAAATGGACGTATTAGTGAGAGGCAGCACGGTTTTGTGAAGGGGAGGTCGTGTCTCACTAACTTGATAGAGTTTTTCGAGGAGGTCACTAAGATGATTGATGCAGGTAGGGCAGTAGATGTTGTCTATATGGACTTCAGTAAGGCCTTTGACAAGGTCCCTCATGGTAGACTAGTACAAAAGGTGAAGTCACACGGGATCAGGGGTGAACTGGCAAGGTGGATACAGAACTGGCTAGGCCATAGAAGGCAGAGGGTAGCAATGGAGGGATGCTTTTCTAATTGGAGGGCTGTGACCAGTGGTGTTCCACAGGGATCAGTGCTGGGACCTTTGCTCTTTGTAGTATATATAAATGATTTGGAGGAAAATGTAACTGGTCTGATTAGTAAGTTTGCAGACGACACAAAGGTTGGTGGAATTGCGGATAGCGATGAGGACTGTCTGAGGATACAGCAGGATTTAGATTGTCTGGAGACTTGGGCGGAGAGATGGCAGATGGAGTTTAACCTGGACAAATGTGAGGTAATGCATTTTGGAAGGGCTAATGCAGGTAGGGAATATACAGTGAATGGTAGAACCCTCAAGAGTATTGAAAGTCAAAGAGATCTAGGAGTACAGGTCCACAGATCACTGAAAGGGGCTACACAGGTGGAGAAGGTAGTCAAGAAGGCATACGGCATGCTTGCCTTCATTGGCCGGGGCATTGAGTATAAGAATTGGCAAGTCATGTTGCAGCTGTATAGAACCTTAGTTAGGCCACACTTGGAGTATAGTGTTCAATTCTGGTCGCCACACTACCAGAAGGATGTGGAGGCTTTAGAGAGGGTGCAGAAGAGATTTACCAGAATGTTGCCTGGTATGGAGGGCATAAGCTATGAGGAGCGATTGAATAAACTCGGTTTGTTCTCACTGGAACGAAGGAGGTTGAGGGGCGACCTGATAGAGGTATACAAAATTATGAGGGGCATAGACAGAGTGGATAGTCAGAGGCTTTTCCCCAGGGTAGAGGGGTCAATTACTAGGGGGCATAGGTTTAAGATGAGAGGGGCAAAGTTTAGAGTAGATGTACGAGGCAAGTTTTTTACGCAGAGGGTAGTGGGTGCCTGGAACTCACTACCGGAGGAGGTAGTGGAGGCAGGGACGATAGGGACATTTAAGGGGCATCTTGACAAATATATGAATAGGATGGGAATAGAAGGATACGGACCCAGGAAGTGTAGAAGATTGTAGTTTAGTCGGGCAGTATGGTCGGCACGGGCTTGGAGGGCCGAAGGGCCTGTTCCTGTGCTGTACATTTCTTTGTTCTTTGTTGTTTGTTAGACAAAAATGACTAAGGGAATAGTGTACATGGTCTTTAGAGTGGTTTCACAGGTCGGCGCAACATCGAGGGCCGAAGGGCCTGTACTGCGCTGTCATGTTCTATGTTCTACGATTGACAAAAATGAACTACATCATTATGTAGTCCAGGCCAGTAAAAATGTTTCTGGATTTTATCTTGAGTTTCCCTTATCCCCAAATGACCTCGCACTGGTACCTCATGTGCAACTCGTAACAACTCCTTTCCATACCCGACCAATTCTACTTGATGGACTTCTGCCCACTTTTCACCCGCCTGAATATGTAAAGGTCTCCATTTTCTCAACAAGACATCACGATTACGGTAATAACACACTGGTATACAATCAGATTCCTCTTCCATAAATGCTTTCTGATACATCCGTTTTATTTTTATATATTTCAGTTAAAAGGCAGCTGCATCCCGGGGAGCAGTGGAACCACCCAAAGAACGCACTGACAATTGCAATTGAATCATTGAATAATCAAAGATAAGGAGGCAGCTACAGCCCAGAGTGCAGTGGAACCACCCAGAGAAACACACTGATAATTGGAACTGAATCACTGAATGGCCACAGTTACATAGGCAACTACATCACAGAGTGCAGTGGAACGACACAGTGAAAGGCACTAAAATTGGAACTGAATCACTGAATGGTCACACTGGAGTGACAGATATCACTGAAATCATCTGAGATCTAAAGATGAGACTGATGGTGTTTGAGTGGACAGCGTCCTTTATGTTGCACTTAGTTGAACAATTTGATCAACACAGGCCATTTTTCTGGAAAGTAGTCACTCACTCAAAAAAATAATTTATTTCTCTCAATCCAATGTCGTAATCTGTTTGTTTAATGTTTTTTAAAAATAAGTTAAACGATGTTGCAACCTCAATATCGCTGAGGTGATTCCATAGGGTATAAATTAAAGGATTTGTGAATATATTACTTCATGGTTCAAGACGGAGAGGCTGTCAGCAGTACGAAGGACACATCACTTCAAACTGAACATGCAGCCTCCAATTAATGTTGCTGAGAAAATATTCTACCCAATCCTTGCTATGATTGGTGTTCCTGGTAAGTGACTATTACCATGGAAGTTGTGTAAATCTGTGTGTGAGCTGCTCTCTGATTTTAAACTGTGACTGAAAATGTTTATTTCTGATCATGTGCTCACAGTTGCACAGGCACCTGATCAACGATATAATTCACTTACTTCAAACGTATTTAAACCTGTCTATGGTAGGGCAGCACGGCCACGCAGCGGTAGCACTGAGTCTCACGGCGCCGATGTCCCAGGTTCGATCCCGGCTCTGGGTCACTGTCCGTGTGGAGTTTGCACATTCTCCCCGTGTCTGCATGGGTTTCGTCCGCACAACCCAAAGATATGCAAGATAGGTGAATTGAACACGCTAAATTGCGCCTTAATTAGGATAAATGAATTTGGTACTCTAAATTTAAAAATAAAACCTGTCTATGGTTAGAATCCCTTGCATCAGCTTCAAGTAATCATCTGTTTATAAGTCATGGGATCTCTGATCAGTGAAGTTTTATTTTGAGTGGAATCTTGTTAAATGTCAGATTGCATCTGAGTGAAGGCAATCTCTTTGAACGAATGTCTAGTGGGAGTAAGAATGAAATCACACTGAGCGTGTATCACTAACCAGAGTGAAATATATGACAGCAGTGGACAGGTATTACTGGAAGTATCTGCCAGTGTACAATTGTACTGAATGTGGGCCTCTCGCCAGAGTGGGATATCTGATCCAATTGTCCATTTGTTACTGGGACAATCTCTCCCTATCCAATTGTATTGTGTGTGAGTCAGGAACTCGACTGAAATAGGTTGGTTCTATTTTGAAATACTGAACTTTATTGGTGAGCGATCGCCTAATTCTCGGGGGGCTGTCCCTCTCTGCTTTACGGTTGGATTAGACAGGAAGCTTTCGGCTGTGTTTTGAAGGTGTTTGAAATTTATTGTGTGATGCGAAATGTCTCGCTGTCTCTGCTTTCTGTTGAACTGTTCCAACAGAAACAGTTATCACCTGCACTGATATTTAATAAAACCACCGAGTACAGAATATTCTTCTAATTTCTAATAGTCCTGAAATAAACTCCATTGTTTGATCAATTCTTATGAGTGTTAATAAATTGTGTTGCTGCTTCAAACGGTCTGTGAATCTGTCCATCTGAACCCATAAACCCCTCCAGTCCACTTCGACATTATTTACCAAGGAGTAATTTGGAGACTTATTGTTCTGATCAAAATATAGAAACGGACAGTGAGCAGTCCAGAAAATAATTTCCCATTGAAATACTCAATTTGCAAGTTAATAATTGATGATGAATGTGTTACTGTATTTAGTTGTACTCTTCCTCTGCATTCACTGTCACTCTCAATTTGGTTTTGTCTCTCAATTCTGTATCAATCATTCTGCTTCCCGATCCCATACTGTTGATGGGAATGGTGAAGGTGAGTGATCCCAGTGCCGACCCTTGTGGAACACCACTTCCCACCTTCCACCAATCAGCCTAAATCCATTTACCTCCTCTCCGTGTTCACTGTGTGTGTCTCCAGCTTGTTGTCCAATCTGCTGCTGTGTTCCCTTACTCCACTTGCACTCACGTTTCTCGTGAGTCTCCTATGGAGTGTCTTACTGAAGGCCTTTCCGAAATCGAATTGTCCAATATTTTTCATATTAATCAAAACTGTAATTTCTAATAGCCTTTGAAACAATTCAATCAAACCAGGAATGATTTTAACTTTGGAATATGAATTCACTCTTTGTTACAGTCTGTGAGACTAGATTATATTTTTCTCATAATTTTAATTCAATAATCACTACGATTGACGTTGCTGCTGGGAGATTCTTTTCTGGTATTGTTTTATTTTCTGTTTTAAATTCAGGTATAGCAGAAATCGACTTTCAGTTATTTGGCAATGTTCTGATCATGATGAGTGAATAGTTAATAGTGTCTCTGCTGTTTCTCACTGTCTATTTCAAGAATGTTTGTATTCGAAATCCATCCGCCTCCAGTAATCCCCCTCACCCGCACTCCACACTCTGGCTTCCTATCTGTCCTTAATCTTTTCATTGAGATCTGTCAATGCCACACCGACTGACTCAGTTTCTCTGCCCCTCTCACCCACGCTATCCCGCCACCTTCTGAACTCCTCTTTCTATATGCAGCCCTGACCTCGTGATCTAAGCTGCTCACAAAGGTGGTCCCTTTATTGGCTGTGTACTGATCTCATCCTCACAAAGGCTGTGTGCCAATTCATATTCATATCCTGCTATTTTCCTATGAACCAGAATCCCACCACCAATCATCATGATATTGGTTCAAGGGCATTCACTGACATCATCGATTCTGGAGATCTTCCGTCCCCTGCCTCAGACATATTAGTACCACAGCCCCACGCATCCTACATCGGCCCCCACGCTTCTACCTCTGTCCCAGAATCCACTAAGAGGACTGCCACAGCAGCCCCATTATTTCAGCCTGTTCCAGCCGCACCCAAACTAATTTATTCCTATTTGATACTCGTGTTCTGTCCCTTCCCACCGATATTCCTAATTCCTCTTATGCCAGACGTCATATAAACAAGGTCAATTTCCCTGGACCTAATCGCCCAAGCTTTGCTATCAATGTCCAATCACTCCGCACATCCGTTCCCCAACAGGAGGGTCGGAGCACTCTCGGCTTCTTCCTTGATCGGAGGCCCGGACAAACCACGACCATCGCCTCCTTCCTCCGGATTTCTGAACTTTTCCTCTCACGCAATAATTGCTCCTTTAGCTTGTCTCATTTCTTGCAAATAAAAGACGTGGCCATGGTTACCTTCTTGGGTCTTTTATGTATGTCGTTTTGCGGATGATGTGAACACTCTTTGTTCCTGTTCTACTTCGGTACCGTCCTGCA
Organism: Scyliorhinus torazame; assembly: GCF_047496885.1. Taxonomy (NCBI): domain Eukaryota; kingdom Metazoa; phylum Chordata; class Chondrichthyes; order Carcharhiniformes; family Scyliorhinidae; genus Scyliorhinus; species Scyliorhinus torazame. The sequence goes on along the minus strand of NC_092710.1, from coordinate 361,263,827 downwards.
CCTCAATTTCTGGTACAGCGATGACTGTATCGGTGACACTTCATGCTTCTGTCTGGTCCTGGAAACATGATTCAATTTTGATTCCAATTTCCACCACTTTCTCACCTTAAAGGTTTCATCTCCGACATTTTCCTTCTTTCCTTGACGTGTCTGTCTCCATTTCCAGCGATAGACTAACAACTTATATTCACTACAAGCCCACCAAATCCAGTTCTACCTCGTGTACAGATCCTACACATTGCTTCCTCTAATAGCTGAATACCATTTCCCAGTTTTTCTGTCTCCGTCCCTCCTTTTCTGATGATGCCATCTTCAAAAATCGCCCTTCTGGCGTGTCTGCCTTATCCTTAACAACTGTTTCCCCTCCCAAATTCATTTGGTATGCAGGGCTCTCATTCGTGTTCAATGCACCTCTGCCCTCAACCCCCTCCCTCCCGGTAACATGGTAGTGTCTCCCTAGTCTCACTTTCCACACTACCGGCCTGTGCATTCAAAGGATCATCCTCCACAATTTCTTGCACCTCCAGCATGACGCCACCACGAAGCACATCGGCAATTCCAGAAACGCCCATATTTCTTGCATTGCTCAGGCACCGCCTTCCCCGTGGCACCCTTGTCCACTACTCCATCACACCAACAACCCTTGCACTTTCCACAGGACCTTTCTTTGCAATCATAGCGGGTGCAACATCTGCCCCTTTACCTCCTCCCGTTTCATTATTCTTGACAGCAAACTCGCCTTTTCAGGTGAAGCAGCAATTCGTTTTAGTTTTTCAATTTTGTTTACTGTATTCAATGCTCCTGATACAGTCTCTTCTACATTACTGTGCCTAAGCTCAAGGCGGATATCCTTTCAGGAACACTTTCACTCAGCCTACAAGTATGATCCTAGACTTCCGGTTGCGGCCATTTTATCTCAGCACCTTGCTCTCATGCCCACATCTCTGTACATGGCCTGCTGCAAGGATCCAGTGAAGTCCAATACAAGCTGGAGGAGCAACACCTCATCTTCCAATTAGGGTTTTACAGTCCTCACTGCTCAGCGTTAAGTTCAATAACTTTAGACCGGGGACTTTCTCCTCCATCTTAATGTCTTTGCTTTTGGAATGTCTCATCTTTTTAACAAACTGCAAAGGGTCAGAATCTGGAGGAGCCTATTCCTGGCAATGAACCTTGGGGGATGTCCAATGCCTGGAGGGAATATTAGAGACAAAAATTTGCTAGGCTTTATTTTTTTCAAACGGGACAGATCGTAATCATGGGAATAATATGATGTTGAATGTTCAGGACGTGACTGTCGAATATTACTTGGAGAGGTTGCCACTTCGGAAAGGTAAGCTTGTTCTGAAGGCTGAACAATCTCTATTGGAGATACTGCGTGTTTTACATAAGTTTTCCATTGACCATGGAGGATTCCAATAATCCAAGTATGGTTTCGAAATCCATCAGAAATCCAGGCCAGGGAACGGTCCAATCCGGGGTGCTGTTTTCCATTGAGAACTGTCAATGATTGGGAGTGAGAAGAATTGGTAATCTCCGGTATGTTTTTTATCCGGTTTGGGAAACCTTGTCGGTCGGAGTTCATCCTGTAAATCAAACAAAATGACGAATTTAACCTCTCCCAGATCTATTTGAAGTAAGCTTTGCGCAGGTCAAAGAGACACAGCCTGAGTGAGCCACAGAGTGAGAATTTGGAACTTGGTAATTTGGTGCAGTGAGGTAACTAGGAAAGGTAAGTGGTTAATCGAATTGTGATGTTTGTCAGTTAAAAGTGCAGTGTAGATTAGTGTCTGATTGGCTGAAGCTGCCCCCACCCCTAATTGCTCAGAGGCAGTTATCTGGCAGTCACCTGAGGCCTGTTTAGGGGCACAAAGGTACACACTGTATTCTTCTCTTTGAAGTTTTAGTGTGAGTCAACCTGAAGTCTGTATAAAAGACAGACAGAAAGCGCACTCAGTAAGCATTGCGCAGGTCAAGGAGACACAGCCTGAGTGAGACACAGACAGAGTGAGAATTTAAAACTTGGTAATTTGGTGCAGTGAGGTAATTCGGTGAAGAGTGGGAGAAGGTACTTTTTCCCTACTGTTTTTTTCTCTCTCTCTTCCTTCGGGCCTAGTTTCGGGAGCCGTTCGGAGGAGGAGGAGCAGTCTCTGTGTGAGTATAAAAACCTAACGGTAACTTCCATGTTTTCCACCTTTTTTTCCAAAAGTGACGTCAGAGGAAAGCTGTGATCTGATTGGTTGATAGCAAATCTGCCCCAAATATAAAACACAGCGAAACTCGTAAATTTAAATTAAACTAATTAATTAATTAGAGATGGCTGGTCAGGTGTTGTGCTTGAGCTGCTTGATGTGGGAGCTGGCAGATCCCATTGCGAGCTTCAGCGACCACATCTGCAGTCAGTGTTGGCTGCTCGAAGAGCTCCGGCTCAGTGTTGAAGAGCTGGAGTCTGAGCTTCAAAAACTGAGGCACACCCGGGAGGGGAAGGCTTACCTGGACACTATGTTTCAGGAGGCAGTCACACCTGTCAGAGTAAGTAGTTTAAATCCTGCCAGTGGCTAGGGACAGCAGGGTGTGACTGCAAGTCAGGCAGGTAAAGGGAACCAGCAGTCAGGAACTCAGGAGCCTCAGCCCTTGACCCTGTCCAACAGGTATGAGGCACTTGATCCCTGTGTTGATGGCGAACAGGGCTGCAGGAAGGATGAGTCAGCTGACCACGGCACCATGGTTCAGCAGGCCATTCAAGGAGAGGGAGTAAATAGGCAAGTTGTAGTTGTAGGGGATTCTATTATCAGGGGGATAGATAGTATCCTTTGTGAGCAGGACAAAGAATCAAGCATGTTATGTTGCCTGCCCGGTGCTAGGGTGCGGGACATCTCTGACCGGCTTGAAAGGATACTCGAGAGGGAGGGGACGATCCAGTTGTCGTGGTCCATGTCGGTACAAAAAATATAGGCAAGTCTAGGAAAGAGGACCTGTTTAGAGATTATAAAGAGCTAGGACTCAAATTAAAAAACAGGTCCTCAAGGGTTATAATCTCCGGATTACTGCCTGAGCCACGTGCAAATTTGCATAGGGAGGCAATAATAAGGGAAGTTAACAAGTGGCTGAAAGAGTGGTGTGGGAAAGAGGGGCTCCTTTTCATGGGACACTAGCATCAGTTTTGGGACAGGGGGGACCTATACCGTTGGGATGGTCTCCACCTGAACCGAGCTGGGACCAGTGTTCTGGCGAAAAGAGTAAATAGGGTGGCCAATAGGACTTTAAACTAGAGATTGGTGGGGGGGGGGGGGGGGGGGGGGGGAGAGGGAAAGTCAGGGAACCAAAAGGTGAAGTAATCAGTGGGAAGGGTAGCTGCTCAGAATACAAAAAAGCACGAAACGACAGAACTCAGGAGAGGTTACGATAGTCCCCACCCCACAAAATATGATACAGTGTATGGAAAGGCTCAGCAAACCAAGGTCCACCACACTAAGAAAACAAAAAGGACGGTCGATAGAGAATTAAAGGTGCTATATTTAAATGCGCGCAGTGTACGGGACAAGATACATGAGCTTGTGGCCCAGATTGTGACTGGCAGGTATGATGTGGTAGCGATCACAGAGACGTGGTTGCAGGGGTTTCAGGACTGGCATTTAAACATCCAGGGATTCACAACCTATCGAAGAGATAGAGAGGTGGGCAGAGGGGGCGGGGTTGTCTTGTTAATTTGGAATGAAATTAAATCAATAGCACTAAACGACGTGGGGTCAGATGATGTGGAGTCTGTGTGGGTAGAGTTGAGGAACAACAAAGGCAAAAAAAAAACACAATGGGAGTTATGTACAGGCCTCCTAACAGTGGACGGGACCAGGGGCACAAAATGCACCACGAAATCGAAAGAGCATGTCAGAAAGCGAAGGTCACAGTGATCATGGGGGACTTCAATATGCAGGTGGACTGAGTAAATAATGCTGCCAGTGGACCCAAGGAAAGGGAATTCATTGAATGTTTACAGGAGGGCTTTTTGGAACAGCTTGTGATGGAGCCCACGAGGGAACAGGCCATTCTGGACTTAGTGTTATGTAATGAGCCAGACTTTATTGAAGATCTTAAAGTAAGGGAACACTTAGGAGGCAATGATCATAATATGGTAGAATTCAATCTCCAATTTGAAAGAAAGAAGGTAGAATCAGATGTAAAGGTGTTAAAGTTAAATAAAGGTAACTACAGGGGCATGAGGGAGGAACTGACGAAAATCGACTGGGAGCAGAGCCTAGTGGGAAAGACAGTAGTACAGCAATGGCAGGAGTTTCTGGGAGTAATTGAGGACACAGTACATAGGTTCATCCCAAAGAAAAGAAAGGTTATCAGAGGGGGGAGTAGGCAGCCATAGCTGACAAAGGAAGTTAGGGAATGCATCAAAGCAAAAGAGAAAGCCTATAATGTGGCAAAGAGTAGTGGGAACTCAGAAGGTTGGGTAGGCTACAAAAACAAACAGAGGTTAACAAGGAGAGAAATAAGGAAGGTGTGGATCAAATATAAAGGTAGGATAGCCAGTAACATTAGGAATGATAGTAAAAGTTTATTTAAATACATTAAAAACAAACGGGAGGCAAAAATTGGCAAAAGGGCAGCACGGTAGCATTGTGGATAGCACAATTGCTTCACAGCTCCAGGGTCCAGGTTCGATTCCGGCTTGGGTTACTGTCTGTGTGGAGTTTGCACATCCTCCTTATGTGTGCGTGGGTTTCCTCCGGGTGCTCCGGTTTCCTCCCACAGTCCAAAGATGTGCAGGTTAGGTGGATTGGCCATGATAAATTGCCCTTAGTGTCCAAAATTGCCCTTAGTTTTGTGTGGTGTTACTGGGTTATGGGGATAGGGTGGATGTGTGGACCTTGGGTAGGGTGCTCTTTCCAAGAGCCGGTGCAGACTCGATGGGCCGAATGGCCTCCTTCTGCACTGTAAATTCTATGATCTATGATAGACATTGGGCCGCTCCAAAATGACGCTGGTAATCTAGTGATGGGAGACAAGGAAATAGCTGAGGAACTAAATAGGTTCTTTGCGTCAGTCTTCACAGTAGAAGACATGAGTGATATCCCAACTATTCAGGAGAGTCATGGGGCCGAGTTGAATATGGTAGCCATCACAAAGGAGACAGTGCTAGAGAAACTAAGAGGTCTAAAAATTGATCAATCTCCGGGCCCAGATGGGCTACATCCTAGCAGGTAGAGTAGAAAGGAGATAGCTGAAGAAATAGTGGAGGCGTTTGTTATGATCTTTCAAAAGTCACTGGAGTCAGGGAAAGTCCCAGAGCATCAGAAAATCACTGTTGTCAGCCCCCTATTCAAGAAGCGAAAAAGGAAAAAGATGGAAAATTATAGGCCAGTTAGCCTAACCTCGTTTGTTGGCAAGATTCTAGAATCCATTGTTAAGGATGAGATTTCTAAATTCTTGGAAGTTCACGGTCGGATTAGGACAAGTCAGCGTGGATTTAGTAAGGGGAGGTCGTGCCTTTGAAGAGATAACAAATAGGTTAGACCAAGGAGAGCCAATGGATGTTATCTATCTTGCCTTCCAAAAGGCCTTTGATAAGGTGCCTCACGGGAGACTGCTGAGTTAAATAAGGGCCCATGGTATTCGAGGCAAGGTACTAACATGGATTGACGATTGGCTGTCAGGCAGAAGGCAGAGAGTTGGGATGAAAGGTTCTTTTTCGGAATGGCAACCGGTGACGAGTGGTGTACCGCAGGTTTCAGTGTTGGGGGCCACAGCTATTCTCTTTATATAGTAACGGTCTTGATGACGGGACTGGGTGCATTCTGGCTAAGTTTGCCGATGATACAAAGATAGGTGGAGGGGCAGGTAGTATTGAGGAGGTGGGGAGGCTGCAGAAAGATTTAGACAGTTTAGGAGAGTGGTCCAAGAAATGGCTGATGAAATTCAACGTGGGCAAGTGCGAGGTCTTGCACTTTGGAAAAGAGAATAGAGGCATGGACTATTTTTTTAAATGGTGACAAAATTCATAATGTTGAAGTGCAAAAGGACTTGGGAGTCCTAGTCAAGGATTCTCTAAAGGTAAACTTGCAGGTTGTGTCCGTAATTAAGAAAGCAAATGCAATGTCATTTATCTCAAGAGGCTTGGAATATAAAAGCAGGGATGTACTTCTGAAGAACAAACAAAGAACAAAGAATAAAGAAATGTACAGCACAGGAACAGGCCCTTCGGCCCTCCAAGCCCGTGCCGACCATACTGCCCGACTAAACTACAATCTTCTACACTTCCTGGGTCCGTATCCTTCTATTCCCATCCTATTCATATATTTGTCAAGATGCCCCTTAAATGTCCCTATCGTCCCTGCCTCCACTACCTCCTCCGGTAGTGAGTTCCAGGCACCCACTACCCTCTGCGTAAAAAACTTGCCTCGTACATCTACTCTAAACTTTGCCCCTCTCACCTTAAACCTATGCCCCCTAGTAATTGACCCCTCTACCCTGGGGAAAAGCCTCTGACTATCCACTCTGTCTATGCCCCTCATAATTTTGTATACCTCTATCAGGTCGCCCCTCAACCTCCTTCGTTCCAGTGAGAACAAACCGAGTTTATTCAATCGCTCCTCATAGCTTATGCCCTCCATACCAGGCAACATTCTGGTAAATCTCTTCTGCACCCTCTCTAAAGCCTCCACATCCTTCTGGTAGTGTGGCGACCAGAATTGAACACTATACTCCAAGTGTGGCCTAACTAAGGTTCTATACAGCTGCAACATGACTTGCCAATTCTTATACTCAATGCCCCGGCTTTAGTTAGGCCCCATTTAAAATACTGTGAGCAATTTTGGGCCCCACGCCTCAGGAAGGACATACTGGCACTGGACGTGGTCCAGCGGAGATTCACTCGGATGATCCCATGAATGGTAGGCCTAACATACGATGAACGTCTGAGGATCCTGGGATTATATTCATTGGAGTTTAGGAGGTTGAGGGGAGATCTAATCGACACTTACAAGATAATGAATGGCTTAGATAGGGTGGACGTAGTGAAGTTGATTCCATTAGCAGGGGAGAGTAGGACCCGGGGGCACAGCCTTAGAATAAAATGGAGTCACTTTAGAACAGAGATGAGGAGAAATTTCTTCAGCCAGAGAGTGGTGGGTCTGTGGAATTCATTGCCACGGAGGGCGGTGGAGGCCGGGACGTTGAGTGTCTTTCAGACAGAAGTTGATAAATTCTTGATTTCTCGAGGAATTAAGGGCTATGGCGAGAGAGCGGGTAAATGGAGTTGAAAACAGCCATGGTTGAATGGTGGAGTGGACTCGATGGGCCGAATTGCCTTACTTCCGCTCCTATGTCTTATGGTCTTATGTCCAACCACTTCATTCATGTGCCTGTTTTAGCACACTGGGCTAAATCGCTGGCTTTGAAAGCAGACCAAGGCAGGCCAGCAGCACGGTTCAATTCCCGTTCCAGCCTCCCCGAACAGGCGCCGGAATGTGGCGACTAGGGGCTTTTCACAGTAACTTCATTTGACGCCTACTTGTGACAATAAGCGATTTTCATTTAATTTCTATCAGACTAGCAGGGCTGCAATTCACCCCCCCCCCCCCCCACGTCTAAAACATTTGTGTTGTATTTACTACTTCCCGCTCTACAATGTTAAACTCTGTACCCATTCCTCTACCAATGTTGTCACCTGCGCACTGCCAATTTTATTGATGCTGAAATCTTGTCCGGGTGCAGGCACGGAGAAAGTGTAATCAGTAATTTCCAGGCTCTTGTCCCCTCTCTCTCTAACAGTTAATTTCCTGGGAATTGCAATTCTGTCTCGGGGAAAGTGTGGCCTCTCTACCTGCACCACTCGCTATCTGGTGGCCATGGCAACAGCGGATCTACTGTATATTATCACTCGCCCCATACTGGACAAGATGAATTATTATTATTTCCCCCGGAATTTCCTGGACCTCACTCCTGTGTGTCGTGTTAAACTTGCCCTGCTGTATGCAGCCGCGGACTGTTCTGTCTGGTTCACCCTCACGTTCTCCTTTGATCGATTTGTGGCCATTAGCTGCCAGAAGCTGAAAACTAAATATTGCACCGGAAAAACTGCGGCAGTGGTTCTGTCAACAACTGGCCTCCTGCTCTGTGTGAAAAACATCCCCTGGTACTTTATATATGAACCTCGAGAGATAATAGACAATGTCCAGTGGGAGTGTCAGGTAAAGAGGAGATTTGCCATTGACCCCGTGCGGGCTGTATACAACTGGTTTAATCGGGTTTTAACCCCGTTTTTTCCATTTTTCGCAATTCTGTTGATCAACGCTCTGACAGTCAGACACATTTTACTCACCAGTCGGGTCCGGAAGGCACTGAGGGCTCAGAGTCAGGGAGACAATCGCACCGACCCAGAGATGGAGAGCAGAAGGAAGTCAATGATTTTACTCTTCAGTATCTCCGGTGCTTTTATTCTGCTCTGGACCGTGGCTGTTATAAAATTTTTCTATATTGAAGTGGGAGGAGTACATTACCTCACCGTTCCTCAATATACTTTCCAACAAGTCGGATTCATGCTGCTGGATTTAAATTGCTGCACAAACACATTTATTTATGTGGTAACTCAGTCGAGGTTCAGGGAAGAGATCAAGATCGCGGCGAAATATCCGGTTACATCAATTATTAAATTAATCAATGAACGAAAGTGACTGACCCCTCATCCAATCAGGAGCTACAGCTGATGACTGACTGCCCCTCAGCCAATCTGGAGCTCCAGCTGCAGGTTTCAAGTCGCCTTCGCAAATCAGACGTCGCTCGTACTGTCTGACAACACCGTGTGACGAATCGTGAGCACGAATCTCTAACTCGCAGCCAGAACGTTCTGCCATTCAGAGACTCTGTATTCAAATTGACAGCCTCTCAGCCAATCATCTACTCCGAATTAAGACTGACAGGAGGTAGGACCTGCAGAGTCAGGACTATGGGATACCTGCGTGGGGGGAAACTGCCGGGGGAGGGGAGGAGACTGAGAGTGCTGTCTGGGAGCAGTGGACACTGACAGTGGGGCATTGGGAGGGCTGGCCTGGACCGTGAGTTACTGGCAGGTCTGGCTGGGGTGCACTTGCATGATTGGCTGGGCGGGAGCACTGGCAGGCGGGATCATAACAATCCTGTTTGGGACGAACTGGCAGGGCTGACAGGGGGTTACTGGCAGGGCTGGCATGGGGAAAGGCACTGGGTGGGTGTAACTGGCATGGTTGGTTGTAGAGGGCTCTGGCTAGCCTGACTGGGGGCGCCACTGGTAGGGCTGTTTAGGGAGGGTCGTCACTGGTAGGGCTGTTTGGGGGTGTCAATGACAGGGCTTGTTGGGTGGGGTGTGGTATTTGCAGGGCTGGCTCAGGATAACTGACTAGGCTGGCTCGGAGGTTAACAGGCAGTTCTGGTTGTTGTAGACTCTGGCAGAGCTGGTTCCTGTAGACACTGGCAGAGCTCGTTGTTGTAGACACAAGCAGGGCGGGTTGGGGGGGGGGTTATTTGCAGGGTTGGCTCAGGGGGCAGTGACTAGGCTGGCTAGGGGGTAACTGGTAGGACTGGTTGTAGTAGACGTTGGAAGGTCTGAGTGGCAAGTCACTGGCAGTGCTGGTTGGGTGGTCACTGGCAGGGCTGGTTGGGTGGTCACTGGCAGGGCTGGTTGTAATAGACACTGGCAGGGCTGGTTGGCAAGTCATAGATTCATAGAATTTTCATAGAAGTTACAGTGCAGAAGGAGGCCATTCGGCCCATCGAGTCTGCACCGGCTCTTGGAAAGAGCACCCTACCCAACCGCACACCTCCACCCTAGCCCCATAACCCAGTAACCCCACTCAACGCTAAAAGCAATTTTGGACACTAACGGCAATTTAGCATGGCCTATCCACCTAACCTGCACATCTTTGGACTGTGGGACGAAACCGGAGGACCCGGAGGAAACCCACGCACACACGCGGATAACGTGCAGACTCCGCACAGACAGTGACCCAAGCTGGGAATCGAACCTGGAACCTTGGAGCTGTGAAGCAATTATGCTAATCACTATGCTACCGTGCTGCCCATGGTCACTGGCAGGGCTGGTTGGGTGGTCACTGGCATGGCTGGTTGGGGTGGACACTGGTAGGGCTGGCTGGGAGGAGGGCGCCCGATCGTTTGACTGGAAGGCACTGGGTGAACAGGCAGGTGGTAGGGGCCATTGGCATGGCTGGCCGGATGGCTCACTGGCAGGGTTACCTGGGGGGAGGGGTATTTGCGGGGCTGGCTATGTGGGCACTGCCAGAGCTGGCAGGTGGAAGGCCACTGGCAGTGCTGGATGGGAGAGGACGCCTGCACCGCAACACCTCACCCACCAACCCTGCAACAAAGCACCGCACCTTCTAGCCCACACCCTGTGATAGTACCCTCCAACCCAAAACAACAGCACCACACATTCCACACCCCAGCACCGCACCTTCCAACCCTGCAGCCCAGCTCCGCGCCCACTAACCCCACAACCCCAGCACACACCATCCACCCACGACGCCAGCCTCCATCTTGCCAACATTCCAAACCCGCACCCGTGGTGCAACACCCAACGCAGCCAACAGAATACCACAGTGTCCCCGCATCAGGCTTCATGTGTACCGTTAGCGCCTGTCGTTCGAGGACCAACCAGGCCGGGCATGGTGACGAAGACTCCGCCTGAGCAAGGATACAGTGCAACATATCTACCAGGTGACGGCATCGCCGAGATGCCCGAGATCCAGAGGGTGATCGACGGGATTCATGTTCCCAAATGAGCACCGGCCCATGGCAGGCCGTTCTACACGAACCGAAATTGATTCGACTCCATGACCGTGCAACTGGTGTGACCATGAGATGCGGATCATGCACGTCTGTACCCGGTACCCAGGCAGCGTGCACGACATCTTCATCCTGGCACACCACTGCCGATTCCCGGCCTATTCGAGGCACATGCCCGTTCAACGGTTGGCTTCTGGGCGGCAGGTGTTATCTGCCGTGGCGGTGGTTGAATACGCCTATCCGGAGACCACAGGTCGATGTTGGGAACCGATATATCGACACTCAGGCAGCATCCTTGAGCGTGATCACGCGTTTCTTCGACATCCTGAAGATGCGGTACAGGTGTTTGGACCGCTCTGGAGGGGCGCTCCAATATCAGGTAAGTGTTTCCCACATCATGGGGACCAGCTGCTTCCTCCATATCGTTGCGCATCAGAGGGGCGACTGGCTGGAGGAGGAGGATGAACATCAGGCCTCGGTTCATCAGGGGCAGCACGGTAGCATTGTGGATAGCACAATTGCTTTACAGCTCCAAGGTCCCAGGTTCGATTTCAGCTTGGGTCACTGTCTGTGTGGAGTCTGCACATCCTCCCCGTGTGTGCGTGGGTTTCCTCCGAGTGCTCCGGTTTCCTCCCACAGTCCAAAGATGGGCAGGTTAAGTGGATTGGCCATGATAAATTGCCCTTATTGTCCAAAATTGCCCTTAGTGTTGGGTGAGGTTACTGAGTTATGGGGATAGAATGGAGGTGTTGACCTTTGGTAGGGTGCTCTTTCCAAGAGCCGGTGCAGTCTCGATGGTCCGAATGGCCTCCTTCTGCACTTTAAATTCTATGATAATCTATAATGGTTGATGAGGAGAATGCGGGAGAGGAGGAGGATGGGCAGAACCTGGGTCCCGGGCAGGCAAAGGAGACGGCACAATTTGTGGCCCTGGGCCACCGTTCACGGGCCACTCTAATCGCCGCCATATTTTCCGACTAGGGTGCCCTGAGAGTGGCAAGGGCATCCCATCCTACCGCACACATCCCCAAGCAGACCACTGAGCACCCTCCATGACCACGCCCCGCAACCCCTTCCGTGATTCCAACCTGCCTCACTACCGTGTGTAGTCCTTGCTTTGGCAGTCACAGTAGGTCTGGTCCTTGGGATGTAGGATGATGACAACACGCTCTGTGATGAGTTCTACAGGCTCCACATTGCACGTGTCGTGGAAATCATAATAAAGACAAATTCCTCGAGGTTCGATTTAAGGATACTTATTTGCACAAATATATTTGGGGAGAGAGTGTGTTCCAGCTGCAATAGCCAGGACACCGCACTCTGAGATTCGATTGAAGACAGCATGTTTTTATAATCTGAAGTAAACAGGCATGTTTACATTGAATAGACCTTGGAAAGTACGTACGAGGAATTACGTAGTGCAAATGTTCTTAGAATCATAGAATCATAGAAGTTTACAGCATGGAAACAGGCCCTTCGGCCCAACCAGTCCATGCCACCCAGTTTTTTACCATTAAGCTAGTCCCAGTTGCCCGCACTTGGCCCATAACCCTCTATACCCATCTTACCCATGTAACCATCTAAATGCTTTTTGAAAGACACAATTGTACCCGCCTCTACTACTACCTCTGGCAGCCCATTCCAGACACTCACTACCCTCTGAGTGAAGAAATTGCCCCTCTGGGCCCTTCTGAATCTCTCCCCTCTCACCTTAAACCTATGCCCTCTAGTTTTAGACTCCCCTACCTTTGGGAAAAGATGTTGACTATCTACCTTATCTATGCCCCTCATTATTTTATAGACAGGCTTGCTCTTGCTCTTGGCTTTGTTATCTTTCGGAGGACAATGTGTTTTCATAATAAGGCCGAAGTCAGAATAATTCAGCAGTATTTCATTTATGTTAATTTCTGTTCCACAGTACGACAATGTCTGACTCTTACCCACAGTTACACTTTCCATCGTCCATGTGACTGGTCCCTGCATGCGAACTGGCCATTCTATCACCATGTTCCACCCAACACTGGCTGGGGAGGGATGGGGGTGGGGCACCGGAGCGTCGATCGCTGGCGAACAGGGGTCCCTGGGCAACGCCCACCCAAATTCCTGCCCATTCTCCAGCGCCAGCCACCCCCAGCGTCCCCTCTGCTGCCAGTCCAGCCCCGGCCCATCCCTCATACCATGGGGCTTGGTATGTGTGCCAACATGTGGTGTAGTGAGGGGTGTGCATGCAATGCCGGCGTCCGGTCGCCCTCCAAGTGTAGGGGTGCGGGTTACGGTTGTGTGGCTACGCAGAGCTGCCTATTCACCCTGGCTACCCTGAGGAGGCTGTGCACATTTTCACTTTTTGTTTTGACGCACTGCTGGCAGCTCCGGACGTTGAGGCTCACTGCGTGCACCATCTCTGCCACTTGCTCCAATGCCTGGTGTACGGCAGCCTCCACCCCCCCCCCCTCCCACCCCCGGTACAGGGTGGCCTACCTCTCCTCCACTGCGACCAGCAGCAGCTCAATCTCGGTGTCGGTGAACCTGGTGCCGCTCTCTGTGCTGCCACTTGTTGGCTGGGATGAGTGTGTGTGTGTGTGTGTGTGTAGTGGTGGGGGGAGGGGGGCTGTTCAGTTTATAAATGCACTGCAGCATGACAGCATTCTGAGTGTGAATCACGATCCTGGCGAATGCGGCGCTGTATCAGATTGGAATGGCTTGTGTTCCACGTGGTGCCGCTCCGAGCCCATTAACGGCCCCGGAATTGCTGCAGGACTAGCGCCAATTGCATAAGTCCAGCGATTCAATCCCGGTATCAACATTTAGTCCCATTAAAAGATAATCCACTCCATAACGTTCAATGTTATGGGCAAATTGCTGGGAAGTGGGATTAGTGTAGATTTGATGGTTGTTAGTCAGTGTAGATTCGATGGGCCGAAGTACCTCTTTGTACTGTACGATTCTGTCACGAAGCCTCTCCCCAGCTTCTCGGGAAGCCGCTCCGCCTGGAACATAGAACATAGAACATAGAACAATACAGAGCAGTACAGGCCCTTCGGCCCACGATGTTGCACCGAAACAAAAGCCATCTAACCTACACTATGCCATTATCATCCATATGTTTATCCAATAAACTTTTAAATGCCCTCAATGTTGGCGAGTTCACTACTGTAGCAGGTAGGGCACTCCACGGCCTCACTACTCTTTGCGTAAAGAACCTACCTCTGACCTCTGTCCTATATCTATTACCCCTCAGTTTAAAGTTATGTCCCCTCGTGCCAGCCACATCCATCCGCGGGAGAAGGCTCTCACTGTCCACCCTATCCAACCCCCTGATCATTTTGTATGCCTCTATTAAGTCTCCTCTTAACCTTCTTCTCTCCAACGAAAACAACCTCAAGTCCATCAGCCTTTCCTCATAAGATTTTCCCTCCATACCAGGCAACATCCTGGTAAATCTCCTCTGCACCCGCTCCAAAGCCTCCACGTCCTTCCTATAATGCGGTGACCAGAACTGTACTCAATACTCCAAATGCGGCCGTACCAGAGTTCTGTACAGCTGCAACATGACCTCCCGACTCCGGAACTCAATCCCTCTACCAATAAAGGCCAACACTCCATAGGCCTTCTTCACAACCCTATCAACCTGGGTGGCAACTTTCAGGGATCTATGTACATGGACACCTAGACCCCTCTGCTCATCCACACTTTCAAGAACTTTACCATTAGCCAAATATTCCGCATTCCTGTTATTCCTTCCAAAGTGAATCACCTCACACTTCTCTACATTAAACTCCATTTGCCACCTCTCAGCCCAGCTCTGCAGCTTAGCTATATCCCTCTGTAACCTGCTACATCCTTCCACACTATCGACAACACCACCGACTTTAGTATCGTCTGCAAACCACCCTTCTGCACCCACCCTTCTGCGCCTTCCTCTAGGTCAATGATAAAAATGACAAACAGCAACGACCCCAGAACAGATCCTTGTGGTACTCCATTTGTGACTGAACTCCATTCTGAACAGTTCCCATCAACCACCACCCTCTGTCTTCTTTCAGCTAGCCAATTTCTGATCCACACCTCTAAATCACCCTCAATCCCCAGCCTCCGTATTTTTTGCAATAGCCTACCGTGGGGAACCTTATCAAACGCTTTGCTGAAATCCATATACACCACATCAACTGCTCTACCCTCGTCTACCTGTTCAGTCACCTTCTCAAAGAACTCAATAAGGTTTGTGAGGCATGACCTACCCTTCACAAAGCCATGCTGACTATCCCTGATCATATTATTCCTATCTAGATGATTATAAATTTTGTCTCTTATAATCCCCTCCAAGACTTTACCCACTACAGACGTGAGGCTCACCAGTCTATAGTTGCCGGGGTTGTCTCTGCTCCCCTTTTTGAACAAAGGGACCACATTTGCTATCCTCCAGTCCTCTGGCACTATTCCTGTAGCCAATGATGACATAAAAATCAAAGCCAAAGGTCCAGCAATCTCTTCCCTGGCCTCCCATAGAATCCTAGGATAAATCCCATCAGGTCCCGGGGACTTATCTATTTTCAGCCTGTCCAGAATTGCCAACACCTCTTCCCTACGTACCTCAATGCCATCTACTCTATTAGCCTGGGGCTCAGCATTCTCCTCCACAACATTATATTTTTCCTGAGTGAATGCTGACGAAAAATATTCATTTAGTATCTCGCCTATCTCTTCAGACTCCACACACAATTTCCCATCCTTGTCCTTGACTGGTCCTACTCTTTCCCTAGTCATTCGCTTATTCCTGACATACCTATAGAAAGCTTTTGGGTTTTCCTTGATCCTTCCTGCCAAATACTTCTCATGTCCCCTCCTTGCTCGTCTTAGCTCTCTCTTTAGATCCTTCCTCGCTACCTTGTAACTATCCATCGCCCCAACCGAAACTTCACACCTCATCTTCACATAGGCCTCCTTCTTCCTCTTAACAAGAGATTCCACTTCTTTGGTAAACCACAGTTCCCTCGCTCGACACCTTCCTCCCTGTCTGACCGGTAGATACTTATCAAGAACACGCAGTAGCTGATCCTTGAACAAGCCCCACTTATCCAGTGTGCCCAACACTTGCAGCCTACTTCTCCACCTTATCCCCCCCCCCCCCCAAGTCACGTCTAATGGCATCATAATTGCCCTTCCCCCAGCTAAAACTCTTGCCCTGCGGTGTATACTTTTCCCTTTCCATCATTAATGTAAACGTCACCGAATTGTGGTCGGTGAGAGCACCCAAAGTGCTCTCCTACCTCCAAATCCAACACCTGGCCTGGTTCATTACCCAAAACCAAATCCAACATGGCCTCGCCTATTGTTGGCCTGTCAACATATTGTTTCAGGAAACCCTCCTGCACACACTGTACAAAAAACGACCCATCTATTATACTCGAACTATATCTTTTCCAGTCAATATTTGGAAAGTTAAAGTCTCCCATAATAACTACCCTGTTACTTTCGCTCTTATCCAGAATCATCTTCGCCATCCTTCCCTCTACATCCCTAGAACTATTAGGAGGCCTATAAAAAACTCCCAACAGGGTGACCTCTCCTTTCCTGTTTCTAACTTCAGCCCATACTACCTCGGAAGAAGAGTCCCCATCTAGCATCCTGTCTGCCACCGTAATACTGCTCTTGACTAGCAGCGCCACACCTCCCCCTCTATTGCATCCTTCTCTGAGCTTACTAAAACACCTAAACCCCGGAACCTGCAACATCCATTCCTGTCCCTGCTCTATCCATGTCTCCGAAATGGACACAACATCGAAGTCCCAGGTACCAACCCATGCTGCCAGTTCCCCTACCTTGTTTCGTATACTCCTGGCATTGAAGTAGACACACTTCAAACCACCTACCTGAACACTGACCCCCTCCTGCCACGTCAAATCTGTGCTCCTGACCTCTATACTCTCATTCTCCCTTACACTAAAACTACAATCCAGGTTCCCATGCCCCTGCTGCATTAGTTTACCCCCCCCCCCCCCCCAAGAGCACTAACAAATCTCCCCCCAGGATATTTGTGCCCCTCAGATTCAGATGTAGACCATCCTGTCTGTAGAGTTCCCACCTTCCCCAGAAAGAGCCCCAGTTATCCAGAAATCTGAATCCCTCCCGCCTGCACCATCCCTGTAGCCACGTGTTTAAATGCTCTCTCTCCCTATTCCTCATCTCACTATCACGTGGCACGGGCAACAACCCAGAGATAACAACTCTGTTTGTTCTATTTCTGAGCTTCCATCCTAGCTCCCTGAAAGCCTGCCTGACATTCTTGTCGCCTTTCCTACCTATGTCGTTAGTGCCAATGTGGACCACGACTTGGGGCTGCTCCCCCTCCCCCTAAGGACCCGGAAAACACGATCCGAGACATCACGTACCCTTGCACCTGGGAGGCAACATACCAAACGTGAGTCTCTCACGCTCCCACAGACCCATCTGTGCCCCAGACTATAGAGTCCCCAGTTATAATGCTCTGCTCCTCTCCCCCCTTCCCTTCTGAGCAACAGGGACAGACTCCGTGCCAGAGGCCCGTACCCCATGACTTACCCCTGGTAATCCAAAGCGGTATACTTGTTTCTCAGGGGTACGACCGCAGGGGATCCCTGCACTGACTGTTTTTTCCCAGTCCCTCTTACAGTTACCCACCTATCTCCAATCTTTGGTGTAACTAATTCCCTGAAGCTGCTATCTATGACCCGTTCTGCCTCCCGAATGATCCGAAGTTCTTCCAACTCCAGCTCCAGTTCCCTAACTCGGTCTTGGAGGAGCTGGAGATGGCAGCACTTCCTGCAGGTAAAATCAGCAGGGACACTAACTGCATCCCTCACCTCAAACATCCTGCAGGAGGAACATTGCACTCCCTTCCCTGCCATTCCTCTAACTTTCTACCAAGATCTGGCTGACAACTAAATTAAATTTTTTATAAAAAATAATAATAATATAATAAAATATGGTGCTTACCTCAGACCAATGGTTTTATTATTAGGTTAGAGGAGGAGGGCGGGTGGGAGACACGACACGTGTAGTGTCTCGGGTTTCCTCTCCACCAGAATTTATTGGCGAGGGTCTTCCCAGACGTCCGCGGGTCGACTTCCTGTTCCCGCCTAAAACACTAATTTTTAAAAAAAATTCTCAGCTCCTGCTGAAATTGACTAACCAGCCAGCTCCACTCCCGCAAAAATCGACTGGCCTGCCCCTGCAAAGACAAGTGCTTTTAAAGGACAGACTTACCTCCCAGCAACCACTTCCGCACTGCTCCCGCTGAAACTGACTCACCAGCTGTTCTCACGCCGAAATCGACTGGCCTGCCCCTGCAAAGACAAGTGCTTTTAAAGGACAGACTTACCTCCCAGCAACCACTTCCGCACTGCTCCCGCTGAAACTGACTCACCAGCTGTTCTCACTCCGAAATCGACTGGCCTGCCCCTGCAAAGACAAGTGCTTTTAAAGGACAGACTTTCCTCCCAGTAACTACTTCCGCACTGCTCCCGCTGAAACTGACTCACCAGCTGTTCTCCCGCCGAAATCGACTGGCCTGACCTTGCAAAGACAAGTGCTTTTAAATGACAGACTTACCTCCCTGCAACCACTTCCGCACTGCTCCCGCTGAAACTGACTCACCAGCTGTTCTCACGCTGAAATCGACTGGCCTGCCCCTGCAAAGACAAGTGCTTTTAAAGGACAGACATACCTCCCAGTAACCACTTCCGCACTGCTCCCGCTGAAACTGACCAACCAGCTGTTCTCACGCCGAAATCGACTGGCCTTCCCCTGCAAAGACAAGTGCTTTCAAAGGACAGAATTACCTCCCAGTAACCACTTCCGCACTGCTCCCGCTGAAACTGACTCACCAGCTGTTCTCCCGCCGAAATCGACTGGCCTGCCCCTGCAAAGACAAGTGCATTTAAAGGACAGACTTTCCTCCCAGTAACCACTTCCGCACTGCTCCCGCTGAAACTGACTCACAGCTGTTCTCCCGCCGAAATCGACTGGCCTGCCGTTGCAAAGACAAGTGCTTCTAAAGGACAGACTTACCTCCCAGCAACCACTTCCGCACTGCTCCCGCTGAAACTGACTCACCAGCTGTTCTCACGCCGAAATCGACTGGCCTGCCCCTGCTAAGACAAGTGCTTTTAAAGGGCCGACTTATCTCGCACCAACCACTTCCGCACTGCTCCCGCTGAAACTGACTCACCAGCTGTTCTCCCACCGAAATCGACTGGCCTGCCCCTGCAAAGACAAGTGCTTTTAAAGGACACACTTACCTCCCAGCAACCACTTCAGCACTGCTCCCGCTGAAACTGACTGGCCAGCTGTTCTCACGCCGAAATCGACTGGCCTGCCCCTGCAAAGACAAGTGCTTTTAAAGGACAGACTTACCTCCCAGCAACCACTTCCGCACCGCTCCCGCTGAAACTGACTCACCAGCTGTTCTCACGCAGAAATCGACTGGCCTGTCCCTGCAAAGACAAGTGCTTTTAAATGACAGACTTACCTCCCAGCAACCACTTCCGCACTGCTCCCGCTGAAACTGACTCACCAGCTGTTCTCACGCTGAAATCGACTGGCCTGCCCCTGCAAAGACAAGCGCTTTTAAAGGACAGACATACCTCCCAGTAACCACTTCCGCACTGCTCCCGCTGAAACTGACTCACCAGCTGTTCTCCCGCCGAAATCGACTGGCCTGCCCCTGCAAAGACAAGTGCTTTTAAAGGGCAGACTTACCTCCCAGCAACCACTTCCGCACTGCTCCCGCTGAAACTGACCAACCAGCTGTTCTCACGCCGAAATCGACTGGCCTGCCCCTGCAAAGACAAGTGCTTTTAAAGGACAGACTTACATGCCACCAACCACTTCCGCACTGCTCCCGCTGAAACTGACCAACCAGCTGTTCTCACGCCTGGCCTGACCCTGCAAAGACAAGTGCTTTTAATGGACAGACTTACCTCCCAGCAACCACTTCCGCACTGCTCCCGCTGAAACTGACTCACCAGATGTTCTCCCGCCGAAATCGACTGGCCTGCCCCTGCAAAGACAAGTGCTTTTAAAGGACAGACTTAACTCCCAGCAACCACTTCCGCACTGCTCCCGCTTAAACTGACTCACCAGCTGTTCTCACGCTGAAATCGACTGGCCTGCCCCTGCAAAGACAAGTGCTTTTAAAGGACAGACTTACCTCCCAGCAACCACTTCCGCACTGCTCCCGCTGAAACTGACTCACCAGCTGTTCTCCCGCCGAAATCGACTGGCCTGCCCCTGCAAAGACAAGTGCTATTAAAGGCCAGACTTACCTCCCAGGTACCACTTCCGCACTGCTCCCGCTTAAACTGACTCACCAGCTGTCCTCACGCTGAAATCGACTGGCCTTCCCCTGCAAAGACAAGTGCTTTTAAAGGACAGACTTACCTCCCAGTAACCACTTCCGCACTGCTCCCGCTGAAACTGACTCACCAGCTGTTCTCCCGCCGAAATCGACTGGCCTGCCCTTGCAAAGACAAGTGCTTTTAAAGGACAGACTTACTTCCCAGCAACCACTTCCTCACTGCTCCCGCTGAAACTGACTCACCAGCTGTTCTCCCGCCGAAATCGACTGGCCTGCCCCTGCAAAGACAAGTGCTATTAAAGGCCAGACTTACCTCCCAGGAACCACTTCCGCATTGCTCCCGCTTAAACTGACTCACCAGCTGTCCTCACGCTGAAATCGACTGGCCTTCCCCTGCAAAGACAAGTGCTTTTAAAGGACAGACTTACCTCCCAGTAACCACTTCCGCACTGCTCCCGCTGAAACTGACTCACCAGCTGTTCTCCCGCCGAAATCGACTGGCCTGCCCCTGCAAAGACAAGTGCTTATTAAGGACAGACTTACCTCCCAGCAACCACTTCCGCACTGCTCCCGCTGAAACTGACTCGCCAGCTGTTCTCACGCCGAAATCGGCTGGCCTGCCCCTGCAAAGACAAGTGCTTTTAAAGGACAGACTTACCTCCCAGCAACCGCTTCCGCACTGCTCCCGCTGAAACTGACTCACCAGCTGTTCTCAAGCTGAAATCGACTGGCCTGCCCCTGCAAAGACAAGTGTTTTTAAAGGACAGACTTACCTCCCAGCAACAACTTCCGCACTGCTCCCGCTGAAACTGACTCACCAGCTGTTCTCACGCCGAAATCGACTGGCCTGCCCCTGCAAAGACAAGTGCTTTTAAAGGACAGACGTACCTCCCAGCAACCACTTCCGCACTGCTCCCGCTGAAACTGACTCACCAGCTGTTCTCACGCCGAAATCGACTGGCCTGCCCCTGCAAAGACAAGTGCTTTTAAAGGACAGACTTACCTCCCAGCAACCACTTCCGCACTGCTCCCGCTGAAACTGACTCACCAGCTGTTCTCACGCTGAAATCGACTGGCCTGCCCCTGCAAAGACAAGTGCTTTTAAAGGACAGACTTACCTCCCAGTAACCACTTCCGCACTGCTACTGCTGAAACTGACTCACCAGCTGTTCTCACGCCGAAATCGACTGGCCTGCCCCTGCAAAGACAAGTGCTTTTAAAGGAGAGACTTACCTCCCAGCAACCACTGCCGCACTGCTCCCGCTAAAACTGACTCACCAGCTGTTCTCACGCCGAAATCGACTGGCCTGCCCCTGCAAAGACAAGTGCTTTTAAAGGACAGACTTACCTCCCAGCAACCACGTCCGCACTGCTCCCGATGAAACTGACTCACCAGCTGTTCTCACTCCGAAATCGACTGGCCTGCCCCTGCAAAGACAAGTGCTTTTAAAGGACAGACTTACCTCCCAGCAACCACTTCCGCACTGCTCCCGCTGAAACTGATTCACCAGCTGTTCTCCCGCCGAAATCGACTGGCCTGCCCCTGCAAAGACAAGTGCTTTTAAAGGACAGACTTAGCTCCCAGCAACCACTTCCGCACTGCTCCCGCTGAAACTGACTCACCAGCTGTTCTCACGCTGAAATCGACTGGCCTGCCCCTGCAAAGACAAGTGCTTTTAAAGGAAAGACTTACCTCCCAGCAACCACTTCCGCACTGCTTCCGCTGAAACTGACTCACCAGCTGTTCTCACGCCGAAATCGACTGGCCTGCCCCTGCAAAGACAAGTGCTTTTAAAGGACAGACTTACCTCCCATCAACCACTTCCGGGCTGCTCCCGCTGAAACTGCCTCACCAGCTGTTCTCTCGCCGAAATCGTCTGTCCTGCCCATGCAAAGACAAGTGCTTTTAAAGGACATTCTTACCTCCCAGCAACCACTTCCGCACTGCTCCCGCTGAAACTGACTCACCAGCTGTTCTCACGCCGAAATCGACTGGCCTGCCCCTGCAACGACAGGTGCTTTTAAAGGACAGACTTACCTCCCAGCAACAACTTCCGCACTGCTCCCGCTGAAACTGACTCACCAGCTGTTCTCCCGCCGAAATCGACTGGCCTGCCCCTGCAAAGACAAGTGCTTTTAAAGGACAGACTTACCTCCCAGCAACCACTTCCGCACTGCTCCCGCTGAAACTGACTCACCAGCTGTTCTGACGCTGAAATCGACTGGCCTGCCCCTGCAAAGACAATTGCTTTTAAAGGACAGACTTACCTCCCAGCAACCACTTCCGCACTGCTCCCACTGAAACTGACTCACCAGCTGTTCTCACGCCGAAATCGACTGGCCTGCCCCTGCAAAGACAAGCGCTTTTAAAGGACAGACATACCTCCCAGTAACCACTTCCGCACTGCTCCCGCTGAAACTGACTCACCAGCTGTTCTCCCGCCGAAATCGACTGGCCTGCCCCTGCAAAGACAAGTGCTTTTAAAGGGCAGACTTACCTCCCAGCAACCACTTCCGCACTGCTCCCGCTGAAACTGACCAACCAGCTGTTCTCACGCCGAAATCGACTGGCCTGCCCCTGCAAAGACAAGTGCTTTTAAAGGACAGACTTACATGCCACCAACCACTTCCGCACTGCTCCCGCTGAAACTGACCAACCAGCTGTTCTCACGCCTGGCCTGACCCTGCAAAGACAAGTGCTTTTAATGGACAGACTTACCTCCCAGCAACCACTTCCGCACTGCTCCCGCTGAAACTGACTCACCAGATGTTCTCCCGCCGAAATCGACTGGCCTGCCCCTGCAAAGACAAGTGCTTTTAAAGGACAGACTTAACTCCCAGCAACCACTTCCGCACTGCTCCCGCTTAAACTGACTCACCAGCTGTTCTCACGCTGAAATCGACTGGCCTGCCCCTGCAAAGACAAGTGCTTTTAAAGGACAGACTTACCTCCCAGCAACCACTTCCGCACTGCTCCCGCTGAAACTGACTCACCAGCTGTTCTCCCGCCGAAATCGACTGGCCTGCCCCTGCAAAGACAAGTGCTATTAAAGGCCAGACTTACCTCCCAGGTACCACTTCCGCACTGCTCCCGCTTAAACTGACTCACCAGCTGTCCTCACGCTGAAATCGACTGGCCTTCCCCTGCAAAGACAAGTGCTTTTAAAGGACAGACTTACCTCCCAGTAACCACTTCCGCACTGCTCCCGCTGAAACTGACTCACCAGCTGTTCTCCCGCCGAAATCGACTGGCCTGCCCTTGCAAAGACAAGTGCTTTTAAAGGACAGACTTACTTCCCAGCAACCACTTCCTCACTGCTCCCGCTGAAACTGACTCACCAGCTGTTCTCCCGCCGAAATCGACTGGCCTGCCCCTGCAAAGACAAGTGCTATTAAAGGCCAGACTTACCTCCCAGGAACCACTTCCGCATTGCTCCCGCTTAAACTGACTCACCAGCTGTCCTCACGCTGAAATCGACTGGCCTTCCCCTGCAAAGACAAGTGCTTTTAAAGGACAGACTTACCTCCCAGTAACCACTTCCGCACTGCTCCCGCTGAAACTGACTCACCAGCTGTTCTCCCGCCGAAATCGACTGGCCTGCCCCTGCAAAGACAAGTGCTTATTAAGGACAGACTTACCTCCCAGCAACCACTTCCGCACTGCTCCCGCTGAAACTGACTCGCCAGCTGTTCTCACGCCGAAATCGGCTGGCCTGCCCCTGCAAAGACAAGTGCTTTTAAAGGACATTCTTACCTCCCAGCAACCACTTCCGCACTGCTCCCGCTGAAACTGACTCACCAGCTGTTCTCACGCCGAAATCGACTGGCCTGCCCCTGCAACGACAGGTGCTTTTAAAGGACAGACTTACCTCCCAGCAACAACTTCCGCACTGCTCCCGCTGAAACTGACTCACCAGCTGTTCTCACGCCGAAATCGACTGGCCTGCCCCTGCAAAGACAAGTGCTTTTAAAGGACAGACGTACCTCCCAGCAACCACTTCCGCACTGCTCCCGCTGAAACTGACTCACCAGCTGTTCTGACGCTGAAATCGACTGGCCTGCCCCTGCAAAGACAATTGCTTTTAAAGGACAGACTTACCTCCCAGCAACCACTTCCGCACTGCTCCCACTGAAACTGACTCACCAGCTGTTCTCACGCCGAAATCGACTGGCCTGCCCCTGCAAAGACAAGTGCTTTTAAAGGACAGACTTACCTCCCAGCAACCACTTCTGCACTGCTCCCGCTGAAACTGACTCACCAGCTGTTCTCGCGCTGAAATCGAGAACAGGATCGACACCATCCTCCTCAGTGATTTGCAGGGCTGGCTCCCCATTTGTCTCGGCTGCTCTTCATAATTCGACTGGGCCGAGTTCTCGTCCTCCAGGTAACGGCAGCCTCGGTCCTTGTGCCGAAGTTTGGTGAGGCTGTGAATGCGGAACGGGACTTGCCATAGCAGTTTGAAATCCATGCACAGGTAAGGGAGCACATCAATGACCACAGTGACCAAACGGATCGACAATTTCACCTCAATCAACATATCCAAAAGGTTAGGTAAAGAATAAATCTCTCTTTACACTGTCCGCATCAAGCACCCCAGGACAGTTACAGCACGGGGTTAGACACAGACTAAAGCTCCCTCTACACTGTTCCCATCAAACACTCCCAGGACAGGTACAGCGCTGGGTTAGATACAGAGTAAAGCTCCCTCTACACTGTCCCCATCAGACAATCCCAGGACAGGTACAGCGCTGGGTTAGATACAGAGTATCTCAGACACTCAGAAGGTAAGAAGGTAAGTAAGTGATTTTTACTTTTATACCGTTTTTCAAATTGTGTGTGTCGGGGGGAAACTGAAGTGACATCACAGAAAAGCTGTGACCTGAGTGGCTGGTTGGGATTCTAACCTAAATTTAAAAAAATGTGAGTATTTGGGAACTAATTGAACATAATAACTTAATTATAATTTAGAGGATATCTAAGCCAGAGATCGGAGAGTATTATAGTTAGCTATCGCATTTGTATTCGAAATCTAGTGCTAGGAAACAGATAGTTGACAGTAACTTTGCAATTTAAAAAAAAAAGTATTTATTAAAAAAAAAGACAAATTTTAATTTTAATTAATTGACGCAATGTCAGTTAGAGGGGTGCTGTGCTCTGACTGTGAGATGTGGCAGGTCCGGGAGGCTTCCAGCGTCCCGGATGGCTTCATCTGCAGAAAGTGCACCCAACTGCAGCTCCTCACAGACCGCATGGTTCGGTTGGAGCAGCAATTGGATGCACTTAGGAGCATGCAGGTGGCGGAAAGCGTCATAGATCGCAGTTATGTAAATGTGGTCACACCCAAGGTGCAGGCAGAGAAATGGGTGACCACCAGAAAGGGCAGGCAGTCAGTGCAGGAATCCCCTGTGGTTGTCCCCCGCTCGAACAGATATACCCCTGTGGATACTGTCGGGGGGGGATAGCCTATCAGGGGCAGCAGCCAGAGCAGTGGCACCACGGCTGGCTCTGATGTTCAGAAGGGAGGGTCAAAGCGCAGAAGAGTAATAGTAATAGGGGACTCTATAGTCAGGGGCACAGATAGGCGCTTCTGTGGACGTGAAAGAGACTCCAGGATGGTATGTTGCCTCCCTGGTGCCAGGGTCCAGGATGTCTCCAAACGGGTAGAGGGAATCCTGAAGGGGGAGGGCAAACAGGCAGAGGTCGTTGTACATATTGGTACTAACGACATAGGCAGGAAGGGGCATGAGGTCCTGCAGCAGGAGTTCAGGGAGCTAGGCAGAAAGTTAAAAGACAGGACCTCGAGGGTTGTGATCTCGGGATTACTCCCTGTGCCACGTGCCAGTGAGGCTAGAAATAGGAAGATAGAGCAGACAAACACGTGGCTAAACAGCTGGTGTAGGAGGGAGGGTTTCCGTTATCTGGACCACTGGGAGCTCTTCCGGGGCAGGTGTGACCTGTATAAGATGGACGGGTTGCATCTAAACCGGAGAGGCATAAATATCCTGGCCGCGAGGTTTGCTAGTGTCACACGGGAGGGTTTAAACTAGTATGGCAGGGGGGTGGGCGCGGGAGCAATAGGTCAGAAGGTGAGAGCATTGAGGGAGAACTAGGGAATAGGGACAGTGTGGCTCTGAGGCAGAGCAGACGGGGAGAAGTTGCTGAACACAGCGGGTCTGGTGGCCTGAAGTGCATATGTTTTAATGCAAGGAGCATTACGGGTAAGGCAGATGAACTTAGAGCTTGGATTACTACTTGGAACTATGATGTTGTTGCCATTACAGAGACCTGGTTGAGGGAAGGGCAGGATTGGCAGCTAAACGTTCCAGGATTTAGATGTTTCAGGCGGGATAGAGGGGGATGTAAAAGGGGAGGCGGAGTTGCGCTACTTGTTCGGGAGAATATCACAGCTATACTGCGAGAGGACACCTCAGAGGGCAGTGAGGCTATATGGGTAGAGATCAGGAATAAGAAGGGTGCAGTCACAATGTTGGGGGTATACTACACGCCTCCCAACAGCCAGCGGGAGATAGAGGAGCAGATAGGTAGACAGATTTTGGAAAAGAGTAAAAACAACAGGGTTGTGGTGATGGGAGACTTCAACTTCCCCAATATTGACTGGGACTCATTTAGTGCCAGGGGCTTAGACGGGGCGGAGTTTGTAAGGAGCATCCAGGAGGGCTTCTTAAAACAATATGTAAACAGTCCAACTAGGGAAGGGGCGGTACTGGACCTGGTATTGGGGAATGAGCCCGGCCAGGTGGTAGATGTTTCAGTAGGGGAACATTTCGGTAACAGTGACCACAATTCAGTAAGTTTTAAAGTACTGGTGGACAAGGATAAGAGTGGTCCGAGGATGAATGTGCTAAATTGGGGGAAGGCTAATTATAACAATATTAGGCGGGAACTGAAGAACATAGATTGGGGGCGGATGTTTGAGGGCAAATCAACATCTGACATGTGGGAGGCTTTCAAGTGTCAGTTGAAAGGAATACAGGACAGGCATGTTCCTGTGAGGAAGAAAGATAAATACGGCAATTTTCGGGAACCTTGGATGACGAGTGATATTGTAGGCCTCGTCAAAAAGAAAAAGGAGGCATTTGTCAGGGCTAAAAGGCTGGGAACAGACGAAGCCTGTGTGGCATATAAGGAAAGTAGGAAGGAACTTAAGCAAGGAGTCAGGAGGGCTAGAAGGGGTCATGAAACGTCATTGGCAAATAGGGTTCAGGAAAATCCCAAGGCTTTTTACACGTACATAAAAAGCAAGAGGGTAGCCAGGGAAAGGGTTGGCCCACTGAAGGATAGGCAAGGGAATCTATGTGTGGAGCCAGAGGAAATGGGCGAGGTACTAAATGAATACTTTGCATCAGTATTCACCAAAGAGAAGGAATTGGTTGATGTTGAGTCTGGAGAAGGGGTTGTAGATAGCCTGGGTCACATTGTGATCCAAAAAGACGAGGTGTTGGGTGTCTTAAAAAATATTAAGGTAGATAAGTCCCCAGGGCCTGATGGGATCTACCCCAGAATACTGAAGGAGGCTGGAGAGGAAATTGCTGAGGCCTTGACGGAAATCTTTGGATCCTCGCTGTCTTCAGGGGATGTCCCGGAGGACTGGAGAATAGCCAATATTGTTCCTCTGTTTAAGAAGGGTAGCAAGGATAATCCCGAGAACTACAGGCCGGTGAGCCTTACTTCAGTGGTAGGGAAATTACTGGAGAGAATTCTTCGAGACAGGATCGACTCCCATTTGGAAGCAAATGGACGTATTAGTGAGAGGCAGCACGGTTTTGTGAAGGGGAGGTCGTGTCTCACTAACTTGATAGAGTTTTTCGAGGAGGTCACTAAGATGATTGATGCAGGTAGGGCAGTAGATGTTGTCTATATGGACTTCAGTAAGGCCTTTGACAAGGTCCCTCATGGTAGACTAGTACAAAAGGTGAAGTCACACGGGATCAGGGGTGAACTGGCAAGGTGGATACAGAACTGGCTAGGCCATAGTAGGCAGAGGGTAGCAATGGAGGGATGCTTTTCTAATTGGAGGGCTGTGACCAGTGGTGTTCCACAGGGATCAGTGTTGGGACCTTTGCTGTTTGTAGTATATATAAATGATTTGGAGGAAAATGTAACTGGTCTGATTAGTAAGTTTGCAGACGACACAAAGGTTGGTGGAATTGCGGATAGTGATGAGGACTGTCAGAAGATACAGCAGGATTTAGATTGTCTGGAGACTTGGGCGGAGAGATGGCAGATGGAGTTTAATCCGGACAAATGTGAGGTAATGCATTTTGGAAGGGCTAATGCAGGTAGGGAATATACAGTGAATGGTAGAACCCTCAAGAGTATTGAAAGTCAAAGAGATCTAGGAGTACAGGTCCACAGGTCATTGAAAGGGGCAACACAGGTGGAGAAGGTAGTCAAGAAGGCATACGGCATGCTTGCCTTCATTGGCCGGGGCATTGAGTATAAGAATTGGCAAGTCATGTTGCAGCTGTATAGAACCTTAGTTAGGCCACACTTGGAGTATAGTGTTCAATTCTGGTCGCCACACTACCAGAAGGATGTGGAGGCTTTAGAGAGGGTGCAGAAGAGATTTACCAGAATGTTGCCTGGTATGGAGGGCATAAGCTATGAGGAGCGATTGAATAAACTCGGTTTGTTCTCACTGGAACGAAGGAGGTTGAGGGGCGACCTGATAGAGGTATACAAAATTATGAGGGGCATAGACAGAGTGGATAGTCAGAGGCTTTTCCCCAGGGTAGAGGGGTCAATTACTCGGGGGCATAGGTTTAAGGTGAGAGGGGCAAGGTTTAGAGTAGATGTACGAGGCAAGGTTTTTACGCAGAGGGTAGTGGGTGCCTGGAACTCACTACCGGAGGAGGTAGTGGAAGCAGGGACGATAGGGACATTTAAGGGGCATCTTGACAAATATATGAATAGGATGGGAATAGAAGGATACGGACCCAGGAAGTGTAGAAGATTGTAGTTTAGTCGGGCAGTATGGTCGGCACGGGCTTGGAGGGCCGAAGGGCCTGTTCCTGTGCTGTACATTTCTTTGTTCTTTGTTAAAGCTCCCTCTACACTGTCCCCATCAGACAATCCCAGGACAGGTACAGCACGGTGTGAGGTACAGAGTAATGCTCCCTCTACACTGTCCCCATCAAACACTCCCCAGGACAGGTACAGCACGGGGTTAGAAACAGAGTAAAGCTCCCTCTACACTGCCCCCATCAAATACTCACAGGACAGGTACAACACTGAATTATATGGAAATTAAAACATGCGGATCGGTGTGGGGCACAGGAAGGGCAACAGCATGGGTTGGGGGTCGGGAAATTTGCTGCTTGTAAGTGTGAGGAGTGTGACTCAGTGTAGACCCTTTGTTAGGCCGAGCAGAGGGCTAAAGGGAGACAGGTTTGGAGAAACATATATGGTGGGTGTGAAGGGAAACAGACAGCATTCAGGGATACGGGTGGGGATGGGTGAGGGTGAAGGGCCGAGGGATAACAGGCAGAATACAGGAATAAGGTGTGGGGGATGGATGAGGGGGAAGTGACTGAGGGCTAAGGTGGAGCATACAGGAATTGTTGGCGTGGGAAGGATGAGGCTTCAGGGGGTGAGGGCTAATAGGCGATTCAGGTGACCTCAGACTAACTAGGAAGCTGCAAGAGAGAGGTTTCGACTGCATGTTAATACCGTTATTCATCTGTTATTTTGTATGCATCTGACCCTGAGTTAGTGGTAATCAATCGTCTAGAACTTTAGCTATAAGTGTTCTTGTGATACAATTCAGGCGACCCGTCAATAACATTACATGGTTCCAGGTATAGGTGATATGAAACACTGAGACAAAAACTAACAGCCTGCCACGGGGCCGACAGAGTTTTGAAGATGTTGCAGGATGCCAGAATTAACAACATGGAGTTGTTGAAGCCATAAATGCGTCTCAGGTTTCATGGTAATGTGGTCAGTAACTGTCATGCGTTCAAACAATAATTGAACCTGTTTCTTACTGCAGTAAATTTAGAAGATCAATCAGATTCACGTGAGGTAGCAATGCTCCTAACAGCGGCAGGGACCGAAGCAATTGCTGTGTTTAATCCGTTTAAATTTGCAAACGATGAAAATAGTAAAAATGTAAACAAGGTAAATCGAAGACTTGATGCACATTGCACTCCCAGAAAGAATGCCATTCCTGAACGCTATGTGTTCAGATCACGCTTAAAGAATACACAAGAGTCCCTCGGTCATTTCATCACTAATTTAAATTAAACCGTTAAAACCTGCAATGTGTCTGCGGTGGCACCTTCCATGACTCTGGACACGATTGTGTTTGTTTTGAATGAAAATAAGCTGAGGGAAAAGATGCTGAGGGGACCAGAGCTATGTTTGGAACAAACAGTTCAGATTTGTCACTTTCACGAGCTGTCAGCACAACATTCTAAATGTTTCTCAGTAGAGGCGACGTCTTCTTGTGGAGAACACTTCGGGTGCCGCCCTTTTCCAAAAAGCTGGGAAACTTCCAAAAGAATGCTGGAAGGTACCTGAATTTTCTTGCGCAACACACAGGTTAAAGATCCGGACGAATTATTTCTGCGCAAAAGATGCGCTCAAAAGTACATTTTAAGGCAGTGTCTAGCATTTGGCAAGATTTTATTTCAGATGCAAAAGAAAAATACTTTGCTCAGATATGTTACTCTAAGCTTAACCCTAGATTAGTCAGCACAGTGGAAGACATAGACTCAAGTGACCAAACACCATTGTTGGTTGAAGTAATAACAGAGAAGAATATTTCTGGGGAGACATCAAAAAGTCTTCCTGCACTTAACAAAATGCAACTGACACTCCATTTCATAGAACTGCCGATGATGAGGACAAATGGCTGCTATCACTTGAGGTGAACGGTACAGTAGTCCAATTGAAGTTAGACAATGGTTCCAAAGCCAATTTAATCAGCATGATGATTTTACAAAATCTAACAATTCAGCCTATTAATAATCGCTTATTGTCACAAGTGGACTTCCATTAAGTTACTGTGAAATGCCCCTAGTCGCCACATTCCGGCGCCTGTTCGGGAGGCCGGTACGGGAATTGAACCCGCGCTGCTGGTCTTGTTCTCCAATACAAGAAAGCCATTTAGCCCACTGTGCTAAACCAGCCTCGGAAGAAACCATATAATATCTCTGATAGATTATAATGGTTCAAGCATTAAATATTATGGTGCTCGTGACTTGAGTGTGGTGGTGAAGGTTACAGTTTATTCCGGCTCATTCTGTATTGGAGCAGAGGGCTTGGATTCATTATTAGGTGAGCAGTCCGTGAAGAATTAGGTCCAGTGCAGTTAGTATCCAGCATCCACAAAGTATTGGTTTAACGCTCTAACGATTCTGAGAACATTACCAGCAAATTCTGCAATGTGTTCATTCATTTTCGTGCACTGCCATTCGCCAAAGAGAAACAATTTAAAGAAGATGCATTAATTTATGC
Source organism: Scyliorhinus torazame (assembly GCF_047496885.1). Classification (NCBI taxonomy): domain Eukaryota; kingdom Metazoa; phylum Chordata; class Chondrichthyes; order Carcharhiniformes; family Scyliorhinidae; genus Scyliorhinus; species Scyliorhinus torazame. Next base: position 361,232,226 of record NC_092710.1, on the reverse strand, counting down.
ACTGGAGAAAAGTGCTCGCAGTTAATTGCTGAAAATGTAGGTGTGCATATAAATCTCACTTCTAACATATTACCCGTATCTGACACGAAACCGCAAGTTAGCAAGAAGATAGAAGAACCTGTCAATGGGGTAATTTGCATAGTATGTGTGAAACAAAAAACGAAAATGTCCGTATCGGCATGGATCCCAAAGATCTCAATGAATAAAGTGTACATATTAGTGTAAAACAATCATTAAAGAAAGGAATGAACAGACAGCATGATCCATGCCTCGCGAAAACACGTTACAAAGCGTCACCATTGTCACATAGATTGTCATCAGAGTTTGTCATGAATAAAAGGTAGCAGGGAACAGTTCCTACACAGAAAAGAAGGAGTAGAATGCAGTGGTACTCCAGGAAATGCATAAAAGTCAAGCAAAAGAATAACAGTTGTATCATAGAATATCTAGAACTTTACCACCTCTGAGTCGTGATGACATTGTGAGAAAATAAGATTAAGGAAGTTGGTCGAGATATGCGGTTGTAGTTGAAGTAGCTGCTCATTCCTACAACGTTGGGAGGGTTGGTTTTAAGAAGAGATCGTCACCTTTCGGTTGCGTTTAAGAATAAATTATCACACAGTCTTGAAAACAAAATGAAACTTTCACAACAATGTAATGGATGAAGAATCTCCATCAGAATCAACGTCAGCTGCAGTGTCAGATCGTTCAGCAGTTCCTGAGAATGAGAATATCATGGAGAAAACTGAATCTACAAGTTCTCAGCAGCAAGGCCACATTTTGAGAAGATGACCCAGAGTCACAAGAAAGCATGATCGAGTGAATTTGTCGAGTTGGACTATTTGTACATTTTATTATATATTAATATATATATATATATATATATGTATCTATATATACATTTAACAAATAAAATATATAATACTGTTAGACTCAGTGGCTCATGATATCACGTGTACAGTTACTGATGGTAATGTCTTCATGCATTCCTTCAAAGGAAAGGGGATGTAGAGATATCATGGTAGTACATAGAACATAGAACATAGAACAATACAGCGCAGTACAGGCCCTTCGGCCCACGATGTTGCACCGAAACAAAAGCCATCTAACCTACACTATGCCATTATCATCCATATGTTTATCCAATAAACTTTTAAATGCCCTCAATGTTGGCGAGTTCACTACTGCAGCAGGTAGGGCATTCCACGGCCTCACTACTCTTTGCGGCGGCAGCGGTGCGCAGGGGCCTTCTGGGAGGTGAGTAGTTAGTTTAAAAGCTCTTACCTTTACAGGAGCAGCCCTTTGGATTTCGGCGGCAGCGGTGCGAAGGGGCCTTCTTGGAGGTGAGTAGTGTGTTTAAAAACCTTACCTTTACAGGAGCAGCCCTTTGGATTTCGGCGGCAGCGGTGCGCAGGGGCCTTCTGGGAGGTGAGTAGTTAGTTTAAAAGCTCTTACCTTTACAGGAGCAGCCCTTTGGATTTCGGCGGCAGCGGTGCGCAGGGGCCTTCTTGGAGGTGAGTAGTGTGTTTAAAAACCTTACCTTTACAGGAGCAGCCCTTTGGATTTCGGCGGCAGCGGTGCGCAGGGGCCTTCTGGGAGGTGAGTAGTTAGTTTAAAAGCTCTTACCTTTACAGGAGCAGCCCTTTGGATTTCGGCGGCAGCGGTGCGCAGGGGCCTTCTTGGAGGTGAGTAGTGTGTTTAAAAACCTTACCTTTACAGGAGCAGCCCTTTGGATTTCGGCGGGAACCGGAAGTTCGACCTCTGGCAAGTTTCCCCCCCCCCCCCCCCCCCCCCCCCAACCAATAAATTCTGGTGGAGAGGAAACCCGAGACACTACACGTGTAGTGTCTCCCACCCACCCTCCTCCTCTAACCTAATAATAAGACCCATTGGTGTAAGGTAAGTGCCATATTATATTATTGTATTATTAGCATTGTGCAGGTCAAGGATTGGAGGTGGAGGAGCAGTCTCTGCCAGCGAGAGAACCTGAGAACATCTCAGAAGGTAAGCAAGTGATTTTTACTTTTATACCTTTTTTTCAAATTGTGTGTGTCGGGGGGAAACTGAAGTGACATCACAGAAAAGCTGTGACCTGAGTGGCTGGTTGGGATTCTAACCTAAATTTTTTTGAGTATTTGGGAACTAATTAAACATAATAACTTAATTATATTTTAGAGGATATCTAAGCCAGAGATCGGAGAATATTATAGTTAGCTATCGCATTTCTATTAGAAATCTAGTGCTAGGAAACAGATAGTTGACAGTAACTTTGTAATTAAAAAAAAAAAAAGTATTTATAAAAAAAAAAAGACAAATTTTAATTTTAATTAATTGACGCAATGTCAGTTAGAGGGGTGCTGTGCTCTGACTGTGAGATGTGGCAGGTCCGGGAGGCTTCCAGCGTCCCGGATGGCTTCATCTGCAGAAAGTGCACCCAACTGCAGCTCCTCACAGACCGCATGGTTCGGTTGGAGCAGCAATTGGATGCACTTAGGAGCATGCAGGTGGCGGAAAGCGTCATAGATCGCAGTTATGTAAGTGTGGTCACACCCAAGGTGCAGGCAGAGAAATGGGTGACCACCAGAAAGGGCAGGCAGTCAGTGCAGGAATCCCCTGTGGTTGTCCCCCTCTCGAACAGATATACCCCTTTGGATACTGTCGGGGGGGATAGCCTATCAGGGGAAAACAGCAGCAGCCAGAGCAGTGGCACCACGGCTGGCTCTGATGTTCAGAAGGGAGGGTCAAAGCGCAGAAGAGTAATAGTTATAGGGGACTCTATAGTCAGGGGCACAGATAGGCGCTTCTGTGGACGTGAAAGAGACTCCAGGATGGTATGTTGCCTCCCTGGTGCCAGGGTCCAGGATGTCTCCGAACGGGTAGAGGGAATCCTGAAGGGGGAGGGCAAACAGGCAGAGGTCGTTGTACATATTGGTACTAACGACATAGGCAGGAAAGGGCATGGGGTCCTGCAGCAGGAGTTCAGGGAGCTAGGCAGAAAGTTAAAAGACAGGACCTCGAGGGTTGTAATCTCGGGATTACTCCCTGTGCCACGTGCCAGTGAGGCTACAAATAGGAAGATAGAGCAGACAAACACGTGGCTAAACAGCTGGTGTAGGAGGGAGGGTTTCTGTTATCTGGGCCACTGGGAGCTCTTCCGGGGCAGGTGTGACCTGTATAAGATGGACGGGTTGCATCTAAACCGGAGAGGCATAAATATCCTGGCCGCGAGATTTGCTAGTGTCACACGGGAGGGTTTAAACTAGTATGGCAGGGGGGTGGGCACGGGAGCAATAGGTCAGAAGGTGAGAGCGTTGAGGGAGAACTAGGGACTAGGGACAGTGTGGCTCTGAGGCAGAGCAGACGGGGAGAAGTTGCTGAACACAGCGGGGCTGGTGGCCTGAAGTGCATATGTTTTAATGCAAGGAGCATTACGGGTAAGGCAGATGAACTTAGAGCTTGGATTACTACTTGGAACTATGATGTTGTTGCCATTACAGAGACCTGGTTGAGGGAAGGGCAGGATTGGCAGCTAAACGTTCCAGGATTTAGATGTTTCAGGCGGGATAGAGGGGGATGTAAAAGGGGAGGCGGAGTTGCGTTACTTGTTCAGGAGAGTATCACAGCTATACAGCGAGAGGACACCTCAGAGGGCAGTGAGGCTATATGGGTAGAGATCAGGAACAAGAAGGGTGCAGTCACAATGTTGGGGGTATACTACAGGCCTCCCAACAGCCAGCGGGAGATAGAGGAGCAGATAGGTAGACAGATTTTGGAAAAGAGTAAAAACAACAGGGTTGTGGTGATGGGAGACTTCAACTTCCCCAATATTGACTGGGACTCACTTAGTGCCAGGGGCTTAGACGGGGCAGAGTTTGTAAGGAGCATCCAGGAGGGCTTCTTAAAACAATATGTAAACAGTCCAACTAGGGAAGGGGCGGTACTGGACCTGGTATTGGGGAATGAGCCCGGCCAGGTGGTAGATGTTTCAGTAGGGGAGCATTTCGGTAACAGTGACCACAATTCAGTAAGTTTTAAAGTACTGGTGGACAAGGATAAGAGTGGTCCGAGGATGAATGTGCTAAATTGGGGGAAGGCTAATTATAACAATATTAGGCGGGACCTGAAGAACATAGATTGGGGGCCGATGTTTGAGGGCAAATCAACATCTGACATGTGGGAGGCTTTCAAGTGTCAGTTGAAAGGAATACAGGACAGGCATGTTCCTGTGAGGAAGAAAGATAAATACGGCAATTTTCGGGAACCTTGGATGACGAATGATATTGTAGGCCTCGTCAAAAAGAAAAAGGAGGCATTTGTCAGGGCTAAAAGGCTGGGAACAGACGAAGCCTGTGTGGCATATAAGGAAAGTAGGAAGGAACTTAAGCAAGGAGTCAGGAGGGCTAGAAGGGGTCATGAAAAGTCATTGGCAAATAGGGTTAAGGAAAATCCCAAGGCTTTTTACACTTACATAAAAAGCAAGAGGGTAGCCAGGGAAAGGGTTGGCCCACTGAAGGATAGGCAAGGGAATCTATGTGTGGAGCCAGAGGAAATGGGCGAGGTACTAAATGAATACTTTGCATCAGTATTCACCAAAGAGAAGGAATTGGTAGATGTTGAGTCTGGAGAAGGGGGTGTAGATAGCCTGGGTCACATTGTGATCCAAAAAGACGAGGTGTTGGGTGTCTTAAAAAATATTAAGGTAGATAAGTCCCCAGGGCCGGATGGGATCTACCCCAGAATACTGAAGGAGGCTGGAGAGGAAATTGCTGAGGCCTTGACAGAAATCTTTGGATCCTCGCTGTCTTCAGGGGATGTCCCGGAGGACTGGAGAATAGCCAATGTTGTTCCTCTGTTTAAGAAGGGTGGCAGGGATAATCCCGGGAACTACAGGCCGGTGAGCCTTACTTCAGTGGTAGGGAAATTACTGGAGAGAATTCTTCGAGACAGGATCTACTCCCATTTGGAAGCAAATGGACGTATTAGTGAGAGGCAGCACGGTTTTGTGAAGGGGAGGTCGTGTCTCACTAACTTGATAGAGTTTTTCGAGGAGGTCACTAAGATGATTGATGCAGGTAGGGCAGTAGATGTTGTCTATATGGACTTCAGTAAGGCCTTTGACAAGGTCCCTCATGGTAGACTAGTACAAAAGGTGAAGTCACACGGGATCAGGGGTGAACTGGCAAGGTGGATACAGAACTGGCTAGGCCATAGAAGGCAGAGGGTAGCAATGGAGGGATGCTTTTCTAATTGGAGGGCTGTGACCAGTGGTGTTCCACAGGGATCAGTGCTGGGACCTTTGCTCTTTGTAGTATATATAAATGATTTCAGGAAAATGTAACTGGTCTGATTAGTAAGTTTGCAGACGACACAAAGGTTGGTGGAATTGCGGATAGCGATGAGGACTGTCTGAGGATACAGCAGGATTTAGATTGTCTGGAGACTTGGGCGGAGATATGGCAGATGGAGTTTAACCTGGACAAATGTGAGGTAATGCATTTTGGAAGGGCTAATGCAGGTAGGGAATATACGGTGAATGGTAGAACCCTCAAGAGTATTGAAAGTCAAAGAGATCTAGGAGTACAGGTCCACAGATCACTGAAAGGGGCTACACAGGCGGAGAAGGTAGTCAAGAAGGCATACGGCATGCTTGCCTTCATTGGCCGGGGCATTGAGTATAAGAATTGGCAAGTCATGTTGCAGCTGTATAGAACCTTAGTTAGGCCACACTTGGAGTATAGTGTTCAATTCTGGTCGCCACACTACCAGAAGGATGTGGAGGCTTTAGAGAGGGTGCAGAAGAGATTTACCAGAATGTTGCCTGGTATGGAGGGCATAAGCTATGAGGAGCGATTGAATAAACTCGGTTTGTTCTCACTGGAACGAAGGAGGTTGAGGGGCGACCTGATAGAGGTATACAAAATTATGAGGGGCATAGACAGAGTGGATAGTCAGAGGCTTTTCCCCAGGGTAGAGGGGTCAATTACTAGGGGGCATAGGTTTAAGGTGAGAGGGGCAAAGTTTAGAGTAGATGTACGAGGCAAGTTTTTTACGCAGAGGGTAGTGGGTGCCTGGAACTCACTACCGGAGGAGGTAGTGGAGGCAGGGACGATAGGGACATTTAAGGGGCATCTTGACAAATATATGAATAGGATGGGAATAGAAGGATACGGACCCAGGAAGTGTAGAAGATTGTAGTTTAGTCGGGCAGTATGGTCGGCACGGGCTTGGAGGGCCGAAGGGCCTGTTCCTGTGCTGTACATTTCTTTGTTCTTTGTTCTTTGTTCTTTGCGTAAAGAACCTACCTCTGACCTCTGTCCTATATCTATTACCCCTCAGTTTAAAGTTATGTCCCCTCGTGCCCGCCATATCCATCCGCGGGAGAAGGCTCTCACTGTCCACCCTATCCAACCCCCTGATCATTTTGTATGCCTCTATTAAGTCTCCTCTTAACCTTCTTCTCTCCAACGAAAACAACCTCAAGTCCGTCAGCCTTTCCTCATAAGATTTACCCTCCATACCTGGCAACATCCTGGTAAATCTCCTCTGCACCCGCTCCAAAGCCTCCACGTCCTTCCTATAATGCGGTGACCAGAACTGTACGCAATACTCCAAATGCGGCCGGACCAGAGTTCTGTACAGCTGCAACATGACCTCCCGACTCCGGAACTCAATCCCTCTACCAATAAAGGCCAACACTCCATAGGCCTTCTTCACAACCCTATCAACCTGGGTGGCAACTTTCAGGGATCTATGTACATGGACACCTAGATCCCTCTGCTCATCCACACTTTCAAGAACTTTACCATTAGCCAAATATTCCGCATTCCTGTTATTCCTTCCAAAGTGAATCACCTCACACTTCTCTACATTAAACTCCATTTGCCACCTCTCAGCCCAGCTCTGCAGCTTATCTATAACCCTCTGTAACCTGCTACATCCTTCCACACTATCGACAACACCACCGACTTTAGTATCGTCTGCAAATTTACTCACCCACCCTTCTGCGCCTTCCTCTAGGTCATTGATAAAAATGACAAACAGCAACGGCCCCAGAACAGATCCTTGTGGTACTCCACTTGTGACTGTACTCCATTCTGAACATTTCCCATCAACCACCACCCTCTGTCTTCTTTCAGCTAGCCAATTTCTGATCCACATCTCTAAATCACCCTCAATCCCCAGCCTCCGTATGTTTTGCAATAGCCTACCGTGGGGAACCTTATCAAACGCTTTGCTGAAATCCATATACACCACATCAACTGCTCTACCCTCGTCTACCTGTTCAGTCACCTTCTCAAAGAACTCAATAAGGTTTGTGAGGCATGACCTACCCTTCACAAAGCCATGCTGACTATCCCTGATCATATTATTCCTATCTAGATGATTATAAATCTTGTCTCTTATAATCCCCTCCAAGACTTTACCCACTACAGACGTGAGGCTCACCGGTCTATAGTTGCCGGGGTTGTCTCTGCTCCCCTTTTTGAACAAAGGGACCACATTTGCTGTCCTCCAGTCCTCTGGCACTATTCCTGTAGCCAATGATGACATAAAAATCAAAGCCAAAAGTCCAGCAATCTCTTCCCTGGCCTCCCATAGAATCCTAGGATAAATCCCATCAGGTCCCGGGGACTTATCTATTTTCAGCCTGTCCAGAATTGCCAACACCTCTTCCCTACGTACCTCAATGCCATCTATTCTATTAGCCTGGGGCTCAGCATTCTCCTCCACAACATTATCTTTTTCCTGAGTGAATACTGACGAAAAATATTCATTTAGTATCTCGCCTATCTCTTCAGACTCCACACACAATTTCCCATCCCTGTCCTTGACTGGTCCTACTCTTTCCCTAGTCATTCGCTTATTCCTGACATACCTATAGAAAGCTTTTGGGTTTTCCTTGATCCTTCCTGCCAAATACTTCTCATGTCCCCTCCTTGCTCGTCTTAGCTCTCTCTTTAGATCCTTCCTCGCTACCTTGTAACTATCCATCGCCCCAACCGAAACTTCACACTTCATCTTCACATAGGCCTTCTTCTTCCTCTTAACAAGAGATTCCACTTCCTTGGTAAACCACGGTTCCCTCGCTCGACGCCTTCCTCCCTGTCTGACCGGTACATACTTATCAAGAACACGCAGTAGCTGATCCTTGAACAAGCCCCACTTATCCAGTGTGCCCAACACTTGCAGCCTACTTCTCCACTTTATCCCCCCCAAGTCACGTCTAATGGCATCATAATTGCCCTTCCCCCAGCTATAACTCTTGCCCTGCGGTGTATACTTATCCCTTTCCATCATTAACGTAAACGTCACCGAATTGTGGTCACTGTCCCCAAAGTGCTCTCCTACCTCCAAATCCAACACCTGGCCTGGTTCATTACCCAAAACCAAATCCAACGTGGCCTCGCCTCTTGTTGGCCTGCCAACATATTGTTTCAGGAAACCCTCCTGCACACACTGTACAAAAAACGACCCATCTATTGTACTCGAACTATATATTTTCCAGTCAATATTTGGAAAGTTAAAGTCTCCCATAATAACTACCCTGTTACTTTCGCTCATATCCAGAATCATCTTCGCCATCCTTTCCTCTACATCCCTCGAACTATTAGGAGGCCTATAAAAAAACTCCCAACAGGGTGACCTCTCCTTTCCTGTTTCTAACTTCAGCCAATACTACCTCGGAAGAAGAGTCCCCATCTAGCATCCTCTCCGCCACCGTAATACTGCTCTTGACTAGCAGCGCCACACCTCCCCCTCTTTTGCCTCCTTCTCTGAGCTTACTAAAACACCTAAACCCCGGAACCTGCAACATCCATTCCTGTCCCTGCTCTATCCATGTCTCCGAAATGGCCACAACATCGAAGTCCCAGGTACCAACCCACACTGCCAGTTCCCCTACCTTGTTTCGTATACTCCTGGCATTGAAGTAGACACATTTCAAACCACCTACCTGAACGCTGGCCCCCTCCTGCGACGTCAAATCTGTGCTCCTGACCTCTATACTCTCATTCTCCCTTACCCTAAAACTACAATCCAGGTTCCCATGCCCCTGCTGCATTAGTTTAAACCCCCCCCCCAAAGAGCACTAACAAATCTCCCCCCCCAGGATATTTGTGCCCCTCAGGTTCAGATGTAGACCATCCTGTCTGTAGAGGTCCCACCTTCCCCAGAAAGAGCCCTAGTTATCCAAAAATCTGAAACCCTCCCGCCTGCACCATCCCTGTAGCCACGTGTTTAAATGCTCTCTCTCCCTATTCCTCATCTCACTATCACGTGGCACGGGCAACAACCCAGAGATAACAACTCTGTTTGTTCTAGTTCTGAGTTTCCATCCTAGCTCCCTGAAAGCCTGCCTGACATCCTTGTCCCCTTTCCAACCTATGTCGTTGGTGCCAATGTGGACCACGACTTGGGGCTGCTCCCCCTCCCCCCTAAGGACCCGGAAAACACGATCCGAGACATCACGTACCCTTGCACCTGGGAGGCAACATACCAAACGTGAGTCTCTCACGCTCCCACAACATCTCCTATCTGTGCCCCTGACTATAGAGTCCCCAATTACTAATGCTCTGCTCCTCTCCCCCCTTCCCTTCTGAGCAACAGGGACAGACTCCGTGCCAGAGGCCCGTACCCCATGGCTTACCCCTGGTAAGTCGTCCCCCCCACAAGTATCCAAAGCGGTATACTTGTTTCTCAGGGGAACGACCGCAGGGGATCCCTGCACTGACTGTTTTTTCCCAGTCCCTCTTACAGTTACCCACCTATCTCCAATCTTTGGTGTAACTAATTCCCTGAAGCTGCTATCTATGACCCCTTCTGCCTCCCGAATGATCCGAAGTTCTTCCAACTCCAGCTCCCGTTCCCTAACTCGGTCTTGGAGGAGCTGGAGATGGCAGCACTTCCTGCAGGTAAAATCAGCAGGGACACTAACTGCATCCCTCACCTCAAACATCCTGCAGGATGGACATTGCACTCCCTTCCCTGCCATTCCTCTAACTTTCTACCAAGATCTGGCTAACAACTAAATTAAATTTTTATAAAAAATAATAATAATATAATAAAAATATGGTACTTACCTCAGACCAAGGGGTTTTATTATTAGGTTAGAGGAGGAGGGTGGGTGGGAGACACTACACGTGTAGTGTCTCGGGTTTCCTCTCCACCAGAATTTATTGGTGAGGGTCTTCCCAGACGTCCGCGGGTCGACTTCCTGTTCCCGCCTAAAAAACTAATTTAAAAAAAAAAAAGAAAAATTCTCAGCTCCTGCTGAAATTGACTAACCAGCCATCTCCACTCCCGCCGAAATCGACTGGCCTGCCCCTGCAAAGAGAAGTGCTTTTAAAGGTTGACTTACCTCCCAGCAACCTCCTTCCGCAATGCTCCCGCTGAAATTGACTAACCAGCCGCTCTCACGCCGCCGAAATCGACTGGCCTGCCCCTGCAAAGAGAAGTGCTTTTAAAGGTTGACTTACCTCCCAGCAACCTCCTTCCGCAATGCTCCCGCTGAAATTGACTAACCAGCTGCTCTCACGCCGCCGAAATCGACTGGCCTGCCCCTGCAAAGAGAAGTGCTTTTAAAGGTTGACTTACCTCCCAGCAACCTCCTTCCGCAATGCTCCCGCTGAAACTGACTCACCAGCTGCTCTCACGCCGCCGAAATCGACTGATTTTCACCGTAGTAATTCACCGACTGCCCACCAGGTGTTTCACAAGTATGTAAGGGAGTGTCAGAGTCAGATCACTTCAAACGCAAGAGGAAGCAAGAAGAGCCATCTGCTTGTGCATGATCATATTGTTATTCATCTGTGGTTTTGTACATTTAAAAAAAATACATTTTGTTAAGGCATTTAAGGTTGTCTGACAACAAAAGGAACAAATATAAACATATTCAGCACGTAACACTCCCCCCACCCCCCGACCAAAAAACATTCCCCGCCAACATAGCTTATACACACAGTTCTCAAGTCCCTCCATATCCTCTTGCTGATCCCGCCTTAACCAAACTAAACAAACTACCCATCCCAGCCACATTCTCTACCCGCCCCCCCCTTATTATATCTGCTAACAGTTTCGTTTTCCCAGAAGAAGTCGATGAACGGCTGCCACCTCCGGACAAACCCTCACATTGATCCTCTCAGGGCGAACTTATTGTTTTAAAGTCTGAGAAACGCGGGCATATCGCTCACCCATACCCCCGATTTCGGGGCTCCAAGACCATCCACGCGAATAAGATCCGTCACTGGGCTACCAACGAGGCAAAGGCGAAAACGTCAGCCTCTCTAGCTCTCTGGAATCCTGGGTCTCCCGAAATTCCAAAGGTCATCACCTCTGGACTCGGCGCCACCCACGTTTTTAGTACCGTGGTCATCACATTGGCAAATCCCTGCCAGAATTCCCTAAGCTTCGAACATACCTGTTATGGGCCAGGGTTTAGAGAACCCCCAAGTCTATCATGGAGTTTACCTGATCCACAACATTTAATGGATTGTGGTATGGGGAGCACACGTCCCACCCTACATGTGTGGTACAGCAGAAATTGAAAAGTATTTTTCAAAGCGAAACAATGGTTATTCTATGAACTCAAGTTAACTTTTGTAAAACATACAGTGAACATCTTAGCAACCATCATTTAAATACACCCCCAAAGAATACAACACTACGTAATCCTGTAAGATGACCTTTTAACATCCAAACGACTTAAAACACATTTTACCAGAAGCATATCAGGTTAAAGTCACTACTGTTATTAGTTTTACATTTCCAGGGTCGATTTACAGAGAGAGATTCATTCACCTTTTGTCTCTGACTGCAGTTCCAACACTGAAAACGAAACTACAACACATCCTAACCCTAACCCTAACCCTAACATTTATATACACACCCATTTTTAAACACCCATTTCTTAAAGGTACTCTCACAAGTCATACCCAAAACATATGGACGTGATTTGCGGACCCTCCTGCACACCTTATACAACTGTCCTCTACCCCAAAAAACCTACTCTCCCGGGCCACCGTCATGTGTGCCCTGTGAACCACCTTGAAATGTATCAGGCTGAGCTGGCACGTGCCGAGGACGTGTGGACACTGCTCAGAGCATTCTCCCACAGATTTCCCTCTAGCTCCTTACCCGGTTCATCTTCCCATTTGCGCTTCACCTCCCCTGTCTGGGTTCCCTAGCACTCCATGAACGCCTTTTAAATTTCCGAGACATTGCCCTCCCTTACCGCCATTCTAGAAACTTACATGTGCTGTATCCCCTGTGACGGTAGATACGGAACGGTCGAAACCTGCCTTCGTCCAAAGTTCCTCACTTGCAGGTAGCGAAACCCCGTTCCCACCCGGCAATTCAAACTCCTCCTCCAGGTTCTCCAAACAAGGAAAGCTCCCATTGATAAATGTATCCCCCAGCCTCACAACACATGCTCTCCTCCACATCTTAAACGCCCTGTCCAGCCTCCCGAGGAAAACAGGTGATTGCCGCAAACTGGAGCCCACACTGACGTCCCCTCTGCTCCCATAGCTTCCGCCAGTCACCCCAAACTCTCAGAGCCGCCACTACTACCGGACTTGTGGAATATCGGGCCGCCGAGAACGGCAGAAGCGCCATTGCCAGTGCTCCTAAACTTGTGCGCCGACATTAACCTGCCTCCACCCGCTCCCAGACAGGCCCCTCCCTCACTACCCACTTCCTGATCATAGCTGCATTTGCCTCCCTTTAGTAATTCCTAAAGGTCGGTAGGGCGAGCCCTCCCCCCGCCCCGCCCACGGCTCCACTCCGCCAGCACTTTCCTGACTCGCGGGGTTTCTCCCGCCCATACAAACCCATTAATCACCGCATTAACCCGTCAAAAAGGCTGTGAGTATAAAAATAGAGAAACACTGGAAAACAAACATATATCTCGGGAGGACCGTCATCTTTACGTTCTGCACCTTCCCGACAGTGACAACGGGAGGGTGCCTCACGGTCTGCACCTTACTGCCAGTGACAACGGGAGGATGTCTCACGGTCTGCATCTCCCCGCCAGTGACACCGGGAGGGTGCTCACGGTCTGCACATTCCCGCCAGTGACAACGGGAGAATGTCTCACGGTCTGCACCTTCCCGCCAGTGACAACGGGAGTGTGTCTCACGGTCTGCATCTCCCCGCCAGTGACACCGGGAGGGTGCTCACGGTCAGCACCTTCCCGCCAGTGACACCGGGAGGGTGCTCACGGTCTGGACATTCCCGCCAGTGACAACGGGAGGATGTCTCACGGTCTGCACATTCCCGCCAGTGACAACGGGAGGATGTCTCACGGTCTGCACCTTCCCGCCAGTGATACAGGGCTATGGGGAGAGAGCGGGGCAGTGGGATTCGTTTGGGGATTGACACAGGCCTATGGGGAGGGAGCGGGGCAGTGGGATTAGTTTGGGGATTGATACAGGGCTATGAGGAGAGAGCGGGGCAGTGGGATTAGTTTGGGGATTGACACAGGCCTAAGGGGAGAGAGCGAGGCAGTGGGATTAGATGGGGAATTGATACAGGGCTATTGGGAGAGAACGGGGAAGTGGGATAATTTTGGGATTGGTAAAGGGCTATGGGGAGAGAGCGGGGCGGTGGGATTAGTTTGGAGATTGGAACAGGGCGATGGGGAGAGGGTGGGGCAGTGGTATTATTTTGGGGATTGATACAGTGCTATGGCGAGAGAGCGGGGCAGTGGGATTAGTTCGGGGATTGATACAGGGCTATTGGTTGGGAGCAGGGCAGTGGGATTAGTTCGGGGATTGATACAGGGCTATGGGGAGAGAGCGGGGCAGTGAGATTAGTTTGGGGATTGATACAGGGCTATGGGGAGGGAGCGGGACAGTGAGACTAGTTTGGGGATTGATGCAGGGCAATATGGAGTGAGTGAGGCAGTGATATTAGTTTGGGGATTAATACAGGGCTATGAGTGGGGCAGTGGAATTAGCTTGGGGATTAATACAGGGCTATGGGGAGAGAGTGGGGGCAGTGTGATTAGTTTGGGATTGATACAGTGCTATGGGGAGAGAGTGGGGCAGTGGGATTAGTTTGGGGATTGATACAGGGCTATGGGGAGAGAGTGAGGCAGTGGGATTAGTTTGGGGATTGATACAGGGCTATGGGGAGAGAGGGGGGCAGTGGGATTAGTTGGGGATTGATACAGGGCTATGGGGAGAGAGTGGGGCAGTGAGATTAGTTTGGGGATTGATACAGGGCTATGGGGAGAGAGCGGGGCAGTGGGATTAGTTTGGGGAGTGACACCGGGCTATGGGGAGTGAGTGGGGCAGTTGGATTAGTTTTGGGATTGTCACCGGGCTATGGGGAGAGAGTGTGGCATTGGGATTAGTTTGGGGATTGATACAGGGCTATGGGGAGAGTGGAGCAGTGAGATTACTTTGGGGACTGACACCGGGCTATGGGGAGAGTGTGGCACTGCGATTAGTGTGGGATTGATACAGGGCTATGGGGAGGGAGCGGGACAGTGAGACTAGTTTGGGGATTGACGCAGGGCAATATGGAGTGTGTGAGGCAGTGATATTAGTTTGGGGATTAATACAGGGCTATGAGTGGGGTAGTGGAATTAGTTTGGGGATTAATACAGGGCTATGGGGAGTGAGTGGGGGCAGTGTGATTAGTTTGGGGTTGATACAGTGCTATGGCGAGAGAGTGAAGCAGTGGGATTAGTTTGGGGATTGACACCGGGCTATGGGGCGTGAGTGGGGCAGTGGGATTAGTTTTGGGATTGTTACCGGGCTATGGGGAGAGAGTGGGGGATTGGGATTAGTTTGGGGATTGATACAGGGCTATGGAGAGAGTGGGGCAGTGAGATTACTATGGGGATTGACACCGGGCTATGGGGAGAGTGTGGCAGTGAGATTAGTGTGGGATTGATACAGGGCTATGGGGAGAGAGAGGGGCAATGAGATCAGTTCGGGGATTGATACAGGGCTATGCGGAGAGCGCAAGGCTGTGAGATTAGTTTGGGGATTGCCACAGGGCTATGGGAAGAGGGTGAGGCAGTGAGATTAGTTTGGGGGTTGATACAGGGCTATGGGGAGAGAGTAGGGCAGTGGAATTGGTTGGGGATTGACACAGGCCTTAGGGGAGAGAGCGGTGCAGTGGGATTAGTTGGGGAATTGATACAGGGCTATGGAGAGAGAACGGGGAAGTGCGATAATTTTGGGATTGGTAAAGGGCTATGGGGAGAGAGCGGGGCGGTGGGATTAGTTTGGAGATTGGAACAGGGCGATGGGGAGAGGGTGGGGCAGTGGTATTATTTTGGGGATTGATACAGTGCTATGGCGAGAGAGCGGGGCAGTGGGATTAGTTCGGGCATTGATACAGGGCTATTGGTTGGGAGCGGGGCAGTGAGATTAGTTTGGGGATTGATACAGGGCTATGGGGAGAGAGCGGGGAAGTCGGATCAGTTTGGGGATTGATACAGGGCTATGGGGAGGGAGCGGGACAGTGAGTCTAGTTTGGGGATTGATGCAGGGCAATATGGAGTGAGTGAGGCAGTGATATTAGTTTGGGGATTAATACAGGGCTATGAGTGGGGCAGTGGAATTAGTTTGGGGATTAAAACAGGGCTATGGGGAGAGAGTGGGGGCAGTGGGATTAGTTTGGGGATTGTCACCGGGCTATGGGGAGAGAGTGGGGGATTGGAAATAGTTTCGGGATTGATACAGGGCTATGGGGAGAGTGGGGCAGTGGGATTAGTTTGGGGATTGATACAGGGCTATGGGGAGAGAGCGGGGCAGTGGAATTAGTTTGGGGATTGACACCGGGCTACGGGGAGAGTGGGGCAGTGAGATTACTTTGGGGACTGACACCGGGCTATGGGGAGAGTGTGGCAATGAGATTAGTGTGGGATTGATACAGGGCTATGGGGAGGGAGCGGGACAGTGAGACTCGTTTGGGGATTGACGCAGGGCAATATGGAGTGTGTGAGGCAGTGATATTAGTTTGGGGATTAATACAGGGCAATGAGTGGGGAAGTGGAATTAGTTTGGGAATTAATACAGGGCTATGGGGAGAAAGCGGGGCAGTGGGATTAGTTTGGGGATTGATACAGGGCTATGGGGAGAGAGTGGAGCAGTGGGATTAGTTTGGGGATTGACACCGGGCTATGGGGAGTGAGTGGGGCAGTGGGATTAGTTTTAGGATTGTCACCGGGCTATGGGGAGAGAGTGGGGGATTGGGATTAGTTTGGGGATTGAAACAGGGCTATGGGGAGAGTGGGGCAGTGAGATTACTTTGGGGATTGACACCGGGCTTTGGGGAGAGTGTGGCAGTGAGATTAGTGTGGGATTGATACAGGGCTATGGGGAGAGAGAGGGGCAATGAGATCAGTTCGGGGATTGATACAGGGCTATGCGGAGAGCGCAGGGCTGTGAGATTAGTTTGGGGATTGCCACAGGGCTATGGGAAGAGGGTGAGGCAGTGAGATTAGTTTGGGGGTTGATACAGGGCTATGGGGAGAGAGTAGGGCAGTGGAATTAGTTGCGGATTGACACCGGGACATGGGGAGAGTGGGGCAGTGGGATTAGTTTGGGGATTGACACAGGGCTATGGGGAGAGAGTGGGGCAGTGGGATTAGTTTGGGGATTGATGCAGAGCTATGGGGAGAGAATGGGGCAGTGGCATTAGTTTGGGGATTGATGCAGGGCTATGAGGAGAGAGTGGGGCAGGGGGGTTTGTTTGGGGATTGATACAGGGCTATGGGGAGAGAGTGGGACAGTGCGATTAGTTGGGGGATTCATACAGGGCAATGTGGAGAGAGGGGGCAGTGGGATTAGTTTGGGATTGATACAGGGCTAGTGGGAGAGAGCGGGGCAGTAGGATTAGTTTGGGGATTGATACGGGGCTATGGGGAGGGAGGGGGCAGTGGGATTAGAACATAGAACATAGAACGATACAGCGCAGTACAGGCCCTTCGGCCCACGATGTTCCACCGAAACAAAAGCCATCTAACCTACACTATGCCATTAATATCCACATGCTTAGCCAATAATCTTTTAAATGCCCTCAATGTTGGCGAGTTCACTACTGTTGCAGGTAGGGCATTCCACGGCCTCACCACTCTTTGCGTAAAGAACCTACCTGTGACCTCTGTCCTATATCTATTACCCCTCAGTTTATAGCTATGTCCCCTCGTGCCAGCCATTTCCATCCGCGGGAGAAGGCTTTCACTGTCCACCCTATCTAACCCCCTGATCATTTTGTATGCCTCTATTAAGTCTCCTCTTAACTTTCTTCTCTCCAACGTAAACAACCTCAAGTCCATCAGCCTTTCCTCATAAGATTTTCCCTCCATACCAGGCAACATCCTGGTAAATCTCCTCTGCACCCGCTCCAAAACCTCCACGTCCTTCCGATAATGCGGTGACCAGTTCTGTACGCAATACTCCAAATGTGCCGTACCAGAGTTCTGTACAGCTGCAACATGACCTCCTGACTCCGGAACTCAATCCCTCTACCAATAAAGGCCAACACTCCATAGGCCTTCTTCACAACCCTATCAACCTGGGTGGCAACTTTCAGGGATCTATGTACATGGACACCTAGATCCCTCTGCTCAACCACACTTCCAAGAACTTTACCATTAGCCAAATATTCCGCATTCCTGTTATTCATTCCAAAGTGAATCACCTCACACTTCTCTACATTAAACTCCATTTGCCACCTCTCAGCCCAGCTCTGCAGCTTATCTATGTCCCTCTGTAACCTGCTACATCCTTCCACACTGTCGACAACACCACCGACTTTAGTGTCGTCTGCAAATTTACTCACTTAGTTTGGGATTGATACAGAGCTATGGGGAGAGAGCGGGCAGTCGGATTAGTTTGGGGATTGATACAGGGCTATGGGGAGAGCAGGGCAGTGGGATTAGTTTGGGGATTGATACAGGGCTATGGGGAGAGAGTGGGACAATGGGATTAGTTTGGCGATTGATACAGGCGATGGGGAGAGAGTGGGCAGTGGGATTAGTTTGGGATTGATACAGGGCTATGGGGAGAAAGCGGGGCAGTGGGATTAATTTGGGGATTGATGAAGGACCAAGGGGAGAGAGTGGGGCAGTGGGATTAGTTTGGGTTGATACAGGGCTATGGGGAGAGAGCGGGGAAGTGGGATTAGTTTGTGGATTTAAACATGGCTATGGGGAGGGTGTGGCAGTGAGATTATGTTGGGGATTGACACAGGGCTATGGGTAGAGCGGGGCAGTGGGATTAGTTTGGGGATTGACACAGGGCTGTGGGGAGAGAGTGTGGCAGTGGGATTAGTTTGGGAATTGATACAGGGCTATGGGGAGAGAGGGGGCAGTGGGATTAGTTTGGGTATTGAAACGGGGCTATGGGGAGTGAGCAGGGCAGTGGGATTGGTTTGGGATTAATACAGGGCTATGGGGAGTGAGTGGGACAGTGGGATTAATTTGGGGATTGATACAGGGCTCTGGGGAGAGAGGGGGCAGTGGGATTAGTTTGGGAATTGATACAAGGCTATGGGGAGAGAGGGGGCAGTGGGATTAGTTTCGGAGATGGATTTCGATTGGGGTATGACACAGGCCTGTGGAGAGAGTGGGACAGTCAGATAAAGTAGGGAATTGATAAGGGCGGTACGTGGCACAGTGGTTAGCACTGCATCCTCCGGCTCTGAGCACTCGGGTTCGAATCCCGGCCCTGGGTCACTGTCCGTGTGGAGTTTGCACATTCCCCCGGTGTCTGCCTGGGTTCCACGCCCACAACTCAAAAGTGTGCAGTGTAGGTGGATTGGCCACGCTAAAGTGACCCTTAATAGGGAAAAAAATGAAAATTGGGCACCATGAATTTAAACAAAATAATTGGGGGAATTGATAGAGGGACGTGGGGAGAGAACGTACAGTGGGGTTAGATTCGGTTTCGATCGACGGCAATGGAGAGAGTGGGCAGTGGGATTAGTTTGGGATTGATACATGGCCATGGGGAGTGAGTGGGGCAGTGGGATTAGATTGGGGATTGACACAGGGCTGTGTGGGGAGTGGGATTAGATTGGGGATTGACACAGGGCTGTAGGGGAGAGGGATTAGATTGGGGATTGACACAGGTCTAGTGGGAGAATGGGATTAGTTTAGGATTGACTCAGGGGTGTTGGGAAGTGGGATTAGTTCGGGGATTGACGCAGGGCTGTGGGGAGAGTGGGATTAGTTTGGGGATTGATACAGGGCTATGGGGAGAGAGGGGCAGTGGGATTAGTTTGGGAATTAATCAAGGCCCTTGGGGAGACAGCGGACAGTGGGATTAGTTTGGGGCAATGGCGAGAGCGGGGAAGTGAGATTAGTTGGGGAATTGATACAGGGCTATGGGGAGAGTGGGGCAGTGGGATAATTTTGGGATTGGTACAGAGCTATGGGGAGAGAGCGGGGCGGTGGGATTAGTTTGGAGATTGGAACAGGGCGATGGGGAGAGAGTGGGGCAGTGGGATTAGTTTGGGATTGAAACAGGGCTATGGGAAGAGAGCGGGGCAGTGAGATTAGATTGGTGTTTGACGCAGGGCAATATGGAGTGAGTGAGGCAGTGATAGTGGTTTGGGGATTGATACAGGGCTATGATGGGAGAGTGGGGCAGTGGGATTAGTTTGTTGATTGGTGCAGGGCTATGGGGAGTGAGTGTAGCTGTGGGATTAGTTTGGGGATTGATACAGAGCTATGGGGAGAGAGCGGGGCAGTGGGGTTAGTTTGGGGATTGATACAGGGCTTTGGGGAGAGAGTGGGGCAGTGGGATTACTTTGGGGATTGACACAGGGCTATGGGGAGAGTGGGGCAGTGGGAAAAATTTGGGGATTGACACATGGCTATGGGGACAGAGTGGGGCAGTGGGATTAGCTTGGGCATTGATACAGGGCAATGGGGAGAGAGCGGGGCAATTGCATTAGTTTGGGGATTGAAACGGGGCTATGGGGAGTGAGCGGGGTAGTGGGATTAGTTTGGGATGGATACAGAGCTATGGGGAGAGAGCAGGTCAGTGGGATTCGTTTGGGATTGATGCAGGGCTATGGGGAGAGAGCGGGGTAGTGGGATTAGTTTGGGGATTGAAACGGGACTATGGGGAGTGAGCGGGGCAGTGGGATTAATTTGGGATTGATACAGGGCTATGGGGAGAGAGTGGGACAGTGGGATTAATTTGGAGATTGATACAGGTCTATGGGGAGAGAGGGGGCAGTGGGATTAATTTGGGGATTGATACAGGGCAATGGGGAGTGAGCCGGGCAGTGGGATTAGTTTGGGGATTATAGCAGAGTTACAGGGAGAGAGCGGGGCATTGGGATTAGTTTGGGGATTGATACAGGGCTGTGGGGAGAGTGGGGCAGTGGGAATAGTTCAGTGATTGATACATGGCTATGGGGAGAAAGTGGGGGCAGTGAGATTAGTTTGGGATTGATACATGTCTGTGGGGAGAGATTGGCGCAGTGGAATTAGTTCAGTGATTGATACATGGCTATGGGGAGAAAGTGGGGCAATGGGATTAGTTTGGGGATTGATACATGGCTATGTGGATAGAGAGGGGCAATGGGTTTAGTTTGGGGATTGATACAGGGCTATGGGGAGAGAGAGGAGCAATGGGTTTAGTTTGGGGATTGATACAGGGCTATGGGGAGAGAGAGGAGCAATGGGTTTAGTTTGGGGATTGATATAGGGCTATGGGGAGAGAGCAGGGCAGTTAGATTAGTTTTGGGATTGACCCAGGGATATGGGGAAATGGGATTAGTTTTGGGAGTGACACAGCTATGGGAGATGGATTTCGTTTGGGGTTTGACACAGGCCTGTGGAGAGAGTGGGACAGTCAGATAAAGTTGGGAATTGTTAAGGGCGGTACGTGGTACAGTGGTTAGCATTGCATCCTACGGCGCTGAGCACGCGGGTTCAAACCCGACCCTGGGTCACTCTCCGTGTGGAGTTTGCACATTCCCCCGGTGTCTGCCTGGGTTTCACGCCCACAACTCAAAGATGTGCAGGGTAGGTGGAATGGCCATGCTAAAGTGCCCCTTAATTGGAAAAATAATGAAAATTGGGCACCCTTAATTTAAACAATATAATTGGGGGAATTGATAGAGGGACTTGGGGATAGAACGGACAGTGGGATTAGATTCGGTTTCGATCGACGGCAATGGAGTGAGTGGGCAATGGGATTAGTTTGGGATTGATACAGGACTATGGGGAGAGAGCGGGGTAATGGGATTAGATTGGGGATTGACACAGGGCTATGGGGAGAATGGGATCAGTTTAGGATTGACACAGGGCTGTGGGGAGAGTCGGATTAGTTTGGGAATTGACACAGGGCTGTGGGGGGAGTGGGATCAGATTGGGGATTGACACAGAGCTAAGGGGAGAATGGGATCAGTTTAGGATTGACTCAGGGCTGTGGGGAGAGTCGGATTAGTTTGGGGATTGACACAGGGCTGTGGGGAGAGTGGGATTAGTTCGGGAATTGACCCAGGGCTCTGGGGAGAGAGGTGCAGTGGGATTAGTTTGAGGATTGACACAGGGCTATGGGGAGAGAGGGGCAGTGGGATTAGTTTGGGGATTGACACATGGCTATGGGGAGAGAGTGGTGCAGTGGGATTAGCTTGGGGATTGAGACAGGGCAATGGGGAGAGAGCGGGGCAATGGGATTAGATTGGGGATTGAAACGGGGCTAAGGGGAGAATGGGATCAATTTAGGATTGACTCAGGGCTGTGGGGAGAGTGGGATTAGTTTGGGGATTGATACAGGGCTTTGGGGAGAGCGGGACAGTGGGATTAATTTGGGGATTGATACAGGGCTATGGGGAGAGAGTGGGGCAGTGGGATTACTTTGAGGATTGATACAGGGCTATGGGGAGAGAGGGACAGTGGGATTAGTTTGGGGATTGACCCAGGGCTATGGGGAGAGAGGGACAGTGGGATTAGTTTGGGGATTGACGCATGGCTATGGGGAGAGAGTGGGGCAGTGGGATTAGCTTGGGGATTGAGAGAGGGCAATGGGGAGAGAGCGGGGCAATGGGATTAGATTGGGGATTGAAACGGGGCTAAGGGGAGAATGGGATCAGTTTAGGATTGACTCAGGGCTGTGGGGAGAGTGTGATTAGTTCGGGGATTGACCCAGGGCTGTGGGGAGAGTGGGATTAGTTTGGGAATTGACACAGGTCTGTGGGGAGAGTGGGATTAGTTTGGGGATTGATGCAAGGCTATGAGGAGAGCCGGACAGTGGGATTAGTTTGTGAATTAATAGAGGCCCTTGGGGAGACAGCGGACAGTGGAATTAGTTTGGGGCAATGGAGAGAGCGGGGAAGTGAGATGTGTTGGGGAATTGATACAGGGCTATGGGGCGAGAGCGGGGCGGTGGGATTAGTTTGGAGATTGATACGGGGCTATGGGGAGAGAGCGGGGCAGTGAGATTAGTTTGGGGTTTAATGCAGGGCACTATGTAGTGAGTGAGGCAGTGATATTAGTTTGTGGATTGATACAGGGCTATGATGGAGTGTGGGGCAGTGGGATTCGTTTGGGGATTGATACAGGGCTATGGTGAGAGAGTGAGGCAGTGGGATAGTTTGGGGATTGATGCAGGGCTATGATGGAGTGTGGGGCAGTGGGATTCGTTTGGGGATTGATACAGGGCTATGGTGAGAGAGTGAGGCAGTGGGATAGTTTGGGGATTGATGCAGGGCTATGGGGAGTGAGTGGGGCAGTGGGATTAATTTGGGGATTGATACAGGGCTATGGGGAGAGAGTGGAGCAGTGGGATTAGTCTGGGATTGATACAGGGCTATGGGGAGAGAGTGGGACCGTTGGATTAATTTGGGAATTGATACGGGGCTATCGGGAGAGAGTGGAACAGTGGGATTAGTTTGCGGATTGCTAGAGGGCTATGGGGAGAGATCAGGGCAGTGGGATTAGTTTGGGATTGATACAGGGCTATGGGGAGAGAGTGGGGAAGTGGGATTAGTTTGCGGATTGATAAAGGGCTATGGGGAGAGAGCAGGGCAGTGGGATTAGTTTGGGATTGATACAGGTGTGTGGAGAGAGAGCGGGGAAGTGGGATTAGTTTGGGGATTGATAGAGGGCTATGGGGAGAGAGCACAGCAGTTAGATTAGTTTTGGGATTGACACAGGGTTATGGGGAGATGGCACAGTGGTTAGCACTGCAGCCTACGGCGCTGAGCACCCGGATTCGAATCCCGGCCCTGGGTCACTGTCCCTGTGGAGTTTGCACATTCCCCGGCTGTCTGACTGGATTTCACCCCGACAACCCAAAGATGTGCAGGGTAGGTGTTTTATCCACGCTAAATTGCCTCTTAATTGGAAAAATAATCACAATTGCGCACTCTAACTTGAAACAAAAAAATTGGTGGAAATGATAGAGGGACTTGGGGAGAGAAAGAGGCATTGAGATTACTTTGGGGATTGATACAGGGTTTAGAGGAGAGAGTGGGGCAGTGGGATTAGTTTGGGGATTGATACAGGGCCAAGGGGAGAGAGTGGGGCAGTCGGATTAGTTTGGAATTGATACGGAGCTATGGGGAGAGAGTGGGGCAGTGGGATTAGTTTGGGATTGATACAGGGCTATGGGGAGAGAGTGGAGCAGTGGGATTAGTTTGGGAATGATACAGGGTTTAGAGGAGAGAGTGGGGCAGTGGGATTAGTTTGGGATTGATATAGGGCTCTGGGGAGAGTTGGGCAGTGGGATTAGTTTGGGGATTGATCCAGGGCTATGGGGAGGGTTGGGCAGGGGGATTAGTTTGGGGATTGATAAAGGTCTATGGGGAGAGTTGGGCAGTGGGATTAGTTTGGGTAGTGATACAGGGCTATGGGGAGAGAGCGGGGCAGTGAGATTACTTTGGGGATTGATACAGGGCTATGGAGAGAGAGCGGGGCAGTGGTATTAGTTTGGGATTGATACAGGGCTATGGAGAGAGAGCGGCGCAGTGAGATTCCTTTGGGGATTGATACAGGGCTATGGGGAGAGAGCGGGGCAGTGAGATTACTTTGGTGATTCATACAGGGCTGTGGGGAGAGAGCGGGGCAGTGGGATTTCTTTGGGGATTCATACGGGCTATGGGGAGAGAGTGAGGCAGTGGGATTAGTTTGGGATTGATACAGGTTTTAGAGGAGAGAGTGGGGCAGTGGGATTAGTTTGGGGTTTGATACAGGGCTATGGGGAGAGAGCGGGGCAGTGAGATTACTTTGGCGATTCATACAGGGCTGTGGGGAGAGAGCGGGGCAGTGGGATTTCTTTGGGGATTCATACGGGCTATGGGGAGAGAGTGAGGCAGTGGGATTAGTTTGGGATTGATACAGGTTTTAGAGGAGAGAGTGGGGCAGTGGGATTAGTTTGGGGTTTGATACAGGGCTATGGGGAGAGTTGGGCAGTGGGATTAGTTTGGGATTGATACAGGGCTGTGAGGAGGGAGTGGGGCAGTGGCATTAGTTTGAGATTGCGAGAAATGAACATTCTGTGTTGTTTTTACATGTATAGTCTCTGGTTCACAATTAAGATGTCAACAATGAAGCATGATGGGAAAATTAACATGTCAAGTTCTGAGTAAGCTAGAGTGAGCGAATTGTTATAACGATGTACCAAGGCTGATCTTCGGGGAAGAACAGGATGCACAATAACAGAACTTGCTAAGCAAGGGGGAGATAGCAGGTGCAAGCAGGGGGCCTCATTCTTATCTTTAACTGCTGTCCATGTATGTACCAAGAGCGGATAGAAATCACTATGCAAGGGGGAGACCAAATAAGGGATCACTAATAAGGGAACTGCCCTCTCTATAGTGTGTGGGATGTGTTTCTCACGGATTGTTTCCCACGGATTGTATTTTCATGGATTGTATATAACAAAGTGATGCTGTGTGAATTCTTTGAGTCTGCTGTTGCTTACTGGCGGCACCCGCTCTTGCAAGATCGATAATAAATACTTCTTCAGAATTTGACTAAGTGTAAATTATTAACAGGTGAGCAGTGTTTCTCACAGGATTGATACAGGACTTTGGGGAGATAGTGGGGCAGTGGGATTAGTTTGGGATTGATAGAGGGCTGTGAGGATAGAGTGGGACAGTGGGATTAGCTTGGATTGATACAGAGCGATGGGGAGAGGACAGCGCAGTGGGATTAGCTTGTATTAATCCAGGGTTCTGTGGAAGGAGTAGGGCAGTAGGGTAAATTTTGATTGACACATGGCTCTGGGGTATATTGGGGCAATGGGATATGTTTGGATTGACACAAGGCTATGCGGAGAGAGTGGGGCAGTGGGATTAGTTTGCCACACACAAATGCATGCGCGTGCACACACTGACAGATACATACACGTGAACAGATACACGTGTACACACACATACACTCCGACATGGACACATGTGTGCGCACACACACACACAGTTTTGCTGTATACATTAGCCCTTTAATGCAATTTGATAGAATGCTGCACATCCTATTTTGCCAATTACACCAAACATTAGACAGCATTGTAAGCAACATTGCTGAAAGGAAATTGCAGAGAGATATTAATATTTTGGCAGAAGACTGAACTGGAGGACGCATTTCAGTGTAGGGAAATGTAAGATGATGCACTTTAGACTTTAAAAGGATAGAACTGTGTTCTTTATCAATGATGAGAATACAGCAACAGTGGAAGTTTAAACTGTACAGATATTTCACAGCTGGATTCACCACACAGCCAGCACCGTCAGTGCTCCCACCACACAGCCAGCATTGTCAGTGCTCCCCCCACACAGCCAGCACTGTCAGTGCCCTCCACACAGCCAGCACCGTCAGTGCTCACCCGACAGAGCCAGCACTGTCAGTGCACCCGCCGCCAGCCAGCATTGTCAGCGCACACCCACACAGCCAGCACTGCCTGTGCTCTCCCACACATCCAGCACTGTCAGTGCTCCCACCACACAGCCAACACTGTCAATGCTCCCCCAAACACAGCCAGCACTGTCAGTGCCCCCAACACAGCCAGCACTGTCCGTGCTCCCGCCACACAACCAGCACTGTCAGTGCTCCCCACACAGCCAGCAATGTCCGTGCTCCCACCACACAGCCAGCAATGTCAGTGCCCCCCACACAGCCAGCACTGTCAGTGCTCCCCCACACAACCAGCACTGTCTCTGCACCCCCCCCCCCCACACAGCCAGCACTGACAGTGCCCCCCACACAGCCAGCACTGTCAGTGCTCCCCCACACAACCAGCACTGTCTCTGCACCCCCCTCCCACACAGCCAGCACTGTCAGTGCCCCCCCCACACAGTCAATACTGTCAGTGCTCCAACCACACAGCCAGCACTGCCAGTGCTCCCACCACACAGCCAGCACTGTCAGTGCCCCCCACACAGCCAGCACTGTCAGTGCTCCCCCACACAGCCAGTACTGTCAGTGCTCCCACCACACAGCCAGCACTGTCAGTGCTCCCACCACACGGCCAGCACTGTCAGTGCTCCCACCATACAGCCAGCACTATCAGTGTCCCCCACACATACAGTACTGTCAGTGCCCCCCCAGTACAGCCAGCACTGTCAGTGCTCCCCCACACAGCCAGCACTGTCCCTGCTCCCACAACACAGCCAGCACTGTCAGTGCTCCCACCACACAGCCAGCACAGTCTGTGCCCCCCACATAGCCAGCACTGTCAGTGTTCCCCCACACAGCCAGCACTGTCAGCGCCCCCCACACAGCCAGCACTGTCGGAGCTCCCACCACACAGCCAGCACTGTCAGTGCTCCCCCACATAGCCAGCACTGCCAGTGACCCCACACAGCCAGAACTGTCAGTGCAGCCCGCACACAGCCAGCACTGTCAGTGCTCCCACCACACAGCCAGCACTGCCAGTGACCCCACACAGCCAGAACTGTCAAAGCTCCCACCACACAGCCAGCACTGTCAGTGCACCCCGCACACAGCCAGCACTGTCAGTGCTCCCACCACACAGCCAGCACTGCTAGTGACCCCACACAGCCAGAACTGTCAGTGCTCCCACCACACAGCCAGCACTGTCAGTGCACCCCGCACACAGCCAGCACTGTCAGTGCTCCCACCACACAGCCAGCACTGTCAGTGCCCCCACCACACAGCCAGCATTGCCAGTGTTCCCCCCTCACAGCCAGCACTGTCAGTGCCCTCCACACAGCCAGCACCGTCAGTGCTCACCCCAGACAGCCAGCACTGTTAGTGCTCCCCCACACAACCAGCACTGTCATTGCCCACCACACAGCCAGCGCTGTCAATGCTCCCACCACACAGCCAGCACTGTCAGTGCCCCCCACACAGCCAGCACTGTCAGTGCCACCCACACAGCCAGCACTGTCAGTACTCCCCCACACAGCCAGCACTGTCAGTGCCCCCCCACATAGCCAGCACTGTTAGTGCTCCCACCACACAGCCCGCACTGTCAGTGCTCCACCACACAGTAGTTACTGTCAGTGCCCCCACCACACAGACAGCACTGCCAGTGCTCCCCCACACAGACAGCACTGTCAGTGCCCCCACACTGCAGGCACTGCCAGTGCTCCCCCACACAGCCAGCACTGTCAGTGCCCCCCACACTGCCAGCACTGTCAGTGCTCCCACCACACAGCCAGCACTGTCAGTGCCCCCCACACAGCCAGCACTGTCGGTGCTCCCCCCACACAGCCAGCATTGCCAGTGTTCCACACACACAGCCAGCACTGTCAGTGCTCCCCACACAGCAAGCACTGTCAGTGCACCCCGCACACAGCCAGCACTGTCAGTGCTCCGCCACACAGCCAGCACTGTCGGTGCCCCCACACAGCCAGCACTGTCAGTGCTCCCCCACACAGCCAGCATTGTCAGTGCTCCCCCACACAGCCAGCACTGTCAGTGCTCCCACCACACAGCCAGCACTGTCAGTGCACCCCCCGCACTGCCAGCACTTTCAGTGCTCACCCACACAGCCAGCACTGACAGTGCTCCCCCCATCAGAGCCAGCATTGTCAGTTCTCCCCCACAAAGCCAGCGCTGCCAGTGCTCCCACCACACAGCCAGCACTGTCAGTGCTCCCAAACACAGCCTGCACTGTCAGTGCTCCCCACACAGCCAGCACTGTGAGTTCTCCCCCACACAGCCAGCACTGTCAGTGCACCCTCCAGACAGCCAGCACTGTCAGTGGACCCCCCGCACAGCCCGCACTGACAGTGCTCCCCACACAGCCAGCACTGCCAGTGCCCCCCACACAGCCAGCACTGTCAGTGCCCCTCACACAACCAGCACTGTCAGTGCTCCCACTACACAGCCAGCACTGTCAGTGCTCCCACCACAAAGCCAGCATTGTCAGTGCTCCCACCACACAGCCAGCACTGTCAGTGCCCCCCACACAGACAGCACTGTCAGTGCCCCACACACAGCCATCTCTGTCAGTGCTACCCCCACACAGCCAGCACTGTCAGTGCTCTCACCACACAGCCAACACTGTCAGAGCTCCCACCACACAGCCAGCGCTGTCAGTGCCCCCCACATTGCCAGCACTGTCAGTGCTCCCCACACAGCCATCACTGTCAGTGCCCCCCACACAGACAACACTGTCAGTGCTCCCACCACACAGCCAGCACTGCCAGTGCCCCCCACACAGCCAGCAATCTCAGTGCTCCCCCCACACAGCCAGCACTGTCAGTGCTCCCCCACACAGCCAGCACTGTCAGAGCTCCCACCACACAGCCAGCACTGTCAGTGCTCCCACCACACAGCCAGCATTTTCAGTGATCCCCCCACACAACCAGCACTGTCAGTGCCCACCACACAGCCAACACCGTCAGTGCTCACCCCACACATCCAGCACTGTCAGTACTCCCCCCACAAAACCAACACTGTCAGTGCCCCCCACACAGCCAGCACTGTCAGTGCTCTCACCACACAGCCAACACTGTCAGTGCTCCCACCACACAGCCAGCGCTGTCAGTGCCCCCCACATAGCCAGTGCTGGCTGGCTGACAGTGCTGGCTGTGTGGTGGGAGCACTGAGAGCGCTGGCTTTGTGGGGGAGAACTGACAATGCTGGCTCTGTGGGGGGTGCACTGTCAGTGCTGGCTGTGTGGGTGAGCACTGAAAGTGCTGGCAGTGCGGGGGGTGCACGAACAGTGCTGGCTGTGTGGAGGGAGCACTGACAGTGCTGGCTGTGTGGGGGAGCCCTGACAATGCTGGCTGTGAGGGGAAGCACTGACAGTGCTGGCTGTGTGGGGGCACCGACAGTGCTGGCTCTGTGGCGGAGCACTGACAGTGCTGGCTGTGTGCGGGGTGCCCTGACAGTGCTGGCTGTGTGGGGAGCACTGACAGTGCTGGCTGTGTGGGGGGGAGCACTGACAGTGCTGGCTGTGTGGGCTGCACTGACAGTGCTGGCTGTGTGGGGGGCACTGGCAGTGCTGGCTGTGTGGTGGGAGCACTGACAGTGCTGGCAGTGTGGGGGGCACTGACAGTACTGGCTGTGTGGTGGGAGCACTGACAGTGCTGGCTGTGTGGGGAGCACTGGCAGTGCCTGCAGTGTGAGCGGCACTGAGATTGCTGTCTGTGTGGGGGAGCACTGGCAGTGCTGGCTGTGTGGTGGGGGCACTGGCAGTGCTGGCTGTGTGGTGGGGGCACTGACAGTAACTACTGTGTGGTGGAGCACTGACAGTGCGGGCTGTGTGGTGGGAGCACTGACAGTGCTGGCTGTGTGGGGGGCACTGACAGTGCTGACTGTGTGGGGGAGTACAGACAGTGCTGGCTGTGTGGTGGGAGCACTGACAGTGCTGGCTGTGTGGTGGGAGCACGACAGTGTGGCAGTGTGGGGGGTGCACTGACAGTGCTGGCTGTGTGGGGGGCACTGACAGTGCTGGCTGTGTGGGGGGCACTGACAGTGCTGGCTGTGTGGTGGGAGCATTGACAGTGCTGGCTGTGTGGTGGGCAATGACAGTGCTGGTTGTGTGGGGGAGCACTAACAGTGCTGGCTGTGTGGTGTGAGCACTGACGGTGCTGGCTGTGTGGAGGGCACTGACAGTGCTGGCTGCGCGGGGGGAACACTGGCAATGCTGGCTGTGTGGTGGGGGCACTGACAGTGTTGGCTGTGTGGTGGGAGCACTGACAGTGCTGGCTGTGTGCGGGGTGCACTGACAGTGTTGGCTGTGTGGTGGGAGCACTGACAGTGTTGGCTGTGTGGTGGGAGCACTGACAGTGCTGGCTGTGTGCGGGGTGCACTGACAGTGTTGGCTGTGTGGTGGGAGCACTGACAGTGCTGGCTGTGTGGGGGGAGCACTGACAGTGCTGGCTGTGTGGGGGAGCACTGACAGTGCTGGCTATCTGGGGGAGCACTGAGATTGCTGTCTGTATGGGGTCACTGGCAGTGTTGGCTGTGTGGGGAGCACTGACAGTGCTGGCTGTGTGGGGGGCATTGACAGTGCTGGCTGTGTGGGGGAGCACTGACAGTGCTGGCTATGTCGGGGGCACAGACTGTGCTGGCTGTGTGGGGGAGCACTGACAGTGCTGGCTGTGTGGTCGGAGCACTGACAGTGCTGGCTGTGTGGGGGAGCACTGACAGTGCTGGCTGTATGGGGGAGCACTGACAGTGCTGGCTGTGTTGTGGGAGCAGTGACAGTGCTGGCTGTGTGGTGGGAGCACTGACAGTGCTGGCTGTGTGGGGGAGCACTGACAGTGCTGGCTGTGTGGGGGGCACTGACAGTGCTGGCTGTGTGGTGGGAGCACTGGCAGTGCTGGCTGTGTGGTGGGAGCACTGACAGTATTGACTGTGTGGGGGGGCACTGACAGTGCTGGCTGTGTGGTGGGAGCACTGACAGTGCTGGCTGTGTGTGTGGGGGGGGGGGTGCAGAGACAGTGCTAGCTGTGTGGGGGAGCACTGACAGTGCTGGATGTGTGGGGGGCACTGACAGTGCTGGCTGTGTGGTGGGAGCACTGACAGTGCTGGCTGTGTGGGGAGCACTGACAGTGCTGGTTTTGTGGCGGGAGCACGGACAGTGCTGGATGTGTTGGGGGCACTGACAGTGCTGGCTGTGTTTGGGGGAGCATTGACAGTGCTGGCTGTGTGGTGGGAGCACTGACAGTGCTGGCTGTGTGGGCGAGCACAGGCAGTGCTGGCTGTGTGGGTGTGCGCTGACAATGCTGTCTGGCGGGGCGTGCACTGACAGTGCTGGATGTGTGGGGTGAGCACTGACAGTGCTGGCTGTGTGGGGGGGGCGGTGCAGAGACAGTGCTGGCTGTGTGGGGTAGCACTGACAGTGCTGGATGTGTGGGGGGCACTGACAGTGCTGGCTGTGTGGTGGGAGCACTGACAGTGCTGGCTGTGTGGGGAGCACTGACAGTGCTGGTTGTGTGGCGGGAGCACGGACAGTGCTGGATGTGTTGGGGGCACTGACAGTGCTGGCTGTGTTTGGGGGAGCATTGACAGTGCTGGCTGTGTGTTGGGAGCACTGACAGTGCTGGCTGTGTGGGAGATCACAGGCAGTGCTGGCTGTGTGGGTGTGCGCTGACAATGCTGGCTGGCGGGGGGTGCACTGACAGTGCTGGCTGTGTGGGGTGAGCACTGACGGTGCTGGCTGTGTGGAGGGCACTGACAGTGCTGGCTGTGTGGGGGGGTGCAGAGACAGTGCTAGCTGTGTGGGGGAGCACTGACAGTGCTGGATGTGTGGGGGGCACTGACAGTGCTGGCTGTGTGGTGGGAGCACTGACAGTGCTGGCTGTGTGGGGAGCACTGACAGTGCTGGTTTTGTGGCGGGAGCACGGACAGTGCTGGATGTGTTGGGGGCACTGACAGTGCTGGCTGTGTTTGGGGGAGCATTGACAGTGCTGGCTGTGTGGTGGGAGCACTGACAGTGCTGGCTGTGTGGGCGAGCACAGGCAGTGCTGGCTGTGTGGGTGTGCGCTGACAATGCTGTCTGGCGGGGCGTGCACTGACAGTGCTGGCTGTGTGGGGTGAGCACTGACAGTGCTGGCTGTGTGGGGGGGGGGGTGCAGAGACAGTGCTGGCTGTGTGGGGTAGCATTGACAGTGCTGGATGTGTGGGGGGCACTGACAGTGCTGGCTGTGTGGTGGGAGCACTGACAGTGCTGGCTGTGTGTTGGGAGCACTGACAGTGCTGGCTGTGTGGGAGATCACAGGCAGTGCTGGCTGTGTGGGTGTGCGCTGACAATGCTGGCTGGCGGGGGGTGCACTGACAGTGCTGGCTGTGTGGGGTGAGCACTGACGGTGCTGGCTGTGTGGAGGGCACTGACAGTGCTGGCTGTGCGGGGGGGGGAGCTCTGACAATGCTGGCTGTGTGGTGGGAGCACTGACGGTGCTGGCTGTGTGGTGAATCCAGCTGTGAAATATCTGTACAGTTTAAACTTCCACTGTTGCTGTATTCTCATCATTGATAAAGAACACAGTTCTATCCTTTTAAAGTCTAAAGTGCATCATCTTACATTTCACTACACTGAAATGCGTCCTCCAGTTCAGTCTCCTGCCAAAATATTAATATCTCTCTGCAATTTCCTTTCAGCAATGTTGCTTACAATGCTGTCTAATGTTTGGTGTTATTGGCAAAATAGGATGTGCAGTATTCTATCAAATTGCATTAAAGGGCGAATGTATACAGCAAAACTGTGTGTGTGTGTGCGCACACATGTGTCCATGTCGGAGTGTATGTGTGTGTACACGTGTATCTGAACACGTGTATATATCTGTCAGTGTGTGCACGCGCATGCATTTGTGTGTGGCAAACTAATCCCACTGCCCCACTCTCTCCGCATAGCCTTGTGTCAATCCAAACATATCCTATTGCCCCAATATACCCCAGAGCCAAGTGTCAATCCAAATTTATCCCACTGCCCTACTCCTTCCACAGAACCCTGGATTAATACAAACTAATCCCACTGCGCTGTCCTCTCCCCATCGCTCTGTATCAATCCAAGCTAATCCCACTGTCCCACTTTATCCTCACAGCCCTCTATCAATCCCAAACTAATCCCACTGCCCCACTATCTCCCCAAAGTCCTGTATCAATCCTGTGAGAAACACTGCTCACCTGTTAATAATTTACACTTAGTCAAATTCTGAAGAAGTATTTATTATCGATCTTGCAAGAGCGGGTGCCGCCAGTAAGCAACAGCAGACTCAAAGAATTCACAGAGCATCACTTTGTTATATACAATCCATGAAAATACAATCCGTGGGAAACAATCCGTGAGAAACACATCCCACACACTATAGAGAGGGCAGTTCCCTTATTAGTGATCCCTTATTTGGTCTCCCCCTTGCATAGTGATTTCTATCCGCTCTTGGTACATACATGGACAGCAGTTAAAGATAAGAATGAGGCCCCCTGCTTGCACCTGCTATCTCCCCCTTGCTTAGCAAGTTCTGTTATTGTGCATCCCGTTCTTCCCCGAAGGTCAGCCTTGGTACATCGTTATAACAATTCGCTCACTCTAGCTTACTCAGAACTTGACATGTTAATTTTCCCATCATGCTTCATTGTTGACATCTTAATTGTGAACCAGAGACTATACATGTAAAAACAACACAGAATGTTCATTTCTCACAATCCCAAACTAATGCCACTGCCCCACTCCCTCCTCAAAGCCCTGTATCAATCCCAAACTAATCCCACTGCACCACTCTCTCCCCATAGCCCTGTATCAATCCCAAACTAATCCCACTGCCCAACTCTCCCCAAAGCCCTGTATCAAACCCCAAACTAATCCCACTGCCCCACTCTCTCCTCTAAAACCTGTATCAATCCCAAACTAATCCCACTGCCTCACTCTCTCCCCATAGCCCGTATGAATCCCCAAAGAAATCCCACTGCCCCGCACTCTCCCCACAGCCCTGTATGAATCAACAAAGTAATCTCACTGTCCCTCTCTCTCCCCATAGCCCTGTATCAATCCCCAAACTAATCCCACTGCCCCACTCTCTCCCCATAGCCCTGTATCAATCCCCAAACTAATCCCACTGCCACGCTCTCTCCCCATAGCCCTGTATCAATCCCCAAAGGAATCTCGCTGCCCCGCTCTCTCTCCATAGCCCTGTATCAATCCCAAACTAATACCACTGCCCCGCTCTCTCCCCATAGCCCTGTATCAATCCACAAAGTAATCTCTCTGCCCCGCTCTCTCCCCATAGCCCTGGATCAATCCCCAAACTAATCCCACTGCCCAACTCTCCCCATAGCCCTGTATCAATCCCCAAACTAATCCCCCTGCCCAACCCTCCCCATAGCCCTGGATCAATCCCCAAACTAATCCCACTGCCCAACTCTCCCCATAGCCCTGTGTCAATCCCAAACTAATCCTACTGCCCCACTCTCTCCTCTAAACCCTGTATCATTCCCAAACTAATCCCACTGCTCCATTCTCTCCCCATAGCCCTGTATCAATCCCAAACTAATCCCACTGCCCCACTCTCTCGCCATAGCCCTGTATCAATTCCAAACTAATCCCACTGCCCCACTCTCTCCCCTTGGCCCTGTATCAATCCCCAAACTAATCCCACTGCCCCACTCTCTCCGCTAAACCCTGTATCAATCCCCAAAGTAATCTCAATGCCTCTTTCTCTCCCCAAGTCCCTCTATCATTTCCACCAATTTTTTTGTTTCAAGTTAGAGTGCCCAATTATGATTATTTTTCCAATTAAGAGGCAATTTAGCGTGGATAAAACACCTACCCTGCACATCTTTGGGTTGGCGGGGTGAAACCCAGTCAGACAGCGGGGGAATGTGCAAACTCCACAGGGACAGTGACACAGGGCTGGGATTCGAATCCGGGTGCTCAGCGCCGTAGGCTGCAGTGCTAACCACTGTGCCATCTCCCCATAACCCTGTGTCAATCCCAAAACTAATCTAACTGCTGTGCTCTCTCCCCATAGCCCTCTATCAATCCCCAAACTAATCCCACTTCCCCGCTCTCTCCCCATACCCCTGCATCAATCCCAAACTAATCCCACTGCCCTGCTCTCTCGCCATAGCCCTTTATCAATCCGTAAACTAATCCCACTTCCCCGCTCTCTCCACATAGCCCTGTATCAATCCCAAACTAATCCCACTGCCATGATCTCTCCCCATAGCCCTCTAGCAATCCGCAAACTAATCCCACTGTTCCACTCTCTCCCGATAGCCCTGTATCAATTCCCAAATTAATCCCACGGTCCCACTCTCTCCCCATAGCCATGTATCAATCCCAAACTAATCCCACTGCTCCACTCTCTCCCCATAGCCCTGTATCAATCCCCAAATTAATACCACTGTTCCACTCTCTCCGACATAGCCTGTATCAATCCCCAAACTAATCTCACTGCCCCACTTTCTCTCCATAGCCCTCTATCGATCCCCAAACTAATCCCACTGCCTCACTCACTCCCCATAGCCCTGCATCAATCCCCAAACTAATCCCACTGCCTCACTCTCTCACCATAGCCCTGTATCAATTCCCAAACGAATCCCACTGCCCCACACTCCATCATAGCCCTGTATCAATCCCCAAACTAATATCACTGCCTCACTCACTACATAGTACCCTTCATTAAACGCCAAACTAATCTCACTGCCCCGCTCTCTCTCCATAGCCCCGTATCAATCTCCAAACTAATCCCACCGCCCCGCTCTCTCCCCATAGCCCTATATCAATTCCCCAACTCATCTCACTTCCCCGCTCTCTCCATTGCCCCAAACTAATTCCACTGTCCGCTGTCTCCCCAAGGGCCTCTATTAATTCACAAACTAATCCCACTGTCCCGCTCTCCTCATAGCCCTGCATCAATCCCCAAACTAATCCCACTCTCCCCACAGCCCTGGGTCAATCCTCGAACTAATCCCACTCTCCCTACAGCCCTGAGTCAATCCTAAACTGATCCCATTCTCCCCTTAGCCCCGTTTCAATCCCAAATCTAATCCCATTGCCCCGCTCTCTCCCCATAGCCATGTGTCAATCCCCAAACTAATCCCACTGCCCCTCTCTCCCCATAGCCCTGTGTCAATCCCCAAACTAATCCCACTGCCCCACTCTCCCCATAGCCCTGTGTCAATCCCCAAAGTAATCCCACTGCCCCACTCTCTCCCCATAGCCCTGTATCAATCCGCAAATTAATCCCACTGCCCCGCTCTCCCCATAGCCCTGTATCAATCCCCAAACTAATCCCACTCTCCCCACAGCCCTGTGTCAATCCCCAAACTAATTCCACTCTCCGCACATCCCTGAGTCAATCCTAAACTGATCCCATTCTCCCCTTAGCTCTGTGTCAATCCCCAATCTAATCCCACACCCCCCACAGCCCTGTGTCAATTCCCAAGCTAATCCCACTCTCCCCACAGCTCTGTGTCAATCCTAAACTGATCCCATTCTCCCCATAGCCCTGTGTCAATCCCCAATCTAATCCCACTACCCCGCTCTCTCCCCATAGTCCTGTATCAATCCCAAACTAATCCCATTGCCCACTCTCTTCATTGCCGTCGATCGAAACCGAATCTAATCCCACTGTCCGTTCTATCCCCCAGTCCCTCTGTCAATTCCCCCAATTATTTTGTTTAAATTAAGGGTGCCCAATTTTCATTATTTTTCCAATTAAGGGGCACTTTAGCATGGCCATTCCACCTACCCTGCACATCTTTGAGTTGTGGGCGTGAAACCCAGGCAGACACCGGGGGAATGTGCAAACTCCACACGGAGAGTGACCCAGGGCCGAGTGTTGAACCCGCGTGCTCAGCGCCGTAGGATGCAATGCTACCCACTGTGCCACGTACCGCCCTTAACAATTCCCAACTTCATCTGACTGTCCCACTCTCCCCACAGGCATGTGTCATACCCCAATCGAAATCCATCTCCCATAGCTGTGTCACTCCCAAAACTAATCCCATTTCCCCATATCCCTGGGTCAATCCCAAAACTAATCCCACTGCCCCCACTTTCTCCCCATAGCCATGTATCAATCACTGAACTATTCCCACTGCCCCACTCTCCCCACAGCCCTGTATCAATCCCCAAACTAATCCCACTGCCCGGCTCACTCCCCATTGCCCTGTATCAATCCCCAAATTAATCCCACTGCCCCGCTCACTCCCCATAGTCCCGTTTCAATCCCCAAACTAATCCCACTACCCCGCTCTCTCCCCATAGCCCTGTATCATTCCCAAACGAATCCCACTGCCCTGCTCTCTCCCCATAGCTCTGTATCCATCCCAAACAATGCCACTGCCACGCTCACTCCCCATAGCCCCGTTTCAATCCCCAAACTAATCCCACTGCCCCACTCTCCCCATAGCCCTGTGTCAATCCCCAAAGTAATCCCACTGCCCCACTCTCTCCCCATAGCCCTGTATCAATCCGCAAATTAATCCCACTGTCCCGCTCTCCCCATAGCCCTGTATCAATCCCCAAACTAATCCCACTCTCCCCACAGCCCTGTGTCAATCCCCAAACTAATTCCACTCTCCGCACAGCCCTGAGTCAATCCTAAACTGATCCCATTCTCCCCTTAGCTCTGTGTCAATCCCCAATCTAATCCCACTCCCCCCACATCCCTGTGTCAATTCCCAAACTAATCCCACTCTCCCCACAGCTCTGTGTCAATCCTAAACTGATCCAGAGCAAGGAGGGGACATGAGAAGTATTTGGCAGGAAGGATCAAGGAAAACCCAAAAGCTTTCTATAGGTATGTCAGGAATAAGCGAATGACTAGGGAAAGAGTAGGACCAGTCAAGGACAGGGATGGGAAATTGTGTGTGGAGTCTGAAGAGATAGGCGAGATACTAAATGAATATTTTTCGTCAGTATTCACTCAGGAAAAAGATAATGTTGTGGAGGAGAATGCTGAGCCCCAGGCTAATAGAATAGATGGCATTGAGGTACGTAGGGAAGAGGTGTTGGCAATTCTGGACAGGCTGAAAATAGATAAGTCCCCGGGACCTGATGGGATTTATCCTAGGATTCTATGGGAGGCCAGGGAAGAGATTGCTGGACCTTTGGCTTTGATTTTTATGTCATCATTGGCTACAGGAATAGTGCCAGAGGACTGGAGGACAGCAAATGTGGTCCCTTTGTTCAAAAAGAGGAGCAGAGACAACCCCGGCAACTATAGGCCGGTGAGCCTCACGTCTGTAGTGGGTAAAGTCTTGGAGGGGATTATAAGAGACAAGATTTATAATCATCTAGATAGGAATAATATGATCAGGGATAGTCAGCATGGCTTTGTGAAGGGTAGGTCATGCCTCACAAACCTTATTGAGTTCTTTGAGAAGGTGACTGAACAGGTAGACGAGGGTAGAGCAGTTGATGTGGTGTATATGGATTTCAGCAAAGCGTTTGATAAGGTTCCCCACGGTAGGCTATTGCAAAAAATACGGAGGCTGGGGATTGAGGGTGATTTAGAGATGTGGATCAGAAATTGGCTAGCTGAAAGAAGACAGAGGGTGGTGGTTGATGGGAAATGTTCAGAATGGAGTACAGTCACAAGTGGAGTACCACAAGGATCTGTTCTGGGACCGTTGCTGTTTGTCATTTTTATCAATGACCTAGAGGAAGGCGCAGAAGGGTGGGTGAGTAAATTTGCAGACGATACTAAAGTCGGTGGTGTTGTCGATAGTGTGGAAGGATGTAGCAGATTACAGAGGGATATAGATAAGCTGCAGAGCTGGGCCGAGAGGTGGCAAATGGAGTTTAATGTAGAGAAGTGTGAGGTGATTCACTTTGGAAGGAATAACAGGAATGCGGAATATTTGGCTAATGGTAAAGTTCTTGAAAGTGTGGATGAGCAGAGGGATCTAGGTGTCCATGTACATAGATCCCTGAAAGTTGCCACCCAGGTTGATAGGGTTGTGAAGAAGGCCTATGGAGTGTTGGCCTTTATTGGTAGAGGGATTGAGTTCCGGAGTCGGGAGGTCATGTTGCAGCTGTACAGAACTCTGGTACGGCCGCATTTGGAGTATTGCGTACAGTTCTGGTCACCGCATTATAGGAAGGACGTGGAGGCTTTGGAGCGGGTGCAGAGGAGATTTACCAGGATGTTGCCTGGTATGGAGGGAAAATCTTATGAGGAAAGGCTGATGGACTTGAGGTTGTTTTCGTTGGAGAGAAGAAGGTTAAGAGGAGACTTAATAGAGGCATACAAAATGATCAGGGGGTTGGATAGGGTGGACAGTGAGAGCCTTCTCCCGCGGATGGAAATGGCTGGCACGAGGGGACATAACTTTAAACTGAGGGGTAATAGATATAGGACAGAGGTCAGAGGTAGGTTCTTTACGCAAAGAGTAGTGAGGCCGTGGAATGCCCTACCTGCTACAGTGGTGAACTCGCCAACATTGAGGGCATTTAAAAGTTTATTGGATAAACATATGGATGATAATGGCATAGTGTAGGTTGGATGGCTTTTGTTTCGGTGCAACATCGTGGGCCGAAGGGCCTGTACTGCGCTGTATTGTTCTATGTTCTATGTTCTATATTCTCCCCATAGCCCTGTGTCAATCCCCAATCTAATCCCACTACCCCGCTCTCTCCCCATAGTCCTGTATCAATCCCAAACTAATCCCATTGCCCACTCTCTTCATTGCCGTCGATCGAAACCGAATCTAATCCCACTGTCCGTTCTATCCCCAAGTCCCTCTATCAATTCCCCCAATTATTTTGTTTAAATTAAGGGTGCCCAATTTTCATTATTTTTCCAATTAAGGGGCACTTTAGCATGGCCATTCCACCTACCCTGCACATCTTTGAGTTGTGGGCGTGAAACCCAGGCAGACACCGGGGGAATGTGCAAACTCCACACGGAGAGTGACCCAGGGCCGGGTTTTGAACCCGCGTGCTCAGCGCCGTAGGATGCAATGCTACCCACTGT
Organism: Scyliorhinus torazame; assembly: GCF_047496885.1. NCBI lineage: Eukaryota > Metazoa > Chordata > Chondrichthyes > Carcharhiniformes > Scyliorhinidae > Scyliorhinus > Scyliorhinus torazame. Next base: position 361,192,407 of record NC_092710.1, on the reverse strand, counting down.
GCCACGTACCGCCCTTAACAATTCCCAACTTTATCTGACTGTCCCACTCTCCCCACAGGCATGTGTCATACCTCAATCGAAATCCATCTCCCATAGCTGTGTCACTCCCAAAACTAATCCCATTTCCCCATATCCCTGGGTCAATCCCAAAACTAATCCCACTGCCCCCACTTTCTCCCCATAGCCATGTATCAATCACTGAACTATTCCCACTGCCCCACTCTCCCCACAGCCCTGTATCAATCCCCAAACTAATCTCAATGCCCCGCTCTCTCCCTGTAACTCTGTTATAATCCCCAAACTAATCCCACTGCCCGGCTCACTCCCCATTGCCCTGTATCAATCCCCAAATTAATCCCACCGCCCCCTCTCTCCCCATAGACCTGTATCAATCTCCAAATTAATCCCACTGTCCCACTCTCTCCCCATAGCCCTGTATCAATCCCAAATTAATCCCACTGCCCCGCTCACTCCCCATAATCCCGTTTCAATCCCCAAACTAATCCCACTACCCCGCTCTCTCCCCATAGCCCTGTTTCATTCCCAAACGAATCCCACTGCCCTGCTCTCTCCCCATAGCTCTGTATCCATCCCAAACAATCCCACTGCCACGCTCACTCCCCATAGCCCCGTTTCAATCCCCAAACTAATCCCATTGCCCCGCTCTCTCCCCATTGCCCTGTATAATGCCCAAGCTAATCCCACTGCCCCACTCTCTCCCCATAGACATGTGTCAATCCCCAAATTTATCCCACTGCCCCACTCTCCCCATAGCCCTGTGTCAATCCCCAAAGTAATCCCACTGCCCCACTCTCTCCCCAAAGCCCTGCATCAATCCCCAAATTAATCCCACTCTCCCACTCTCTCCCCATAGCCCTGTATCAATCCCCAAACTAATCCCACTGCCCCGCTCTCTCCCCAAATCTCTGTATCAATCCCCAAACTAATGCCACAGCTACACTCACTCCCCATAGCCCTGCACCAATCCCAAAACTAATCCCACTGCCTCACTCTCTCCTCATAGCCCTGTTTCAATCCCCAAACGAATCCCACTGCCCCACTCTCCCATCATAGCCCTGTATCAATCCCCAAACCACTATCACTGCCTCACTCACTCTATATTGCCCTGCGTCAAACACCAATCTAATCTCACTGCCCCGCTCTCTCCCCATAGCCCTGTTTCAATCCCAAACTAATCCCACTGCACAACTCTCTCCCCATCGCCCTGTTCCAATCTCCAAACTAATCCCTCCGCCCCGCTCTCTCCCCATAGCTCTGTACCAATCCCAAAATTATCCCACTGCCCCGCTCTCTCTCCATAGCCCTGTATCAATTCCCCAACTAATCTCACTTCCCCGCTCTCGCCATTGCCCCAAACTAATCCCACTGTCCGCTGTCTCCCCAAGGGCCTTGATTAATTCCCAAACTAATCCCACTGCCCCTCTCTCCCCATAGCCCTGTATCAATCCCCAAACTAATCCCACTCTCCCCACAGCCCTGGGTCAATCCCCGAACTAATCCCACTCTCCCAACACCCCTGAGTCAATCCTAAATTGATCCCATTCTCCCCCTAGACCTGTGTCAATCCCCAATCTAATCCCTCTCCCCCCCCAGCCCTGTGTCAATCCCCAATCTAATCCCACTCCCCACACAGCCCTGTGTCAATCCCCAATCTAATCCCACTGCCCCACTCTCTCCCCATGGCCATGTATCAATCCCAAACTAATCCCACTGCCCACTCTCTCCATTGCCGTCGATCGAAACCGAATCGAATCCCACTGTCCGTTCTCTCCCCACGTCCCCCTATCAATTCCCCCAATTATTTTGTTTAAATTCATGGTGCCCAATTTTCATTATTTTTCCAATTAAGGGGCACTTTAGCGTGGCCAATCCACCTACACTGCACACCTTTGAGTTGTGGGCGTGGAACCCAGGCAGACACCGAGGTAATGTGCAAACTCCAAACGGACAGTGACACAGGGCCGGGATTCGAACCCGGGTACTCAGAGCCGGAGGATGCAGTGCTAACCACTGTGCCACGTACCGCCCTTATCAATTCCCAACTTTATCTGACTGTCCCACTCTCTCCACAGGTCTGTGTCATACCCCAAACGAAATCCATCTCCCAAACTAATCCCACTGCCCCCTCTCTCCCCATAGCCTTGTATCAAATCCCAAACTAATCCCACTGCCCCCTCTCTCCCCAGAGCCCTGTATCAATCCCCAAATTAATCCCACTGTCCCACTCAATCCCAATAGCCCTGTATTAATCCCAAACTAATCCCACTGCCCCGCTCACTCTCCATAGCCCCGTTTCAATACCCAAACTAATCCCACTGCCCCCCTCTCTCCCCATAGCCCTGTATCAATTCCCAAACTAATCCCACTGCCACACTCTCTCCACACAGCCCTGTGTCAATCCCCAAACTAATCCCACTGCCCCACTCTACCCACAGCCCTGTGTCAATCCCCAACGTAATCTCACTGCCCCACCCTCCCCATAGCCATGTAAAATTCCCAAACTAATCCCACTGTCCCACTCTCTCCCCATAGCCCGATGTCAATCGCCAAAGTAATCCCACTGCCCCACTCACTCCTCATAGCCCGGTGTCAATCCCCAAAATAATCCCACTGCCTTACTCTCTCCCCATAGCCCTGTATCAGACCCAAACTAATCACACTGCCCCACCATCTCCCCGTAGCCCTGTATTAATCCCCAAACTAATCCCACTGCCCCACTCTCCCATCATAGCCCTGTATCTATCCCCAAACTAATATCACTGCCTCACTCACTCCATATTGCCCTGCGTCAATCCCCAAAATAATCTCACTGCCCCGCTCTCTCCCCATGGTCCTGTATCAATCCACAAACTAATCCCACTTCCCCGCTCTCTCCCCATAGCCCTGTATCAACCCAAACTAATCCCACTGCCCCACTCTCTCCCCTTGGTCCTTCATCAATCCCCAAATTAATCCCACTGCCCCGCTCTCTCCCCATAGCCCTGAATCAATCCCAAACTAATCCCACTGCCCACTCTCTCCTCATCGCCTGTATCAATCCCCAAACTAATCCCACTGTCCCACTCTCTCCCCATAGCCCTGTATCAATCCCCAAATTAATCCCACTGCCCATAGCCCTGTATCAATCCCCAAACTAATCCTACTGCCCGCTCTCTCCCCATAGCTCTGTATCAATCCCAAACTAAGTGAGTAAATTTGCAGACGACACTAAAGTCGGTGGTGTTGTCGACAGTGTGGAAGGATGTAGCAGGTTACAGAGGGACATAGATAAGCTGCAGAGCTGGGCTGAGAGGTGGCAAATGGAGTTTAATGTAGAGAAGTGTGAGGTGATTCACTTTGGAAGGAATAACAGGAATGCGGAATATTTGGCTAATGGTAAAGTTCTTGGAAGTGTGGATGAGCAGAGGGATCTAGGTGTCCATGTACATAGATCCCTGAAAGTTGCCACCCAGGTTGATAGGGTTGTGAAGAAGGCCTATGGAGTGTTGGCCTTTATTGGTAGAGGGATTGAGTTCCGGAGTCAGGAGGTCATGTTGCAGCTGTACAAAACTCTGGTACGGCCGCATTTGGAGTATTGCGTACAGAACTGGTCACCGCATTATCGGAAGGACGTGGAGGCTTTGGAGTGGGTGCAGAGGAGATTTACCAGGATGTTGCCTGGTATGGAGGGAAAATCTTATGAGGAATGGCTGATGGACTTGAGGTTGTTTACGTTGGAGAGAAGAAGGTTAAGAGGAGACTTAATAGAGGCATACAAAATGATCAGGGGGTTAGATAGGGTGGACAGTGAGAGCCTTTTCCCGCGGATGGAAATGGCTGGCACGAGGGGACATAGCTTTAAACTAAGGGGTAATAGATATAGGACAGACGTCAGAGGTAGGTTCTTTACGCAAAGAGTGGTGAGGCCGTGGAATGCCCTACCTGCAACAGTAGTGAACTCGCCAACATTGAGGGCAGTTAAAAGATTATTGGATAAGCATGTGGATATTAATGGCATAGTGTAGGTTAGATGGCTTTTGTTTCGGTGGAACATCGTGGGCCGAAGGGCCTGTACTGCGCTGTATCGTTCTATGTTCTATGTTCTAATCCCACTGCCCCCTCTGCCCCCATAGCCCCGTATCAATCCCCAAACTAATCCTACTGCCCCGCTCTCTCCCACTAGCCCTATATCAATCCCAAACTAATCCCACTGCCCCCTCTCTCCCCATTGCCCTGTATCAATCCCCAAACTAATCCCACTGTCCCACTCTCTCCCCATAGCCCTGTATCAATCCCCAAACTAATCCAACTGCCCCACTCTCTCCCCACAGCCCTGCATCAATCCCCAAACTAACCCCACTGCCCCACTCTCTCCTCAGAGCCCTGCAACAATCCCCAAACTAATGCCACTGCCCCCTTCTCTCCCCATAGCTCTGCATCAATCCCCAAACTAATCCCACTGCCCCACTCTCTCCCCATAGCCCTGTGTCAATCCCCAAACTAATCCCACTGCCCCACTCTCCCCATGTCCCGGTCTCAATCCCCAACTAATTCCACTGCACTACTCTCTCCCCATAACCCTGTATCAACCCCCAAACTAATCTCACTGCCTCGCCCTCTTCCCATAGCCCTGTGGCAATCCCCAAACTAATTTCACAGCCCTGCGCTCTCCGCATAGCCCTGTATCAATCCCCGAACAGATCTCACTGCCCCTCTCTCTCCCCATAGCCCTGTATCAATCCCACACTAATCTCACTGCCACACTCTCCCCATAGCCCGGTGTCAATCCCCAAAGTAATCTCACTGCCCCACTCTCCCCATAGCCCTGTATCAATCCCCAAACTAATCCCAATCCCCCACTCTCTCCCCATAGCCATGTGAAAATCCCAAAACTAATCCCACTGCCCCACTCACTCCCCATAGCCCTGTATCAACCCCAAACTAATCACACTGCCCCCACTCTCTCCCCATAGCCCTGTATTAATCCCCAAACTAATTCACCTGCCCCACTCATAGCCCTGTATTAATCCCCAAACTAATATCACTGCCTCACTCAATCCATATTGCCCTGCGTCAATCCCCAAACTAGTCTCACTGTCCCGCTCCCTCCCCATAGCCCTGTATCAATCCCACACTAATCTCACTGCCATACTCTCCCCATAGCCCGGTGTCAGTCCCCAAAGTAATCTCACTGCCCCACTCTCCCCATAGCCCTGTATCAATCCCCAAACTAATCCCAATGCCCCACTCTCTCTCCATAGCCCGGTGACAATCCCAAAACTAATCCAACTGCCCCACTCACTCCCCATAGCCCGGTGTCAATCCCCAAACTAATCCCACTGCCCCGTTCTCTCCCCATAGCCCTGTATCAATCCCCAAACTAATCCCACTGCTTCACTCTCTCGCCATAGCCCTGTATCAATCCCAAACTAATCACACTGCCCCGCTCTCTCCCCATAGCCCTGTATCAATCCCCAAACAAATCCCACTGCCCCACTCTCTCCCCATAGCCCTGTATCTATCCCAAACTAATCCCACTGCCCCGCTCTCTCCCCATAGCCATGTATCAATCCCCAAACTAATCCCACTGCCCTGCTCTCTCCCCATTGCCCTGTATCAATCCCCAAACTAATCCCACTGCCCCACTCACTCCCCATAGCCCGGTGTCAAACCCCAAACTAATCTCACTGCCCCGCTCTCTCCCCGTAGCCCTGTAGCAATCCCCAAACTAATCTCACTGCTTCACTCTCTCGCCATAGCCCTGTATCAATCCCAAACTAATCACACTGCCCCCACTCTCTCCCCATAGCCCTGTATTAATCCCCAAACTAATTCCACTGCCCCACTCATAGCCCTGTATTAATCCCCAAACTAATATCACTGCCTCACTCACTCCATATTGCCCTGCGTCAATCCCCAAACTAGTCTCACTGCCCCGCTCCCTCCCCATAGCCCTGTATCAATCTCCAAACTAATCCGACTTCCCCGCTCTCTCCCCATAGCCCTGTATCAATACCCAAACTAATCTCACTGCCCCGCTCCCAACCAATAGCCCTGTATCAATCCCCGAACTAATCCCACTGCCCCGCTCTCTCCCCATAGCCCTGTATCAATCCCCAAACTAATCCCACTGCCCTGCTCCCAACCAATAGCCCTGTATCAATCCCCGAACTAATCCCACTGCCCCGCTCTCTCGCCATAGCACTGTATGAATCCCCAAAATAATACCACTGCCGAACCCTCTCCCCATCGCCCTGTTCCAATCTCAAACTAATCCCACCGCCCCGCTCTCTCCCCATAGCCCTGTACCAATCCCAAAATTATTCCTCTGCCCCGTTCTCTCCCCATAGCCCTGTATCAATTCCCCAACTAATCCCACTGCCCCGCTCCCTCCCCATAGTCCTGTGTCAAACCCAAACGAATCCCACTGCCCCGCTCTCTCCCCATAGCCCTGTATCACTGGCGGGAAGGTGCAGACCGTGAGACATTCTCCCGTTGTCACTGGCGGGAATGTGCAGACCGTGAGCACCCTCCCGGTGTCACTGGCGGGGAGATGCAGACCGTGAGACATCCTCCCGTTGTCACTGGCGGGAAGGTGCAGACCGTGAGACACCCTCCCGTTGTCACTCGCGGGAAGGCGCAGACCCTGAGACATCCTCCCGTTGTCACTGGCGGGAAGGTGCAGACCGTGAGAAATTCTCCCGTTGTCACTGCCGGGAATGTGCAGACCGTGAGCACCCTCCCGTTGTCACTGGCGGGAAGGTGCAGACCGTGAGAGACCCTCCCGTTGTCACTGGCGGGAATGTGCAGACCCTGAGACATCCTCCCGTTGTCACTGGCGGGGAGATGCAGACCGTGAGACATCCTCCCGTTGTCACTGTCGGGAAGGTGCAGAACGTAAAGATGACGGTCCTCCCGAGATATATGTTTGTTTTCCAGTGTTTCTCTATTTTTATACTCACAGCCTTTTTGACGGGTTAATGCGGTGATTAATGGGTTTGTATGGGCGGGAGAAACCCCGCGAGTAAGGAAAGTGCTGTCGGAGTGGAGCCGAGGGCGGGGCGGGGGGAGGGCTCGCCCGACCGACCTTTAGGAATTACTACAGGGAGGCAAATGCAGCTATGATCAGGAAGTGGGTAGTGAGGGAGGGGCCTGTCTGGGAGCGGGTGGAGGCAGGTTTATGTCGGGGCACAAGTTTAGGAGCACTGGCAATGGCGCTTCTGCCGTTCTCGGCGGCCCGATATTCCACAAGTCCGGTAGTAGTGGCGGCTCTGTGAGTTTGGGGTGACTGGCGGAAGCTATGGGAGCAGAGGGAACGTCAGTGTGGGCTCCAGTTTGCGGCAATCACCTGTTTTCCTCGGGAGGCTGGACAGGGCGTTTAAGATGTGGAGGAGAGCATGTGTTGTGAGGCTGGGGGATATATTTATCAATGGGAGCTTTCCTTGTTTGGAGAACCTGGAGGAGGAGTTTGAATTGCCGGGTGGGAACGGGGTTTCGCTACCTGCAAATGAGGAACTTTGGACGAAGGCAGGTTTCGACCGTTCCGTATCTACCGTCACAGGGGATACAGCACATGTAAGTTTCTAGAATGGCGGTAAGGGAGGGCAATGTCTCGGAAATTTATAAGGCGTTTATGGAGTGCTAGGGAACCCAGACAGGGGAGGTGAAGCGCAAATGGGAAGATGAACCGGGTAAGGAGCTAGAGGGAAATCTGTGGGAGAATGCTCTGAGCAGTGTCCACACGTCCTCGGCACGTGCCAGCTCAGCCTGATACATTTCAAGGTGGTTCACAGGGCACACATGACGGTGGCCCGGGAGAGTAGGTTTTTTGGGGTAGAGGACAGGTGTATGAGGTGTGCAGGAGGGTCCGCAAATCACGTCCATATGTTTTGGGTATGACTTGTGAGAGTACCTTTAAGAAATGGGTGTTTATAAATGGGTGTGTTTATAAATGTCAGTGTTAGGGTTAGGGTTAGGGTTAGGGTTAGGGCGTGTTGTAGTTTCGTTTTCAGTGTTGGAACTGCAGTCAGAGACAAAAGGTGAATGAATCTCTCTCTGTAAATCGACCCTGGAAATGTAAAACTAATAACAGTAGTGACTTTAACCTGATATGCTTCTGGTAAAATGCGTTTTAAGTCGTTTGGATGTTAAAAGGTCATCTTACAGGGTTACGTAGTGTTGTATTCTTTGGGGGTGTATTTAAATGATGGTTGTTAAGATGTTCACTGTATGTTTTACAAAAGTTAACTTGAGTTCATAGAATAAACATTGTTTCGCTTTGAAAAATACTTTTCAATTTCTGCTGTACCACACATGTAGGGTGGGACGTGTGCTCCCCATACCACAATCTATTAAATGTTGTGGATCAGGTAAACTCCATGATAGACTTGGGGGTTCTCTAAACCCTGGCCCATAACAGGTATGTTCGAAGCTTAGGGAATTCTGGCAGGGATTTGCCAATGTGATGACCACGGTACTAAAAACGTGGGTGGCGCCGAGTCCAGAGGTGATGACCTTTGGAATTTCGGGAGACCCAGGATTCCAGAGAGCTAGAGAGGCTGACGTTTTCGCCTTTGCCTCGTTGGTAGCCCAGTGACGGATCTTATTCGCGTGGATGGTCTTGGAGCCCCGAAATCGGGGGTATGGGTGAGCGATATGCCCGCGTTTCTCAGACTTTAAAACAATAAGTTCGCCCTGAGAGGATCAATGTGAGGGTTTGTCCGGAGGTGGCAGCCGTTCATCGACTTCTTCTGGGAAAACGAAACTGTTCGCAGATATAATAAGGGGGGGGGGTAGAGAATGAGGCTGGGAGGGGTAGTTTGTTTAGTTTGGTTTAGGCGGGATCAGCAAGAGGATATGGAGGGACTTGAGAACTGTGTGTATAAGCTATGTTGGCGGGGTATGTTTTTTGGTCGGGGGGTGGGGGGAGTGTTGCGTGCTGAATATGTTTATATTTGTACCTTTTGTTGTCAGACAACCTTAAATGCCTTAACAAAATGTATTTTTTTAAATGTACAAAACCACAGATGAATAACAATATGATCATGCACAAGCAGACGGCTCTTCTTGCTTCCTCTTGCGTCTGAAGTGATCTGACTCTGACACTCCCTTACATACTTGTGAAACACCTGGTGGGCAGTCGGTGAATTACTACCATGATATCTCTACATCCCCTTTCCTTTGAAGGAATGCATGAAGACATTATCATCAGTATCTGTACACGTGATATCATGAGCCACTGAGTCTAACAGTAGTATATATTTTATTTTTTAAATGTATATATATATACATATATATATATATATATATTAATATATAATAAAATGTACAAATAGTCCAACTCGACAAATTCACTCGATCATGCTTTCTTGTGACTCTGGGTCATCTTCTCAAAATGTGGCCTTGCTGCTGAGAACTTGTAGATTCAGTTTTCTCCATGATATTCTCATTCTCAGGAACTGCTGAACGATCTGACACTGCAGCTGACGTTGATTCTGATGGAGATTCTTCATCCATTACATTGTTGTGAAAGTTTCATTTTGTTTTCAAGACTGTGTGATAATTTATTCTTAAACGCAACCGAAAGGTGACGATCTCTTCTTAAAACCAACCCTCCCAACGTTGTAGGAATGAGCAGCTACTTCAACTACAACCGCATATCTCGACCAACTTCCTTAATCTTATTTTCTCACAATGTCATCACGACTCAGAGGTGGTAAAGTTCTAGATATTCTATGACACAACTGTTATTCTTTTGCTTGACTTTTATGCATTTCCTGGAGTACCACTGCATTCTACTCCTTCTTTTCTGTGTAGGAACTGTTCCCCGCTACCTTTTATTCATGACAAACTCTGATGACAATCTATGTGACAATGGTGACGCTTTGTAACGTGTTTTCGCGAGGCATGGATCATGCTGTCTGTTCATTCCTTTCTTTAATGATTGTTTTACACTAATATGTACACTTTGTTCATTGAGATCTTTGGGATCCATGCCGATACGGACATTTTCGTTTTTTGTTTCACACATACTATGCAAATTACCCCGTTGACAGGTTCTTCTATCTTCTTGCTAACTTGCGGTTTCGTGTCAGATACGGGTAATATGTTAGAAGTGAGATTTATATGCACACCTGCATTTTCAGCAATTAACTGCGAACACTTTTCTCCAGTGCATAAATTAATGCATCTTCTTTAAATTGTTTCTCTTTGGCGAATGGCAGTGCACGAAAATGAATGAACACATTGCAGAATTTGCTGGTAATGTTCTCAGAATCGTTAGAGCGTTAAACCAATACTTTGTGGATGCTGGATACTAACTGCACTGGACCTAATTCTTCACAGACTGCTCACCTAATAATGAATCCAAGCCCTCTGCTCCAATACAGAATGAGCCGGAATAAACTGTAACCTTCATCACCACACTCAAGTCACGAGCACCATAATATTTAATGCTTGAACCATTATAATCTATCAGAGATATTATATGGTTTCTTCCGAGGCTGGTTTAGCACAGTGGGCTAAATGGCTTTCTTGTATTGGAGAACAAGACCAGCAGCGCGGGTTCAATTCCCGTACCGGCCTCCCGAACAGGCGCCGGAATGTGGCGACTAGGGGCATTTCACAGTAACTTAATGGAAGTCCACTTGTGACAATAAGCGATTATTAATAGGCTGAATTGTTAGATTTTGTAAAATCATCATGCTGATTAAATTGGCTTTGGAACCATTGTCTAACTTCAATTGGACTACTGTACCGTTCACCTCAAGTGATAGCAGCCATTTGTCCTCATCATCGGCAGTTCTATGAAATGGAGTGTCAGTTGCATTTTGTTAAGTGCAGGAAGACTTTTTGATGTCTCCCCAGAAATATTCTTCTCTGTTATTACTTCAACCAACAATGGTGTTTGGTCACTTGAGACTATGTCTTCCACTGTGCTGACTAATCTAGGGTTAAGCTTAGAGTAACAAATCTGAGCAAAGTATTTTTCTTTTGCATCTGAAATAAAATCTTACCAAATGCTAGACACTGGCTTAAAATGTACTTTTGAGCGCATCTTTTGCGCAGAAATAATTCGTCCGGATCTTTAACCTGTGTGTTGCGCAAGAAAATTCAGGTACTTTCCAGCATTCTTTTGGAAGTTTCCCAGCTTTTTGGAAAAGGGCGGCACCCGAAGTGTTCTCCACAAGAAGACGTCGTCTCTACTGAGAAACATTTAGAATGTTGTGCTGACAGCTCGTGAAAGTGACAAATCTGAACTGTTTGTTCCAAACATAGCTCTGGTCCCCTCATCAACTTTTCCCTCAGCTTATTTTCATTCAAAACAAACACAATCGTGTCCAGAGTCATGGAAGGTGCCACCGCAGACACATTGCAGGTTTTAACGGTTTAATTTAAATTAGTGATGAAATGACCGAGGGACTCTTGTGTATTCTTTAAGCGTGATCTGAACACATAGCGTTCAGGAATGGCATTCTTTCTGGGAGTGCAATGTGCATCAAGTCTTCGATTTACCTTGTTTACATTTTTACTATTTTCATCGTTTGCAAATTTAAACGGATTAAACACAGCAATTGCTTCGGTCCCTGCCGCTGTTAGGAGCATTGCTACCTCACGTGAATCTGATTGATCTTCTAAATTTACTGCAGTAAGAAACAGGTTCAATTATTGTTTGAACACATGACAGTTACTGACCACATTACCATGAAACCTGAGACGCATTTATGGCTTCAACAACTCCATGTTGTTAATTCTGGCATCCTGCAACATCTTCAAAACTCTATCGGCCCCGTGGCAGGCTGTTAGTTTTTGTCTCAGTGTTTCATATCACCTATACCTGGAACCATGTAATGTTATTGACGGGTCGCCTGAATTGTATCACAAGAACACTTATAGCTAAAGTTATAGACGATTTATTACCACTAACTCAGGGTCAGATGCATACAAAATAACAGATGAATAACGGTATTAACATGCAGTCGAAACCTCTCTCTTGCAGCTTCCTAGTTAGTCTGAGGTCACCTGAATCGCCTATTAGCCCTTACCCCCTGAAGCCTCATCCTTCCCACGCCAACAATTCCTGTATGCTCCACCTTAGCCCTCAGTCACTTCCCCCTCATCCATCCCCCACACCCTATTTCTGTGCTGCCTGTTGTCCCTCGGCCCTTCACCCTCACCCACCCCACCCGTATCCCTGAATGCTGTCTGTTTCCCTTCAAACCCACCATATATGTTTCTCCAAACCTGTCTCCCTTTAGCCCTCTGCTCGGCCTAACAAAGGGTCTACACTGAGTCACACTCCTCACACTTACAAGCAGCAAATTTCCCGACCCCCCAACCCATGCTGTTGCCCTTCCTGTGCCCCACACCGATCCGCATGTTTTAATTTCCATATAATTCAGTGTTGTACCTGTCCTGTGAGTATTTGATGGGGGCAGTGTAGAGGGAGCTTTACTCTGTTTCTAACACCGTGCTGTACCTGTCCTGGGGAGTGTTTGATGGGGACAGTTTAGAGGGAGCTTTACTCTGTACCTCACACCGTACTGTACCTGTCCTGGGATTGTCTGATGGGGACAGTGTAGAGGGAGCTTTACTCTGTATCTAACCCAGCGCTGTACCTGTCCTGGGAGTGTTTGATGGGAACAGTGTAGAGGGAGCTTTAGTCTGTGTCTAACCCCGTGCTGTATCTGTCCTGGGGGTGTTTGATGCGGACAGTGTAAAGAGAGATTTATTCTTTACCTAACCTGTTGGATATGTTGATTGAGGTGAAATTGTCGATCCGTTTGGTCACTGTGGTCATTGATGTGCTCCCTTACCTGTGTATGGATCTCAAACTGCTATGGCAAGTCCCGTTCCGCATTCACAGCATCTACCAAACTTCGGCACAAGGACCGAGGCTGCCGTTACATGGAGGACGAGAACTCGGCCCAGTCGAATTATGAAGAGCAGCCGAGACAAATGGGGAGCCAGCCCTGCAAATCACTGAGGAGGATGGTGTCGATCCTGTTCTCGATTTCAGCGCGAGAACAGCTGGTGAGTCAGTTTCAGCGGGAGCAGTGCGGAAGTGGTTGCTGGGAGGTAAGTCTGTCCTTTAAAAGCACATGTCTTTGCAGGGGCAGGCCAGTCGATTTCGGCGTGAGAACAGCTGGTGAGTCAGTTTCAGCGGGAGCAGTGCGGAAGTGGTTGCTGGGAGGTAAGTCTGTCCTTTAAAAGCACTTGTCTTTGCAGGGGCAGGCCAGTCGATTTCGGCGTGAGAACAGCTGGTGAGTCAGTTTCAGCGGGAGCAGTGCGGAAGTGGTTGCTGGGAGGTAAGTCTGTCCTTTAAAAGCACTTGTCTTTGCAGGGGAAGGCCAGTCGATTTCGGCGTGAGGACAGCTGGTGTGTCAGTTTTAGCGGGAGCAGTGCGGAAGTGGTTGCTGGGAGGTAAGTCTGTCCTTTAAAAGCACTTGTCTTTGCAGGGGCAGGCCAGTCGATTTCGGCGGGAGAACAGCTGGTGAGTCAGTTTCAGCGGGAGCAGTGCGGAAGTGGTTACTGGGAGGTAAGTCTGTCCTTTAAAAGCACTTGTCTTTGCAGGGGCAGGCCATTCGATTTCGGCGTGAGAACAGCTGGTGAGTCAGTTTCAGCGGGAGCAGTGCGGAAGTGGTTACTGGGAGGTAAGTCTGTCCTTTAAAAGCACTTGTCTTTGCAGGGGCAGGCCAGTCGATTCCAGCGTGAGAACAGCTGGTGAGTTAGTTTCAGCGGGAGCAGTGCGGAAGTGGTTGCTGGGAGGTAAGTCTGTCCTTTAAAAGCACTTGTCTTTGCAGGGGCAGGCCAGTCGATTTCGGCGGGAGAACAGCTGGTGAGTCAGTTTCAGCGGGAGCAGTGCGGAATTGGTTGCTGGGAGGTAAGTCTGTCCTTTAAAAGCAATTGTCTTTGCAGGGGCAGGCCAGACGATTTCGGCGTGAGAACAGCTGGTGAGTCAGTTTCAGCGGGAGCAGTGCGGAAGTGGTTGCTGGGAGGTAAGTCTGTCCTTTAAAAGCACTTGTCTTTGCAGGGGAAGGCCAGTCGATTTCGGCGTGAGGACAGCTGGTGAGTCAGTTTTAGAGGGAGCAGTGCGGAAGTGGTTGCTGGGAGGTAAGTCTGTCCTTTAAAAGCACATGTCTTTGCAGGGGCAGGCCAGTCGATTTCGGCGTGAGAACAGCTGGTGAGTCAGTTTCAGCGGGAGCAGTGCGGAAGTGGTTGCTGGGAGGTAAGTCTGTCCTTTAAAAGCACTTGTCTTTGCAGGGGCAGGCCAGTCGATTTCGGCGTGAGAACAGCTGGTGAGTCAGTTTCAGCGGGAGCAGTGCGGAAGTGGTTGCTGGGAGGTAAGTCTGTCCTTTAAAAGCACTTGTCTTTGCAGGGGAAGGCCAGTCGATTTCGGCGTGAGGACAGCTGGTGAGTCAGTTTTAGCGGGAGCAGTGCGGAAGTGGTTGCTGGGAGGTAAGTCTGTCCTTTAAAAGCACTTGTCTTTGCAGGGGCAGGCCAGTCGATTTCGGCGGGAGAACAGCTGGTGAGTCAGTTTCAGCGGGAGCAGTGCGGAAGTGGTTACTGGGAGGTAAGTCTGTCCTTTAAAAGCACTTGTCTTTGCAGGGGCAGGCCATTCGATTTCGGCGTGAGAACAGCTGGTGAGTCAGTTTCAGCGGGAGCAGTGCGGAAGTGGTTACTGGGAGGTAAGTCTGTCCTTTAAAAGCACTTGTCTTTGCAGGGGCAGGCCAGTCGATTCCAGCGTGAGAACAGCTGGTGAGTTAGTTTCAGCGGGAGCAGTGCGGAAGTGGTTGCTGGGAGGTAAGTCTGTCCTTTAAAAGCACTTGTCTTTGCAGGGGCAGGCCAGTCGATTTCGGCGGGAGAACAGCTGGTGAGTCAGTTTCAGCGGGAGCAGTGCGGAAGTGGTTGCTGGGAGGTAAGTCTGTCCTTTAAAAGCAATTGTCTTTGCAGGGGCAGGCCAGACGATTTCGGCGTGAGAACAGCTGGTGAGTCAGTTTCAGCGGGAGCAGTGCGGAAGTGGTTGCTGGGAGGTAAGTCTGTCCTTTAAAAGCACTTGTCTTTGCAGGGGCAGGCCAGTCGATTTCGGCGGGAGAACAGCTGGTGAGTCAGTTTCAGCGGGAGCAGTGCGGAAGTGGTTACTGGGAGGTAAGTCTGTCCTTTAAAAGCACTTGTCTTTGCAGGGGCAGGCCATTCGATTTCGGCGTGAGAACAGCTGGTGAGTCAGCTTCAGCGGGAGCAGTGCGGAAGTGGTTACTGGGAGGTAAGTCTGTCCTTTAAAAGCACTTGTCTTTGCAGGGGCAGGCCAGTCGATTCCAGCGTGAGAACAGCTGGTGAGTTAGTTTCAGCGGGAGCAGTGCGGAAGTGGTTGCTGGGAGGTAAGTCTGTCCTTTAAAAGCACTTGTCTTTGCAGGGGCAGGCCAGTCGATTTCGGCGGGAGAACAGCTGGTGAGTCAGTTTCAGCGGGAGCAGTGCGGAAGTGGTTGCTGGGAGGTAAGTCTGTCCTTTAAAAGCAATTGTCTTTGCAGGGGCAGGCCAGACGATTTCGGCGTGAGAACAGCTGGTGAGTCAGTTTCAGCGGGAGCAGTGCGTAAGTGGTTGCTGGGAGGTAAGTCTGTCCTTTAAAAACACTTGTCTTTGCAGGGGCAGGCCAGTCGATTGCGGCGGGAGAACAGCTGGTGAGTCAGTTTCAGCGGGAGCAGTGCGGACGTGGTTGCTGAGAGGTAAGTCTGTCCTTTAAAAGCACTTGTCTTTGCAGGGGCAGGCCAGTCGATTTCGGCGTGAGAACAGCTGGTGAGTCAGTTTCAGCGGGAGCAGTGCGGACGTGGTTGCTGAGAGGTAAGTCTGTCCTTTAAAAGCACTTGTCTGTGCAGGGGCAGGCCAGTCGATTTCGGCGGGAGAAAAGCTGGTGAGTCAGTTTCAGCGGGAGCAGTGCGGAAGTGGTTACTGGGACGTAAGTCTGTCCTTTAAAAGCACTTGTCTTTGCAGGGGCAGGCCAGTCGATTTCGGCGGGAGAACAGCTGGTGAGTCAGTTTCAGCGGGAGCAGTGCGGAAGTGGTTGCTGGGAGGTAAGTCTGTCCTTCAAAAGCACTTGTCTTTGCAGGGGCAGGCCAGTCGCTTTCGGCGTGAGAACAGCTGGTGAGTCAGTTTCAGCGGGAGCAGTGCGGAAGTGGTTGCTGGGAGGTAAGTCTCTCCTTTAAAAGCACTTGTCTTTGCAGGCGCAGGCCAGTCGATTTCGGCGGCAGAACAGCTGGTGAGTCAGTTTCAGCGGGAGCAGTGCGGAAGTGGTTGCTGGGAGGTAAGTCTGTCCTTCAAAAGCACTTGTCTTTGCAGGGGCAGGCCTGTCGATTTCGGCGAGAGAACACCTGGTGAGTCAGTTTCAGCGGGAGCAGTGCGCAAGTGGTTGCTGGGAGGTACGTCTGTCCTTTAAAAGCACTTGTCTTTGCAGGGGCAGGCCAGTCGATTTCGGCGGGAGAACCTCTGGTGAGTCAGTTTCAGCGGCAGCAGTGCGGAAGTGGTTACTGGGAGGTAAGTCTGTCCTTTAAAAGCACTTGTCTTTGCAGGGGCAGGCCAGTCGATTTCGGCGTGAGAACAGCTGGTGAGTCAGTTTCAGCGGGAGCAGTGCGGAAGTGGTTGCTGGGAGGTAAGTCTGTCCTTTAAAAGCACTTGTCTTTGCAGGGGAAGGCCAGTCGATTTCGGCGTGAGGACAGCTGGTGTGTCAGTTTTAGCGGGAGCAGTGCGGAAGTGGTTGCTGGGAGGTAAGTCTGTCCTTTAAAAGCACTTGTCTTTGCAGGGGCAGGCCAGTCGATTTCGGCGGGAGAACAGCTGGTGAGTCAGTTTCAGCGGGAGCAGTGCGGAAGTGGTTACTGGGAGGTAAGTCTGTCCTTTAAAAGCACTTGTCTTTGCAGGGGCAGGCCATTCGATTTCGGCGTGAGAACAGCTGGTGAGTCAGTTTCAGCGGGAGCAGTGCGGAAGTGGTTACTGGGAGGTAAGTCTGTCCTTTAAAAGCACTTGTCTTTGCAGGGGCAGGCCAGTCGATTCCAGCGTGAGAACAGCTGGTGAGTTAGTTTCAGCGGGAGCAGTGCGGAAGTGGTTGCTGGGAGGTAAGTCTGTCCTTTAAAAGCACTTGTCTTTGCAGGGGCAGGCCAGTCGATTTCGGCGGGAGAACAGCTGGTGAGTCAGTTTCAGCGGGAGCAGTGCGGAATTGGTTGCTGGGAGGTAAGTCTGTCCTTTAAAAGCAATTGTCTTTGCAGGGGCAGGCCAGACGATTTCGGCGTGAGAACAGCTGGTGAGTCAGTTTCAGCGGGAGCAGTGCGGAAGTGGTTGCTGGGAGGTAAGTCTGTCCTTTAAAAGCACTTGTCTTTGCAGGGGAAGGCCAGTCGATTTCGGCGTGAGGACAGCTGGTGAGTCAGTTTTAGAGGGAGCAGTGCGGAAGTGGTTGCTGGGAGGTAAGTCTGTCCTTTAAAAGCACATGTCTTTGCAGGGGCAGGCCAGTCGATTTCGGCGTGAGAACAGCTGGTGAGTCAGTTTCAGCGGGAGCAGTGCGGAAGTGGTTGCTGGGAGGTAAGTCTGTCCTTTAAAAGCACTTGTCTTTGCAGGGGCAGGCCAGTCGATTTCGGCGTGAGAACAGCTGGTGAGTCAGTTTCAGCGGGAGCAGTGCGGAAGTGGTTGCTGGGAGGTAAGTCTGTCCTTTAAAAGCACTTGTCTTTGCAGGGGAAGGCCAGTCGATTTCGGCGTGAGGACAGCTGGTGAGTCAGTTTTAGCGGGAGCAGTGCGGAAGTGGTTGCTGGGAGGTAAGTCTGTCCTTTAAAAGCACTTGTCTTTGCAGGGGCAGGCCAGTCGATTTCGGCGGGAGAACAGCTGGTGAGTCAGTTTCAGCGGGAGCAGTGCGGAAGTGGTTACTGGGAGGTAAGTCTGTCCTTTAAAAGCACTTGTCTTTGCAGGGGCAGGCCATTCGATTTCGGCGTGAGAACAGCTGGTGAGTCAGTTTCAGCGGGAGCAGTGCGGAAGTGGTTACTGGGAGGTAAGTCTGTCCTTTAAAAGCACTTGTCTTTGCAGGGGCAGGCCAGTCGATTCCAGCGTGAGAACAGCTGGTGAGTTAGTTTCAGCGGGAGCAGTGCGGAAGTGGTTGCTGGGAGGTAAGTCTGTCCTTTAAAAGCACTTGTCTTTGCAGGGGCAGGCCAGTCGATTTCGGCGGGAGAACAGCTGGTGAGTCAGTTTCAGCGGGAGCAGTGCGGAAGTGGTTGCTGGGAGGTAAGTCTGTCCTTTAAAAGCAATTGTCTTTGCAGGGGCAGGCCAGACGATTTCGGCGTGAGAACAGCTGGTGAGTCAGTTTCAGCGGGAGCAGTGCGGAAGTGGTTGCTGGGAGGTAAGTCTGTCCTTTAAAAGCACTTGTCTTTGCAGGGGCAGGCCAGTCGATTTCGGCGGGAGAACAGCTGGTGAGTCAGTTTCAGCGGGAGCAGTGCGGAAGTGGTTACTGGGAGGTAAGTCTGTCCTTTAAAAGCACTTGTCTTTGCAGGGGCAGGCCATTCGATTTCGGCGTGAGAACAGCTGGTGAGTCAGCTTCAGCGGGAGCAGTGCGGAAGTGGTTACTGGGAGGTAAGTCTGTCCTTTAAAAGCACTTGTCTTTGCAGGGGCAGGCCAGTCGATTCCAGCGTGAGAACAGCTGGTGAGTTAGTTTCAGCGGGAGCAGTGCGGAAGTGGTTGCTGGGAGGTAAGTCTGTCCTTTAAAAGCACTTGTCTTTGCAGGGGCAGGCCAGTCGATTTCGGCGGGAGAACAGCTGGTGAGTCAGTTTCAGCGGGAGCAGTGCGGAAGTGGTTGCTGGGAGGTAAGTCTGTCCTTTAAAAGCAATTGTCTTTGCAGGGGCAGGCCAGACGATTTCGGCGTGAGAACAGCTGGTGAGTCAGTTTCAGCGGGAGCAGTGCGTAAGTGGTTGCTGGGAGGTAAGTCTGTCCTTTAAAAACACTTGTCTTTGCAGGGGCAGGCCAGTCGATTGCGGCGGGAGAACAGCTGGTGAGTCAGTTTCAGCGGGAGCAGTGCGGACGTGGTTGCTGAGAGGTAAGTCTGTCCTTTAAAAGCACTTGTCTTTGCAGGGGCAGGCCAGTCGATTTCGGCGTGAGAACAGCTGGTGAGTCAGTTTCAGCGGGAGCAGTGCGGACGTGGTTGCTGAGAGGTAAGTCTGTCCTTTAAAAGCACTTGTCTGTGCAGGGGCAGGCCAGTCGATTTCGGCGGGAGAAAAGCTGGTGAGTCAGTTTCAGCGGGAGCAGTGCGGAAGTGGTTACTGGGACGTAAGTCTGTCCTTTAAAAGCACTTGTCTTTGCAGGGGCAGGCCAGTCGATTTCGGCGGGAGAACAGCTGGTGAGTCAGTTTCAGCGGGAGCAGTGCGGAAGTGGTTGCTGGGAGGTAAGTCTGTCCTTCAAAAGCACTTGTCTTTGCAGGGGCAGGCCAGTCGCTTTCGGCGTGAGAACAGCTGGTGAGTCAGTTTCAGCGGGAGCAGTGCGGAAGTGGTTGCTGGGAGGTAAGTCTCTCCTTTAAAAGCACTTGTCTTTGCAGGCGCAGGCCAGTCGATTTCGGCGGCAGAACAGCTGGTGAGTCAGTTTCAGCGGGAGCAGTGCGGAAGTGGTTGCTGGGAGGTAAGTCTGTCCTTCAAAAGCACTTGTCTTTGCAGGGGCAGGCCTGTCGATTTCGGCGAGAGAACACCTGGTGAGTCAGTTTCAGCGGGAGCAGTGCGCAAGTGGTTGCTGGGAGGTAAGTCTGTCCTTTAAAAGCACTTGTCTTTGCAGGGGCAGGCCAGTCGATTTCGGCGGGAGAACCTCTGGTGAGTCAGTTTCAGCGGCAGCAGTGCGGAAGTGGTTACTGGGAGGTAAGTCTGTCCTTTAAAAGCACTTGTCTTTGCAGGGGCAGGCCAGTCGATTTCAGCGTGAGAACAGCTGGTGAGTCAGTTTCAGCGGGAGCAGTGCGGAAGTGGTTGCTGGGAGGTAAGTCTGTCCTTTAAAAGCACTTGTCTTTGCAGGAGCAGGCCAGTCGATTTCGACGTGAGAACAGCTGGTGAGTCAGTTTAAGCGGGAGCAGTGCGGAAGTGGTTGCTGGGAGGTAAGTCTGTCCTTTAAAAGCACTTGTCTTTGCAGGGGCAGGCCAGTCGATTTCGACGTGAGAACAGCTGGTGAGTCAGTTTAAGCGGGAGCAGTGCGGAAGTGGTTGCTGGGAGGTAAGTCTGTCCTTTAAAAGCACTTGTCTTTGCAGGGGCAGGCCAGTCGATTTCGGCGGGAGAACAGCTGGTGAGTCAGTTTCAGCTGGAGCAGTGCGGAAGTGGTTACTGGGAGGTAAGTCTGTCCTTTAAAAGCACTTGTCTTTGCAGGGGCAGGCCAGTCGATTTCAGCGTGAGAACAGCTGGTGAGTCAGTTTCAGCGGGAGCAGTGCGGAAGTGGTTGCTGGGAGGTAAGTCTCTCCTTTAAAAGCACTTGTCTTTGCAGGGGCAGGCCAGTCGATTTCAGCCTGAGATCAGCTGGTGAGTCAGTTTCAGCGGGAGCAGTGCGGAAGTGGTTGCTGGGAGGTAAGTATGTCCTTTAAAAGCACTTGTCTTTGCAGGGGCAGGCCAGTCGATTTCGGCGTGAGAACAGCTGGTGAGTCAGTTTCAGCGGGAGCAGTGCGGAAGTGGTTGCTGGGAGGTAAGTATGTCCTTTAAAAGCACTTGTCTTTGCACGGGCAGGCCAGTCGATTTCGGCGTGAGAACAGCTGGTGAGTCAGTTTCAGCGGGAGCAGTGTGGAAGTGGTTGCTGGGAGGTAAGTCTGTCCTTCAAAAGCACTTGTCTTTGCAGGGGCAGGCCAGTCGATTTCGGCGAGAGAACAGCTGGTGAGTCAGTTTCAGCGGGAGCAGTGCGGAAGTGGTTGCTGGGAGGTAAGTCTGTCCTTTAAAAGCACTTGTCTTTGCAGGGGCAGGCCAGTCGATTTCGGCGGGAGAACAGCTGGTGAGTCAGTTTCAGCGGGAGCAGTGCGGAAGTGGTTACTGGGAGGTAAGTCTGTCCTTTAAAAGCACTTGTCTTTGCAGGGGCAGGCCATTCGATTTCGGCGTGAGAACAGCTGGTGAGTCAGTTTCAGCGGGAGCAGTGCGGAAGTGGTTACTGGGAGGTAAGTCTGTCCTTTAAAAGCACTTGTCTTTGCAGGGGCAGGCCAGTCGATTCCAGCGTGAGAACAGCTGGTGAGTTAGTTTCAGCGGGAGCAGTGCGGAAGTGGTTGCTGGGAGGTAAGTCTGTCCTTTAAAAGCACTTGTCTTTGCAGGGGCAGGCCAGTCGATTTCGGCGGGAGAACAGCTGGTGAGTCAGTTTCAGCGGGAGCAGTGCGGAATTGGTTGCTGGGAGGTAAGTCTGTCCTTTAAAAGCAATTGTCTTTGCAGGGGCAGGCCAGACGATTTCGGCGTGAGAACAGCTGGTGAGTCAGTTTCAGCGGGAGCAGTGCGGAAGTGGTTGCTGGGAGGTAAGTCTGTCCTTTAAAAGCACTTGTCTTTGCAGGGGAAGGCCAGTCGATTTCGGCGTGAGGACAGCTGGTGAGTCAGTTTTAGAGGGAGCAGTGCGGAAGTGGTTGCTGGGAGGTAAGTCTGTCCTTTAAAAGCACATGTCTTTGCAGGGGCAGGCCAGTCGATTTCGGCGTGAGAACAGCTGGTGAGTCAGTTTCAGCGGGAGCAGTGCGGAAGTGGTTGCTGGGAGGTAAGTCTGTCCTTTAAAAGCACTTGTCTTTGCAGGGGCAGGCCAGTCGATTTCGGCGTGAGAACAGCTGGTGAGTCAGTTTCAGCGGGAGCAGTGCGGAAGTGGTTGCTGGGAGGTAAGTCTGTCCTTTAAAAGCACTTGTCTTTGCAGGGGAAGGCCAGTCGATTTCGGCGTGAGGACAGCTGGTGAGTCAGTTTTAGCGGGAGCAGTGCGGAAGTGGTTGCTGGGAGGTAAGTCTGTCCTTTAAAAGCACTTGTCTTTGCAGGGGCAGGCCAGTCGATTTCGGCGGGAGAACAGCTGGTGAGTCAGTTTCAGCGGGAGCAGTGCGGAAGTGGTTACTGGGAGGTAAGTCTGTCCTTTAAAAGCACTTGTCTTTGCAGGGGCAGGCCATTCGATTTCGGCGTGAGAACAGCTGGTGAGTCAGTTTCAGCGGGAGCAGTGCGGAAGTGGTTACTGGGAGGTAAGTCTGTCCTTTAAAAGCACTTGTCTTTGCAGGGGCAGGCCAGTCGATTCCAGCGTGAGAACAGCTGGTGAGTTAGTTTCAGCGGGAGCAGTGCGGAAGTGGTTGCTGGGAGGTAAGTCTGTCCTTTAAAAGCACTTGTCTTTGCAGGGGCAGGCCAGTCGATTTCGGCGGGAGAACAGCTGGTGAGTCAGTTTCAGCGGGAGCAGTGCGGAAGTGGTTGCTGGGAGGTAAGTCTGTCCTTTAAAAGCAATTGTCTTTGCAGGGGCAGGCCAGACGATTTCGGCGTGAGAACAGCTGGTGAGTCAGTTTCAGCGGGAGCAGTGCGGAAGTGGTTGCTGGGAGGTAAGTCTGTCCTTTAAAAGCACTTGTCTTTGCAGGGGCAGGCCAGTCGATTTCGGCGGGAGAACAGCTGGTGAGTCAGTTTCAGCGGGAGCAGTGCGGAAGTGGTTACTGGGAGGTAAGTCTGTCCTTTAAAAGCACTTGTCTTTGCAGGGGCAGGCCATTCGATTTCGGCGTGAGAACAGCTGGTGAGTCAGCTTCAGCGGGAGCAGTGCGGAAGTGGTTACTGGGAGGTAAGTCTGTCCTTTAAAAGCACTTGTCTTTGCAGGGGCAGGCCAGTCGATTCCAGCGTGAGAACAGCTGGTGAGTTAGTTTCAGCGGGAGCAGTGCGGAAGTGGTTGCTGGGAGGTAATTCTGTCCTTTAAAAGCACTTGTCTTTGCAGGGGCAGGCCAGTCGATTTCGGCGGGAGAACAGCTGGTGAGTCAGTTTCAGCGGGAGCAGTGCGGAAGTGGTTGCTGGGAGGTAAGTCTGTCCTTTAAAAGCAATTGTCTTTGCAGGGGCAGGCCAGACGATTTCGGCGTGAGAACAGCTGGTGAGTCAGTTTCAGCGGGAGCAGTGCGTAAGTGGTTGCTGGGAGGTAAGTCTGTCCTTTAAAAACACTTGTCTGTGCAGGGGCAGGCCAGTCGATTTCGGCGGGAGAAAAGCTGGTGAGTCAGTTTCAGCGGGAGCAGTGCGGAAGTGGTTACTGGGACGTAAGTCTGTCCTTTAAAAGCACTTGTCTTTGCAGGGGCAGGCCAGTCGATTTCGGCGGGAGAACAGCTGGTGAGTCAGTTTCAGCGGGAGCAGTGCGGAAGTGGTTGCTGGGAGGTAAGTCTGTCCTTCAAAAGCACTTGTCTTTGCAGGGGCAGGCCAGTCGCTTTCGGCGTGAGAACAGCTGGTGAGTCAGTTTCAGCGGGAGCAGTGCGGAAGTGGTTGCTGGGAGGTAAGTCTCTCCTTTAAAAGCACTTGTCTTTGCAGGCGCAGGCCAGTCGATTTCGGCGGCAGAACAGCTGGTGAGTCAGTTTCAGCGGGAGCAGTGCGGAAGTGGTTGCTGGGAGGTAAGTCTGTCCTTCAAAAGCACTTGTCTTTGCAGGGGCAGGCCTGTCGATTTCGGCGAGAGAACACCTGGTGAGTCAGTTTCAGCGGGAGCAGTGCGCAAGTGGTTGCTGGGAGGTAAGTCTGTCCTTTAAAAGCACTTGTCTTTGCAGGGGCAGGCCAGTCGATTTCGGCGGGAGAACCTCTGGTGAGTCAGTTTCAGCGGCAGCAGTGCGGAAGTGGTTACTGGGAGGTAAGTCTGTCCTTTAAAAGCACTTGTCTTTGCAGGGGCAGGCCAGTCGATTTCAGCGTGAGAACAGCTGGTGAGTCAGTTTCAGCGGGAGCAGTGCGGAAGTGGTTGCTGGGAGGTAAGTCTGTCCTTTAAAAGCACTTGTCTTTGCAGGAGCAGGCCAGTCGATTTCGACGTGAGAACAGCTGGTGAGTCAGTTTAAGCGGGAGCAGTGCGGAAGTGGTTGCTGGGAGGTAAGTCTGTCCTTTAAAAGCACTTGTCTTTGCAGGGGCAGGCCAGTCGATTTCGACGTGAGAACAGCTGGTGAGTCAGTTTAAGCGGGAGCAGTGCGGAAGTGGTTGCTGGGAGGTAAGTCTGTCCTTTAAAAGCACTTGTCTTTGCAGGGGCAGGCCAGTCGATTTCGGCGGGAGAACAGCTGGTGAGTCAGTTTCAGCTGGAGCAGTGCGGAAGTGGTTACTGGGAGGTAAGTCTGTCCTTTAAAAGCACTTGTCTTTGCAGGGGCAGGCCAGTCGATTTCAGCGTGAGAACAGCTGGTGAGTCAGTTTCAGCGGGAGCAGTGCGGAAGTGGTTGCTGGGAGGTAAGTCTGTCCTTTAAAAGCACTTGTCTTTGCAGGGGCAGGCCAGTCGATTTCAGCCTGAGATCAGCTGGTGAGTCAGTTTCAGCGGGAGCAGTGCGGAAGTGGTTGCTGGGAGGTAAGTATGTCCTTTAAAAGCACTTGTCTTTGCAGGGGCAGGCCAGTCGATTTCGGCGTGAGAACAGCTGGTGAGTCAGTTTCAGCGGGAGCAGTGCGGAAGTGGTTGCTGGGAGGTAAGTATGTCCTTTAAAAGCACTTGTCTTTGCACGGGCAGGCCAGTCGATTTCGGCGTGAGAACAGCTGGTGAGTCAGTTTCAGCGGGAGCAGTGTGGAAGTGGTTGCTGGGAGGTAAGTCTGTCCTTCAAAAGCACTTGTCTTTGCAGGGGCAGGCCAGTCGATTTCGGCGAGAGAACAGCTGGTGAGTCAGTTTCAGCGGGAGCAGTGCGGAAGTGGTTGCTGGGAGGTAAGTCTGTCCTTTAAAAGCACTTGTCTTTGCAGGGGCAGGCCAGTCGATTTCGGCGGGAGAACAGCTGGTGAGTCAGTTTCAGCGGGAGCAGTGCGGAAGTGGTTGCTGGGAGGTAAGTCTGTCCTTTAAAAGCACTTGTCTTTGCAGGGGCAGGCCAGTCGATTTCGGCGGGAGAACAGTTGGTGAGTCAGTTTCAGCGGGAGCAATGCGGAAGTGGTTGCTGGGAGGTAATTCTGTCCTTTAAAAGCACTTGTCTTTGCAGGGGCAGGCCAGTCGATTTCGGCGGGAGAACAGCTGGTGAGTCAGTTTCAGCGGGAGCAGTGCGGAAGTGGTTGCTGGGAGGTAAGTCTGTCCTTTAAAAGCAATTGTCTTTGCAGGGGCAGGCCAGACGATTTCGGCGTGAGAACAGCTGGTGAGTCAGTTTCAGCGGGAGCAGTGCGTAAGTGGTTGCTGGGAGGTAAGTCTGTCCTTTAAAAACACTTGTCTTTGCAGGGGCAGGCCAGTCGATTGCGGCGGGAGAACAGCTGGTGAGTCAGTTTCAGCGGGAGCAGTGCGGACGTGGTTGCTGAGAGGTAAGTCTGTCCTTTAAAAGCACTTGTCTTTGCAGGGGCAGGCCAGTCGATTTCGGCGTGAGAACAGCTGGTGAGTCAGTTTCAGCGGGAGCAGTGCGGACGTGGTTGCTGAGAGGTAAGTCTGTCCTTTAAAAGCACTTGTCTGTGCAGGGGCAGGCCAGTCGATTTCGGCGGGAGAAAAGCTGGTGAGTCAGTTTCAGCGGGAGCAGTGCGGAAGTGGTTGCTGGGAGGTAAGTCTGTCCTTCAAAAGCACTTGTCTTTGCAGGGGCAGGCCAGTCGCTTTCGGCGTGAGAACAGCTGGTGAGTCAGTTTCAGCGGGAGCAGTGCGGAAGTGGTTGCTGGGAGGTAAGTCTCTCCTTTAAAAGCACTTGTCTTTGCAGGCGCAGGCCAGTCGATTTCGGCGGCAGAACAGCTGGTGAGTCAGTTTCAGCGGGAGCAGTGCGGAAGTGGTTGCTGGGAGGTAAGTCTGTCCTTCAAAAGCACTTGTCTTTGCAGGGGCAGGCCTGTCGATTTCGGCGAGAGAACACCTGGTGAGTCAGTTTCAGCGGGAGCAGTGCGGAAGTGGTTGCTGGGAGGTAAGTCTGTCCTTTAAAAGCACTTGTCTTTGCAGGGGCAGGCCAGTCGATTTCGGCGGGAGAACCTCTGGTGAGTCAGTTTCAGCGGCAGCAGTGCGGAAGTGGTTACTGGGAGGTAAGTCTGTCCTTTAAAAGCACTTGTCTTTGCAGGGGCAGGCCAGTCGATTTCAGCGTGAGAACAGCTGGTGAGTCAGTTTCAGCGGGAGCAGTGCGGAAGTGGTTGCTGGGAGGTAAGTCTGTCCTTTAAAAGCACTTGTCTTTGCAGGAGCAGGCCAGTCGATTTCGACGTGAGAACAGCTGGTGAGTCAGTTTAAGCGGGAGCAGTGCGGAAGTGATTGCTGGGAGGTAAGTCTGTCCTTTAAAAGCACTTGTCTTTGCAGGGGCAGGCCAGTCGATTTCGACGTGAGAACAGCTGGTGAGTCAGTTTAAGCGGGAGCAGTGCGGAAGTGGTTGCTGGGAGGTAAGTCTGTCCTTTAAAAGCACTTGTCTTTGCAGGGGCAGGCCAGTCGATTTCGGCGGGAGAACAGCTGGTGAGTCAGTTTCAGCTGGAGCAGTGCGGAAGTGGTTACTGGGAGGTAAGTCTGTCCTTTAAAAGCACTTGTCTTTGCAGGGGCAGGCCAGTCGATTTCAGCGTGAGAACAGCTGGTGAGTCAGTTTCAGCGGGAGCAGTGCGGAAGTGGTTGCTGGGAGGTAAGTCTGTCCTTTAAAAGCACTTGTCTTTGCAGGGGCAGGCCAGTCGATTTCAGCCTGAGATCAGCTGGTGAGTCAGTTTCAGCGGGAGCAGTGCGGAAGTGGTTGCTGGGAGGTAAGTATGTCCTTTAAAAGCACTTGTCTTTGCAGGGGCAGGCCAGTCGATTTCGGCGTGAGAACAGCTGGTGAGTCAGTTTCAGCGGGAGCAGTGCGGAAGTGGTTGCTGGGAGGTAAGTATGTCCTTTAAAAGCACTTGTCTTTGCACGGGCAGGCCAGTCGATTTCGGCGTGAGAACAGCTGGTGAGTCAGTTTCAGCGGGAGCAGTGTGGAAGTGGTTGCTGGGAGGTAAGTCTGTCCTTCAAAAGCACTTGTCTTTGCAGGGGCAGGCCAGTCGATTTCGGCGAGAGAACAGCTGGTGAGTCAGTTTCAGCGGGAGCAGTGCGGAAGTGGTTGCTGGGAGGTAAGTCTGTCCTTTAAAAGCACTTGTCTTTGCAGGGGCAGGCCAGTCGATTTCGGCGGGAGAACAGCTGGTGAGTCAGTTTCAGCGGGAGCAGTGCGGAAGTGGTTGCTGGGAGGTAAGTCTGTCCTTTAAAAGCACTTGTCTTTGCAGGGGCAGGCCAGTCGATTTCGGCGGGAGAACAGTTGGTGAGTCAGTTTCAGCGGGAGCAATGCGGAAGTGGTTGCTGGGAGGTAATTCTGTCCTTTAAAAGCACTTGTCTTTGCAGGGGCAGGCCAGTCGATTTCGGCGGGAGAACAGCTGGTGAGTCAGTTTCAGCGGGAGCAGTGCGGAAGTGGTTGCTGGGAGGTAAGTCTGTCCTTTAAAAGCACTTGTCTTTGCAGGGGCAGGCCTGTCGATTTCAGCGGGAGAACAGCTGGTGAGTCAGTTTCACGGGAGCAGTGCGGAAGTGGTTGTTGGGAGGTAAGTCTGTCCTTTAAAAGCACTTGTCTTTGCAGGGGCAGGCCAGTCGATTTCGGCGGGAGAACAGCTGGTGAGTCAGTTTCAGCGGGAGCAGTGCGGAAGTGGTTGCTGGGAGGTAAGTCTGTCCTTCAAAAGCACGTGTCTTTGCAGGGGCAGGCCAGTCGATTTCGGCGAGAGAACAGCTGGTGAGTCAGTTTCAGCGGGAGCAGTGCGGAAGTGGTTGCTGGGAGGTAAGTCTGTCCTTTAAAAGCACTTGTCTTTGCAGGGGCAGGCCAGTCGATTTCGGCGTGAGAACAGCTGGTGAGTCAATTTCAGCGGGAGCAGTGCGGAAGTCGTTGCTGGCAGGTAAGCCTGTCCTTTAAAAGCACTTGTCTTTGCAGGGGCAGGCCAGTCGATTTCGGCGTGAGAACAGCTGGTGAGTCAGTTTCAGCGGGAGCAGTGCGGAAGTGGTTGCTGGGAGGTAAGTCTGTCCTTGAAAAGCAATTGTCTTTGCAGGTGCAGGCCAGTCGATTTCGGCGTCAGAACAGCCGGTGAGTCAGTTTTAGCGGGAGCAGTGCGGAAGTGGTTGCTGGGAGGTAAGTCTGTCCTTTAAAAGCACTTGTCTTTGCAGGGGCAGGCCAGTCGATTTCAGCGTGAGAACAGCTGGTGAGTCAGTTTCAGCGGGAGCAGTGCGGAAGTGGTTGCTGGGAGGTAAGTCTGTCCTTTAAAAGCACTTGTCTTTGCAGGGGCAGGCCAGTCGATTTCAGCCTGAGATCAGCTGGTGAGTCAGTTTCAGCGGGAGCAGTGCGGAAGTGGTTGCTGGGAGGTAAGTATGTCCTTTAAAAGCACTTGTCTTTGCAGGGGCAGGCCAGTCGATTTCGGCGTGAGAACAGCTGGTGAGTCAGTTTCAGCGGGAGCAGTGCGGAAGTGGTTGCTGGGAGGTAAGTATGTCCTTTAAAAGCACTTGTCTTTGCACGGGCAGGCCAGTCGATTTCGGCGTGAGAACAGCTGGTGAGTCAGTTTCAGCGGGAGCAGTGTGGAAGTGGTTGCTGGGAGGTAAGTCTGTCCTTCAAAAGCACTTGTCTTTGCAGGGGCAGGCCAGTCGATTTCGGCGAGAGAACAGCTGGTGAGTCAGTTTCAGCGGGAGCAGTGCGGAAGTGGTTGCTGGGAGGTAAGTCTGTCCTTTAAAAGCACTTGTCTTTGCAGGGGCAGGCCAGTCGATTTCGGCGGGAGAACAGCTGGTGAGTCAGTTTCAGCGGGAGCAGTGCGGAAGTGGTTGCTGGGAGGTAAGTCTGTCCTTTAAAAGCACTTGTCTTTGCAGGGGCAGGCCAGTCGATTTCGGCGGGAGAACAGTTGGTGAGTCAGTTTCAGCGGGAGCAATGCGGAAGTGGTTGCTGGGAGGTAATTCTGTCCTTTAAAAGCACTTGTCTTTGCAGGGGCAGGCCAGTCGATTTCGGCGGGAGAACAGCTGGTGAGTCAGTTTCAGCGGGAGCAGTGCGGAAGTGGTTGCTGGGAGGTAAGTCTGTCCTTTAAAAGCACTTGTCTTTGCAGGGGCAGGCCTGTCGATTTCAGCGGGAGAACAGCTGGTGAGTCAGTTTCACGGGAGCAGTGCGGAAGTGGTTGTTGGGAGGTAAGTCTGTCCTTTAAAAGCACTTGTCTTTGCAGGGGCAGGCCAGTCGATTTCGGCGGGAGAACAGCTGGTGAGTCAGTTTCAGCGGGAGCAGTGCGGAAGTGGTTGCTGGGAGGTAAGTCTGTCCTTCAAAAGCACGTGTCTTTGCAGGGGCAGGCCAGTCGATTTCGGCGAGAGAACAGCTGGTGAGTCAGTTTCAGCGGGAGCAGTGCGGAAGTGGTTGCTGGGAGGTAAGTCTGTCCTTTAAAAGCACTTGTCTTTGCAGGGGCAGGCCAGTCGATTTCGGCGTGAGAACAGCTGGTGAGTCAATTTCAGCGGGAGCAGTGCGGAAGTCGTTGCTGGCAGGTAAGCCTGTCCTTTAAAAGCACTTGTCTTTGCAGGGGCAGGCCAGTCGATTTCGGCGTGAGAACAGCTGGTGAGTCAGTTTCAGCGGGAGCAGTGCGGAAGTGGTTGCTGGGAGGTAAGTCTGTCCTTGAAAAGCAATTGTCTTTGCAGGTGCAGGCCAGTCGATTTCGGCGTCAGAACAGCCGGTGAGTCAGTTTTAGCGGGAGCAGTGCGGAAGTGGTTGCTGGGAGGTAAGTCTGTCCTTTAAAAGCACTTGTCTTTGCAGGGGCAGGCCAGTCGATTTCAGCGTGAAAACAGCTGGTGTGTCAGTTTCAGCGGGAGCAGTGCGGAAGTGGTTGCTGGGAGGTAAGTCTGTCCTTTAAAAGCACTTGTCTTTGCAGGGGCAGGCCAGTCGATTTCGGCGTGAGAACAGCTGGTGAGTCAGTTTCAGCGGGAGCAGTGCGGAAGTGGTTGCTGGGAGGTAAGTCTGTCCTTTAAAAGCACTTGTCTTTGCAGGGGCAGGCCAGTCGTCTTCGGCGGGAGAACAGCTGGTGAGTCAGTTTCAGCGGGAGCAGTGCGGAAGTGTTTACTGGGAGGTAAGTCTGTCCTTTAAAAGCACTTGTCTTTGCAGGGCAGGCCAGTCGATTTCGGCGTGAGAACAGCTGGTGAGTCAGCTTCAGCGGGAGCAGTGCGGAAGTGGTTGCTGGGAGGTAAGTCTGTCCTTTAAAAGCACTTGTCTTTGTAAGGGGCAGGCCAGTCGATTTCGGCGGGAGAACAGCTGGTGAGTCAGTTTCTGCGGGAGCAGTGCGGAAGTGGTTGCTGGGAGGTAATTCTGTCCTTTAAAAGCACTTGTCTTTGCAGGGGCAGGCCAGTCGATTTCGGCGGGTGAACAGCTGTTGAGTCAGTTTCAGCGGGAGCAGTGCGGAAGTGGTTGCTGGGAGGTAAGTCTGTCCTTTAAAAGCACTTGTCTTTGCAGCGGCAGGCCAGTCGATTTCGGCGTGAGAACAGCTGGTGAGTCAGTTTCAGCGGGAGCAGTGCGGAAGTGG
This sequence comes from Scyliorhinus torazame, assembly GCF_047496885.1. Lineage (NCBI taxonomy): Eukaryota > Metazoa > Chordata > Chondrichthyes > Carcharhiniformes > Scyliorhinidae > Scyliorhinus > Scyliorhinus torazame. Next base: position 361,161,862 of record NC_092710.1, on the reverse strand, counting down.
TTGTTGGGAGGTACGTCTGTCCTTTAAAAGGACTTGTCTTTGCAGGGGCAGGCCAGTCGACTTCGGCGGGAGAACAGCTGGTGAGTCAGTTTCAGCGGGAGCAGTGCGGAAGTGTTTACTGGGAGGTAAGTCTGTCCTTTAAAAGCACTTGTCTTTGCAGGGCAGGCCAGTCGATTTCGGCGTGAGAACAGCTGGTGAGTCAGCTTCAGCGGGAGCAGTGCGGAAGTGGTTGCTGGGAGGTAAGTCTGTCCTTTAAAAGCAAACAAAGAACAAAGAACAAAGAAATGTACAGCACAGGAACAGGCCCTTCGGCCCTCCAAGCCCGTGCCGACCATACTGCCCGACTAAACTACAATCTTCTACACTTCCTGGGTCCGTATCCTTCTATTCCCATCCTATTCATATATTTGTCAAGATGCCCCTTAAATGTCCCTATCGTCCCTGCCTCCACTACCTCCTCCGGTAGTGAGTTCCAGGCACCCACTACCCTCTGCGTAAAAAAACTTGCCTCGTACATCTACTCTAAACTTTGCCCCTCTCACCTTAAACCTATGCCCCCTAGTAATTGACCCCTCTACCCTGGGGAAAAGCCTCTGACTATCCACTCTGTCTATGCCCCTCATAATTTTGTATACCTCTATCAGGTCGCCCCTCAACCTCCTTCGTTCCAGTGAGAACAAACCGAGTTTATTCAATCGCTCCTCATAGCTTATGCCCTCCATACCAGGCAACATTCTGGTAAATCTCTTCTGCACCCTCTCTAAAGCCTCCACATCCTTCTGGTAGTGTGGCGACCAGAATTGAACACTATACTCCAAGTGTGGCCTAACTAAGGTTCTATACAGCTGCAACATGACTTGCCAATTCTTATACTCAATGCCCCGGCCAATGAAGGCAAGCATGCCGTATGCCTTCTTGACTACCTTCTCCACCTGTGTAGCCCCTTTCAGTGATCTGTGGACCTGTACTCCTAGATCTCTTTGACTTTCAATACTCTTGAGGGTTCTACCATTCACTGTATATTCCCTACCTGCATTAGCCCTTCCAAAATGCATTACCTCACATTTGTCCAGGTTAAACTCCATCTGCCATCTCTCCGCCCAAGTCTCCAGACAATCTAAATCCTGCTGTATCCTCAGACAGTCCTCATCGCTATCCGCAATTCCACCAACCTTTGTGTCGTCTGCAAACTTACTAATCAGACCAGTTACATTTTCCTCCAAATCATTTATATATACTACAAAGAGCAAAGGTCCCAGCACTGATCCCTGTGGAACACCACTGGTCACAGCCCTCCAATTAGAAAAGCATCCCTCCATTGCTACCCTCTGCCTTCTATGGCCTAGCCAGTTCTGTATCCACCTTGCCAGTTCACCCCTGATCCCGTGTGACTTCACCTTTTGTACTAGTCTACCATGAGGGACCTTGTCAAAGGCCTTACTGAAGTCCATATAGACAACATCTACTGCCCTACCTGCATCAATCATCTTAGTGACCTCCTCGAAAAACTCGATCAAGTTAGTGAGACACGACCTCCCCTTCACAAAACCGTGCTGCCTCTCACTAATACGTCCATTTGCTTCCAAATGGGAGTAGATCCTGTCTCGAAGAATTCTCTCCAGTAATTTCCCTACCACTGAAGTAAGGCTCACCGGCCTGTAGTTCCCGGGATTATCCCTGCCACCCTTCTTAAACAGAGGAACAACATTGGCTATTCTCCAGTCCTCCGGGACATCCCCTGAAGACAGCGAGGATCCAAAGATTTCTGTCAAGGCCTCAGCAATTTCCTCTCCAGCCTCCTTCAGTATTCTGGGGTAGATCCCATCCGGCCCTGGGGACTTATCTACCTTAATATTTTTTAAGACACCCAACACCTCGTCTTTTTGGATCACAATGTGACCCAGGCTATCTACACCCCCTTCTCCAGACTCAACATCTACCAATTCCTTCTCTTTGGTGAATACTGATGCAAAGTATTCATTTAGTACCTCGCCCATTTCCTCTGGCTCCACACATAGATTCCCTTGCCTATCCTTCAGTGGGCCAACCCTTTCCCTGGCTACCCTCTTGCTTTTTATGTAAGTGTAAAAAGCCTTGGGATTTTCCTTAACCCTATTTGCCAATGACTTTTCATGACCCCTTCTAGCCCTCCTGACTCCCTGCTTAAGTTCCTTCCTACTTTCCTTATATGCCACACAGGCTTCGTCTGTTCCCAGCCTTTTAGCCCTGACAAATGCCTCCTTTTTCTTTTTGACGAGGCCTACAATATCATTCGTCATCCAAGGTTCCCGAAAATTGCCGTATTTGTCTTTCTTCCTCACAGGAACATGCCTGTCCTGTATTCCTATCAACTGACACTTGAAAGCCTCCCACATGTCAGATGTTGATTTGCCCTCAAACATCCGCCCCCAATCTATGCTCTTCAGTTCCCGCCTAATATTGTTATAATTAGCCTTCCCCCAATTTAGCACATTCATCCTCGGACCACTCTTATCCTTGTCCACCAGTGCTTTAAAACTTACTGAATTGTGGTCACTGTTACCGAAATGCTCCCCTACTGAAACATCTACCACCTGGCCGGGCTCATTCCCCAATACCAGGTCCAGTACCGCCTCTTCCCTAGTTGGACTGTTTACATATTGTTTTAAGAAGCCCTCCTGGATGCTCCTTACAAACTCTGCCCCGTCTAAGCCCCTGGCACTAAGTGAGTCCCAGTCAATATTGGGGAAGTTGAAGTCTCCCATCACCACAACCCTGTTGTTTTTACTCTTTTCCAAAATCTGTCTACCTATCTGCTCCTCTATCTCCCGCTGGCTGTTGGGAGGCCTGTAGTATACCCCCAACATTGTGACTGCACCCTTCTTATTCCTGATCTCTACCCATATAGCCTCACTGCCCTCTGAGGTGTCCTCTCGCTGTATAGCTGTGATACTCTCCTGAACAAGTAGCGCAACTCCGCCTCCCCTTTTACATCCCCCTCTATCCCGCCTGAAACATCTAAATCCTGGAACGTTTAGCTGCCAATCCTGCCCTTCCCTCAACCAGGTCTCTGTAATGGCAACAACATCATAGTTCCAAGTACTAATCCAAGCTCTAAGTTCATCTGCCTTACCCGTAATGCTCCTTGCATTAAAACATATGCACTTCAGGCCACCAGACCCGCTGTGTTCAGCAACTTCTCCCCGTCTGCTCTGCCTCAGAGCCACACTGTCCATATTCCCTAGTTCTCCCTCAACGCTCTCACCTTCTGACCTATTGCTCCCGTGCCCACCCCCCTGCCATACTAGTTTAAACCCTCCCGTGTGACACTAGCAAATCTCGCGGCCAGGATATTTATGCCTCTCCGGTTTAGATGCAACCCGTCCATCTTATACAGGTCACACCTGCCCCGGAAGAGCTCCCAGTGGTCCAGATAACCGAAACCCTCCCTCCTACACCAGCTGTTTAGCCACGTGTTTGTCTGCTCTATCTTCCTATTTCTAGCCTCACTGGCACGTGGCACAGGGAGTAATCCCGAGATTACAACCCTCGAGGTCCTGTCTTTTAACTTTCTGCCTAGCTCCCTGAACTCCTGCTGCAGGACCTCATGCCTCTTCCTGCCTATGTCGTTAGTACCAATATGTACAACGACCTCTACCTGTTTGCCCTCCCCCTTCAGGATTCCCTCTACCCGTTCGGAGACATCCTGGACCCTGGCACCAGGGAGGCAACATACCATCCTGGAGTCTCTTTCACGTCCACAGAAGCGCCTATCTGTTCCCCTGACTATAGAGTCCCCTATAACTATTACTCTTCTGCGCTTTGACCCTCCCTTCTGAACATCAGAGCCAGCCGTGGTGCCACTGCTCTGGCCGCTGCTGTTTTCCCCTGATAGGCTATCCCCCCCGACAGTATCCAAAGGGGTATACCTGTTCGAGAGGGGGACATTTCGGCGAGAGAACAGCTGGTGAGTCAGTTTCAGCGGGAGCAGTGCGGAAGTGGTTGCTGGGAGGTAAGTCTGTCCTTTAAAAGCACTTGTCTTTGCAGGGGCAGGCCAGTCGATTTCGGCGGGAGAACAGCTGGTGAGTCAGTTTCAGCGGGAGCAGTGCGGAAGTGGTTACTGGGAGCTAAGTCTGTCCTTTAAAAGCACTTGTCTTTGCAGGGGCAGGCCAGTAGAATTCAGCGTGAGAACAGCTGGTGAGTCAGTTTCAGCGGGAGCTTTGCGGAAGTGGTTGCTGGGAGGTAAGTCTGTCCTTTAAAAGCACTTGTCTTTACAGGGGCAGGCCAGTCGATTTCGGCGCGAGGACAGCTGGTGAGTCAGTTTTAGCGGGAGCAGTGCGGAAGTGGTTGCTGGGAGGTAAGTCTGTCCTTTAAAAGCACTTGTCTTTGCAGGGGCAGGCCAGTCGATTTCAGCGTGAAAACAGCTGGTGTGTCAGTTTCAGCGGGAGCAGTGCGGAAGTGGTTGCTGGGAGGTAAGTCTGTCCTTTAAAAGCACTTGTCTTTGCAGGGGCAGGCCAGTCGATTTCGGCGTGAGAACAGCTGGTGAGTCAGTTTCAGCGGGAGCAGTGCGGAAGTGGTTGCTGGGAGGTAAGTCTGTCCTTTAAAAGCACTTGTCTTTGCAGGGGCAGGCCAGTCGTCTTCGGCGGGAGAACAGCTGGTGAGTCAGTTTCAGCGGGAGCAGTGCGGAAGTGTTTACTGGGAGGTAAGTCTGTCCTTTAAAAGCACTTGTCTTTGCAGGGCAGGCCAGTCGATTTCGGCGTGAGAACAGCTGGTGAGTCAGCTTCAGCGGGAGCAGTGCGGAAGTGGTTGCTGGGAGGTAAGTCTGTCCTTTAAAAGCACTTGTCTTTGTAAGGGGCAGGCCAGTCGATTTCGGCGGGAGAACAGCTGGTGAGTCAGTTTCTGCGGGAGCAGTGCGGAAGTGGTTGCTGGGAGGTAATTCTGTCCTTTAAAAGCACTTGTCTTTGCAGGGGCAGGCCAGTCGATTTCGGCGGGTGAACAGCTGTTGAGTCAGTTTCAGCGGGAGCAGTGCGGAAGTGGTTGCTGGGAGGTAAGTCTGTCCTTTAAAAGCACTTGTCTTTGCAGCGGCAGGCCAGTCGATTTCGGCGTGAGAACAGCTGGTGAGTCAGTTTCAGCGGGAGCAGTGCGGAAGTGGTTGTTGGGAGGTACGTCTGTCCTTTAAAAGGACTTGTCTTTGCAGGGGCAGGCCAGTCGACTTCGGCGGGAGAACAGCTGGTGAGTCAGTTTCAGCGGGAGCAGTGCGGAAGTGTTTACTGGGAGGTAAGTCTGTCCTTTAAAAGCACTTGTCTTTGCAGGGCAGGCCAGTCGATTTCGGCGTGAGAACAGCTGGTGAGTCAGCTTCAGCGGGAGCAGTGCGGAAGTGGTTGCTGGGAGGTAAGTCTGTCCTTTAAAAGCAAACAAAGAACAAAGAACAAAGAAATGTACAGCACAGGAACAGGCCCTTCGGCCCTCCAAGCCCGTGCCGACCATACTGCCCGACTAAACTACAATCTTCTACACTTCCTGGGTCCGTATCCTTCTATTCCCATCCTATTCATATATTTGTCAAGATGCCCCTTAAATGTCCCTATCGTCCCTGCCTCCACTACCTCCTCCGGTAGTGAGTTCCAGGCACCCACTACCCTCTGCGTAAAAAAACTTGCCTCGTACATCTACTCTAAACTTTGCCCCTCTCACCTTAAACCTATGCCCCCTAGTAATTGACCCCTCTACCCTGGGGAAAAGCCTCTGACTATCCACTCTGTCTATGCCCCTCATAATTTTGTATACCTCTATCAGGTCGCCCCTCAACCTCCTTCGTTCCAGTGAGAACAAACCGAGTTTATTCAATCGCTCCTCATAGCTTATGCCCTCCATACCAGGCAACATTCTGGTAAATCTCTTCTGCACCCTCTCTAAAGCCTCCACATCCTTCTGGTAGTGTGGCGACCAGAATTGAACACTATACTCCAAGTGTGGCCTAACTAAGGTTCTATACAGCTGCAACATGACTTGCCAATTCTTATACTCAATGCCCCGGCCAATGAAGGCAAGCATGCCGTATGCCTTCTTGACTACCTTCTCCACCTGTGTAGCCCCTTTCAGTGATCTGTGGACCTGTACTCCTAGATCTCTTTGACTTTCAATACTCTTGAGGGTTCTACCATTCACTGTATATTCCCTACCTGCATTAGCCCTTCCAAAATGCATTACCTCACATTTGTCCAGGTTAAACTCCATCTGCCATCTCTCCGCCCAAGTCTCCAGACAATCTAAATCCTGCTGTATCCTCAGACAGTCCTCATCGCTATCCGCAATTCCACCAACCTTTGTGTCGTCTGCAAACTTACTAATCAGACCAGTTACATTTTCCTCCAAATCATTTATATATACTACAAAGAGCAAAGGTCCCAGCACTGATCCCTGTGGAACACCACTGGTCACAGCCCTCCAATTAGAAAAGCATCCCTCCATTGCTACCCTCTGCCTTCTATGGCCTAGCCAGTTCTGTATCCACCTTGCCAGTTCACCCCTGATCCCGTGTGACTTCACCTTTTGTACTAGTCTACCATGAGGGACCTTGTCAAAGGCCTTACTGAAGTCCATATAGACAACATCTACTGCCCTACCTGCATCAATCATCTTAGTGACCTCCTCGAAAAACTCGATCAAGTTAGTGAGACACGACCTCCCCTTCACAAAACCGTGCTGCCTCTCACTAATACGTCCATTTGCTTCCAAATGGGAGTAGATCCTGTCTCGAAGAATTCTCTCCAGTAATTTCCCTACCACTGAAGTAAGGCTCACCGGCCTGTAGTTCCCGGGATTATCCCTGCCACCCTTCTTAAACAGAGGAACAACATTGGCTATTCTCCAGTCCTCCGGGACATCCCCTGAAGACAGCGAGGATCCAAAGATTTCTGTCAAGGCCTCAGCAATTTCCTCTCCAGCCTCCTTCAGTATTCTGGGGTAGATCCCATCCGGCCCTGGGGACTTATCTACCTTAATATTTTTTAAGACACCCAACACCTCGTCTTTTTGGATCACAATGTGACCCAGGCTATCTACACCCCCTTCTCCAGACTCAACATCTACCAATTCCTTCTCTTTGGTGAATACTGATGCAAAGTATTCATTTAGTACCTCGCCCATTTCCTCTGGCTCCACACATAGATTCCCTTGCCTATCCTTCAGTGGGCCAACCCTTTCCCTGGCTACCCTCTTGCTTTTTATGTAAGTGTAAAAAGCCTTGGGATTTTCCTTAACCCTATTTGCCAATGACTTTTCATGACCCCTTCTAGCCCTCCTGACTCCCTGCTTAAGTTCCTTCCTACTTTCCTTATATGCCACACAGGCTTCGTCTGTTCCCAGCCTTTTAGCCCTGACAAATGCCTCCTTTTTCTTTTTGACGAGGCCTACAATATCATTCGTCATCCAAGGTTCCCGAAAATTGCCGTATTTGTCTTTCTTCCTCACAGGAACATGCCTGTCCTGTATTCCTATCAACTGACACTTGAAAGCCTCCCACATGTCAGATGTTGATTTGCCCTCAAACATCCGCCCCCAATCTATGCTCTTCAGTTCCCGCCTAATATTGTTATAATTAGCCTTCCCCCAATTTAGCACATTCATCCTCGGACCACTCTTATCCTTGTCCACCAGTGCTTTAAAACTTACTGAATTGTGGTCACTGTTACCGAAATGCTCCCCTACTGAAACATCTACCACCTGGCCGGGCTCATTCCCCAATACCAGGTCCAGTACCGCCTCTTCCCTAGTTGGACTGTTTACATATTGTTTTAAGAAGCCCTCCTGGATGCTCCTTACAAACTCTGCCCCGTCTAAGCCCCTGGCACTAAGTGAGTCCCAGTCAATATTGGGGAAGTTGAAGTCTCCCATCACCACAACCCTGTTGTTTTTACTCTTTTCCAAAATCTGTCTACCTATCTGCTCCTCTATCTCCCGCTGGCTGTTGGGAGGCCTGTAGTATACCCCCAACATTGTGACTGCACCCTTCTTATTCCTGATCTCTACCCATATAGCCTCACTGCCCTCTGAGGTGTCCTCTCGCTGTATAGCTGTGATACTCTCCTGAACAAGTAGCGCAACTCCGCCTCCCCTTTTACATCCCCCTCTATCCCGCCTGAAACATCTAAATCCTGGAACGTTTAGCTGCCAATCCTGCCCTTCCCTCAACCAGGTCTCTGTAATGGCAACAACATCATAGTTCCAAGTACTAATCCAAGCTCTAAGTTCATCTGCCTTACCCGTAATGCTCCTTGCATTAAAACATATGCACTTCAGGCCACCAGACCCGCTGTGTTCAGCAACTTCTCCCCGTCTGCTCTGCCTCAGAGCCACACTGTCCATATTCCCTAGTTCTCCCTCAACGCTCTCACCTTCTGACCTATTGCTCCCGTGCCCACCCCCCTGCCATACTAGTTTAAACCCTCCCGTGTGACACTAGCAAATCTCGCGGCCAGGATATTTATGCCTCTCCGGTTTAGATGCAACCCGTCCATCTTATACAGGTCACACCTGCCCCGGAAGAGCTCCCAGTGGTCCAGATAACCGAAACCCTCCCTCCTACACCAGCTGTTTAGCCACGTGTTTGTCTGCTCTATCTTCCTATTTCTAGCCTCACTGGCACGTGGCACAGGGAGTAATCCCGAGATTACAACCCTCGAGGTCCTGTCTTTTAACTTTCTGCCTAGCTCCCTGAACTCCTGCTGCAGGACCTCATGCCTCTTCCTGCCTATGTCGTTAGTACCAATATGTACAACGACCTCTACCTGTTTGCCCTCCCCCTTCAGGATTCCCTCTACCCGTTCGGAGACATCCTGGACCCTGGCACCAGGGAGGCAACATACCATCCTGGAGTCTCTTTCACGTCCACAGAAGCGCCTATCTGTTCCCCTGACTATAGAGTCCCCTATAACTATTACTCTTCTGCGCTTTGACCCTCCCTTCTGAACATCAGAGCCAGCCGTGGTGCCACTGCTCTGGCCGCTGCTGTTTTCCCCTGATAGGCTATCCCCCCCGACAGTATCCAAAGGGGTATACCTGTTCGAGAGGGGGACATTTCGGCGAGAGAACAGCTGGTGAGTCAGTTTCAGCGGGAGCAGTGCGGAAGTGGTTGCTGGGAGGTAAGTCTGTCCTTTAAAAGCACTTGTCTTTGCAGGGGCAGGCCAGTCGATTTCGGCGGGAGAACAGCTGGTGAGTCAGTTTCAGCGGGAGCAGTGCGGAAGTGGTTACTGGGAGCTAAGTCTGTCCTTTAAAAGCACTTGTCTTTGCAGGGGCAGGCCAGTAGAATTCAGCGTGAGAACAGCTGGTGAGTCAGTTTCAGCGGGAGCTTTGCGGAAGTGGTTGCTGGGAGGTAAGTCTGTCCTTTAAAAGCACTTGTCTTTACAGGGGCAGGCCAGTCGATTTCGGCGCGAGGACAGCTGGTGAGTCAGTTTTAGCGGGAGCAGTGCGGAAGTGGTTGCTGGGAGGTAAGTCTGTCCTTTAAAAGCACTTGTCTTTGCAGGGGCAGGCCAGTCGGTTTCGGCGGGAAAACAGCTGGTGAGTCAGTTTCAGCGGGAGCAGCGCGGAAGTGGTTGCTGGGAGGTAAGTCTGTCCTTTAAAAGCACTTGTCTTTGCAGGGGCAGGCCAGTCGATTTCGGCGGGAGAACAGCTGGTGAGTCAGTTTCAGCGGGAGCAGTGCGGAAGTGGTTGCTGGGAGGTAAGTCTGTCCTTTAAAAGCACTTGTCTTTGCAGGGGCAGGCCAGTCGATTTCGGCGGGAGAACAGTTGGTGAGTCAGTTTCAGCGGGAGCAGTGCGGAAGTGGTTGCTGGGAGGTAAGTCTGTCCTTCAAAAGCACGTGTCTTTGCAGGGGCAGGCCAGTCGATTTCGGCGAGAGAACAGCTGGTGAGTCAGTTTCAGCGGGAGCAGTGCGGAAGTGGTTGCTGGGAGGTAAGTCTGTCCTTTAAAAGCACTTGTCTTTGCAGGGGCAGGCCAGTCGATTTCGGCGTGAGAACAGCTGGTGAGTCAATTTCAGCGGGAGCAGTGCGGAAGTCGTTGCTGGGAGGTAAGCCTGTCCTTTAAAAGCACTTGTCTTTGCAGGGGCAGGCCAGTCGATTTCGGCGTGAGAACAGCTGGTGAGTCAGTTTCAGCGGGAGCAGTGCGGAAGTGGTTGCTGGGAGGTAAGTCTGTCCTTGAAAAGCAATTGTCTTTGCAGGTGCAGGCCAGTCGATTTCGGCGTCAGAACAGCCGGTGAGTCAGTTTTAGCGGGAGCAGTGCGGAAGTGGTTGCTGGGAGGTAAGTCTGTCCTTTAAAAGCACTTGTCTTTGCAGGGGCAGGCCAGTCGATTTCAGCGTGAAAACAGCTGGTGTGTCAGTTTCAGCGGGAGCAGTGCGGAAGTGGTTGCTGGGAGGTAAGTCTGTCCTTTAAAAGCACTTGTCTTTGCAGGGGCAGGCCAGTCGATTTCGGCGTGAGAACAGCTGGTGAGTCAGTTTCAGCGGGAGCAGTGCGGAAGTGGTTGCTGGGAGGTAAGTCTGTCCTTCAAAAGCACGTGTCTTTGCAGGGGCAGGCCAGTCGATTTCGGCGAGAGAACAGCTGGTGAGTCAGTTTCAGCGGGAGCAGTGCGGAAGTGGTTGCTGGGAGGTAAGTCTGTCCTTTAAAAGCACTTGTCTTTGCAGGGGCAGGCCAGTCGATTTCGGCGTGAGAACAGCTGGTGAGTCAATTTCAGCGGGAGCAGTGCGGAAGTCGTTGCTGGGAGGTAAGCCTGTCCTTTAAAAGCACTTGTCTTTGCAGGGGCAGGCCAGTCGATTTCGGCGTGAGAACAGCTGGTGAGTCAGTTTCAGCGGGAGCAGTGCGGAAGTGGTTGCTGGGAGGTAAGTCTGTCCTTGAAAAGCAATTGTCTTTGCAGGTGCAGGCCAGTCGATTTCGGCGTCAGAACAGCCGGTGAGTCAGTTTTAGCGGGAGCAGTGCGGAAGTGGTTGCTGGGAGGTAAGTCTGTCCTTTAAAAGCACTTGTCTTTGCAGGGGCAGGCCAGTCGATTTCAGCGTGAAAACAGCTGGTGTGTCAGTTTCAGCGGGAGCAGTGCGGAAGTGGTTGCTGGGAGGTAAGTCTGTCCTTTAAAAGCACTTGTCTTTGCAGGGGCAGGCCTGTCGATTTCAGCGTCAGAACAGCTGGTGAGTCAGTTTCACGGGAGCAGTGCGGAAGTGGTTGTTGGGAGGTAAGTCTGTCCTTTAAAAGCACTTGTCTTTGCAGGGGCAGGCCAGTCGATTTCGGCGGGAGAACAGCTGGTGAGTCAGTTTCAGCGGGAGCAGTGCGGAAGTGGTTGCTGGGAGGTAAGTCTGTCCTTCAAAAGCACGTGTCTTTGCAGGGGCAGGCCAGTCGATTTCGGCGAGAGAACAGCTGGTGAGTCAGTTTCAGCGGGAGCAGTGCGGAAGTGGTTGCTGGGAGGTAAGTCTGTCCTTTAAAAGCACTTGTCTTTGCAGGGGCAGGCCAGTCGATTTCGGCGTGAGAACAGCTGGTGAGTCAATTTCAGCGGGAGCAGTGCGGAAGTCGTTGCTGGGAGGTAAGCCTGTCCTTTAAAAGCACTTGTCTTTGCAGGGGCAGGCCAGTCGATTTCGGCGTGAGAACAGCTGGTGAGTCAGTTTCAGCGGGAGCAGTGCGGAAGTGGTTGCTGGGAGGTAAGTCTGTCCTTGAAAAGCAATTGTCTTTGCAGGTGCAGGCCAGTCGATTTCGGCGTCAGAACAGCCGGTGAGTCAGTTTTAGCGGGAGCAGTGCGGAAGTGGTTGCTGGGAGGTAAGTCTGTCCTTTAAAAGCACTTGTCTTTGCAGGGGCAGGCCAGTCGATTTCAGCGTGAAAACAGCTGGTGTGTCAGTTTCAGCGGGAGCAGTGCGGAAGTGGTTGCTGGGAGGTAAGTCTGTCCTTTAAAAGCACTTGTCTTTGCAGGGGCAGGCCAGTCGATTTCGGCGTGAGAACAGCTGGTGAGTCAGTTTCAGCGGGAGCAGTGCGGAAGTGGTTGCTGGGAGGTAAGTCTGTCCTTTAAAAGGACTTGTCTTTGCAGGGGCAGGCCAGTCGATTTCGGCGGGAGAACAGCTGGTGAGTCAGTTTCAGCGGGAGCAGTGCGGAAGTGGTTGCTGGGAGGTAAGTCTGTCCTTTAAAAGCACTTGTCTTTGCAGGGGCAGGCCAGTCGATTTCGGCGGGAGAACAGCTGGTGAGTCAGTTTCTGCGGGAGCAGTGCGGAAGTGGTTGCTGGGAGGTAATTCTGTCCTTTAAAAGCACTTGTCTTTGCAGGGGCAGGCCAGTCGATTGCGGCGGGAGAACAGCTGTTGAGTCAGTTTCAGCGGGAGCAGTGCGGAAGTGGTTGCTGGGAGGTAAGTCTGTCCTTTAAAAGCACTTGTCTTTGCAGGGGCAGGCCAGTCGATTTCGGCGTGAGAACAGCTGGTGAGTCAGTTTCAGCGGGAGCAGTGCGGAAGTGGTTGTTGGGAGGTAAGTCTGTCCTTTAAAAGGACTTGTCTTTGCAGGGGCAGGCCAGTCGACTTCGGCGGGAGAACAGCTGGTGAGTCAGTTTCAGCGGGAGCAGTGCGGAAGTGTTTACTGGGAGGTAAGTCTGTCCTTTAAAAGCACTTGTCTTTGCAGGGGCAGGCCAGTCGATTTCGGCGTGAGAACAGCTGGTGAGTCAGCTTCAGCGGGAGCAGTGCGGAAGTGGTTGCTGGGAGGTAAGTCTGTCCTTTAAAAGCACTTGTCTTTGCAGAGGCAGGCCAGTCGATTTCGGCGTGAGAACAGCTGGTGAGTCAGTTTCAGCGGGAACAGTGCGGAAGTGGTTGCTGGGAGGTAATTCTGTCCTTTAAAAGCACTTGTCTTTGCAGGGGCAGGCCAGTCGATTTCGGCGGGAGAACAGCTGGTGAGTCAGTTTCAGCGGGAGCAGTGCGGAAGTGGTTGCTGGGAGATAAGTCTGTCCTTTAAAAGCACTTGTCTTTGCAGGGGCAGGCCAGTCGATTTCGACGTGAGAACAGCTGGTGAGTCAATTTCAGCGGGAGCAGTGCGGAAGTGGTTGCTGGGAGGTAAGTCCGTCCTTTAAAAGCACTTGTCTTTGCAGGGGCAGTCCAGTCGATTTCGGCGGGAGAACAGCTGGTGAGTCAGTTTCAGCGGGAGCAGTGCGGAAGTGGTTGCTGGGCGGTAAGTCTGTCCTTTAAAAGCACTTGTCTTTGCAGGGGCAGGCCAGTCGATTTCGGCGGGAGAACAGCTGGTGCGTCAGTTTCCGCGGGAGCAGTGCGGAAGTGGTTGCTGGGAGGTAATTCTGTCCTTTAAAAGCACTTGTCTTTGCAGGGGCAGGCCAGTCGATTTCGGCGAGAGAACAGCTGGTGAGTCAGTTTCAGCGGGAGCAGTGCGGAAGTGGTTACTGGGAGGTAAGTCTGTCCTTTAAAAGCACTTGTCTTTACAGGGGCAGGCCAGTGGATTTCAGCGTGAGAACAACTGGTGAGTCAGTTTCAGCGGGAGCAGTGCGGAAGTGGTTGCTGGGAGGTAAGTCTGTCCTTTAAAAGCACTTGTCTTTGCAGGGGCAGGCCAGTCGATTTCGGCGTGAGAACAGCTGGTGAGTCAGTTTCAGCGGGAGCAGTGCGGAAGTGGTTTCTGGGAGGTAAGTATGTCCTTTAAAAGCACTTGTCTTTGCAGGGGCAGGCCAGTCGATTTCGGCGTGAGAACAGCTGGTGAGTCAGTTTCAGCGGGAGCAGTGCGCAAGTGGTTGCTGGGAGTTAAGTCTGTCCTTGAAAAGCACTTGTCTTTGCAGGGGCAGGCCAGTTGAATTCGGCGAGAGAACAGCTGGTGGGTCAGTTTCAGCGGGAGCAGTGCGGAAGTGGTTGCTGGGAGGTAAGTCTGTCCTTTAAAAGCACTTGTCTTTGCAGGGGCAGGCCAGTCGATTTCGGCGGAAGAACAGCTGGTGAGTCAGTTTCAGCGGGAGCAGTGCGGAAGTGGTAACTGGGAGGTAAGTCTGTCCTTTAAAAGCACTTGTCTTTGCAGGGGCAGGCCAGTCGATTTCAGCGTGAGAACAGCTGGTGAGTCAGTTTCAGCGGGAGCTGTGCGGAAGTGGTTGCTGGGAGGTAAGTCTGTCCTTTAAAAGCACTTGTCTTTGCAGGGGCAGGCCAGTCGATTTCGGCGTGAGAACAGCTGGTGAGTCAGTTTTAGCGGGAGCAGTGCGGAAGTGGTTGCTGGGAGGTAAGTCTGTCCTTCAAAAGCACTTGTCTTTGCAAAGGCAGGCCAGTCGATTTCGGCGAGAGAACAGCTGGTGAGTCAGTTTCAGCGGGAGCAGTGCGGAAGTGGTTGCTGGGAGGTAAGTCTGTCCTTTAAAAGCACTTGTCTTTGCAGGGGCAGGCCAGTCGATTTCGGCGGGAGATCAGCTGGTGAGTCAGTTTCAGCGGCAGCAGTGCGGAAGTGGTTACTCGGAGGTAAGTCTGTCCTTTAAACGCACTTGTCTTTGCAGGGGCAGGCCAGTCGAATTCAGCGTGAGAAAGGCTGGTGAGTCAGTTTCAGCGGGAGCAGTGCGGAAGAGGTTTCTGGGAGGTAAGTCTGTCCTTTAAAAGCACCTGTCTTTGCAGGGGCAGGCCAGTCGATTTCGACGTGAGAACAGCTGGTGAGTCAGTTTAAGCGGGAGCAGTGCGGAAGTGGTTGCTGGGAGGTAAGTCTGTCCTTTAAAAGCACTTGTCTTTGCAGGGGCAGGCCAGTCGAATTCGGCGTGAGAACAGCTGGTGAGTCAGTTTCAGCGGGAGCAGTGCGGAAGTGGTTGCTGGGAGGTAAGTATGTCCTTTAAAAGCACTTGTCTTTGCAGGGGCAGGCCAGTCGATTTCGGCGGGAGAACAGCTGGTGAGTCAGTTTCAGTGGGAGCAGTGCGGAAGTGGTTGCTGGGAGATAAGTCTGTCCTTTAAAAGCACTTGTCTTTGCAGGGCAGGCCAGTCGATTTCGGCTTGAGAACAGCTGGTGAGTCAGTTTCAGCGGGAGCAGTGCGGAAGTGGTTGCTGGGAGGTAAGTCTGTCCTTTAAAAGCACTTGTCTTTGCAGGGGCAGGCCAGTCGATTTCGGCGGGAGAACAGCTTGTGAGTCAGTTGCAGCGGGAGGAGTGCGGAAGTGGTTGCTGGGAGGTAATTCTGTCCTTTAAAAGCACTTGTCTTTGCAGGGGCAGGCCAGTCGATTTCGGCGGGAGAACAGCTGGTGAGTCAGTTTCAGCGGGAGCAGTGCGGAAGTGGTTGCTGGGAGGTAAGTCTGTCCTTTAAAAGCACTTGTGTTTGCAGGGGCAGGCCTGTCGATTTCAGCGTGAGAACAGCTGGTGAGTCAGTTTCAGCGGGAGCAGTGCGGAAGTGGTTGTTGGGAGGTAAGTCTGTCCTTTAAAAGCACTTGTCTTTGCAGGGGCAGGCCAGTCGATTTCGGCGGGAGAACAGCTGGTGAGTCAATTTCAGCGGGAGCAGTGCGGAAGTGGTTGCAGGGAGGTAAGTCTGTCCTTTAAAAGCACTTGTCTTTGCAGGTGCAGGCCTGTCGATTTCGGCGTGAGAACAGCTGGTGAGTCAGTTTCAGCGGGAGCAGTGCGGAAGTGGTTGCTGGGAGGTAAGTCTGTCCTTTAAAAGCACTTGTCTTTGCAGGGGCAGGCCAGTCGATTTCGGCGTGAGAACAGCTGGTGAGTCAGTTTCAGCGGGAGCAGTGCGGAAGTGGTTGCTGGGAGGTAAGTCTGTCCTTCAAAAGCACGTGTCTTTGCAGGGGCAGGCCAGTCGATTTCCGCGGGAGAACAGCTGGTGAGTCAGTTTCAGCGGGAGCAGTGCGGAAGTGGTTACTGGGAGGTAAGTCTGTCCTTTAAAAGCACTTGTCTTTGCAGGGGCAGGCCAGTCGATTTCAGCGTGAGAACAGCTGGTGAGTCAGGTTCAGCGGGAGCAGTGCGGAAGTGGTTGCTGGGAGGTAAGTCTGTCCTTTAAAAGCACTTGTCTTTGCAGGGGCAGGCCAGTCGATTTCGACGTGAGAACAGCTGGTGAGTCAGTTTAAGCGGGAGCAGTGCGGAAGTGGTTGCTGGGAGGTAAGTCTGTCCTTTAAAAGCACTTGTCTTTGCAGGGGCAGGCCAGTCGATTTCGGCGGGAGAACAGCTGGTGAGAGTCAGTTTTAGCGGGAGCAGTGCGGAAGTGGTTACTGGGAGGTAAGTCTTTCCTTTAAAAGCACTTGTCTTTGCAGGGGCAGGCCAGTCGATTTCAGCGTGAGAACAGCTGGTGAGCCAGTTTCAGCGGGAGCAGTGCGGAAGTGGTTGCTGGGAGGTAAGTCTGTCCTTTAAAAGCACTTGTCTTTGCAGGGGCAGGCCAGTCGATTTCGGCGTGAGAACAGCTGGTGAGTCAGTTTCAGCTGGAGCAGTGCGGAAGTGGTTGCTGGGAGGTAAGAGTAATAGTAATAGGGGACTCTATAGTCAGGGGCACAGATAGGTGCTTCTGTGGACGTGAAAGAGACTCCAGGATGGTATGTTGCCTCCCTGGTGCCAGGGTCCAGGATGTCTCCGAACGGGTAGAGGGAATCCTGAAGGGGGAGGGCAAACAGGCAGAGGTCGTTGTACATATTGGTACTAACGACATAGGCAGGAAGGGGCATGAGGTCCTGCAGCAGGAGTTCAGGGAGCTAGGCAGAAAGTTAAAAGACAGGACCTCGAGGGTTGTAATCTCCGGATTACTCCCTGTGCCACGTGCCAGTGAGGCTAGAAATAGGAAGATAGAGCAGACAAACACGTGGCTAAACAGCTGGTGTAGGAGGGAGGGTTTCTGTTATCTGGACCACTGGGAGCTCTTCCGGGGCAGGTGTGACCTGTATAAGATGGACGGGTTGCATCTAAACCGGAGAGGCATAAATATCCTGGCCGCGAGGTTTGCTAGTGTCACACGGGAGGGTTTAAACTAGTATGGCAGGGGGGTGGGCACGGGAGCAATTGGTCAGAAGGTGAGAGCATTGAGGGAGAACTAGGGAATAGGGACAGTGTGGCTCTGAGGCAGAGCAGACGGGGAGAAGTTGCTGAACACAGTGGGTCTGGTGGCCTGAAGTGCATATGTTTTAATGCAAGGAGCATTACGGGTAAGGCAGATGAACTTAGAGCTTGGATTACTACTTGGAACTATGATGTTGTTGCCATTACAGAGACCTGGTTGAGGGAAGGGCAGGATTGGCAGCTAAACGTTCCAGGATTTAGATGTTTCAGGCGGGATAGAGGGGGATGTAAAAGGGGAGGCGGAGTTGCGCTACTTGTTCAGGAGAGTATCACAGCTATACAGCGAGAGGACACCTCAGAGGGCAGTGAGGCTATATGGGTAGAGATCAGGAATAAGAAGGGTGCAGTCACAATGTTGGGGGTATACTACAGGCCTCCCAACAGCCAGCGGGAGATAGAGGAGCAGATAGGTAGACAGATTTTGGAAAAGAGTAAAAACAACAGGGTTGTGGTGATGGGAGACTTCAACTTCCCCAATATTGACTGGGACTCACTTAGTGCCAGGGGCTTAGACGGGGCAGAGTTTGTAAGGAGCATCCAGGAGGGCTTCTTAAAACAATATGTAAACAGTCCAACTAGGGAAGGGGCGGTACTGGACCTGGTATTGGGGAATGAGCCCGGCCAGGTGGTAGATGTTTCAGTAGGGGAGCATTTCGGTAACAGTGACCACAATTCAGTAAGTTTTAAAGTACTGGTGGACAAGGATAAGAGTGGTCCGAGGATGAATGTGCTAAATTGGGGGAAGGCTAATTATAACAATATTAGGCGGGAACTGAAGAACATAGATTGGGGGCGGATGTTTGAGGGCAAATCAACATCTGACATGTGGGAGGCTTTCAAGTGTCAGTTGAAAGGAATACAGGACAGGCATGTTCCTGTGAGGAAGAAAGATAAATACGGCAATTTTCGGGAACCTTGGATGACGAGTGATATTGTAGGCCTCGTCAAAAAGAAAAAGGAGGCATTTGTCAGGGCTAAAAGGCTGGGAACAGACGAAGCCTGTGTGGCATATAAGGAAAGTAGGAAGGAACTTAAGCAAGGAGTCAGGAGGGCTAGAAGGGGTCATGAAAAGGCATTGGCAAATAGGGTTAAGGAAAATCCCAAGGCTTTTTACACTTACATAAAAATCAAGAGGGTAGCCAGGGAAAGGGTTGGCCCACTGAAAGATAGGCAAGGGAATCTATGTGTGGAGCCAGAGGAAATGGGCGAGGTACTAAATGAATACTTTGCATCAGTATTCACCAAAGAGAAGGAATTGGTAGATGTTGAGTCTGGAGAAGGGGGTGTAGATAGCCTGGGTCACATTGTGATCCAAAAAGACGAGGTGTTGGGTGTCTTAAAAAATATTAAGGTAGATATGTCCCCAGGGCCGGATGGGATCTACCCCAGAATACTGAAGGAGGCTGGAGAGGAAATTGCTGAGGCCTTGACAGAAATCTTTGGATCCTCGCTGTCTTCAGGGGATGTCCCGGAGGACTGGAGAATAGCCAATGTTGTTCCTCTGTTTAAGAAGGGTGGCAGGGATAATCCCGGGAACTACAGGCCGGTGAGCCTTACTTCAGTGGTAGGGAAATTACTGGAGAGAATTCTTCGAGACAGGATCTACTCCCATTTGGAAGCAAATGGACGTATTAGTGAGAGGCAGCACGGTTTTGTGAAGGGGAGGTCGTGTCTCACCAACTTGATAGAGTTTTTCGAGGAGGTCACTAAGATGATTGATGCAGATAGGGCAGTAGATGTTGTCTATATGGACTTCAGTAAGGCCTTTGACAAGGTCCCTCATGGTAGACTAGTACAAAAGGTGAAGTCACACGGGATCAGGGGTGAACTGGCAAGGTGGATACAGAACTGGCTAGGCCATAGAAGGCAGAGGGTAGCAATGGAGGGATGCTTTTCTAATTGGAGGGCTGTGACCAGTGGTGTTCCACAGGGATCAGTGCTGGGACCTTTGCTCTTTGTAGTATATATAAATGATTTGGAGGAAAATGTAACTGGTCTGATTAGTAAGTTTGCAGACGACACAAAGGTTGGTGGAATTGCGGATAGCGATGAGGACTGTCTGAGGATACAGCAGGATTTAGATTGTCTGGAGACTTGGGCGAAGAGATGGCAGATGGAGTTTAACCTGGACAAATGTGAGGTAATGCATTTTGGAAGGGCTAATGCAGGTAGGGAATATACAGTGAATGGTAGAACCCTCAAGAGTATTGAAAGTCAAAGAGATCTAGGAGTACAGGTCCACAGATCACTGAAAGGGGCTACACAGGTGGAGAAGGTAGTCAAGAAGGCATACGGCATGCTTGCCTTCATTGGCCGGGGCATTGAGTATAAGAATTGGCAAGTCATGTTGCAGCTGTATAGAACCTTAGTTAGGCCACACTTGGAGTATAGTGTTCAATTCTGGTCGCCACACTACCAGAAGAATGTGGAGGCTTTAGAGAGGGTGCAGAAGAGATTTACCAGAATGTTGCCTGGTATGGAGGGCATAAGCTATGAGGAGCGATTGAATAAACTCGGTTTGTTCTCACTGGAACGAAGGAGGTTGAGGGGCGACCTGATAGAGGTATACAAAATTATGAGGGGCATAGACAGAGTGGATAGTCAGAGGCTTTTCCCCACGGTAGAGGGGTCAATTACTAGGGGGCATAGGTTTAAGGTGAGAGGGGCAAAGTTTAGAGTAGATGTACGAGGCAAGTTTTTTACGCAGAGGGTAGTGGGTGCCTGGAACTCACTACCGGAGGAGGTAGTGGAAGCAGGGACGATAGGGACATTTAAGGGGCATCTTGACAAATATATGAATAGGATGGGAATAGAAGGATACGGACCCAGGAAGTGTAGAAGATTGTAGTTTAGTCGGGCAGTATGGTCGGCACGGGCTTGGAGGGCCGAAGGGCCTGTTCCTGTTCTGTACATTTCTTTGTTTGTAAGTATGTCCTTTAAAAGCACTTGTCTTTGCAGGGGCAGGCCAGTCGATTTCGGCGTGAGAACAGCTGGTGAGTCAGTTTCAGCGGGAGCAGTGCGGAAGTGGTTTCTGGGAGGTAAGTCTGTCCTTTAAAAGAACTTGTCTTTGCAGGGGCAGGCCAGTCGATTTCGGCGGGAGAACAGCTGGTGAGTCATTTTCAGCGGGAGCAGTGCGGAAGTGGTTGCTGGGAGGTAAGTCTGTCCTTTAAAAGCACTTGTCTTTGCAGGGGCAGGCCAGTCGATTTCGGCGTGAGAACAGCTGGTGAGTCAGTTTCAGCGGGAGCAGTGCGGAAGTGGTTGCTGGGAGGTAAGTCTGTCCTTTAAAAGCACTTGCCTTTGCAGGAGCAGGCCACTCGATTTCGGCGGCTGAACAGGTGGTGAGTCAGTTTCAGCGGGAGCAGTGCGGAAGTGGTTACTAGGAGGTAAGTCTGTCCTTTAAAAGCACTTGTCTTTGCAGGGGCAGGCCAGTCGATTTCGGCGTGAGAACAGCTGGTGAGTCAGTTTCAGCGGGAGCAGTGCGGAAGTGGTTGCTGGGAGGTAAGTCTGTCCTTTAAAAGCACTTGTCTTTGCAGGGGCAGGCCTGTCGATTTCGGCGGGAGAACAGCTGTTGAGTCAGTTTCAGCGGGAGCAGTGCGGAAGTCATTGCTGGGAGGTACGTCTATCCTTTAAAAGCACTTGTCTTTGCAGGGGCAGGCCAGTCGATTTCGGCGTGAGAACAGCTGGTGTGTCAGTTTCAGCGGGAGCAGTGCGGAAGTGGTTGCTGGGAGGTACGTCTGTCCTTTAAAAGCACTTGTCTTTGCAGGGGCAGGCCAGTCGATTTCAGCGTGAGAACAGCTGGTGAGTCAGTTTCAGCGGGAGCAGTGCGGAATTGGTTGCTGGGAGGTAAGTCTGTCCTTTAAAAGCACTTGTGTTTGCAGGGGCAGGCCAGTCGAATTCGGCGTGAGAACAGCTGGTGAGTCAGTTTCAGCGGGAGCAGTGCGGAAGTGGTTGCTGGGAGGTAAGTCTGTCCTTTAAAAGCACTTGTCTTTGCAGGGGCAGGCCAGTCGATTTCGGCGTGAGAACAGCTGGTGAGTCAGTTTCAGCGGGAGCAGTGCGGAAGTGGTTGCTGGGGGGTAAGTCTGTCCTTTAAAAGCACTTGCCTTTGCAGGGGCAGGCCAGTCGATTTCGGCGTCAGAACAGCTTGTGAGTCAGTTTTAGCGGGAGCAGTGCGGAAGTGGTTGCTGGGAGGTAAGTCTGTCCTTTAAAAGCACTTGTCTTTGCAGGGGCAGGCCAGTCGATTTCGGCGTGAGAACAGCTGGTGAGTCAGTTCCAGCGGGAGCAGTGCGGAAGTGGTTACTGGGAGGTAAGTCTGTCCTTTTAAAGCACTTGTCTTTGCAGGGGCAGGCCAGTCGATTTCAGCGTGAGAACAGCTGGTGAGTCAGTTTCAGCGGAAGCAGTGCGGAAGTGGTTGCTGGGAGGTAAGTCTGTCCTTTAAAAGCACTTGTCTTTGCAGGGACAGGCTAGTCGCTTTCGGCGTGAGAACAGCTGGTGAGTCACTTTCAGCGGGAGCAGTGCGGGAGTGGTTGCTGGGAGGTAAGTCTGTCCTTTAAAAGCACTTGTCTTTGCAGGGGCAGGCCAGTCGATTTCGGCGGGAGAACAGCTGGTGAGTCAGTTTCGTCGGGAGCAGTGCGGAAGTGTTTACTGGGAGGTAAGTCTGTCCTTTAAATGCACTTGTCTTTGCAGGGGCAGGCCAGTCGATTTCAGCGTGAGAACAGCTGGTCAGTTAGTTTCAGCGAGAGCAGTGCGGAAGTGGTTGCTGGGAGGTAAGTCAGTCCTTTAAAAGCACTTGTCTTTGAGGGGCAGGCCAGTCGATTTCGGCGTGAGAACAGCTGGTGAGTCAGTTTCAGCGGGAGCAGTGCGGAAGTGGTTGCTGGGAGGTAAGTCTGTTCTTTAAAAGCACTTGTCTTTGCAGGGGCTGGCCAGTCGATTTCGGCGGGAGAACAGCTGGTGAGTCAGTTTCAGCGGGAGCAGTGCGGAAGTGGTTACTTGGAGGTAAGTCTGTCCTTTAAAAGCACTTGTCTTTGCAGGGGCAGGCCAGTCGATTTAAGCGTGAGAACAGCTGGTTAGTCAGTTTCAGCGGGAGCACTGCGGAAGTGGTTGCTGGGAGGCATGTCTGTCCTTTAAAAGCACTTGTCTTTGTAGGGGCAGGCCAGTCGATTTCGAAGTGAGAACTGCTGGTGAGTCAGTTTCAGCGGTAGCAGTGCGGAAGTGGTTGCTGGGAGGAAAGTCTGTCCTTTAAAAGCACTTGTCTTTGCAGGGGCAGGCCAGTCGATTTCGGCGGGAGAACAGCTGGTGAGTCAGTTTCAGCGGGAGCAGTGCGGAAGTGGTTGCTGGGAGGTAAGTCTGTCCTTTCAAAGCACTTGTCTTTGCAGTCGCAGGCCAGTCGATTTCGGCGTGAGAACAGCTGGTGAGTCAGTTTCAGCGGGAGCAGTACGGACGTGGTTGCTGGGAGGTAAGTCTGTCCTTTGAAAGCACTTGTCTTTGCAGGGGCAGGCCAGTCGATTTCGGCTGGAGAACAGCTGGTGAGTCAGTTTCAGCGGGAGCAGTGCGGAAGTGGTTGCTGGGAGGTAAGTCTGTCCTTTAAAAACAGTTGTCTTTGCAGGGGCAGGCAAGTCGATTTCGGCGAGAGAACAGCTGGTGAGTCAGTTTCTGCGGGAGCAGTGGGGAAGTGGTTGCTGGGAGGTAATTCTGTCCTTTAAAAGCACTTGTCTTTGCAGGGGCAGGCCAGTCGATTTCGGCGGGAGAACAGCTGGTGAGTCAGTTTCAGCGGGAGCAGTGCGGAAGTGGCTACTGGGAGGTAAGTCTGTCCTTTAAAAGCACTTGTCTTTGCTGGGGCAGGCCAGTCGATTTCAGCGTGAGAACAGCTGGTGAGTCTGTTTCAGCGGAAGCAGTGCGGAAGTGGTTGCTGGGAGGCAAGTCTGTCCTTTAAAAGCACTTGTCTTTGCAGGGGCAGGCCAGTCGATTTCGACGTGAGAACAGCTGGTGAGTCAGTTTCAGCGGGAGCAGTGCGGATGTGGTTGCTGGGAGGTAAGTCTTTCCTTTAAAAGCACTTGTCTTTGCAGGGGCAGGCCAGTCGATTTCGGCGGGAGAACAGCTGGAGTGTCAGTTTCAGCGGGAGCAGTGCGGAATTGGTTACTGGGAGGTAAGTCTGTCCTTTAAAAGCACTTGTCTTTGCAGGGGCAGGCCAGTCGAATTCGGCGTGAGAACAGCTGGTGAGTCAGTTTCAGCGGGAGCTGTGCGGAAGTGGTTGCTGGGAGGTAAGTCTGTCCTTTAAAAGGACTTGTCTTTGCAGGGGCAGGCCAGTCGATTTCGGCGGGAGAGCAGCTGGTGAGTCAGTTTCAGCGGGAGCAGTGCGGAAGTGGTTGCTGTGAGGGAAGTCTGTCCTTTAAAAGCACTTGTCTTTGCAGGGACAGGCCAGTCGATTTCGGCGTGAGAACAGCTGGTGAGTCAGTTTAAGCGGGAGCAGTGCGGAAGTGGTTTCTGGGAGGTAAGTATGTCCTTTAAAAGCACTTGTCTTTGCAGGGGCAGGCCAGTCGATTTCGGCGTGAGAACAGCTGGTGAGTCAGTTTCAGCGGGAGCAGTGCGCAAGTGGTTGCTGGGAGTTAAGTCTGTCCTTGAAAAGCACTTGTCTTTGCAGGGGCAGGCCAGTTGAATTCGGCGAGAGAACAGCTGGTGGGTCAGTTTCAGCGGGAGCAGTGCGGAAGTGGTTGCTGGGAGGTAAGTCTGTCCTTTAAAAGCACTTGTCTTTGCAGGGGCAGGCCAGTCGATTTCGGCGGGAGAACAGCTGGTGAGTCAGTTTCAGCGGGAGCAGTGCGGAAGTGGTTACTGGGAGGTAAGTCTGTCCTTTAAAAGCACTTGTCTTTGCAGGGGCAGGCCAGTCGATTTCAGCGTGAGAACAGCTGGTGAGTCAGTTTCAGCGGGAGCTGTGCGGAAGTGGTTGCTGGGAGGTAAGTCTGTCCTTTAAAAGCACTTGTCTTTGCAGGGGCAGGCCAGTCGATTTCGGCGTGAGAACAGCTGGTGAGTCAGTTTTAGCGGGAGCAGTGCGGAAGTGGTTGCTGGGAGGTAGGTCTGTCCTTCAAAAGCACTTGTCTTTGTAAAGGCAGGCCAGTCGATTTCGGCGAGAGAACAGCTGGTGAGTCAGTTTCAGCGGGAGCAGTGCGGAAGTGGTTGCTGGGAGGTAAGTCTGTCCTTTAAAAGCACTTGTCTTTGCAGGGGCAGGCCAGTCGATTTCGGCGGGAGATCAGCTGGTGAGTCAGTTTCAGCGGCACCAGTGCGGAAGTGGTTACTCGGAGGTAAGTCTGTCCTTTAAACGCACTTGTCTTTGCAGGGGCAGGCCAGTCGAATTCAGCGTGAGAACGGCTGGTGAGTCAGTTTCAGCGGGAGCAGTGCGGAAGAGGTTTCTGGGAGGTAAGTCTGTCCTTTAAAAGCACCTGTCTTTGCAGGGGCAGGCCAGTCGATTTCGACGTGAGAACAGCTGGTGAGTCAGTTTAAGCGGGAGCAGTGCGGAAGTGGTTGCTGGGAGGTAAGTCTTTCCTTTAAAAGCACTTGTCTTTGCAGGGGCAGGCCAGTCGATTTCGGCGGGAGAACAGCTGGTGAGGCAGTTTCAGCGGGAGCAGTGCGGAAGTGGTTACTGGGAGGTAAGTCTGTCCTTTAAACGCACTTGTCTTTGCAGGGGCAGGCCAGTCGAATTCAGCGTGAGAACGGCTGGTGAGTCAGTTTCAGCGGGAGCAGTGCGGAAGGGGTTTCTGGGAGGTAAGTCTGTCCTTTAAAAGCACCTGTCTTTGCAGGGGCAGGCCAGTCGATTTCGACGTGAGAACAGCAGGTGAGTCAGTTTAAGCGGGAGCAGTGCGGAAGTGGTTGCTGGGAGGTAAGTCTGTCCTTTAAAAGCACTTGTCTTTGCAGGGGCAGGCCAGTCGATTTCGGCGTGAGAACAGCTGGTGAGTCAGTTTCAGCGGGAGCAGTGCGGAAGTGGTTGCTGGGAGGTAAGTATGTCCTTTAAAAGCACTTGTCTTTGCAGGGGCAGGCCAGTCGATTTCGGCGGGAGAACAGCTGGTGAGTCAGTTTCAGTGGGAGCAGTGCGGAAGTGGTTGCTGGGAGATAAGTCTGTCCTTTAAAAGCACTTGTCTTTGCAGGGCAGGCCAGTCGATTTCGGCTTGAGAACAGCTGGTGAGTCAGTTTCAGCGGGAGCAGTGCGGAAGTGGTTGCTGGGAGGTAAGTCTGTCCTTTAAAAGCACTTGTCTTTGCAGGGGCAGGCCAGTCGATTTCGGCGGGAGAACAGCTTGTGAGTCAGTTGCAGCGGGAGGAGTGCGGAAGTGGTTGCTGGGAGGTAATTCTGTCCTTTAAAAGCACTTGTCTTTGCAGGGGCAGGCCAGTCGATTTCGGCGGGAGAACAGCTGGTGAGTCAGTTTCAGCGGGAGCAGTGCGGAAGTGGTTGCTGGGAGGTAAGTCTGTCCTTTAAAAGCACTTGTGTTTGCAGGGGCAGGCCTGTCGATTTCAGCGTGAGAACAGCTGGTGAGTCAGTTTCAGCGGGAGCAGTGCGGAAGTGGTTGTTGGGAGGTAAGTCTGTCCTTTAAAAGCACTTGTCTTTGCAGGGGCAGGCCAGTCGATTTCGGCGGGAGAACAGCTGGTGAGTCAATTTCAGCGGGAGCAGTGCGGAAGTGGTTGCTGGGAGGTAAGTCTGTCCTTTAAAAGCACTTGTCTTTGCAGGTGCAGGCCTGTCGATTTCGGCGTGAGAACAGCTGGTGAGTCAGTTTCAGCGGGAGCAGTGCGGAAGTGGTTGCTGGGAGGTAAGTCTGTCCTTTAAAAGCACTTGTCTTTGCAGGGGCAGGCCAGTAGATTTCGGCGTGAGAACAGCTGGTGAGTCAGTTTCAGCGGGAGCAGTGCGGAAGTGGTTGCTGGGAGGTAAGTCTGTCCTTCAAAAGCACGTGTCTTTGCAGGGGCAGGCCAGTCGATTTCCGCGGGAGAACAGCTGGTGAGTCAGTTTCAGCGGGAGCAGTGCGGAAGTGGTTACTGGGAGGTAAGTCTGTCCTTTAAAAGCACTTGTCTTTGCAGGGGCAGGCCAGTCGATTTCAGCGTGAGAACAGCTGGTGAGTCAGGTTCAGCGGGAGCAGTGCGGAAGTGGTTGCTGGGAGGTAAGTCTGTCCTTTAAAAGCACTTGTCTTTGCAGGGGCAGGCCAGTCGATTTCGACGTGAGAACAGCTGGTGAGTCAGTTTAAGCGGGAGCAGTGCGGAAGTGGTTGCTGGGAGGTAAGTCTGTCCTTTAAAAGCACTTGTCTTTGCAGGGGCAGGCCAGTCGATTTCGGCGGGAGAACAGCTGGTGAGAGTCAGTTTTAGCGGGAGCAGTGCGGAAGTGGTTACTGGGAGGTAAGTCTTTCCTTTAAAAGCACTTGTCTTTGCAGGGGCAGGCCAGTCGATTTCAGCGTGAGAACAGCTGGTGAGCCAGTTTCAGCGGGAGCAGTGCGGAAGTGGTTGCTGGGAGGTAAGTCTGTCCTTTAAAAGCACTTGTCTTTGCAGGGGCAGGCCAGTCGATTTCGGCGTGAGAACAGCTGGTGAGTCAGTTTCAGCTGGAGCAGTGCGGAATTGGTTGCTGGGAGGTAAGAGTAATAGTAATAGGGGACTCTATAGTCAGGGGCACAGATAGGCGCTTCTGTGGACGTGAAAGAGACTCCAGGATGGTATGTTGCCTCCCTGGTGCCAGGGTCCAGGATGTCTCCGAACGGGTAGAGGGAATCCTGAAGGGGGAGGGCAAACAGGCAGAGGTCGTTGTACATATTGGTACTAACGACATAGGCAGGAAGGGGCATGAGGTCCTGCAGCAGGAGTTCAGGGAGCTAGGCAGAAAGTTAAAAGACAGGACCTCGAGGGTTGTAATCTCCGGATTACTCCCTGTGCCACGTGCCAGTGAGGCTAGAAATAGGAAGATAGAGCAGACAAACACGTGGCTAAACAGCTGGTGTAGGAGGGAGGGTTTCTGTTATCTGGACCACTGGGAGCTCTTCCGGGGCAGGTGTGACCTGTATAAGATGGACGGGTTGCATCTAAACCGGAGAGGCATAAATATCCTGGCCGCGAGGTTTGCTAGTGTCACACGGGAGGGTTTAAACTAGTATGGCAGGGGGGTGGGCACGGGAGCAATAGGTCAGAAGGTGAGAGCATTGAGGGAGAACTAGGGAATAGGGATAGTGTGGCTCTGAGGCAGAGCAGACGGGGAGAAGTTGCTGAACACAGTGGGTCTGGTGGCCTGAAGTGCATATGTTTTAATGCAAGGAGCATTACGGGTAAGGCAGATGAACTTAGAGCTTGGATTACTACTTGGAACTATGATGTTGTTGCCATTACAGAGACCTGGTTGAGGGAAGGGCAGGATTGGCAGCTAAACGTTCCAGGATTTAGATGTTTCAGGCGGAATAGAGGGGGATGTAAAAGGGGAGGCGGAGTTGCGCTACTTGTTCAGGAGAGTATCACAGCTATACAGCGAGAGGACACCTCAGAGGGCAGTGAGGCTATATGGGTAGAGATCAGGAATAAGAAGGGTGCAGTCACAATGTTGGGGGTATACTACAGGCCTCCCAACAGCCAGCGGGAGATAGAGGAGCAGATAGGTAGACAGATTTTGGAAAAGAGTAAAAACAACAGGGTTGTGGTGATGGGAGACTTCAACTTCCCCAATATTGACTGGGACTCACTTAGTGCCAGGGGCTTAGACGGGGCAGAGTTTGTAAGGAGCATCCAGGAGGGCTTCTTAAAACAATATGTAAACAGTCCAACTAGGGAAGGGGCGGTACTGGACCTGGTATTGGGGAATGAGCCCGGCCAGGTGGTAGATGTTTCAGTAGGGGAGCATTTCGGTAACAGTGACCACAATTCAGTAAGTTTTAAAGTACTGGTGGACAAGGATAAGAGTGGTCCGAGGATGAATGTGCTAAATTGGGGGAAGGCTAATTATAACAATATTAGGCGGGAACTGAAGAACATAGATTGGGGGCGGATGTTTGAGGGCAAATCAACATCTGACATGTGGGAGGCTTTCAAGTGTCAGTTGAAAGGAATACAGGACAGGCATGTTCCTGTGAGGAAGAAAGATAAATACGGCAATTTTCGGGAACCTTGGATGACGAGTGATATTGTAGGCCTCGTCAAAAAGAAAAAGGAGGCATTTGTCAGGGCTAAAAGGCTGGGAACAGACGAAGCCTGTGTGGCATATAAGGAAAGTAGGAAGGAACTTAAGCAAGGAGTCAGGAGGGCTAGAAGGGGTCATGAAAAGGCATTGGCAAATAGGGTTAAGGAAAATCCCAAGGCTTTTTACACTTACATAAAAATCAAGAGGGTAGCCAGGGAAAGGGTTGGCCCACTGAAAGATAGGCAAGGGAATCTATGTGTGGAGCCAGAGGAAATGGGCGAGGTACTAAATGAATACTTTGCATCAGTATTCACCAAAGAGAAGGAATTGGTAGATGTTGAGTCTGGAGAAGGGGGTGTAGATAGCCTGGGTCACATTGTGATCCAAAAAGACGAGGTGTTGGGTGTCTTAAAAAATATTAAGGTAGATATGTCCCCAGGGCCGGATGGGATCTACCCCAGAATACTGAAGGAGGCTGGAGAGGAAATTGCTGAGGCCTTGACAGAAATCTTTGGATCCTCGCTGTCTTCAGGGGATGTCCCGGAGGACTGGAGAATAGCCAATGTTGTTCCTCTGTTTAAGAAGGGTGGCAGGGATAATCCCGGGAACTACAGGCCGGTGAGCCTTACTTCAGTGGTAGGGAAATTACTGGAGAGAATTCTTCGAGACAGGATCTACTCCCATTTGGAAGCAAATGGACGTATTAGTGAGAGGCAGCACGGTTTTGTGAAGGGGAGGTCGTGTCTCACCAACTTGATAGAGTTTTTCGAGGAGGTCACTAAGATGATTGATGCAGATAGGGCAGTAGATGTTGTCTATATGGACTTCAGTAAGGCCTTTGACAAGGTCCCTCATGGTAGACTAGTACAAAAGGTGAAGTCACACGGGATCAGGGGTGAACTGGCAAGGTGGATACAGAACTGGCTAGGCCATAGAAGGCAGAGGGTAGCAATGGAGGGATGCTTTTCTAATTGGAGGGCTGTGACCAGTGGTGTTCCACAGGGATCAGTGCTGGGACCTTTGCTCTTTGTAGTATATATAAATGATTTGGAGGAAAATGTAACTGGTCTGATTAGTAAGTTTGCAGACGACACAAAGGTTGGTGGAATTGCGGATAGCGATGAGGACTGTCTGAGGATACAGCAGGATTTAGATTGTCTGGAGACTTGGGCGGAGAGATGGCAGATGGAGTTTAACCTGGACAAATGTGAGGTAATGCATTTTGGAAGGGCTAATGCAGGTAGGGAATATACAGTGAATGGTAGAACCCTCAAGAGTATTGAAAGTCAAAGAGATCTAGGAGTACAGGTCCACAGATCACTGAAAGGGGCTACACAGGTGGAGAAGGTAGTCAAGAAGGCATACGGCATGCTTGCCTTCATTGGCCGGGGCATTGAGTATAAGAATTGGCAAGTCATGTTGCAGCTGTATAGAACCTTAGTTAGGCCACACTTGGAGTATAGTGTTCAATTCTGGTCGCCACACTACCAGAAGAATGTGGAGGCTTTAGAGAGGGTGCAGAAGAGATTTACCAGAATGTTGCCTGGTATGGAGGGCATAAGCTATGAGGAGCGATTGAATAAACTCGGTTTGTTCTCACTGGAACGAAGGAGGTTGAGGGGCGACCTGATAGAGGTATACAAAATTATGAGGGGCATAGACAGAGTGGATAGTCAGAGGCTTTTCCCCACGGTAGAGGGGTCAATTACTAGGGTGCATAGGTTTAAGGTGAGAGGGGCAAAGTTTAGAGTAGATGTACGAGGCAAGTTTTTTACGCAGAGGGTAGTGGGTGCCTGGAACTCACTACCGGAGGAGGTAGTGGAAGCAGGGACGATAGGGACATTTAAGGGGCATCTTGACAAATATATGAATAGGATGGGAATAGAAGGATACGGACCCAGGAAGTGTAGAAGATTGTAGTTTAGTCGGGCAGTATGGTCGGCACGGGCTTGGAGGGCCGAAGGGCCTGTTCCTGTGCTGTACATTTCTTTGTTTGTAAGTATGTCCTTTAAAAGCACTTGTCTTTGCAGGGGCAGGCCAGTCGATTTCGGCGTGAGAACAGCTGGTGAGTCAGTTTCAGCGGGAGCAGTGCGGAAGTGGTTTCTGGGAGGTAAGTCTGTCCTTTAAAAGCACTTGTCTTTGCAGGGGCAGGCCAGTCGATTTCGGCGGGAGAACAGCTGGTGAGTCATTTTCAGCGGGAGCAGTGCGGAAGTGGTTGCTGGGAGGTAAGTCTGTCCTTTAAAAGCACTTGTCTTTGCAGGGGCAGGCCAGTCGATTTCGGCGTGAGAACAGCTGGTGAGTCAGTTTCAGCGGGAGCAGTGCGGAAGTGGTTGCTGGGAGGTAAGTCTGTCCTTTAAAAGCACTTGTCTTTGCAGGAGCAGGCCACTCGATTTCGGCGGCAGAACAGGTGGTGAGTCAGTTTCAGCGGGAGCAGTGCGGAAGTGGTTACTAGGAGGTAAGTCTGTCCTTTAAAAGCACTTGTCTTTGCAGGGGCAGGCCAGTCGATTTCGGCGTGAGAACAGCTGGTGAGTCAGTTTCAGCGGGAGCAGTGCGGAAGTGGTTGCTGGGAGGTAAGTCTGTCCTTTAAAAGCACTTGTCTTTGCAGGGGCAGGCCTGTCAATTTCGGCGGGAGAACAGCTGTTGAGTCAGTTTCAGCGGGAGCAGTGCGGAAGTCATTGCTGGGAGGTACGTCTATCCTTTAAAAGCACTTGTCTTTGCAGGGGCAGGCCAGTCGATTTCGGCGTGAGAACAGCTGGTGTGTCAGTTTCAGCGGGAGCAGTGCGGAAGTGGTTGCTGGGAGGTACGTCTGTCCTTTAAAAGCACTTGTCTTTGCAGGGGCAGGCCAGTCGATTTCAGCGTGAGAACAGCTGGTGAGTCAGTTTCAGCGGGAGCAGTGCGGAAGTGGTTGCTGGGAGGTAAGTCTGTCCTTTAAAAGCACTTGTCTTTGCAGGAGCAGGCCACTCGATTTCGGCGGCAGAACAGGTGGTGAGTCAGTTTCAGCGGGAGCAGTGCGGAAGTGGTTACTAGGAGGTAAGTCTGTCCTTTAAAAGCACTTGTCTTTGCAGGGGCAGGCCAGTCGATTTCGGCGTGAGAACAGCTGGTGAGTCAGTTTCAGCGGGAGCAGTGCGGAAGTGGTTGCTGGGAGGTAAGTCTGTCCTTTAAAAGCACTTGTCTTTGCAGGGGCAGGCCTGTCAATTTCGGCGGGAGAACAGCTGTTGAGTCAGTTTCAGCGGGAGCAGTGCGGAAGTCATTGCTGGGAGGTACGTCTATCCTTTAAAAGCACTTGTCTTTGCAGGGGCAGGCCAGTCGATTTCGGCGTGAGAACAGCTGGTGTGTCAGTTTCAGCGGGAGCAGTGCGGAAGTGGTTGCTGGGAGGTACGTCTGTCCTTTAAAAGCACTTGTCTTTGCAGGGGCAGGCCAGTCGATTTCAGCGTGAGAACAGCTGGTGAGTCAGTTTCAGCGGGAGCAGTGCGGAATTGGTTGCTGGGAGGTAAGTCTGTCCTTTAAAAGCACTTGTGTTTGCAGGGGCAGGCCAGTCGAATTCGGCGTGAGAACAGCTGGTGAGTCAGTTTCAGCGGGAGCAGTGCGGAAGTGGTTGCTGGGAGGTAAGTCTGTCCTTTAAAAGCACTTGTCTTTGCAGGGGCAGGCCAGTCGATTTCGGCGTGAGAACAGCTGGTGAGTCAGTTTCAGCTGGAGCAGTGCGGAAGTGGTTGCTGGGAGGTAAGAGTAATAGTAATAGGGGACTCTATAGTCAGGGGCACAGATAGGCGCTTCTGTGGACGTGAAAGAGACTCCAGGATGGTATGTTGCCTCCCTGGTGCCAGGGTCCAGGATGTCTCCGAACGGGTAGAGGGAATCCTGAAGGGGGAGGGCAAACAGGCAGAGGTCGTTGTACATATTGGTACTAACGACATAGGCAGGAAGGGGCATGAGGTCCTGCAGCAGGAGTTCAGGGAGCTAGGCAGAAAGTTAAAAGACAGGACCTCGAGGGTTGTAATCTCCGGATTACTCCCTGTGCCACGTGCCAGTGAGGCTAGAAATAGGAAGATAGAGCAGACAAACACGTGGCTAAACAGCTGGTGTAGGAGGGAGGGTTTCTGTTATCTGGACCACTGGGAGCTCTTCCGGGGCAGGTGTGACCTGTATAAGATGGACGGGTTGCATCTAAACCGGAGAGGCATAAATATCCTGGCCGCGAGGTTTGCTAGTGTCACACGGGAGGGTTTAAACTAGTATGGCAGGGGGGTGGGCACGGGAGCAATAGGTCAGAAGGTGAGAGCATTGAGGGAGAACTAGGGAATAGGGATAGTGTGGCTCTGAGGCAGAGCAGACGGGGAGAAGTTGCTGAACACAGTGGGTCTGGTGGCCTGAAGTGCATATGTTTTAATGCAAGGAGCATTACGGGTAAGGCAGATGAACTTAGAGCTTGGATTACTACTTGGAACTATGATGTTGTTGCCATTACAGAGACCTGGTTGAGGGAAGGGCAGGATTGGCAGCTAAACGTTCCAGGATTTAGATGTTTCAGGCGGGATAGAGGGGGATGTAAAAGGGGAGGCGGAGTTGCGCTACTTGTTCAGGAGAGTATCACAGCTATACAGCGAGAGGACACCTCAGAGGGCAGTGAGGCTATATGGGTAGAGATCAGGAATAAGAAGGGTGCAGTCACAATGTTGGGGGTATACTACAGGCCTCCCAACAGCCAGCGGGAGATAGAGGAGCAGATAGGTAGACAGATTTTGGAAAAGAGTAAAAACAACAGGGTTGTGGTGATGGGAGACTTCAACTTCCCCAATATTGACTGGGACTCACTTAGTGCCAGGGGCTTAGACGGGGCAGAGTTTGTAAGGAGCATCCAGGAGGGCTTCTTAAAACAATATGTAAACAGTCCAACTAGGGAAGGGGCGGTACTGGACCTGGTATTGGGGAATGAGCCCGGCCAGGTGGTAGATGTTTCAGTAGGGGAGCATTTCGGTAACAGTGACCACAATTCAGTAAGTTTTAAAGTACTGGTGGACAAGGATAAGAGTGGTCCGAGGATGAATGTGCTAAATTGGGGGAAGGCTAATTATAACAATATTAGGCGGGAACTGAAGAACATAGATTGGGGGCGGATGTTTGAGGGCAAATCAACATCTGACATGTGGGAGGCTTTCAAGTGTCAGTTGAAAGGAATACAGGACAGGCATGTTCCTGTGAGGAAGAAAGATAAATACGGCAATTTTCGGGAACCTTGGATGACGAGTGATATTGTAGGCCTCGTCAAAAAGAAAAAGGAGGCATTTGTCAGGGCTAAAAGGCTGGGAACAGACGAAGCCTGTGTGGCATATAAGGAAAGTAGGAAGGAACTTAAGCAAGGAGTCAGGAGGGCTAGAAGGGGTCATGAAAAGGCATTGGCAAATAGGGTTAAGGAAAATCCCAAGGCTTTTTACACTTACATAAAAATCAAGAGGGTAGCCAGGGAAAGGGTTGGCCCACTGAAAGATAGGCAAGGGAATCTATGTGTGGAGCCAGAGGAAATGGGCGAGGTACTAAATGAATACTTTGCATCAGTATTCACCAAAGAGAAGGAATTGGTAGATGTTGAGTCTGGAGAAGGGGGTGTAGATAGCCTGGGTCACATTGTGATCCAAAAAGACGAGGTGTTGGGTGTCTTAAAAAATATTAAGGTAGATATGTCCCCAGGGCCGGATGGGATCTACCCCAGAATACTGAAGGAGGCTGGAGAGGAAATTGCTGAGGCCTTGACAGAAATCTTTGGATCCTCGCTGTCTTCAGGGGATGTCCCGGAGGACTGGAGAATAGCCAATGTTGTTCCTCTGTTTAAGAAGGGTGGCAGGGATAATCCCGGGAACTACAGGCCGGTGAGCCTTACTTCAGTGGTAGGGAAATTACTGGAGAGAATTCTTCGAGACAGGATCTACTCCCATTTGGAAGCAAATGGACGTATTAGTGAGAGGCAGCACGGTTTTGTGAAGGGGAGGTCGTGTCTCACCAACTTGATAGAGTTTTTCGAGGAGGTCACTAAGATGATTGATGCAGATAGGGCAGTAGATGTTGTCTATATGGACTTCAGTAAGGCCTTTGACAAGGTCCCTCATGGTAGACTAGTACAAAAGGTGAAGTCACACGGGATCAGGGGTGAACTGGCAAGGTGGATACAGAACTGGCTAGGCCATAGAAGGCAGAGGGTAGCAATGGAGGGATGCTTTTCTAATTGGAGGGCTGTGACCAGTGGTGTTCCACAGGGATCAGTGCTGGGACCTTTGCTCTTTGTAGTATATATAAATGATTTGGAGGAAAATGTAACTGGTCTGATTAGTAAGTTTGCAGACGACACAAAGGTTGGTGGAATTGCGGATAGCGATGAGGACTGTCTGAGGATACAGCAGGATTTAGATTGTCTGGAGACTTGGGCGGAGAGATGGCAGATGGAGTTTAACCTGGACAAATGTGAGGTAATGCATTTTGGAAGGGCTAATGCAGGTAGGGAATATACAGTGAATGGTAGAACCCTCAAGAGTATTGAAAGTCAAAGAGATCTAGGAGTACAGGTCCACAGATCACTGAAAGGGGCTACACAGGTGGAGAAGGTAGTCAAGAAGGCATACGGCATGCTTGCCTTCATTGGCCGGGGCATTGAGTATAAGAATTGGCAAGTCATGTTGCAGCTGTATAGAACCTTAGTTAGGCCACACTTGGAGTATAGTGTTCAATTCTGGTCGTCACACTACCAGAAGAATGTGGAGGCTTTAGAGAGGGTGCAGAAGAGATTTACCAGAATGTTGCCTGGTATGGAGGGCATAAGCTATGAGGAGCGATTGAATAAACTCGGTTTGTTCTCACTGGAACGAAGGAGGTTGAGGGGCGACCTGATAGAGGTATACAAAATTATGAGGGGCATAGACAGAGTGGATAGTCAGAGGCTTTTCCCCACGGTAGAGGGGTCAATTACTAGGGGGCATAGGTTTAAGGTGAGAGGGGCAAAGTTTAGAGTAGATGTACGAGGCAAGTTTTTTACGCAGAGGGTAGTGGGTGCCTGGAACTCACTACCGGAGGAGGTAGTGGAAGCAGGGACGATAGGGACATTTAAGGGGCATCTTGACAAATATATGAATAGGATGGGAATAGAAGGATACGGACCCAGGAAGTGTAGAAGATTGTAGTTTAGTCGGGCAGTATGGTCGGCACGGGCTTGGAGGGCCGAAGGGCCTGTTCCTGTGCTGTACATTTCTTTGTTTGTAAGTATGTCCTTTAAAAGCACTTGTCTTTGCAGGGGCAGGCCAGTCGATTTCGGCGTGAGAACAGCTGGTGAGTCAGTTTCAGCGGGAGCAGTGCGGAAGTGGTTTCTGGGAGGTAAGTCTGTCCTTTAAAAGCACTTGTCTTTGCAGGGGCAGGCCAGTCGATTTCGGCGGGAGAACAGCTGGTGAGTCATTTTCAGCGGGAGCAGTGCGGAAGTGGTTGCTGGGAGGTAAGTCTGTCCTTTAAAAGCACTTGTCTTTGCAGGGGCAGGCCAGTCGATTTCGGCGTGAGAACAGCTGGTGAGTCAGTTTCAGCGGGAGCAGTGCGGAAGTGGTTGCTGGGAGGTAAGTCTGTCCTTTAAAAGCACTTGTCTTTGCAGGAGCAGGCCACTCGATTTCGGCGGCAGAACAGGTGGTGAGTCAGTTTCAGCGGGAGCAGTGCGGAAGTGGTTACTAGGAGGTAAGTCTGTCCTTTAAAAGCACTTGTCTTTGCAGGGGCAGGCCAGTCGATTTCGGCGTGAGAACAGCTGGTGAGTCAGTTTCAGCGGGAGCAGTGCGGAAGTGGTTGCTGGGAGGTACGTCTGTCCTTTAAAAGCACTTGTCTTTGCAGGGGCAGGCCAGTCGATTTCAGCGTGAGAACAGCTGGTGAGTCAGTTTCAGCGGGAGCAGTGCGGAATTGGTTGCTGGGAGGTAAGTCTGTCCTTTAAAAGCACTTGTGTTTGCAGGGGCAGGCCAGTCGAATTCGGCGTGAGAACAGCTGGTGAGTCAGTTTCAGCGGGAGCAGTGCGGAAGTGGTTGCTGGGAGGTAAGTCTGTCCTTTAAAAGCACTTGTCTTTGCAGGGGCAGGCCAGTCGATTTCGGCGTGAGAACAGCTGGTGAGTCAGTTTCAGCGGGAGCAGTGCGGAAGTGGTTGCTGGGGGGTAAGTCTGTCCTTTAAAAGCACTTGCCTTTGCAGGGGCAGGCCAGTCGATTTCGGCGTCAGAACAGCTTGTGAGTCAGTTTTAGCGGGAGCAGTGCGGAAGTGGTTGCTGGGAGGTAAGTCTGTCCTTTAAAAGCACTTGTCTTTGCAGGGGCAGGCCAGTCGATTTCGGCGTGAGAACAGCTGGTGAGTCAGTTCCAGCGGGAGCAGTGCGGAAGTGGTTACTGGGAGGTAAGTCTGTCCTTTTAAAGCACTTGTCTTTGCAGGGGCAGGCCAGTCGATTTCAGCGTGAGAACAGCTGGTGAGTCAGTTTCAGCGGAAGCAGTGCGGAAGTGGTTGCTGGGAGGTAAGTCTGTCCTTTAAAAGCACTTGTCTTTGCAGGGACAGGCTAGTCGCTTTCGGCGTGAGAACAGCTGGTGAGTCACTTTCAGCGGGAGCAGTGCGGGAGTGGTTGCTGGGAGGTAAGTCTGTCCTTTAAAAGCACTTGTCTTTGCAGGGGCAGGCCAGTCGATTTCGGCGGGAGAACAGCTGGTGAGTCAGTTTCGTCGGGAGCAGTGCGGAAGTGTTTACTGGGAGGTAAGTCTGTCCTTTAAATGCACTTGTCTTTGCAGGGGCAGGCCAGTCGATTTCAGCGTGAGAACAGCTGGTCAGTTAGTTTCAGCGAGAGCAGTGCGGAAGTGGTTGCTGGGAGGTAAGTCAGTCCTTTAAAAGCACTTGTCTTTGCAGGGGCAGGCCAGTCGATTTCGGCGTGAGAACAGCTGGTGAGTCAGTTTCAGCGGGAGCAGTGCGGAAGTGGTTGCTGGGAGGTAAGTCTGTCCTTTAAAAGCACTTGTCTTTGCAGGGGCTGGCCAGTCGATTTCGGCGGGAGAACAGCTGGTGAGTCAGTTTCAGCGGGAGCAGTGCGGAAGTGGTTACTTGGAGGTAAGTCTGTCCTTTAAAAGCACTTGTCTTTGCAGGGGCAGGCCAGTCGATTTAAGCGTGAGAACAGCTGGTTAGTCAGTTTCAGCGGGAGCACTGCGGAAGTGGTTGCTGGGAGGCATGTCTGTCCTTTAAAAGCACGTGTCTTTGTAGGGGCAGGCCAGTCGATTTCGAAGTGAGAACTGCTGGTGAGTCAGTTTCAGCGGTAGCAGTGCGGAAGTGGTTGCTGGGAGGTAAGTCTGTCCTTTAAAAGCACTTGTCTTTGCAGGGGCAGGCCAGTCGATTTCGGCGGGAGAACAGCTGGTGAGTCAGTTTCAGCGGGAGCTGTGCGGAAGTGGTTGCTGGGAGGTAAGTCTGTCCTTTAAAAGCACTTGTCTTTGCAGGTGCAGGCCAGTCGATTTCGGCGTGAGAACAGCTGGTGAGTCAGTTTCAGCGGGAGCAGTACGGACGTGGTTGCTGGGAGGTAAGTCTGTCCTTTGAAAGCACTTGTCTTTGCAGGGGCAGGCCAGTCGATTTCGGCTGGAGAACAGCTGGTGAGTCAGTTTCAGCGGGAGCAGTGCGGAAGTGGTTGCTGGGAGGTAAGTCTGTCCTTTAAAAACAGTTGTCTTTGCAGGGGCAGGCAAGTCGATTTCGGCGAGAGAACAGCTGGTGAGTCAGTTTCTGCGGGAGCAGTGGGGAAGTGGTTGCTGGGAGGTAATTCTGTCCTTTAAAAGCACTTGTCTTTGCAGGGGCAGGCCAGTCGATTTCGGCGGGAGAACAGCTGGTGAGTCAGTTTCAGCGGGAGCAGTGCGGAAGTGGCTACTGGGAGGTAAGTCTGTCCTTTAAAAGCACTTGTCTTTGCAGGGGCAGGCCAGTCGATTTCAGCGTGAGAACAGCTGGTGAGTCTGTTTCAGCGGAAGCAGTGCGGAAGTGGTTGCTGGGAGGCAAGTCTGTCCTTTAAAAGCACTTGTCTTTGCAGGGGCAGGCCAGTTGATTTCGACGTGAGAACAGCTGGTGAGTCAGTTTCAGCGGGAGCAGTGCGGATGTGGTTGCTGGGAGGTAAGTCTTTCCTTTAAAAGCACTTGTCTTTGCAGGGGCAGGCCAGTCGATTTCGGCGGGAGAACAGCTGGAGTGTCAGTTTCAGCGGGAGCAGTGCGGAATTGGTTACTGGGAGGTAAGTCTGTCCTTTAAAAGCACTTGTCTTTGCAGGGGCAGGCCAGTCGAATTCGGCGTGAGAACAGCTGGTGAGTCAGTTTCAGCGGGAGCTGTGCGGAAGTGGTTGCTGGGAGGTAAGTCTGTCCTTTAAAAGGACTTCTCTTTGCAGGGGCAGGCCAGTCGATTTCGGCGGGAGAGCAGCTGGTGAGTCAGTTTCAGCGGGAGCAGTGCGGAAGTGGTTGCTGTGAGGGAAGTCTGTCCTTTAAAAGCACTTGTCTTTGCAGGGACAGGCCAGTCGATTTCGGCGTGAGAACAGCTGGTGAGTCAGTTTAAGCGGGAGCAGTGCGGATGTGGTTGCTGGGAGGTAAGTCTGTCCTTTAAAAGCACTTGTCTTTGCAGGGGCAGGCCAGTCGATTTCGTCGTGAGAACAGCTGGTGAGTCAGTTTCATTGGGAGCAGTGCGGAAGTGGTTGCTGGGAGGTAAGTCTGTCCTTTAAAAGCACTTGCCTTTGCAGGGGCAGGCCAGTCGATTTCAGCGTGAGAACAGCTGGTGAGTCAGTTTCAGCGGGAGCAGTGCGGAAGTGGTTGCTGGGAGGTAAGTCTGTCCTTTAAAAGCACTTGTCTTTGCAGGGGCAGGCCAGTCGATTTCGGCGTGAGAACAGCTGGTGAGTCAGTTTCAGCGGGAGCATTACAGACGTGGTTGCTGGGAGGTAAATCTGTCCTTTAAAAGCACTTGTCTTTGCAGGGGCAGGCCACTCGATTTCGGCGGGAGAACAGCTGGTGAGTCAGTTTCAGCGGGAGCACTGCGGAAGTGGTTACTGGGAGGTAAGCCTGTCCTTTAAAAGCACTTGTCTTTGCAGGGGCAGGCCAGTCGATTTCAGCGTGTGAACAGCTGGTGAGTCAGTTTCAGCGGGAGCAGTGCGGAAGTGGTTACTGGGAGGTAAGTCTGTCCTTTAAAAACAGTTGTCTTTGCAGGGACAGGCCAGTCGATTTCGGCGAGAGAACAGCTGGTGAGTCAGTTTCAGCGGGAGCAGTGCGGAAGTGGTTGCTGGGAGGCAAGTCTGTCCTTTAAAAGCACTTGTCTTTGCAGGGGCAGGCCAGTCGATTTCGACGTGAGAAGAGCTGGTGAGTCAGTTTCAGCGGGAGCAGTGCGGAAGTGGTTGCTGGGAGGTAAGTCTGTCCTTTAAAAGCACTTGTCTTTGCAGGGGCAGGCCAGTCGATTTCGGCGGGAGAACAGCTGGAGTGTCAGTTTCAGCGGGAGCAGTGCGGAAGTGGTTACTGGGAGGTAAGTCTGTCCTTTAAAAGCACTTGTCTTTGCAGGGTGAGGTCAGTCGAATTCGGCGTGAGAACAGCTGGTGAGTCAGTTTCAGCGGGAGCAGTGCGGAAGTGGTTGCTGGGAGATAAGTCTGTCCTTTAAAAGCACTTGTCTTTGCAGGGGCAGGCCAGTCGATTTCGGCGTGAGAACAGCTGGTGAGTCAGTTTCAGCGGGAGCAGTGCGGAAGTGGTTTCTGGGAGGTAAGTCTGTCCTTTAAAAGCACTTGTCTTTGCAGGGGCAGGCCAGTCGATTTCGGCGGGAGAACAGCTGGTGAGTCATTTTCAGCGGGAGCAGTGCGGAAGTGGTTGCTGGGAGGTAAGTCTGTCCTTTAAAAGCACTTGTCTTTGCAGGGGCAGGCCAGTCGATTTCGGCGTGAGAACAGCTGGTGAGTCAGTTTCAGCGGGAGCAGTGCGGAAGTGGTTGCTGGGAGGTAAGTCTGTCCTTTAAAAGCACTTGTCTTTGCAGGAGCAGGCCACTCGATTTCGGCGGCAGAACAGGTGGTGAGTCAGTTTCAGCGGGAGCAGTGCGGAAGTGGTTACTAGGAGGTAAGTCTGTCCTTTAAAAGCACTTGTCTTTGCAGGGGCAGGCCAGTCGATTTCGGCGTGAGAACAGCTGGTGAGTCAGTTTCAGCGGGAGCAGTGCGGAAGTGGTTGCTGGGAGGTAAGTCTGTCCTTTAAAAGCACTTGTCTTTGCAGGGGCAGGCCTGTCAATTTCGGCGGGAGAACAGCTGTTGAGTCAGTTTCAGCGGGAGCAGTGCGGAAGTGGTTGCTGGGAGGTACGTCTATCCTTTAAAAGCACTTGTCTTTGCAGGGGCAGGCCAGTCGATTTCGGCGTGAGAACAGCTGGTGTGTCAGTTTCAGCGGGAGCAGTGCGGAAGTGGTTGCTGGGAGGTACGTCTGTCCTTTAAAAGCACTTGTCTTTGCAGGGGCAGGCCAGTCGATTTCAGCGTGAGAACAGCTGGTGAGTCAGTTTCAGCGGGAGCAGTGCGGAAGTGGTTGCTGGGAGGTAAGTCTGTCCTTTAAAAGCACTTGTCTTTGCAGGAGCAGGCCACTCGATTTCGGCGGCAGAACAGGTGGTGAGTCAGTTTCAGCGGGAGCAGTGCGGAAGTGGTTACTAGGAGGTAAGTCTGTCCTTTAAAAGCACTTGTCTTTGCAGGGGCAGGCCAGTCGATTTCGGCGTGAGAACAGCTGGTGAGTCAGTTTCAGCGGGAGCAGTGCGGAAGTGGTTGCTGGGAGGTAAGTCTGTCCTTTAAAAGCACTTGTCTTTGCAGGGGCAGGCCTGTCAATTTCGGCGGGAGAACAGCTGTTGAGTCAGTTTCAGCGGGAGCAGTGCGGAAGTCATTGCTGGGAGGTACGTCTATCCTTTAAAAGCACTTGTCTTTGCAGGGGCAGGCCAGTCGATTTCGGCGTGAGAACAGCTGGTGTGTCAGTTTCAGCGGGAGCAGTGCGGAAGTGGTTGCTGGGAGGTACGTCTGTCCTTTAAAAGCACTTGTCTTTGCAGGGGCAGGCCAGTCGATTTCAGCGTGAGAACAGCTGGTGAGTCAGTTTCAGCGGGAGCAGTGCGGAATTGGTTGCTGGGAGGTAAGTCTGTCCTTTAAAAGCACTTGTGTTTGCAGGGGCAGGCCAGTCGAATTCGGCGTGAGAACAGCTGGTGAGTCAGTTTCAGCGGGAGCAGTGCGGAAGTGGTTGCTGGGAGGTAAGTCTGTCCTTTAAAAGCACTTGTCTTTGCAGGGGCAGGCCAGTCGATTTCGGCGTGAGAACAGCTGGTGAGTCAGTTTCAGCTGGAGCAGTGCGGAAGTGGTTGCTGCGAGGTAAGAGTAATAGTAATAGGGGACTCTATAGTCAGGGGCACAGATAGGCGCTTCTGTGGACGTGAAAGAGACTCCAGGATGGTATGTTGCCTCCCTGGTGCCAGGGTCCAGGATGTCTCCGAACGGGTAGAGGGAATCCTGAAGGGGGAGGGCAAACAGGCAGAGGTCGTTGTACATATTGGTACTAACGACATAGGCAGGAAGGGGCATGAGGTCCTGCAGCAGGAGTTCAGGGAGCTAGGCAGAAAGTTAAAAGACAGGACCTCGAGGGTTGTAATCTCCGGATTACTCCCTGTGCCACGTGCCAGTGAGGCTAGAAATAGGAAGATAGAGCAGACAAACACGTGGCTAAACAGCTGGTGTAGGAGGGAGGGTTTCTGTTATCTGGACCACTGGGAGCTCTTCCGGGGCAGGTGTGACCTGTATAAGATGGACGGGTTGCATCTAAACCGGAGAGGCATAAATATCCTGGCCGCGAGGTTTGCTAGTGTCACACGGGAGGGTTTAAACTAGTATGGCAGGGGGGTGGGCACGGGAGCAATAGGTCAGAAGGTGAGAGCATTGAGGGAGAACTAGGGAATAGGGATAGTGTGGCTCTGAGGCAGAGCAGACGGGGAGAAGTTGCTGAACACAGTGGGTCTGGTGGCCTGAAGTGCATATGTTTTAATGCAAGGAGCATTACGGGTAAGGCAGATGAACTTAGAGCTTGGATTACTACTTGGAACTATGATGTTGTTGCCATTACAGAGACCTGGTTGAGGGAAGGGCAGGATTGGCAGCTAAACGTTCCAGGATTTAGATGTTTCAGGCGGGATAGAGGGGGATGTAAAAGGGGAGGCGGAGTTGCGCTACTTGTTCAGGAGAGTATCACAGCTATACAGCGAGAGGACACCTCAGAGGGCAGTGAGGCTATATGGGTAGAGATCAGGAATAAGAAGGGTGCAGTCACAATGTTGGGGGTATACTACAGGCCTCCCAACAGCCAGCGGGAGATAGAGGAGCAGATAGGTAGACAGATTTTGGAAAAGAGTAAAAACAACAGGGTTGTGGTGATGGGAGACTTCAACTTCCCCAATATTGACTGGGACTCACTTAGTGCCAGGGGCTTAGACGGGGCAGAGTTTGTAAGGAGCATCCAGGAGGGCTTCTTAAAACAATATGTAAACAGTCCAACTAGGGAAGGGGCGGTACTGGACCTGGTATTGGGGAATGAGCCCGGCCAGGTGGTAGATGTTTCAGTAGGGGAGCATTTCGGTAACAGTGACCACAATTCAGTAAGTTTTAAAGTACTGGTGGACAAGGATAAGAGTGGTCCGAGGATGAATGTGCTAAATTGGGGGAAGGCTAATTATAACAATATTAGGCGGGAACTGAAGAACATAGATTGGGGGCGGATGTTTGAGGGCAAATCAACATCTGACATGTGGGAGGCTTTCAAGTGTCAGTTGAAAGGAATACAGGACAGGCATGTTCCTGTGAGGAAGAAAGATAAATACGGCAATTTTCGGGAACCTTGGATGACGAGTGATATTGTAGGCCTCGTCAAAAAGAAAAAGGAGGCATTTGTCAGGGCTAAAAGGCTGGGAACAGACGAAGCCTGTGTGGCATATAAGGAAAGTAGGAAGGAACTTAAGCAAGGAGTCAGGAGGGCTAGAAGGGGTCATGAAAAGGCATTGGCAAATAGGGTTAAGGAAAATCCCAAGGCTTTTTACACTTACATAAAAATCAAGAGGGTAGCCAGGGAAAGGGTTGGCCCACTGAAAGATAGGCAAGGGAATCTATGTGTGGAGCCAGAGGAAATGGGCGAGGTACTAAATGAATACTTTGCATCAGTATTCACCAAAGAGAAGGAATTGGTAGATGTTGAGTCTGGAGAAGGGGGTGTAGATAGCCTGGGTCACATTGTGATCCAAAAAGACGAGGTGTTGGGTGTCTTAAAAAATATTAAGGTAGATATGTCCCCAGGGCCGGATGGGATCTACCCCAGAATACTGAAGGAGGCTGGAGAGGAAATTGCTGAGGCCTTGACAGAAATCTTTGGATCCTCGCTGTCTTCAGGGGATGTCCCGGAGGACTGGAGAATAGCCAATGTTGTTCCTCTGTTTAAGAAGGGTGGCAGGGATAATCCCGGGAACTACAGGCCGGTGAGCCTTACTTCAGTGGTAGGGAAATTACTGGAGAGAATTCTTCGAGACAGGATCTACTCCCATTTGGAAGCAAATGGACGTATTAGTGAGAGGCAGCACGGTTTTGTGAAGGGGAGGTCGTGTCTCACCAACTTGATAGAGTTTTTCGAGGAGGTCACTAAGATGATTGATGCAGATAGGGCAGTAGATGTTGTCTATATGGACTTCAGTAAGGCCTTTGACAAGGTCCCTCATGGTAGACTAGTACAAAAGGTGAAGTCACACGGGATCAGGGGTGAACTGGCAAGGTGGATACAGAACTGGCTAGGCCATAGAAGGCAGAGGGTAGCAATGGAGGGATGCTTTTCTAATTGGAGGGCTGTGACCAGTGGTGTTCCACAGGGATCAGTGCTGGGACCTTTGCTCTTTGTAGTATATATAAATGATTTGGAGGAAAATGTAACTGGTCTGATTAGTAAGTTTGCAGACGACACAAAGGTTGGTGGAATTGCGGATAGCGATGAGGACTGTCTGAGGATACAGCAGGATTTAGATTGTCTGGAGACTTGGGCGGAGAGATGGCAGATGGAGTTTAACCTGGACAAATGTGAGGTAATGCATTTTGGAAGGGCTAATGCAGGTAGGGAATATACAGTGAATGGTAGAACCCTCAAGAGTATTGAAAGTCAAAGAGATCTAGGAGTACAGGTCCACAGATCACTGAAAGGGGCTACACAGGTGGAGAAGGTAGTCAAGAAGGCATACGGCATGCTTGCCTTCATTGGCCGGGGCATTGAGTATAAGAATTGGCAAGTCATGTTGCAGCTGTATAGAACCTTAGTTAGGCCACACTTGGAGTATAGTGTTCAATTCTGGTCGCCACACTACCAGAAGAATGTGGAGGCTTTAGAGAGGGTGCAGAAGAGATTTACCAGAATGTTGCCTGGTATGGAGGGCATAAGCTATGAGGAGCGATTGAATAAACTCGGTTTGTTCTCACTGGAACGAAGGAGGTTGAGGGGCGACCTGATAGAGGTATACAAAATTATGAGGGGCATAGACAGAGTGGATAGTCAGAGGCTTTTCCCCACGGTAGAGGGGTCAATTACTAGGGGGCATAGGTTTAAGGTGAGAGGGGCAAAGTTTAGAGTAGATGTACGAGGCAAGTTTTTTACGCAGAGGGTAGTGGGTGCCTGGAACTCACTACCGGAGGAGGTAGTGGAAGCAGGGACGATAGGGACATTTAAGGGGCATCTTGACAAATATATGAATAGGATGGGAATAGAAGGATACGGACCCAGGAAGTGTAGAAGATTGTAGTTTAGTCGGGCAGTATGGTCGGCACGGGCTTGGAGGGCCGAAGGGCCTGTTCCTGTGCTGTACATTTCTTTGTTTGTAAGTATGTCCTTTAAAAGCACTTGTCTT
Source organism: Scyliorhinus torazame (assembly GCF_047496885.1). NCBI lineage: Eukaryota > Metazoa > Chordata > Chondrichthyes > Carcharhiniformes > Scyliorhinidae > Scyliorhinus > Scyliorhinus torazame. The sequence continues at coordinate 361,116,891 of NC_092710.1, read as the reverse complement.
TGCAGGGGCAGGCCAGTCGATTTCGGCGTGAGAACAGCTGGTGAGTCAGTTTCAGCGGGAGCAGTGCGGAAGTGGTTTCTGGGAGGTAAGTCTGTCCTTTAAAAGCACTTGTCTTTGCAGGGGCAGGCCAGTCGATTTCGGCGGGAGAACAGCTGGTGAGTCATTTTCAGCGGGAGCAGTGCGGAAGTGGTTGCTGGGAGGTAAGTCTGTCCTTTAAAAGCACTTGTCTTTGCAGGGGCAGGCCAGTCGATTTCGGCGTGAGAACAGCTGGTGAGTCAGTTTCAGCGGGAGCAGTGCGGAAGTGGTTGCTGGGAGGTAAGTCTGTCCTTTAAAAGCACTTGTCTTTGCAGGAGCAGGCCACTCGATTTCGGCGGCAGAACAGGTGGTGAGTCAGTTTCAGCGGGAGCAGTGCGGAAGTGGTTACTAGGAGGTAAGTCTGTCCTTTAAAAGCACTTGTCTTTGCAGGGGCAGGCCAGTCGATTTCGGCGTGAGAACAGCTGGTGAGTCAGTTTCAGCGGGAGCAGTGCGGAAGTGGTTGCTGGGAGGTAAGTCTGTCCTTTAAAAGCACTTGTCTTTGCAGGGGCAGGCCTGTCAATTTCGGCGGGAGAACAGCTGTTGAGTCAGTTTCAGCGGGAGCAGTGCGGAAGTCATTGCTGGGAGGTACGTCTATCCTTTAAAAGCACTTGTCTTTGCAGGGGCAGGCCAGTCGATTTCGGCGTGAGAACAGCTGGTGTGTCAGTTTCAGCGGGAGCAGTGCGGAAGTGGTTGCTGGGAGGTACGTCTGTCCTTTAAAAGCACTTGTCTTTGCAGGGGCAGGCCAGTCGATTTCAGCGTGAGAACAGCTGGTGAGTCAGTTTCAGCGGGAGCAGTGCGGAATTGGTTGCTGGGAGGTAAGTCTGTCCTTTAAAAGCACTTGTGTTTGCAGGGGCAGGCCAGTCGAATTCGGCGTGAGAACAGCTGGTGAGTCAGTTTCAGCGGGAGCAGTGCGGAAGTGGTTGCTGGGAGGTAAGTCTGTCCTTTAAAAGCACTTGTCTTTGCAGGGGCAGGCCAGTCGATTTCGGCGTGAGAACAGCTGGTGAGTCAGTTTCAGCGGGAGCAGTGCGGAAGTGGTTGCTGGGGGGTAAGTCTGTCCTTTAAAAGCACTTGCCTTTGCAGGGGCAGGCCAGTCGATTTCGGCGTCAGAACAGCTTGTGAGTCAGTTTTAGCGGGAGCAGTGCGGAAGTGGTTGCTGGGAGGTAAGTCTGGCCTTTAAAAGCACTTGTCTTTGCAGGGGCAGGCCAGTCGATTTCGGCGTGAGAACAGCTGGTGAGTCAGTTCCAGCGGGAGCAGTGCGGAAGTGGTTACTGGGAGGTAAGTCTGTCCTTTTAAAGCACTTGTCTTTGCAGGGGCAGGCCAGTCGATTTCAGCGTGAGAACAGCTGGTGAGTCAGTTTCAGCGGAAGCAGTGCGGAAGTGGTTGCTGGGAGGTAAGTCTGTCCTTTAAAAGCACTTGTCTTTGCAGGGACAGGCTAGTCGCTTTCGGCGTGAGAACAGCTGGTGAGTCACTTTCAGCGGGAGCAGTGCGGGAGTGGTTGCTGGGAGGTAAGTCTGTCCTTTAAAAGCACTTGTCTTTGCAGGGGCAGGCCAGTCGATTTCGGCGGGAGAACAGCTGGTGAGTCAGTTTCGTCGGGAGCAGTGCGGAAGTGTTTACTGGGAGGTAAGTCTGTCCTTTAAATGCACTTGTCTTTGCAGGGGCAGGCCAGTCGATTTCAGCGTGAGAACAGCTGGTCAGTTAGTTTCAGCGAGAGCAGTGCGGAAGTGGTTGCTGGGAGGTAAGTCAGTCCTTTAAAAGCACTTGTCTTTGCAGGGGCAGGCCAGTCGATTTCGGCGTGAGAACAGCTGGTGAGTCAGTTTCAGCGGGAGCAGTGCGGAAGTGGTTGCTGGGAGGTAAGTCTGTCCTTTAAAAGCACTTGTCTTTGCAGGGGCTGGCCAGTCGATTTCGGCGGGAGAACAGCTGGTGAGTCAGTTTCAGCGGGAGCAGTGCGGAAGTGGTTACTTGGAGGTAAGTCTGTCCTTTAAAAGCACTTGTCTTTGCAGGGGCAGGCCAGTCGATTTAAGCGTGAGAACAGCTGGTTAGTCAGTTTCAGCGGGAGCACTGCGGAAGTGGTTGCTGGGAGGCATGTCTGTCCTTTAAAAGCACTTGTCTTTGTAGGGGCAGGCCAGTCGATTTCGAAGTGAGAACTGCTGGTGAGTCAGTTTCAGCGGTAGCAGTGCGGAAGTGGTTGCTGGGAGGTAAGTCTGTCCTTTAAAAGCACTTGTCTTTGCAGGGGCAGGCCAGTCGATTTCGGCGGGAGAACAGCTGGTGAGTCAGTTTCAGCGGGAGCTGTGCGGAAGTGGTTGCTGGGAGGTAAGTCTGTCCTTTAAAAGCACTTGTCTTTGCAGGTGCAGGCCAGTCGATTTCGGCGTGAGAACAGCTGGTGAGTCAGTTTCAGCGGGAGCAGTACGGACGTGGTTGCTGGGAGGTAAGTCTGTCCTTTGAAAGCACTTGTCTTTGCAGGGGCAGGCCAGTCGATTTCGGCTGGAGAACAGCTGGTGAGTCAGTTTCAGCGGGAGCAGTGCGGAAGTGGTTGCTGGGAGGTAAGTCTGTCCTTTAAAAACAGTTGTCTTTGCAGGGGCAGGCAAGTCGATTTCGGCGAGAGAACTGCTGGTGAGTCAGTTTCTGCGGGAGCAGTGGGGAAGTGGTTGCTGGGAGGTAATTCTGTCCTTTAAAAGCACTTGTCTTTGCAGGGGCAGGCCAGTCGATTTCGGCGGGAGAACAGCTGGTGAGTCAGTTTCAGCGGGAGCAGTGCGGAAGTGGCTACTGGGAGGTAAGTCTGTCCTTTAAAAGCACTTGTCTTTGCAGGGGCAGGCCAGTCGATTTCAGCGTGAGAACAGCTGGTGAGTCTGTTTCAGCGGAAGCAGTGCGGAAGTGGTTGCTGGGAGGCAAGTCTGTCCTTTAAAAGCACTTGTCTTTGCAGGGGCAGGCCAGTCGATTTCGACGTGAGAACAGCTGGTGAGTCAGTTTCAGCGGGAGCAGTGCGGATGTGGTTGCTGGGAGGTAAGTCTTTCCTTTAAAAGCACTTGTCTTTGCAGGGGCAGGCCAGTCGATTTCGGCGGGAGAACAGCTGGAGTGTCAGTTTCAGCGGGAGCAGTGCGGAATTGGTTACTGGGAGGTAAGTCTGTCCTTTAAAAGCACTTGTCTTTGCAGGGGCAGGCCAGTCGAATTCGGCGTGAGAACAGCTGGTGAGTCAGTTTCAGCGGGAGCTGTGCGGAAGTGGTTGCTGGGAGGTAAGTCTGTCCTTTAAAAGGACTTCTCTTTGCAGGGGCAGGCCAGTCGATTTCGGCGGGAGAGCAGCTGGTGAGTCAGTTTCAGCGGGAGCAGTGCGGAAGTGGTTGCTGTGAGGGAAGTCTGTCCTTTAAAAGCACTTGTCTTTGCAGGGACAGGCCAGTCGATTTCGGCGTGAGAACAGCTGGTGAGTCAGTTTAAGCGGGAGCAGTGCGGATGTGGTTGCTGGGAGGTAAGTCTGTCCTTTAAAAGCACTTGTCTTTGCAGGGGCAGGCCAGTCGATTTCGTCGTGAGAACAGCTGGTGAGTCAGTTTCATTGGGAGCAGTGCGGAAGTGGTTGCTGGGAGGTAAGTCTGTCCTTTAAAAGCACTTGCCTTTGCAGGGGCAGGCCAGTCGATTTCAGCGTGAGAACAGCTGGTGAGTCAGTTTCAGCGGGAGCAGTGCGGAAGTGGTTGCTGGGAGGTAAGTCTGTCCTTTAAAAGCACTTGTCTTTGCAGGGGCAGGCCAGTCGATTTCGGCGTGAGAACAGCTGGTGAGTCAGTTTCAGCGGGAGCATTACAGACGTGGTTGCTGGGAGGTAAATCTGTCCTTTAAAAGCACTTGTCTTTGCAGGGGCAGGCCACTCGATTTCGGCGGGAGAACAGCTGGTGAGTCAGTTTCAGCGGGAGCACTGCGGAAGTGGTTACTGGGAGGTAAGCCTGTCCTTTAAAAGCACTTGTCTTTGCAGGGGCAGGCCAGTCGATTTCAGCGTGTGAACAGCTGGTGAGTCAGTTTCAGCGGGAGCAGTGCGGAAGTGGTTACTGGGAGGTAAGTCTGTCCTTTAAAAACAGTTGTCTTTGCAGGGACAGGCCAGTCGATTTCGGCGAGAGAACAGCTGGTGAGTCAGTTTCAGCGGGAGCAGTGCGGAAGTGGTTGCTGGGAGGCAAGTCTGTCCTTTAAAAGCACTTGTCTTTGCAGGGGCAGGCCAGTCGATTTCGACGTGAGAAGAGCTGGTGAGTCAGTTTCAGCGGGAGCAGTGCGGAAGTGGTTGCTGGGAGGTAAGTCTGTCCTTTAAAAGCACTTGTCTTTGCAGGGGCAGGCCAGTCGATTTCGGCGGGAGAACAGCTGGAGTGTCAGTTTCAGCGGGAGCAGTGCGGAAGTGGTTACTGGGAGGTAAGTCTGTCCTTTAAAAGCACTTGTCTTTGCAGGGTGAGGTCAGTCGAATTCGGCGTGAGAACAGCTGGTGAGTCAGTTTCAGCGGGAGCAGTGCGGAAGTGGTTGCTGGGAGATAAGTCTGTCCTTTAAAAGCACTTGTCTTTGCAGGGGCAGGCCAGTCGAATTCGGCGTGAGAACAGCTGGGGAGTCAGTTTCATCGGGAGCAGTGCTGAAGTGGTTGCTGGGAGGTAAGTCTGTCCTTTAAAAGCACTTCTCTTTGCAGGGGCAGGCCAGTCGATTTCGGCGGGAGAACAGCTGGTGAGTCAGTTTCAGCGGGAGCAGTGCGGAAGTGGTTGCTGGGAGGTAAGTCTGTCCTTTAAAAGCACTTGTCTTTGCAGGGGCAGGCCAGTCGATTTCGGCGGGAGAACAGCTGGAGTGTCAGTTTCAGCGGGAGCAGTGCGGAAGTGGTTACTGGGAGGTAAGTCTGTCCTTTAAAAGCACTTGTCTTTGCAGGGTGAGGTCAGTCGAATTCGGCGTGAGAACAGCTGGTGAGTCAGTTTCAGCGGGAGCAGTGCGGAAGTGGTTGCTGTGAGGTAAGTCTGTCCTTTAAAAGCACTTGTCTTTGCAGGGACAGGCCAGTCGATTTCGGCGTGAGAACAGCTGGTGAGTTAGTTTAAGCGGGAGCAGTGCGGATGTGGTTGCTGGGAGGTAAGTCTGTCCTTTAAAAGCACTTGTCTTTGCAGGGGCAGGCCAGTCGATTTCGTCGTGAGAACAGCTGGTGAGTCAGTTTCAGTGGGAGCAGTGCGGAAGTGGTTGCTGGGAGGTAAGTCTGTCCTTTAAAAGCACTTTTCTTTGCAGGGGCAGGCCAGTCGATTTCGGCGTGAGAACAGCTGGTGAGTCAGTTTCAGCGGGAGCAGTGCGGAAGTGGTTGCTCGGAGGTACGTCTGTCCTTTAAAAGCACTTGTCTTTGCAGGGGCAGGCCAGTCGATTTCGGCGTGAGAACAGCTGGTGAGTCAGTTTCAGCGGGAGCAGTGCGGAAGTGGTTTCTGAGAGGTAAGTCTGTCCTTTAAAAGCACTTGTCTTTGCAGGGGCAGGACAGTCGATTTCGGCTAGAGAACAGCTGGTGAGTCAGTTTCAGCGGGAGCAGTGGGGAAGTGGTTACTGGGAGGTAAGTCTGTCCTTTAAAAGCGCTTGTCTTTGCAGGGGCAGGCCAGTCGATTTCGGCGTGAGAACAGCTGGTGAGTCAGTTTCAGCGGGAGCAGTGCGGAAGTGGTTGCTGGGAGGTAAGTGTGTCCTTTAAAAGCACTTGTCTTTGCAGGGGCAGGCCAGTCGATTTCGGCGTGAGAACAGCTGGTGAGTCAGTTTCAGCGGGAGCAGTACGGGCGTGGTTGCTGGGAAGTAAGTCTGTCCTTTAAAAGCACTTGTCTTTGCAGGGGCAGGCCAGTCGATTTCGGCGGGAGAACAGCTGGTGAGTCAGTTTCAGCGGGTGCAGTGCGGAAGTGGTTACTGGGAGGTAAGTCTGTCCTTTAAAAGCATTTGTCTTTGCAGGGGCAGGCCAGTCGATTTCAGCGTGTGAACAGCTGGTGAGTCAGTTTCAGCGGGAGCAGTGCGGAAGTGGTTGCTGGGAGGTAAGTCTGTCCTTTAAAAACAGTTGTCTTTGCAGGTGCAGGCCAGTCGATTTCGGCGAGAGAACAGCTGGTGAGTCAGTTTCAGCGGGAGCAGTGGGGAAGTGGTTGCTGGGAGGTAAGTCTGTCCTTTAAAAGCACTTGTCTTTGCAGGGGCAGGCCAGTCGATTTCGCCGGGAGAACAGCTGGTGAGTCAGTTTCAGCGGGAGCAGTGCGGAAGTGGTTACTGGGAGGTAAGTCTGTCCTTTAAAAGCACTTGTCTTTGCAGGGGCAGGCCAGTCGATTTCAGCGTGAGAACAGCTGGTGAGTCAGTTTCAATGGGAGCAGTGCGGAAGTGGTTGCTGGGAGGTAAGTCTGTCCTTTAAAAGGACTTGTCTTTGCAGGGGCTGGCCAGTCGAGTTCGGCGTGAGAACAGATGGTGAGTCAGTTTCAGCGGGAGCAGTGCGGAAGTGGTTGCTGGGAGGTAAGTCTGTCCTTTAAAAGCACATGTCTTTGCAGGGGCAGGACAGTCGATTTCGGCGTGAGAACAGCTGGTGGGTCAGTTTCAGCGGGAGCAGTGCGGAAGTGGTTGCTGGGAGGTAAGTCTGTCCTTTAAAAGCACTTGTCTTTGCAGGGGCAGGACAGTCGATTTCGGCTAGAGAACAGCTGGTGAGTCAGTTTCAGCGGGAGCAGTGTGGAAGTGGTTACTGGGAGGTAAGTCTGTCCTTTAAAAGCACTTGTCTTTGCACGGGCAGGCCAGTCGATTTCAGCGTGAGAACAGCTGGTGAGTCAGTTTCAGCGGGAGCAGTGCGGAAGTGGTTGCTGGGAGGTAAGTCTGTCCTTTAAAAGCACTTGCCTTTGCAGGGGCAGGCCAGTCGATTTCAGCATGAGAACACCTGGTGAGTCAGTTTCTGCGGGAGCAGTGCGGAAGTGGTTGCTGGGAGGTAAGTCTGTCCTTTAAAAGCACTTGTCTTTGCAGGGGCAGGCTAGTCGACTTCGGCGTGAGAACAGCTGGTGAGTCAGTTTCAGCGGGAGCAGTACAGACGTGGTTGCTGGGAGGTAAATCTGTCCTTTAAAAGCACTTGTCTTTGCAGGGGCAGGCCAGTCGATTTCGGCGTGAGAACAGCTGGTGAGTCAGTTTCAGCGGGAGCAGTGCGGAAGTGGTTACTGGGAGGTAAGCCTGTCCTTTAAAAGCACTTGTCTTTGCAGGGGCAGGCCAGTCGATTTCAGCGTGTGAACAGCTGGTGAGTCAGTTTCAGCGGGAGCAGTGCGGAAGTGGTTGCCGGGAGGTAAGTCTGTCCTTTAAAAACAGTTGTCTTTGCAGGGACAGGCCAGTCGATTTCGGCGAGAGAACAGCTGGTGAGTCAGTTTCTGCGGGAGCAGTGGGGAAGTGGTTGCTGGGAGGTAATTCTGTCCTTTAAAAGCACTTGTCTTTGCAGGGGCAGGCCAGTCGATTTCGGCGGGAGAACAGCTGGTGAGTCAGTTTCAGCGGGAGCAGTGCGGAAGTGGTTACTGGGTGGTAAGTCTGTCCTTTAAAAACAGTTGTCTTTGCAGGGACAGGCCAGTCGATTTCGGCGAGAGAACAGCTGGTGAGTCTGTTTCAGCGGGAGCAGTGCGGAAGTGGTTGCTGGGAGGCAAGTCTGTCCTTTAAAAGCACTTGTCTTTGCAGGGGCAGGCCAGTCGATTTCGACGTGAGAACAGCTGGTGAGTCCGTTTCAGCGGGAGCAGTGCGGAAGTGGTTGCTGGGAGGTAAGTCTGTCCTTTAAAAGCACTTGTCTTTGCAGGGGCAGGCCAGTCGATTTCGGCGGGAGAACAGCTGGAGTGTCAGTTTCAGCGGGAGCAGTGCGGAAGTGGTTACTGGGAGGTAAGTCTGTCCTTTAAAAGCACTTGTCTTTGCAGGGGCAGGTCAGTCGAATTCGGCGTGAGAACAGCTGGTGAGTCAGATTCAGCGGGAGCAGTGCGGAAGTGGTTGCTGGGAGGTAAGTCTGTCCTTTAAAAGCACTTGTTTTTGCAGGGGCAGTCCAGTCGAATTCGGCGTGAGAACAGCTGGTGAGTCAGTTTCAGCGGGAGCAGTGCTGAAGTGGATGCTGGGAGGTAAGTCTGTCCTTTAAAAGCACTTGTCTTTGCAGGGGCAGGCCAGTCGATTTCGGCGGGAGAACAGCTGGTGAGTCAGTTTCAGCGGGAGCAGTGCGGAAGTGGTTGCTGGGAGATAAGTCTGTCCTTTAAAAGCACTTGTCTTTGCAGGGGCAGGCCAGTCGATTTCGGCGTGAGACCAACTGGTGAGTCAGTTTCAGCGGGAGCAGTGCGGAAGTGGTTGCTGTGATGGAAGTCTGTCCTTTAAAAGCACTTGTCTTTGCAGGGGCAGGCCAGTCGATTTCGGCGGGAGAACAGCTGGTGAGTCAGTTTCAGCGGGAGCAGTGCGGAAGTGGTTGCTGTGAGGTAAGTCTGTCCTTTAAAAGCACTTGTCTTTGCAGGGACAGGCCAGTCGATTTCGGCGTGAGAACAGCTGGTGAGTTAGTTTAAGCGGGAGCAGTGCGGATGTGGTTGCTGGGAGGTAAGTCTGTCCTTTAAAAGCACTTGTCTTTGCAGGGGCAGGCCAGTCGATTTCGTCGTGAGAACAGCTGGTGAGTCAGTTTCAGTGGGAGCAGTGCGGAAGTGGTTGCTGGGAGGTAAGTCTGTCCTTTAAAAGCACTTGTCTTTGCAGGGGCAGGCCAGTCGATTTCGGCGTGAGAACAGCTGGTGAGTCAGTTTCAGCGGGAGCAGTGCGGAAGTGGTTTCTGGGAGGTAAGTCTGTCCTGTAAAAGCACTTGTCTTTGCAGGGGCAGGACAGTCGATTTCGGCTAGAGAACAGCTGGTGAGTCAGTTTCAGCGGGAGCAGTGGGGAAGTGGTTACTGGGAGGTAAGTCTGTCCTTTAAAAGCACTTGTCTTTGCACGGGCAGGCCAGTCGATTTCAGCGTGAGAACAGCTGGTGAGTCTGTTTCAGCGGGAGCAGTGCGGAAGTGGTTGCTGGGAGGTAAGTCTGTCCTTTAAAAGCACTTGTCTTTGCAGGGGCAGGCCAGTCGATTTCAGCGTGAGAACAGCTGGTGAGTCAGTTTCAGCGGGAGCAGTGCGGAAGTGGTTGCTGGGAGGTAAGTCTGTCCTTTAAAAGCACTTGTCTTTGCAGGGACAGGCCAGTCGATTTCGGCGTGAGAACAGCTGGTGAGTCAGTTTCAGTGGGAGCAGTGCGGAAGTGGTTGCTGGGAGGTAAGTCTGTCCTTTAAAAGCACTTGTCTTTGCAGGGGCAGGCCAGTCGATTTCGGTGGGAGAACAGCTGCTGAGTCAGTTTCAGCGGGAGCAGTGCGGAAGTGTTTACTGGGAGGTAAGTCTGTCCTTTAAAAGCACTTGTCTTTGCAGGGGCAGGCCAGTCGATTTCGGCGTGAGAACAGCTGGTTAGTCAGTTTCAGCGGGAGCAGTGCGGAAGTGGTTGCTGGGAGGCAAGACTGTCCTTTAAAAGCACTTGTCTTTGCAGGGGCAGGCCAGTCGATTTCGACGTGAGAACTGCTGGTGAGTCAGTTTCAGCGGGAGCAGTGCGGAAGTGGTTGCTGGGAGGTAAGTCTGTCCTTTAAAAGCACTTGTCTTTGCAGGGGCAGGCCAGTCGATTTCGGCGGGAGAACAGCTGGTGAGTCAGTTTCAGCGGGAGCAGTGCGGAAGTGGTTGCTGGGAGTTAAGTCTGTCCTTTGAAAGCACTTGTCTTTGCAGGTACAGGCCAGTCGATTTCGGCGTGAGAACAGCTCGTGAGTCAGTTTCAGCGGGAGCAGTACGGGCGTGGTTGCTCGAGGTAAGTCTGTCCTTTAAAAGCACTTGACTTTGCAGGGGCAGGCCAGTCGATTTCGGCGGGAGAACAGCTGGTGAGTCAGTTTCAGCGGGAGCAGTGCGGAAGTGGTTATTGGGAGGTAAGTCTGTCCTTTAAAAGCACTTGTCTTTGCAGGGGCAGGCCAGTCGATTTCAGCGTGTGAACAGCTGGTGAGTCAGTTTCAGCGGGAGCATTGCGGAAGTGGTTGCTGGGAGGTAAGTCTGTCCTTTAAAAACAGTTGTCTTTGCAGGTGCAGGCCAGTCCATTTCGGCGAGAGAACAGCTGGTGAGTCATTTTCAGCGGGAGCAGTGGGGAAGTGGTTGCTGGGAGGTAAGTCTGTCCTTTAAAAGCACATGTCTTTGCAGGGGCAGGCCAGTCGATTTCGGCGGGAGAACAGCTGGTGAGTCAGTTTCAGCGGGAGCAGTGCGGAAGTGGTTACTGGGAGGTAAGTCTGTCCTTTAAAAGCACTTGTCTTTGCAGGGGCAGGCCAGTCGATTTCAGCGTGAGAACAGCTGGTGAGTCAGTTTCAACGGGAGCAGTGCGGAAGTGGTTGCTGGGAGGCAAGTCTGTCCTTTAAAAGCACTTCTCTTTGCAGGGGCAGGCCAGTCGATTTCGACGTGAGAACAGCTGGTGAGTCAGTTTCAGCGGGAGCAGTGCGGAAGTGGTTGCTGGGAGGTAAGTCTGTCCTTTAAAAGCACTTGTCTTTGCAGGGGCAGGCCAGTCGAATTCGGCGTGAGAACAGCTGGTGAGTCAGTTTCAGCGGGAGCAGTGCGGAAGTGGTTGCTGGGAGGTAAGTCTGTCCTTTAAAAGCACATGTCTTTGCAGGGGCAGGCCAGTCGATTTCGGCGGGAGAACAGCTGGTGAGTCAGTTTCAGCGGGAGCAGTGCGGAAGTGGTTGCTGGGAGATATGTCTGTCCTTTAATAGCACTTGTCTTTGCAGGGGCAGGCCAGTCGATTTCGGCGTGAGACCAACTGGTGAGTCAGTTTCAGCGGGAGCAGTGCGGAAGTGGTTGCTGGGAGGTAAGTCTGTCCTTTAAAAGCACTTGTCTTTGCAGGGGCAGGCCAGTCGATTTCGGCGCGAGAACGGCTGGTGAGTCAGTTTCAGCGGGAGCAGTGCGGAAGTGGTTGCTGGGAGGTAAGTCTGTCCTTTAAAAGCACTTGTCTTTGCAGGGGCAGGCCAGTCGATTTCGGCGGGAGAACAGCTGGTGAGTCAGTTTCAGCGGGAGCAGTGCGGAAGTGGTTGCTGTGAGGTAAGTCTGTCCTTTAAAAGCACTTGTCTTTGCACTGGCAGGCCAGTCGATTTCGTCGTGAGAACAGCTGGTGATTCAGTTTCAGCGGGAGCAGTGCGGAAGTGGCTGCTGGGAGCTAAGTCTGTCCTTTAAAAGCACTTGTCTTTGCAGGGGCAGGCCAGTCGATTTCGGCGTGAGAACAGTTGGTGTGTCAGTTTCAGCGGGAGCAGTGCGGAAGTGGTTGCTGGGAGGTAAGTCTGTCCTTTAAAAGCACTTGTCTTTGCAGGGGCAGGCCAGTCGATTTCGGCGTGACAACAGCTGGTGAGTCAGTTTCAGCGGGAGCAGTGCGGAAGTGGTTGCTGGGAGGTAAGTCTGTCCTTTAAAAGCACTCGTCTTTGCAGGGGCAGGCCAGTCGATTTCGGCGGGAGAACAGCTGGTGAGTCAGTTTCAGCGGGAGCAGTGCGAAAGTGGTTACTAGGAGTTAAGTCTCTCCTTTAAAAGCACTTGTCTGTGCAGGGGCAGGCCAGTCGATTTCGGCGGGAGAACAGCTGGTGAGTCAGTTTCAGCGGGAGCAGTGCGGAAGTGGTTGCTGGGAGGTAAGTCTGTCCTTTAAAAACAGTTGTCTTTGCAGGTGCAGGCCAGTCGATTTCGGCGAGAGAACAGCTGGTGAGTCAGTTTCAGCGGGAGCAGTGGGGAAGTGGTTGCTGGGAGGTAAGTCTGTCCTTTAAAAGCACTTGTCTTTGCAGGGGCAGGCCAGTCAATTTCGGCGGGAGAACAGCTGGTGAGTCAGTTTCAGCGGGAGCAGTGCGGAAGTGGTTGCTGTGAGGTAAGTCTGTCCTTTAAAAGCACATGTCTTTGCAGGGGCAGGCCAGTCGATTTCGGCGGGAGAACAGCTGGTGAGTCAGTTTCAGCGGGAGCAGTGCGGAAGTGGTTGCTGGGAGATATGTCTGTCCTTTAAAAGCACTTGTCTTTGCAGGGGCAGGCCAGTCGATTTCGGCGTGAGACCAACTGGTGAGTCAGTTTCAGCGGGAGCAGTGCGGAAGTGGTTGCTGGGAGGTAAGTCTGTCCTTTAAAAGCACTTGTCTTTGCAGGGGCAGTCCAGTCGATTTCGGCGCGAGAACGGCTGGTGAGTCAGTTTCAGCAGGAGCAGTGCGGAAGTGGTTGCTGGGAGGTAAGTCTGTCCTTTCAAAGCACTTGTCTTTGCAGGGGCAGGCCAGTCGATTTCGGCGGGAGAACAGCTGGTGAGTCAGTTTCAGCGGGAGCAGTGCGGAAGTGGTTGCTGTGAGGTAAGTCTGTCCTTTAAAAGCACTTGTCTTTGCACTGGCAGGCCAGTCGATTTCGTCGTGAGAACAGCTGGTGAGTCAGTTTCAGCGGGAGCAGTGCGGAAGTGGTTGCTGGGAGATAAGTCTGTCCTTTAAAAGCACTTGTCTTTGCAGGGGCAGGCCAGTCGATTTCGGCGGGAGAACAGCTGGTGATTCAGTTTCAGCGGGAGCAGTGCGGAAGTGGCTGCTGGGAGCTAAGTCTGTCCTTTAAAAACACTTGTCTTTGCAGGGGCAGGCCAGTCGATTTCGGCGTGAGAACAGCTGGTGAGTCAGTTTTAGCGGGAGCAGTCCGGAAGTGGTTGCTGGGACGTAAGTCTGTCCTTTAAAAGCACTTGTCTTTGCAGGGGCAGGCCAGTCGATTTCGGCGGGAGAACAGCTGGAGTGTCAGTTTCAGCGGGAGCAGTGCGGAAGTGGTTACTGGGAGGTAAGTCTGTCCTTTCAAATCACTTGTCTTTGCAGGGGCAGGCCAGTCGAATTCGGCGTGAGAACAGCTGGTGAGTCAGTTTCAGCGGGAGCAGTGCGGACGTGGTTGCTGAGAGGTAAGTCTTTCCTTTAAAAGCACTTGTCTTTGCAGGGGCAGGCCAGTAGAATACGGCGTGAGAACAGCTGGTGAGTCAGTTTCAGCGGGAGCAGTGCGGAAGTGTTGCTGGGAGGTAAGTCTGTCCTTTAAAAGCACTTGTCTTTGCAGGGGCAGGCCAGTCGATTTCTGCGGGAGAACAGCTGGTGAGTCAGTTTCATCGGGAGCAGTGCGGAAGTGGTTGCTGGGAGATATGTCTGTCCTTTAAATGCACTTGTCTTTGCAGGGGCAGGCCAGTCGATTTCGGCGTGAGACCAACTGGTGAGTCAGTTTCAGCGGGAGCAGTGCGGAAGTGGTTGCTGGGAGGTAAGTCTGTCCTTTAAAAGCACTTGTCTTTGCAGGGGCAGGCCAGTCGAATTCGGCGGGAGAATAGCTGGTGAGTCAGTTTCAGCGGGAGCAGTGCAGAAGTGGTTGCTGTGAGGTAAGTTTGTCCTTTAAAAGCACATGGCTTTGCAGTGGCAGGCCAGTCGATTTCGGCGTGAGAACAGCTGGTGAGTCAGTTTCAGCGGGAGCAGTGCGGAAGTGGTGGCTGGGAGGTAAGTCTGTCCTTTAAAAGCACTTGGCTTTGCAGGGGCAGGCCAGTCGATTTCGGCGGGAGAACAGCTGGTGAGTCTGTTTCAGCGGGAGCAGTGCGGAAGTGGTTGCTGGGAGCTAAGTCTGTCCTTTAAAAGCACTTGTCTTTGCAGGGGCAGGCCAGTCGATTTCGGCGTGAGAACAGCTGGTGAGTCAGTTTCAGCGGAAGTGGTTGCTGGGAGGTAAGTCTGTCCTTTAAAAGCACTTGTCTTTGCAGGGGCAGGCCAGTCGATTTCAGCGTGAGAACAGCTGGTGAGTCAGTTTCAGCGGGAGCAGTGCGGAAGTGGTTACTGGGAGGTAAGTCTGTCCTTTAAAAGCACTTGTCTTTGAAGGGGCAGGCCAGTCGAATTCGGCGTGAGAACAGCTGGTGAGTCAGTTTCAGCGGGAGCAGTGCGGAAGTGGTTGCTGGGAGGTAAGTCTGTCCTTTAAAAGCACTTGTCTTTGCAGGGGCAGGCCAGTCGATTTCGGCGGGAGAACAGCTGGAGTGTCAGTTTCAGCGGGAGAAGTGCGGAAGTTGTTACTGGGAGGTAAGTCTGTCCTTTAAAAGCACTTGTCTTTGCAGGGGCAGGCCAGTCGAATTCGGCGTGAGAACAGCTGGTGAGTCAGTTTCAGCGGAAGTGTTTGCTGGCAGGTAAGTCTGTCCTTTAAAAGCACTTGTCTTTGCAGGGGCAGGCCAGTCGATTTCAGCGTGAGAACAGCTGGTGAGTCAGTTTCAGCGGGAGCAGTGCGGAAGTGGTTACTGGGAGGTAAGTCTGTCCTTTAAAAGCACTTGTCTTTGCAGGGGCAGGCCAGTCGAATTCGGCGTGAGAACAGCTGGTGAGTCAGTTTCAGCGGGAGCAGTGCGGAAGTGGTTGCTGGGAGGTAAGTCTCTCCTTTAAAAGCACTTGTCTTTGCAGGGGCAGGCCAGTCGATTTCGGCGGGAGAACAGCTGGTGGGTCAGTTTCAGCGGGAGCAGTGCGGAAGTGGTTGCTGGGAGATAAGTCTGTCGTTTAAAAGCACTTGTCTTTGCAGGGGCAGGCCAGTCGATTTCGGCGTGAGAACAGCTGGTGAGTCAGTTTAAGCGGGAGCAGTGCGGAAGTGGTTGCTGGGAGGCAAGTCTGTCCTTTAAAAGCACTTGTCTTTGCAGGGGCAGGACAGTCGATTTCGGCGTGAGAACAGCTGGTGAGTCAGTTTCAGCGGGAGCAGTGCGGAAGTGGTTGCTGGGAGGTAAGTCTGTCCTTTAAAAGCACTTGTCTTTGCAGGGGCAGGCCAGTCGATTTCGGCGGGAGAACAGCTGGTGAGTCAGTTTCAGCGGGAGCAGTGCGGAAGTGGTTGCTGGGAGGTAAGTCTGTCCTTTAAAAGCACTTGTCTTTGCAGGGGCAGGCCAGTCGATTTCGGCGTGAGACCAACTGGTGAGTCAGTTTCAGCGGGACCAGTGCGGAAGTGGTTGCTGGGAGGTAAGTCTGTCCTTTAAAAGCACTTGTCTTTGCAGGGGCAGGCCAGTCGATTTCGGCGGGAGAACGGCTGGTGAGTCAGTTTCAGCGGGAGCAGTGCGGAAGTAGTTGCTGGGAGGTAAGTCTGTCCTTTAAAAGCACTTGTCTTTGCAGGGGCAGGCCAGTCGATTTCGGCGGGAGAACAGCATGTGAGTCAGTTCCGGCGGGAGCAGTGCGGAAGTGGTTGCTGGGAGCTAAGTCTGTCCTTTAAAAGCACTTGTCTTTGCAGGGACAGGCCAGTCGATTTCGGCGTGAGAACAGCTGGTGAGTCAGTTTTAGCGGGAGCAGTCCGGAAGTGGTTGCTGGGACGTAAGTCTGTCCTTTAAAAGCACTTGTCTTTGCTGGGGCAGGCCAGTCGATTTCGGCGGGAGAACAGCTGGTGAGTCAGCTTCAGCGGGAGCAGTGCGGAAGTGGTTGCTGGGAGGTAAGTCTGTCCTTTAAAAGCACTTGTCTTTGCAGGGGCAGGCTAGTCGATTTCGGCGCGAGAACGGCTGGTGAGTCAGTTTCAGCGGGAGCAGTGCGGAAGTGGTTGCTGGGAGGTAAGTCTGTCCTTTAAAAGCACTTGTCTTTGCAGGGGCAGGTCAGTCGATTTCGGCGGGAGAACAGCTGGTGAGTCTGTTTCAGCGGGAGCAGTGCGGAAGTGGTTGCTGTGAGGTAAGTCTGTCCTTTAAAAGCACTTGTCTTTGCAGGGGCAGGCCAGTCGATTTCGGCGTGAGAACAGCTGGTGAGTCAGTTTCAGCGGGAGCAGTGCGGAAGTGGTTGCTGGGAGGTAAGTCTGTCCTTTAAAAGCACTTGTCTTTGCAGGGGCAGGCCAGTCGATTTCGGCGGGACAACAGCTTGTGAGTCAGTTTCAGCGGGAGCAATGCGGAAGTGGTTGCTGGGAGCTAAGTCTGTCCTTTAAAAGCACTTGTCTTTGCAGGGACAGGCCAGTCGATTTCGGCGTGAGAACAGCTGGTGAGTCAGTTTTAGCGGGAGCAGTCCGGAAGTGGTTGCTGGGACGTAAGTCTGTCCTTTAAAAGCACTAGTCTTTGCAGTGGCAGGCCAGTCGATTTCGGCGGGAGAACAGCTGGTGAGTCAGCTTCAGCGGGAGCAGTGCGGAAGTGGTTACTGGGACGTAAGTCTATCCTTTAAAAGCACTTGTCTTTGCAGGGGCAGGCCAGTCGATTTCAGCGTGAAAACAGCTGGTGAGTCAGTTTCAGAGGGACCAGTGCGGAAGTGGTTGATGGGGGGGGGGGGGGGGGTAAGTCTGTCCTTTAAAAGCACTTGTCTTTGCAGTGGCAGGCCAGTCGATTTACGCGTGAGAACAGCTGGTGAGTTAGTTTCAGCGGGAGCAGTGCGGAAGTGGTTGCTGGGAGGTAAGTCTGTCCTTTAAAAGCACTTGTCTTTGCAGGGGCAGGCCAGTCGATTTCGGCTTGAGAACAGCTGGTGAGTCAGTTTCAGCGGGAGCAGTGCGGAAGTGGTTGCTGGGAGGTAAGTCTGTCCTTTAAAAGCACTTGTCTTTGCAGGGGCAGGCCTGTCGATTGCGGTGGGAGAACAGCTGGTGAGTCAGTTTCAGCGGGAGCAGTGCGGAAGTGGTTACTGGGAGGTAGGTCTGCCCTTTAAAAGCACTTGTCTTTGCAGGGGCAGGCCTGTCGATTGCGGCGGGAGAACAGCTGGTGAGTCAGTTTCAGCGGGAGCAGTGCGGAAGTGGTTACTGGGAGGTAGGTCTGCCCTTTAAAAGCACTTGTCTTAGCAGGGGCAGGCCAGTCGATTTCAGCGTGAGAACAACTGGTGAGTCAGTTTCAGCGGGAGCAGTGCGGAAGTGGTTGCTGGGAGGTAAGTCTGTCCTTTAAAAGCACTTGTCTTTGCAGGGGCAGGCCTGTCGATTGCGGCGGGAGAACAGCTGGTGAGTCAGTTTCAGCGGGAGCAGTGCGGAAGTGGTAACTGGGAGGTAAGTCTGTCCTTTAAAAGCACTTGTCTTTGCAGGTGCAGGGCAGTCGATTTCAGCGTGAGAACAGCTGGTGAGTCAGTTTCAGCGGGAGCAGTGCGGAAGTGGTGGCTGGGAGGTAAGTCTGCCCTTTAAAAGCACTTGGCTTTGCAGGGGCAGGCCAGTCGATTTCGGCGGGAGAACAGCTGGTGAGTCTGTTTCAGCGGGAGCAGTGCGGAAGTGGTTGCTGGGAGCTAAGTCTGTCCTTTAAAAGCACTTGTCTTTGCAGGGGCAGGCCAGTCGATTTCGGCGTGAGAACAGCTGGTGAGTCAGTTTCAGCGGAAGTGGTTGCTGGGAGGTAAGTCTGTCCTTTAAAAGCACTTGTCTTTGCAGGGGCAGGCCAGTCGATTTCAGCGTGAGTTCAGCTGGTGAGTCAGTTTCAGCGGGAGCAGTGCGGAAGTGGTTACTGGGAGGTAAGTCTGTCCTTTAAAAGCACTTGTCTTTGCAGGGGCAGGCCAGTCGAATTCGGCGTGAGAACAGCTGGTGAGTCAGTTTCAGCGGGAGCAGTGCGGAAGTGGTTGCTGGGAGGTAAGTCTGTCCTTTAAAAGCACTTGCCTTTGCAGGGGCAGCCCAGTCGATTTCGGCGGGAGAACAGCTGGAGTGTCAGTTTCAGCGGGAGAAGTGCGGAAGTTGTTACTGGGAGGTAAGTCTGTCCTTTAAAAGCCCTTGTCTTTGCAGGGGCAGGCCAGTCGAATTCGGCGTGAGAACAGCTGGTGAGTCAGTTTCAGCGGGAGCAGTGCGGAAGTGGTTGCTGGGAGGTAAGTCTGTCCTTTAAAAGCACTTGTCTTTGCAGGGGCAGGCCAGTCGATTTCGGCGGGAGAACAGCTGGTGAGTCTGTTTCAGCGGGAGCAGTGCGGAAGTGGTTGCTGGGAGCTAAGTCTGTCCTTTAAAAGCACTTGTCTTTGCAGGGGCAGGCCAGTCGGTTTCGGCGTGAGAACAGCTGGTGAGTCAGTTTCAGCGGAAGTGGTTGCTGGGAGGTAAGTCTGTCCTTTAAAAGCACTTGTCTTTGCAGGGGCAGGCCAGTCGATTTCAGCGTGAGAACAGCTGGTGAGTCAGTTTCAGCGGGAGCAGTGCGGAAGTGGTTACTGGGAGGTAAGTCTGTCCTTTAAAAGCACTTGTCTTTGCAGGGGCAGGCCAGTCGAATTCGGCGTGAGAACAGCTGGTGAGTCAGTTTCAGGGGGAGCAGTGCGGAAGTGGTTGCTGGGAGGTAAGTCTGTCCTTTAAAAGCACTTGTCTTTGCAGGGGCAGGCCAGTCGAATTCGGCGTGAGATCAGCTGGTGAGTCAGTTTCAGCGGGAGCAGTGCGGAAGTGGTTGCTGGGAGGTAAGTCTGTCCTTTAAAAGCACTTGTCTTTGCAGGGGCAGGCCAGTCGATTTCGGCGGGAGAACAGCTGGTGGGTCAGTTTCAGCGGGAGCAGTGCGGAAGTGGTTGCTGGGAGATAAGTCTGTCGTTTAAAAGCACTTGTCTTTGCAGGGGCAGGCCAGTCGATTTCGGCGTGAGAACAGCTGGTGAGTCAGTTTAAGCGGGAGCAGTGCGGAAGTGGTTGCTGGGAGGTAAGTCTGTCCTTTAAAAGCACTTGTCTTTGCAGGGGCAGGACAGTCGATTTCGGCGTGAGAACAGCTGGTGAGTCAGTTTCAGCGGGAGCAGTGCGGAAGTGGTTGCTGGGAGGTAAGTCTGTCCTTTAAAAGCACTTGTCTTTGCAGGGGCAGGCCAGTCGATTTCGGCGGGAGAACAGCTGGTGAGTCAGTTTCAGCGGGAGCAGTGCGGAAGTGGTTGCTGGGAGGTAAGTCTGTCCTTTAAAAGCACTTGTCTTTGCAGGGGCAGGCCAGTCGATTTCGGCGTGAGAACAGCTGGTGAGTCAGTTTTAGCGGGAGCAGTCCGCAAGTGGTTGCTGGGACGTAAGTCTGTCCTTTAAAAGCACTTGTCTTTGCTGGGGCAGGCCAGTCGATTTCGGCGGGAGAACAGCTGGTGAGTCAGCTTCAGCAGGAGCAGTGCGGAAGTGGTTACTGGGAGGTAAGTCTGTCCTTTAAAAGCACTTGTCTTTGCAGGGGCAGGCCAGTCGATTTCAGCGTGAGAACAGCTGGTGAGTCAGTTTCAGCGGGAGCAGTGCGGAAGTGGTTGCTGGGAGGTAAGTCTGTCCTTTAAAAGCACTTGTCTTTGCATGGGCAGGCCAGTCGATTTCGGCGGGAGAACAGCTGGTGAGTCGTTTCAACGGGAGCAGTACGGTAGTGGTTGCTGGGAGGTAAGTCTGTCTTTTAAAAGCACTTGTCTTTGCAGGGGCAGGCCAGTCGATTTCGGCGTGAGACCAACTGGTGAGTCAGCTTCAGCGGGAGCAGTGCGGAAGTGGTTGCTGGGAGGTAAGTCTGTCCTTTAAAAGCACTTGTCTTTGCAGGGGCAGGCCAGTCGATTTCGGCGCGAGAACGGCTGGTGAGTCAGTTTCAGCGGGAGCAGTGCGGAAGTCGTTGCTGGGAGGTAAGTCTGTCCTTTAAAAGCACTTGTCTTTGCAGGGGCAGGTCAGTCGATTTCGGCGGGAGAACAGCTGGTGAGTCAGTTTCAGCGGGAGCAGTGCGGAAGTGGTTGCTGTGAGGTAAGTCTGTCCTTTAAAAGCACTTGTCTTTGCAGGGGCAGGCCAGTCGATTTCGGCGTGAGAACAGCTGGTGAGTCAGTTTCAGCGGGAGCAGTGCGGAAGTGGTTGCTGGGAGGTAAGTCTGTCCTTTAAAAGCACTTGTCTTTGCAGGGGCAGGCCTCGCGATTTCGGCGGGACAACAGCTTGTGAGTCAGTTTCAGCGGGAGCAATGCGGAAGTGGTTGCTGGGAGCTAAGTCTGTCCTTTAAAAGCACTTGTCTTTGCAGGGACAGGCCAGTCGATTTCGGCGTGAGAACAGCTGGTGAGTCAGTTTTAGCGGGAGCAGTCCGGAAGTGGTTGCTGGGACGTAAGTCTGTCCTTTAAAAGCACTAGTCTTTGCAGTGGCAGGCCAGTCGATTTCGGCGGGAGAACAGCTGGTGTGTCAGCTTCAGCGGGAGCAGTGCGGAAGTGGTTACTGGGAGGTAAGTCTATCCTTTAAAAGCACTTGTCTTTGCAGGGGCAGGCCAGTCGATTTCAGCGTGAGAACAGCTGGTGAGTCAGTTTCAGCGGGACCAGTGCGGAAGTGGTTGCTGGGGGGGGGGGGGGGAGAAGTCTGTCCTTTAAAAGCACTTGTCTTTGCAGGGGCAGGCCAGTCGATTTCGGCTTGAGAACAGCTGGTGAGTCAGTTTCAGCGGGAGCAGTGTGGAAGTGGTTACTGGGAGGTAAGCCTGTCCTTTAAAAGCACTTGTCTTTGCAGGGGCAGGCCAGTCGATTTCAGCGTGTGAACAGCTGGTGAGTCAGTTTCAGCGGGAGCAGTGCGGAAGTGGTTGCTGGGAGGTACGTCTGTCCTTTAAAAGCACTTGTCTTTGCAGGGGCAGGCCAGTCGATTTCAGCGTGAGAACAGCTGGTGAGTCAGTTTCAGCGGGAGCAGTGCGGAAGTGGTTGCTGGGAGGTAAGTCTGTCCTTTAAAAGCACTTGTCTTTGCAGGGGCAGGCCAGTCGATTTCTGCATGAGAACAGCTTGTGAGTCAGTTTCAGCGGGAGCAGTGCCCATGTGGTTGCTGGGAGGTAAGTCTGTCCTTTAAAAGCACTTGTCTTTGCAGGGGCAGGCCAGTCGATTTCGGCGGGAGAACAGCTGGTGAGTCAGTTTCGGCGGGAGCAGTGCGGAAGTGGTTACTCGGAGGTAAGTCTGTCATTTAAAAGCACTTGTCTTTGCAGGGGCAGGCCAGTCGATTTCAGCGTGAGAACAGCTGGTGAGTCAGTTTCAGCGGGAGCAGTGCGGAAGTGGTTGCTGGGAGGTACGTCTGTCCTTTAAAAGCCCTTGTCTTTGCAGGGGCAGGCCAGTCGATTTCGGCGGGAGAACAGCTGGTGAGTCAGTTTCAGCGGGAGCAGTGCGGAAGTGGTTGCTGGGAGGTAAGTCTGTCCTTTAAAAACACTTGTCTTTGCAGGGGCAGGCCAGTCGATTTCGGCGTGAGAACAGCTGGTGAGTCAGTTTCAGCGGGAGCAGTGCGGAAGTGGTTGCTGGGAGGTAAGTCTGTCCTTTAAAAGCACTTGTCTTTGCAGGGGCAGGCCAGTCGATTTCGGCGTGAGAACAGCTGGTGAGTCAGTTTCAGCGGGAGCAGTGCGGAAGTGGTTGCTGGGAGGTAAGTCTGTCCTGTAAAAGCACTTGTCTTTGCAGGGGCAGGCCAGTCGATTTCGGCGTGAGAACAGCTGGTGAGTCAGTTTCAGCGGGAGCAGTGCGGAAGTGGTGGCTGGGAGGTAAGTCTGTCCTTTAAAAGCACTTGGCTTTGCAGGGGCAGGCCAGTCGATTTCGGCGGGAGAACAGCTGGTGAGTCTTTTTCAGCGGGAGCAGTGCGGAAGTGGTTGC
Source organism: Scyliorhinus torazame (assembly GCF_047496885.1). Classification (NCBI taxonomy): domain Eukaryota; kingdom Metazoa; phylum Chordata; class Chondrichthyes; order Carcharhiniformes; family Scyliorhinidae; genus Scyliorhinus; species Scyliorhinus torazame. Next base: position 361,095,448 of record NC_092710.1, on the reverse strand, counting down.
TGGGAGCTAAGTCTGTCCTTTAAAAGCACTTGTCTTTGCAGGGTCAGGCCAGTCGATTTCGGCGTGAGAACAGCTGGTGAGTCAGTTTCAGCGGAAGTGGTTGCTGGGAGGTAAGTCTGTCCTTTAAAAGCACTTGTCTTTGCAGGGGCAGGCCAGTCGATTTCAGCGTGAGAACAGCTGGTGAGTCAGTTTCAGCGGGAGCAGTGCGGAAGTGGTTACTGGGAGGTAAGTCTGTCCTTTAAAAGCACTTGTCTTTGCAGGGGCAGGCCAGTCGAATTCGGCGTGAGAACAGCTGGTGAGTCAGTTTCAGCGGGAGCAGTGCGGAAGTGGTTGCTGGGAGGTACGTCTGTCCTTTAAAAGCACTTGTCTTTGCAGGGGCAGGCCAGTCGATTTCGGCGGGAGAACAGCTGGAGTGTCAGTTTCAGCGGGAGAAGTGCGGAAGTTGTTACTGGGAGGTAAGTCTGTCCTTTAAAAGCACTTGTCTTTGCAGGGGCAGGCCAGTCGAATTCGGCGTGAGAACAGCTGGTGAGTCAGTTTCAGCGGGAGCAGTGCGGAAGTGGTTGCTGGGAGGTAAGTCTGTCCTTTAAAAGCACTTGTCTTTGCAGGGGCAGGCCAGTCGATTTCGGCGGGAGAACAGCTGGTGAGTCTGTTTCAGCGGGAGCAGTGCGGAAGCGGTTGCTGGGAGCTAAGTCTGTCCTTTAAAAGCACTTGTCTTTGCAGGGGCAGGCCAGTCGATTTCGGCGTGAGAACAGCTGGTGAGTCAGTTTCAGCGGAAGTGGTTGCTGGGAGGTAAGTCTGTCCTTTAAAAGCACTTGTCTTTGCAGGTGCAGGCCAGTCGATTTCAGCGTGAGAACAGCTGGTGAGTCAGTTTCAGCGGGAGCAGTGCGGAAGTGGTTACTGGGAGGTAAGTCTGTCCTTTAAAAGCACTTGTCTTTGCAGGGGCAGGCCAGTCGAATTCGGCGTGAGATCAGCTGGTGAGTCAGTTTCAGCGGGAGCAGTGCGGAAGTGGTTGCTGGGAGGTAAGTCTGTCCTTTAAAAGCACTTGTTTTTGCAGGGACAGGCCAGTCGATTTCGGCGTGAGAACAGCTGGTGAGTCAGTTTTAGCGGGAGCAGTCCGGAAGTGGTTGCTGGGACGTAAGTCTGTCCTTTAAAAGCACTAGTCTTTGCAGTGGCAGGCCAGTCGATTTCGGCGGGAGAACAGCTGTTTGTCAGCTTCAGCTGGAGCAGTGCGGAAGTGGTTACTGGGAGGTAAGTCTATCCTTTAAAAGCACTTGTCTTTGCAGGGGCAGGCCAGTCGATTTCAGCGTGAGAACAGCTGGTGAGTCAGTTTCAGCGGGACCAGTGCGGAAGTGGTTGCTGGGGGGGGGGGAAGTCTGTCCTTTAAAAGCACTTGTCTTTGCAGTGGCAGGCCAGTCGATTTCAGCGTGAGAACAGCTGGTGAGTTAGTGTCAGCGGAAGCAGTGCGGAAGTGGTTGCTGGGAGCTAAGTCTGTCCTTTAAAAGCACTTGTCTTTGCAGGGGCAAGCCAGTCGATTTCGGCTTGAGAACAGCTGGTGAGTCAGTTTCAGCGGGAGCAGTGCGGAAGTGGTTGCTGGGAGGTAAGTCTGTCCTTTAAAAGCACTTGTCTTTGCAGGGGCAGGCCAGTCGATTTCAGCGTGAGAACAGCTGGTGAGTCAGTTTCAGCGGGACCAGTGCGGAAGTGGTTGCTGGGGGGGGGGGTAAGTCTGTCCTTTAAAAGCACTTGTCTTTGCAGTGGCAGGCCAGTCGATTTCAGCGTGAGAACAGCTGGTGAGTTAGTTTCAGCGGGAGCAGTGCGGAAGTGGTTGCTGGGAGGTACGTCTGTCCTATAAAAGCACTTGTCTTTGCAGGGGCAGGCCAGTCGATTTCAGCGTGAGAACAACTGGTGAGTCAGTTTCAGCGGGAGCAGTGCGGAAGTGGTTGCTGGGAGGTTAGTCTGTCCTTTAAAAGCACTTGTCTTTGCAGGGGCAGGCCAGTCGATTTCGGCATGAGAACAGCTTGTGAGTCAGTTTCAGCGGGAGCAGTGCCCATGTGGTTGCTGGGAGGTAAGTCTGTCCTTTAAAAGCACTTGTCTTTGCAGGGGCAGGCCAGTCGATTTCGGCGGGAGAACAGCTGGTGAGTCAGTTTCGGCGGGAGCAGTGCGGAAGTGGTTACTGGGAGGTAAGTCTGTCATTTAAAAGCACTTGTCTTTGCAGTGGCAGGCCAGTCGATTTCAGCGTGAGAACAGCTGGTGAGTCAGTTTCAGCGGGAGCAGTGCGGAAGTGGTTGCTGGGAGGTACGTCTGTCCTTTAAAAGCCCTTGTCTTTGCAGGGGCAGGCCAGTCGATTTCGGCGGGAGAACAGCTGGTGAGTCAGTTTCAGCGGGAGCAGTGCGGAAGTGGTTGCTGGGAGGTAAGTCTGTCCTTTAAAAGCACTTGTCTTTGCAGGGGCAGGCCAGTCGATTTCGGCGTGAGAACAGCTGGTGAGTCAGTTTCAGCGGGAGCAGTGCGGAAGTGGTTGCTGGGAGGTAAGTCTGTCCTTTAAAAGCACTTGTCTTTGCAGGGGCAGGCCAGTCGATTTCGGCGTGAGAACAGCTGGTGAGTCAGTTTCAGCGGGAGCAGTGCGGAAGTGGTTGCTGGGAGGTAAGTCTGTCCTGTAAAAGCACTTGTCTTTGCAGGGGCAGGCCAGTCGATTTCGGCGTGAGAACAGCTGGTGAGTCAGTTTCAGCGGGAGCAGTGCGGAAGTGGTGGCTGGGAGGTAAGTCTGTCCTTTATAAGCACTTGGCTTTGCAGGGGCAGGCCAGTCGATTTCGGCGGGAGAACAGCTGGTGAGTCTTTTTCAGCGGGAGCAGTGCGGAAGTGGTTGCTGGGAGCTAAGTCTGTCCTTTAAAAGCACTTGTCTTTGCAGGGGCAGGCCAGTCGATTTCGGAGTGAGAACAGCTGGTGAGTCAGTTTCAGCGGAAGTGGTTGCTGGGAGGTAAGTCTGTCCTTTAAAAGCACTTGTCTTTGCAGGGGCAGGCCAGTCGATTTCAGCGTGAGAACAGCTGGTGAGTCAGTTTCAGCGGGAGCAGTGCGGAAGTGGTTACTGGGAGGTAAGTCTGTCCTTTAAAAGCACTTGTCTTTGCAGGGGCAGGCCAGTCGAATTCGGCGTGAGAACAGCTGGTGAGTCAGTTTCAGCGGGAGCAGTGCGGAAGTGGTTGCTGGGAGGTAAGTCTGTCCTTTAAAAGCACTTGTCTTTGCAGGGGCAGGCCAGTCGATTTCGGCGGGAGAACAGCTGGAGTGTCAGTTTCAGCGGGAGAAGTGCGGAAGTTGTTACTGGGAGGTAAGTCTGTCCTTTAAAAGCACTTGTCTTTGCAGGGGCAGGCCAGTCGAATTCGGCGTGAGAACAGCTGGTGAGTCAGTTTCAGCGGGAGCAGTGCGGAAGTGGTTGCTGGGAGGTAAGTCTGTCCTTTAAAAGCACTTGTCTTTGCAGGGGCAGGCCAGTCGATTTCGGCGGGAGAACAGCTGGTGAGTCTGTTTCAGCGGGAGCAGTGCGGAAGTGGTTGCTGGGAGCTAAGTCTGTCCTTTAAAAGCACTTGTCTTTGCAGGGGCAGGCCAGTCGATTTCGGCGTGAGTACAGCTGGTGAGTCAGTTTCAGCGGAAGTGGTTGCTGGGAGGTAAGTCTGTCCTTTAAAAGCACTTGTCTTTGCAGGTGCAGGCCAGTCGATTTCAGCGTGAGAACAGCTGGTGAGTCAGTTTCAGCGGGAGCAGTGCGGAAGTGGTTACTGGGAGGTAAGTCTGTCCTTTAAAAGCACTTGTCTTTGCAGGGGCAGGCCAGTCGAATTCGGCGTGAGAACAGCTGGTGAGTCAGTGTCAGCGGGAGCAGTGCGGAAGTGGTTGCTGGGAGGTAAGTCTGTCCTTTAAAAGCACTTGTCTTTGCAGGGGCAGGCCAGTCGAATTCGGCGTGAAATCAGCTGGTGAGTCAGTTTCAGCGGGAGCAGTGCGGAAGTGGTTGCTGGGAGGTAAGTCTGTCCTTTAAAAGCACTTGTCTTTGCAGGGGCAGGCCAGTCGATTTCGGCGGGAGAACAGCTGGTGGGTCAGTTTCAGCGGGAGCAGTGCGGAAGTGGTTGCTGGGAGATAAGTCTGTCGTTTAAAAGCACTTGTCTTTGCAGGGGCAGGCCAGTCGATTTCGGCGTGAGAACAGCTGGTGAGTCAGTTTAAGCGGGAGCAGTGCGGAAGTGGTTGCTGGGAGGTAAGTCTGTCCTTTAAAAGCACTTGTCTTTGCAGGGGCAGGACAGTCGATTTCGGCGTGAGAACAGCTGGTGAGTCAGTTTCAGCGGGAGCAGTGCGGAAGTGGTTGCTGGGAGGTAAGTCTGTCCTTTAAAAGCACTTGTCTTTGCAGGGGCAGGCCAGTCGATTTCGGCGGGAGAACAGCTGGTGAGTCAGTTTCAGCGGGAGCAGTGCGGAAGTGGTTGCTGGGAGGTAAGTCTGTCCTTTAAAAGCACTTGTCTTTGCAGGGGCAGGCCAGTCGATTTCGGCGTGAGACCAACTGGTGAGTCAGTTTCAGCGGGAGCAGTGCGGAAGTGGTTGCTGGGAGGTATGTCTGTCCTTTAAAAGCACTTGTCTTTGCAGGGGCAGTCCAGTCGATTTCGGCGGGAGAACGGCTGCTGAGTCAGTTTCAGCGGGAGCAGTGCGGAAGTAGTTGCTGGGCGGTAAGTCTGTCCTTTAAAAGCACTTGTCTTTGCAGGGGCAGGCCAGTCGATTTCGGCGGGAGAACAGCTTGTGTGTCAGTTCCGGCGGGAGCAGTGCGGAAGTGGTTGCTGGGAGCTAAGTCTGTCCTTTAAAAGCACTTGTCTTTGCAGGGACAGGCCAGTCGATTTCGGCGTGAGAACAGCTGGTGAGTCAGTTTTAGCGGGAGCAGTCCGCAAGTGGTTGCTGGGACGTAAGTCTGTCCTTTAAAAGCACTTGACTTTGCTGGTGCAGGCCAGTCGATTTCGGCGGGAGAACAGCTGGTGAGTCAGTTTCAGCAGGAGCAGTGCGGAAGTGGTTACTGGGAGGTAAGTCTGTCCTTTAAAAGCACTTGTCTTTGCAGGGGCAGGCCAGTCGATTTCAGCGTGAGAACAGCTGGTGAGTCAGTTTCAGCGGGAGCAGTGCGGAAGTGGTTGCTGGGAGGTTAGTCTGTCCTTTAAAAGCACTTGTCTTTGCATGGGCAGGCCAGTCGATTTCGGCGGGAGAACAGCTGGTGAGTCGTTTCAGCGGGAGCAGTGCGGTAGTGGTTGCTGGGAGGTAAGTCTGTCTTTTAAAAGCACTTGTCTTTGCAGGGGCAGACCAGTCGATTTCGGCGTGAGACCAACTGGTGAGTCAGTTTCAGCGGGAGCAGTGCGGAAGTGGTTGCTGGGAGGTAAGTCTGTCCTTTAAAAGAACTTGTCTTTGCAGGGGCAGGCCAGTCGATTTCGGCGCGAGAACGGCTGGTGAGTCAGTTTCAGCGGGAGCAGTGCGGAAGTGGTTGCTGGGAGGTAAGTCTGTCCTTTAAAAGCACTTGTCTTTGCAGGGGCAGGTCAGTCGATTTCGGCGGGAGAACAGCTGGTGAGTCAGTTTCAGCGGGAGCAGTGCGGAAGTGGTTGCTGTGAGGTAAGTCTGTCCTTTAAAAGCACTTGTCTTTGCAGGGGCAGGCCAGTCGATTTCGGCGTGAGAACAGCTGGTGAGTCAGTTTCAGCGGGAGCAGTGCGGAAGTGGTTGCTGGGAGGTAAGTCTGTCCTTTAAAAGCACTTGTCTTTGCAGGGGCAGGCCAGTCGATTTCGGCGGGACAACAGCTTGTGAGTCAGTTTCAGCGGGAGCAATGAGGAAGTGGTTGCTGGGAGCTAAGTCTGTCCTTTAAAAGCACTTGTCTTTGCAGGGACAGGCCAGTCAATTTCGGCGTGAGAACAGCTGGTGAGTCAGTTTGAGCGGGAGCAGTCCGGAAGTGGTTGCTGGGACGTAAGTCTGTCCTTTAAAAGCACTAGTCTTTGCAGTGGCAGGCCAGTCGATTTCGGCGGGAGATCAGCTGGTGTGTCAGCTTCAGCGGGAGCAGAGCGGAAGTGGTTACTGGGAGGTAAGTCTATCCTTTAAAAGCACTTGTCTTTGCAGGGGCAGGCCAGTCGATTTCAGCGTGAGAACAGCTGGTGAGTCAGTTTCAGCGGGACCAGTGCGGAAGTGGTTGCTGGGGGGGGGGGGGGGGTAAGTCTGTCCTTTAAAAGCACTTGTCTTTGCAGTGGCAGGCCAGTCGATTTCAGCGTGAGAACAGCTGGTGAGTTAGTTTCAGCGGGAGCAGTGCGGAAGTGGTTGCTTGGAGGTAAGTCTGTCCTTTAAAAGCACTTGTCTTTGCAGGGGCAGGCCAGTCGATTTCGGCTTGAGAACAGCTGGTGAGTCAGTTTCAGCGGGAGCAGTGCGGAAGTGGTTGCTGGGAGGTACGTCTGTCCTTTAAAAGCACTTGTCTTTGCAGGGGCAGGCCAGTCGATTGCGGCGCGAGAACGGCTGGTGAGTCAGTTTCAGCGGGAGCAGTGCGGAAGTGGTTGCTGGGAGGTAAGTCTGTCCTTTCAAAGCACTTGTCCTTGCGGGGGCAGGCCAGTCGATTTCGGCTTGAGAACAGCTGGTGAGTCAGTTTCAGCGGGAGCAGTGCGGAAGTGGTTGCTGGGAGGTACGTCTGTCCTTTAAAAGCACTTGTCTTTGCAGGGGCAGGCCAGTCGATTGCGGCGGGAGAACAGCTGGTGAGTCAGTTTCAGCGGGAGCAGTGCGGAAGTGGTTACTGGGAGGTAAGTCTGCCCTTTAAAAGCACTTGTCTTAGCAGGGGCAGGCCAGTCGATTTCAGCGTGAGAACAACTGGTGAGTCAGTTTCAGCGGGAGCAGTGCGGAAGTGGTTGCTGGGTGGTAAGTCTGTCCTTTAAAAGCACTTGTCTTTGCAGGGGCAGGCCAGTCGATTTCGGCATGAGAACAGCTGGTGAGTCAGTTTCAGCGGGAGCAGTGCGGATGTGGTTGCTGGGAGGTAAGTCTGTCCTTTAAAAGCACTTGTCTTTGCAGTGGCAGGCCAGTCGATTTCGGCGGGAGAACAGCTGGTGAGTCAGTTTCGGCGGGAGCAGTGCGGAAGTGGTTACTGGGAGGTAAGTCTGTCATTTAAAAGCCCTTGTCTTTGCAGGGGCAGGCCAGTCGATTTCAGCGTGAGAACAGCTGGTGAGTCAGTTTCAGCGGGAGCAGTGCGGAAGTGGTTGCTGGGAGGTACGTCTGTCCTTTAAAAGCCCTTGTCTTTGCAGGGGCAGGCCAGTCGATTTCGGCGGGAGAACAGCTGGTGAGTCAGTTTCAGCGGGAGCAGTGCGGAAGTGGTTGCTGGGAGGTAAGTCTGTCCTTTAAAAGCACTTGTCTTTGCAGGGGCAGGCCAGTCGATTTCGGCGTGAGAAAAGCTGGTGAGTCAGTTTCAGCGGGAGCAGTGCGGAAGTGGTTGCTGGGAGGTAAGTCTGTCCTTTAAAAGCACTTGTCTTTGCAGGGGCAGGCCAGTCGATTTCGGCGTGAGAACAGCTGGTGAGTCAGTTTCAGCGGGAGCAGTGCGGAAGTGGTTGCTGGGAGGTAAGTCTGTCCTGTAAAAGCACTTGTCTTTGCAGGGGCTGGCCAGTCGATTTCGTCGGGAGAACAGCTGGTGAGTCAGTTTCAGCGGGAGCAGTGCGGAAGTGGTTGCTGGGAGGTAAGTCTGTCCTTTAATACACTTGTCTTTGCAGGGGCAGGCAGTCGGTTTCAGCGTGAGAACAGCTGGTGAGACAGTTTCAGCGGGAGCAGTGCAGAAGTGGTTGCTGGGTGTTAAATCTGTCCTTTAAAAGCACTTGTGTTTGCAGGGGCAGGCCAGTCGATTTCGACGTGAGAACAGCTGGTGAGTCAGTTTCAGCGGGAGCAGTGCGGAAGTGGCTACTGGGAGGTAAGTCTGTCCTTTAAAAGCACTTGTCTTTGCAGGGGCAGGCCAGTCGATTTCAGCGTGAGAACAGCTGGTGAGTCAGTTTCTGCGGGAGCAGTGCGGAAGTGGTTGCTGGGAGGTAAGTCTGTCCTTTAAAAGCACTTGTCTTTGCAGGGGCAGGCCAGTCGATTTCGGCGTGAGAACAGCTGCTGAGTCAGTTTCAGCGGGAGCAGTGCGGAAGTGGTTGCTGGGAGGTAAGTCTGTCCTTTAAAAGCACTTGTCTTTGCAGGGGCAGGCCAGTCGATTTCGGCGGGAGAACAGCTGGTGAGTCAGTTTCAGCGGGAGCAGTGCGGAAGTGGTTACTAGGAGGTAAGTCTGTCCTTTAAAAGCACTTGTCTTTGCAGGGGCAGGCCAGTCGATTTCGGCGTGAGAACAGCTGGTGAGTCAGTTTCAGCGGGAGCAATCCGGAAGTGGTTGCTGGGAGGTAAGTCTGTCCTTTAAAAGCACTTGTCTTTGCAGGGGCAGGCCAGTCGATTTCGGCGGGAGAACAGCTGGTGAGTCGGTTTCAGCGGGAGCAGTGCGGAAGTGGTTGCTGGGAGGTAAGTCTGTCCTTTAAAAGCACTTGTCTTTGCAGGGGCAGGCCAGTCGATTTCGGCGTGAGAACAGCTGGTGAGTCAGTTTCAGCGGGAGCAGTGCGGAAGTGGTTGCTGGGAGGTAAGTCTGTCCTTTAAAAGCACTTGTCTTTGCAGGGGCAGGCCAGTCGAATTCGGCGTGAGAACAGCTGGTGAATCAGTTTCAGCGGGAGCAGTGCGGAAGTGGTTGCTGGGAGGTAAGTCTGTCCTTTAAAAGCACTTGACTTTGCAGGGGCAGGCCAGTCGATTTCGGCGTGAGAACAGTTGGTGAGCCAGTTTCAGGGGAGCAGTGCGGAAGTGGTTGCTGGGAGGTAAGTCTGTCCTTTAAAAGCACTTGTCTTTGCAGGGGCAGGCCAGCCGATTTCGGCGTGAGAACAGCTGGTGAGTCAGTTTCAGCGGGAGCAGTGCGGAAGTGGTTGCTGGGAGGTAAGTCTGTCCTTTAAAAGCACTTGTCTTTGCAGGGGCAGGCCAGCCGATTGCGGCGGGAGAACAGCTCGTGAGTCAGTTTCAGCGGGAGCAGTGCGGAAGTGGTTGCTGGGAGGTAAGTCTGTCCTTTAAAAGCACTTGTCTTTGCAGGGGCAAGCCAGTCGATTTCGACGTGAGAACAGTTGGTGAGTCAGTTTCAGCGGGAGCATTGCGGAAGTGGGTGCTGGGAGGTAAGCCTGTCCTTTAAAAGCACTTGTCTTTGCAGGGGCAGGCCAGTCGATTTCGGCGTGAGAACAGCTGGTGAGTCAGTTTCAGCGGGAGCAGTGCGGAAGTGGTTGCTGGGAGGTAAGTCTGTCCTTTAAAAGCACTTGGCTTTGCAGGGGCAGGTCAGTAGATTTCGGCGGGAGAACAGCTGGTGAGTCAGTTTCAGCGGGAGCAGTGCGGAAGTGGTTACTAGGAGGTAAGTCTGTCCTTTAAAAGCACTTGTCTTTCCAGGGGCAGGCCAGTCGATTTCAGCGTGAGAACAGCTGGTGCATCAGTTTCAGTGGGAGCAGTGCGGAAGTGGTTGCTGGGAGGTAAGTCTGTCCTTTAAAAGCACTTGTATTTGCAGGGGCAGGCCAGTCGATTTCGGCGTGAGAACAGCTGGTGAGTCAGTTTCAGCGGGAGCAGTGCGGAAGTGGTTGCTGGGAGATAAGTCTGTCCTTTAAAAGCACTTGTCTTTGCAGGGGCAGGCCAGTCGATTTCGGCGTGAGAACAGCTGGTGAGTCAGTTTCAGCGGGAGCAGTGCGGAAGTGGTTGCTGGGAGGTAAGTCTGTCCTTTAAAAGCACTTGTCTTTGCAGGTGCAGGCCAGTCGATTTCGGCGCGAGAACAGCTGGTGAGTCAGTTTCAGCGGGAGCAGTGCGGAAGTGGTCGCTGGGAGGTAAGTCTGTACTTTAAAAGCACTTGTCTTTGCAGGGGCAGGCCAGTCGATTTCGGCGGGAGAACAGCTGGTGAGTCAGTTTCAGCGGGAGCAGTGCGGAAGTGGTTGCTGTGAGATAAGTCTGTCCTTTAAAAGCACTTGTCTTTGCAGGGGCAGGCCAGTCTTTTTCGGCGTGAGAACAGCTGGTGAGTCAGTTTCAGCGGGAGCAGTTCGGAAGTGGTTACTAGGAGGTAAGTCTGTCCTTTAAAAGCACTTGTCTTTGCAGGGGCAGGCCAGTCGATTTCGGCGTGAGAACAGCTGTTGAGTCAGTTTCAGCGGGAGCAGTGCGGAAGTGGTTGCTAGGAGGTATGTCTGTCCTTTAAAAGCACTTCTCTTTGCAGGGGCAGGCCAGTCGATTTCGGCGGGAGAACAGCTGGTGAGTCAGTTTCAGCGGGAGCAGTGCGGAAGTGGTTGCTGGGAGGTAAGTCTGTCCTTTAAAAGCACTTGTCTTTGCAGGGGCAGGCCAGTCGATTTCAGCGTGAGAACAGCTGGTGAGTCAGTTTCAGCGGGAGCAGTGCGGAAGTGGTTGCTGGGAGGTAAGTCTGTCCTTTAAAAGCACTTGTCTTTGCAGGGGCAGGCCAGTCGATTTCGGCGGGAGAACAGCTGGTGAGTCAGTTTCAGCGGGAGCAGTGCGGAAGTGGTTCCTGGGAGGTAATTCTGTCCTTTAAAAGCACTTGTCTTTGCAGGGGCAGTCCAGTCGATTTCGGCGGGAGAACGGCTGCTGAGTCAGTTTCAGCGGGAGCAGTGCGGAAGTAGTTGCTGGGCGGTAAGTCTGTCCTTTAAAAGCACTTGTCTTTGCAGGGGCAGGCCAGTCGATTTCGGCGGGAGAACAGCTTGTGTGTCAGTTCCGGCGGGAGCAGTGCGGAAGTGGTTGCTGGGAGCTAAGTCTGTCCTTTAAAAGCACTTGTCTTTGCAGGGACAGGCCAGTCGATTTCGGCGTGAGAACAGCTGGTGAGTCAGTTTTAGCGGGAGCAGTCCGCAAGTGGTTGCTGGGACGTAAGTCTGTCCTTTAAAAGCACTTGACTTTGCTGGTGCAGGCCAGTCGATTTCGGCGGGAGAACAGCTGGTGAGTCAGTTTCAGCAGGAGCAGTGCGGAAGTGGTTACTGGGAGGTAAGTCTGTCCTTTAAAAGCACTTGTCTTTGCAGGGGCAGGCCAGTCGATTTCAGCGTGAGAACAGCTGGTGAGTCAGTTTCAGCGGGAGCAGTGCGGAAGTGGTTGCTGGGAGGTTAGTCTGTCCTTTAAAAGCACTTGTCTTTGCATGGGCAGGCCAGTCGATTTCGGCGGGAGAACAGCTGGTGAGTCGTTTCAGCGGGAGCAGTGCGGTAGTGGTTGCTGGGAGGTAAGTCTGTCTTTTAAAAGCACTTGTCTTTGCAGGGGCAGACCAGTCGATTTCGGCGTGAGACCAACTGGTGAGTCAGTTTCAGCGGAAGCAGTGCGGAAGTGGTTGCTGGGAGGTAAGTCTGTCCTTTAAAAGAACTTGTCTTTGCAGGGGCAGGCCAGTCGATTTCGGCGCGAGAACGGCTGGTGAGTCAGTTTCAGCGGGAGCAGTGCGGAAGTGGTTGCTGGGAGGTAAGTCTGTCCTTTAAAAGCACTTGTCTTTGCAGGGGCAGGTCAGTCGATTTCGGCGGGAGAACAGCTGGTGAGTCAGTTTCAGCGGGAGCAGTGCGGAAGTGGTTGCTGTGAGGTAAGTCTGTCCTTTAAAAGCACTTGTCTTTGCAGGGGCAGGCCAGTCGATTTCGGCGTGAGAACAGCTGGTGAGTCAGTTTCAGCGGGAGCAGTGCGGAAGTGGTTGCTGGGAGGTAAGTCTGTCCTTTAAAAGCACTTGTCTTTGCAGGGGCAGGCCAGTCGATTTCGGCGGGACAACAGCTTGTGAGTCAGTTTCAGCGGGAGCAATGAGGAAGTGGTTGCTGGGAGCTAAGTCTGTCCTTTAAAAGCACTTGTCTTTGCAGGGACAGGCCAGTCAATTTCGGCGTGAGAACAGCTGGTGAGTCAGTTTGAGCGGGAGCTGTCCGGAAGTGGTTGCTGGGACGTAAGTCTGTCCTTTAAAAGCACTAGTCTTTGCAGTGGCAGGCCAGTCGATTTCGGCGGGAGATCAGCTGGTGTGTCAGCTTCAGCGGGAGCAGAGCGGAAGTGGTTACTGGGAGGTAAGTCTATCCTTTAAAAGCACTTGTCTTTGCAGGGGCAGGCCAGTCGATTTCAGCGTGAGAACAGCTGGTGAGTCAGTTTCAGCGGGACCAGTGCGGAAGTGGTTGCTGGGGGGGGGGGGTAAGTCTGTCCTTTAAAAGCACTTGTCTTTGCAGTGGCAGGCCAGTCGATTTCAGCGTGAGAACAGCTGGTGAGTTAGTTTCAGCGGGAGCAGTGCGGAAGTGGTTGCTTGGAGGTAAGTCTGTCCTTTAAAAGCACTTGTCTTTGCAGGGGCAGGCCAGTCGATTTCGGCTTGAGAACAGCTGGTGAGTCAGTTTCAGCGGGAGCAGTGCGGAAGTGGTTGCTGGGAGGTACGTCTGTCCTTTAAAAGCACTTGTCTTTGCAGGGGCAGGCCAGTCGATTGCGGCGCGAGAACGGCTGGTGAGTCAGTTTCAGCGGGAGCAGTGCGGAAGTGGTTGCTGGGAGGTAAGTCTGTCCTTTCAAAGCACTTGTCTTTGCGGGGGCAGGCCAGTCGATTTCGGCTTGAGAACAGCTGGTGAGTCAGTTTCAGCGGGAGCAGTGCGGAAGTGGTTGCTGGGAGGTACGTCTGTCCTTTAAAAGCACTTGTCTTTGCAGGGGCAGGCCAGTCGATTGCGGCGGGAGAACAGCTGGTGAGTCAGTTTCAGCGGGAGCAGTGCGGAAGTGGTTACTGGGAGGTAAGTCTGCCCTTTAAAAGCACTTGTCTTAGCAGGGGCAGGCCAGTCGATTTCAGCGTGAGAACAACTGGTGAGTCAGTTTCAGCGGGAGCAGTGCGGAAGTGGTTGCTGGGTGGTAAGTCTGTCCTTTAAAAGCACTTGTCTTTGCAGGGGCAGGCCAGTCGATTTCGGCATGAGAACAGCTGGTGAGTCAGTTTCAGCGGGAGCAGTGCGGATGTGGTTGCTGGGAGGTAAGTCTGTCCTTTAAAAGCACTTGTCTTTGCAGTGGCAGGCCAGTCGATTTCGGCGGGAGAACAGCTGGTGAGTCAGTTTCGGCGGGAGCAGTGCGGAAGTGGTTACTGGGAGGTAAGTCTGTCATTTAAAAGCCCTTGTCTTTGCAGGGGCAGGCCAGTCGATTTCAGCGTGAGAACAGCTGGTGAGTCAGTTTCAGCGGGAGCAGTGCGGAAGTGGTTGCTGGGAGGAACGTCTGTCCTTTAAAAGCCCTTGTCTTTGCAGGGGCAGGCCAGTCGATTTCGGCGGGAGAACAGCTGGTGAGTCAGTTTCAGCGGGAGCAGTGCGGAAGTGGTTGCTGGGAGGTAAGTCTGTCCTTTAAAAGCACTTGTCTTTGCAGGGGCAGGCCAGTCGATTTCGGCGTGAGAAAAGCTGGTGAGTCAGTTTCAGCGGGAGCAGTGCGGAAGTGGTTGCTGGGAGGTAAGTCTGTCCTTTAAAAGCACTTGTCTTTGCAGGGGCAGGCCAGTCGATTTCGGCGTGAGAACAGCTGGTGAGTCAGTTTCAGCGGGAGCAGTGCGGAAGTGGTTGCTGGGAGGTAAGTCTGTCCTGTAAAAGCACTTGTCTTTGCAGGGGCTGGCCAGTCGATTTCGTCGGGAGAACAGCTGGTGAGTCAGTTTCAGCGGGAGCAGTGCGGAAGTGGTTGCTGGGAGGTAAGTCTGTCCTTTAATACACTTGTCTTTGCAGGGGCAGGCAGTCGGTTTCAGCGTGAGAACAGCTGGTGAGACAGTTTCAGCGGGAGCAGTGCAGAAGTGGTTGCTGGGTGTTAAATCTGTCCTTTAAAAGCACTTGTGTTTGCAGGGGCAGGCCAGTCGATTTCGACGTGAGAACAGCTGGTGAGTCAGTTTCAGCGGGAGCAGTGCGGAAGTGGCTACTGGGAGGTAAGTCTGTCCTTTAAAAGCACTTGTCTTTGCAGGGGCAGGCCAGTCGATTTCAGCGTGAGAACAGCTGGTGAGTCAGTTTCTGCGGGAGCAGTGCGGAAGTGGTTGCTGGGAGGTAAGTCTGTCCTTTAAAAGCACTTGTCTTTGCAGGGGCAGGCCAGTCGATTTCGGCGTGAGAACAGCTGCTGAGTCAGTTTCAGCGGGAGCAGTGCGGAAGTGGTTGCTGGGAGGTAAGTCTGTCCTTTAAAAGCACTTGTCTTTGCAGGGGCAGGCCAGTCGATTTCGGCGGGAGAACAGCTGGTGAGTCAGTTTCAGCGGGAGCAGTGCGGAAGTGGTTACTAGGAGGTAAGTCTGTCCTTTAAAAGCACTTGTCTTTGCAGGGGCAGGCCAGTCGATTTCGGCGTGAGAACAGCTGGTGAGTCAGTTTCAGCGGGAGCAATCCGGAAGTGGTTGCTGGGAGGTAAGTCTGTCCTTTAAAAGCACTTGTCTTTGCAGGGGCAGGCCAGTCGATTTCGGCGGGAGAACAGCTGGTGAGTCGGTTTCAGCGGGAGCAGTGCGGAAGTGGTTGCTGGGAGGTAAGTCTGTCCTTTAAAAGCACTTGTCTTTGCAGGGGCAGGCCAGTCGATTTCGGCGTGAGAACAGCTGGTGAGTCAGTTTCAGCGGGAGCAGTGCGGAAGTGGTTGCTGGGAGGTAAGTCTGTCCTTTAAAAGCACTTGTCTTTGCAGGGGCAGGCCAGTCGAATTCGGCGTGAGAACAGCTGGTGAATCAGTTTCAGCGGGAGCAGTGCGGAAGTGGTTGCTGGGAGGTAAGTCTGTCCTTTAAAAGCACTTGTCTTTGCAGGGGCAGGCCAGTCGATTTCGGCGTGAGAACAGTTGGTGAGTCAGTTTCAGGGGAGCAGTGCGGAAGTGGTTGCTGGGAGGTAAGTCTGTCCTTTAAAAGCACTTGTCTTTGCAGGGGCAGGCCAGCCGATTTCGGCGTGAGAACAGCTGGTGAGTCAGTTTCAGCGGGAGCAGTGCGGAAGTGGTTGCTGGGAGGTAAGTCTGTCCTTTAAAAGCACTTGTCTTTGCAGGGGCAGGCCAGCCGATTGCGGCGGGAGAACAGCTCGTGAGTCAGTTTCAGCGGGAGCAGTGCGGAAGTGGTTGCTGGGAGGTAAGTCTGTCCTTTAAAAGCACTTGTCTTTGCAGGGGCAAGCCAGTCGATTTCGACGTGAGAACAGTTGGTGAGTCAGTTTCAGCGGGAGCATTGCGGAAGTGGGTGCTGGGAGGTAAGCCTGTCCTTTAAAAGCACTTGTCTTTGCAGGGGCAGGCCAGTCGATTTCGGCGTGAGAACAGCTGGTGAGTCAGTTTCAGCGGGAGCAGTGCGGAAGTGGTTGCTGGGAGGTAAGTCTGTCCTTTAAAAGCACTTGGCTTTGCAGGGGCAGGCCAGTCGATTTCGGCGGGAGAACAGCTGGTGAGTCAGTTTCAGCGGGAGCAGTGCGGAAGTGGTTACTAGGAGGTAAGTCTGTCCTTTAAAAGCACTTGTCTTTCCAGGGGCAGGCCAGTCGATTTCAGCGTGAGAACAGCTGGTGCATCAGTTTCAGTGGGAGCAGTGCGGAAGTGGTTGCTGGGAGGTAAGTCTGTCCTTTAAAAGCACTTGTATTTGCAGGGGCAGGCCAGTCGATTTCGGCGTGAGAACAGCTGGTGAGTCAGTTTCAGCGGGAGCAGTGCGGAAGTGGTTGCTGGGAGATAAGTCTGTCCTTTAAAAGCACTTGTCTTTGCAGGGGCAGGCCAGTCGATTTCGGCGTGAGAACAGCTGGTGAGTCAGTTTCAGCGGGAGCAGTGCGGAAGTGGTTGCTGGGAGGTAAGTCTGTCCTTTAAAAGCACTTGTCTTTGCAGGTGCAGGCCAGTCGATTTCGGCGCGAGAACAGCTGGTGAGTCAGTTTCAGCGGGAGCAGTGCGGAAGTGGTCGCTGGGAGGTAAGTCTGTACTTTAAAAGCACTTGTCTTTGCAGGGGCAGGCCAGTCGATTTCGGCGGGAGAACAGCTGGTGAGTCAGTTTCAGCGGGAGCAGTGCGGAAGTGGTTGCTGTGAGATAAGTCTGTCCTTTAAAAGCACTTGTCTTTGCAGGGGCAGGCCAGTCTTTTTCGGCGTGAGAACAGCTGGTGAGTCAGTTTCAGCGGGAGCAGTTCGGAAGTGGTTACTAGGAGGTAAGTCTGTCCTTTAAAAGCACTTGTCTTTGCAGGGGCAGGCCAGTCGATTTCGGCGTGAGAACAGCTGTTGAGTCAGTTTCAGCGGGAGCAGTGCGGAAGTGGTTGCTAGGAGGTATGTCTGTCCTTTAAAAGCACTTCTCTTTGCAGGGGCAGGCCAGTCGATTTCGGCGGGAGAACAGCTGGTGAGTCAGTTTCAGCGGGAGCAGTGCGGAAGTGGTTGCTGGGAGGTAAGTCTGTCCTTTAAAAGCACTTGTCTTTGCAGGGGCAGGCCAGTCGATTTCAGCGTGAGAACAGCTGGTGAGTCAGTTTCAGCGGGAGCAGTGCGGAAGTGGTTGCTGGGAGGTAAGTCTGTCCTTTAAAAGCACTTGTCTTTGCAGGGGCAGGCCAGTCGATTTCGGCGGGAGAACAGCTGGTGAGTCAGTTTCAGCGGGAGCAGTGCGGAAGTGGTTCCTGGGAGGTAATTCTGTCCTTTAAAAGCACTTGTCTTTGCAGGGGCAGGCCAGTCGATTTCAGCGTGAGAACAGCTGGTGAGTCAGTTTCAGCGGGAGCAGTGCGGAAGTGGTTGCTGGGAGGTAAGCCTGTCCTATAAAAGCACTTGTCTTTGCAGGGGCAGGCCAGTCGATTTCGGCGTCAGAACAGCTGGTGAGTCAGTTTCAGCGGGAGAAGTGCGGAAGTGGTTGCTGGGAGGTAAGTCTGTCCTTTAAAAGCACTTGTCTTTGCAGGGGCAGGCCAGTCGATTTCGGCGTGAGAACAGCTGGTGAGTCAGTTTCAGCGGGAGCAGTGCGGAAGTGGTTGCTGGGAGGTAAGCCTGTCCTTTAAAAGCACTTGTCTTTGCAGGGGCAGGCCAGTCGATTTCGGCGTGAGAACAGTTGGTGAGTCAGTTTCAGCGGGAGCAGTGCGGAAGTGGTTGCTGGGAGGTAAGTCTGTCCTTTAAAAGCACTTGTCTTTGCAGGGGCAGGCCAGTCGATTTCGGCGTGACAACAGCTGGTGAGTCAGTTTCAGCGGGAGCAGTGCGGAAGTGGTTGCTGGGAGGTAAGTCTGTCCTTTAAAAGCACTCGTCTTTGCAGGGGCAGGCCAGTCGATTTCGGCGGGAGAACAGCTGGTGAGTCAGTTTCAGCGGGAGCAGTGCGAAAGTGGTTACTAGGAGTTAAGTCTGTCCTTTAAAAGCACTTGTCTGTGCAGGGGCAGGCCAGTCGATTTCGGCGGGAGAACAGCTGGTGAGACAGTTTCAGCGGGAGCAGTGCGGAAGTGGTTGCTGGGAGGTAAGTCTGTCCTTTAAAAGCACTTGTCTTTGCAGGGGCAGGCCAGTCGATTTCGGCGTCAGAACAGCTGGTGAGTCAGTTTCAGCGGGAGCAGTGCGAAAGTGGTTACTAGGAGTTAAGTCTGTCCTTTAAAAGCACTTGTCTGTGCAGGGGCAGGCCAGTCGATTTCGGCGGGAGAACAGCTGGTGAGTCAGTTTCAGCGGGAGCAGTGCGGAAGTGGTTGCTGGGAGGTAAGTCTGTCCTTTAAAAGCACTTGTCTTTGCAGGGGCAGGCCAGTCGATTTCGGCGTCAGAACAGCTGGTGAGTCAGTTTCAGCGGGAGCAGTGCGGAAGTGGTTGCTGGGAGGTAAGTCTGTCCTTTAAAAGCACTTGTCTTTGCAGGGGCAGGCCAGTCGATTTCGGCGTGAGAACAGCTGGTGAGTCAGTTTCAGCGGGAGCAGTGCGGAAGTGGTTGCTGGGAGGTAAGTCTGTCCTTTAAAAGGACTTGTCTTTGCAGGGGCAAGCCAGTCGATTTCGGCGTGAGAACAGTTGGTGAGTCAGTTTCAGCGGGAGCAGTGCGGAAGTGGTTGCTGGGAGGTAAGTCTGTCCTTTAAAAGCACTTGTCTTTGCAGGGGCAGGCCAGTCGATTTCGGCGTGACAACAGCTGGTGAGTCAGTTTCAGCGGGAGCAGTGCGGAAGTGGTTGCTGGGAGGTAAGTCTGTCCTTTAAAAGCACTTGTCTGTGCAGGGGCAGCCATGTCGATTTCGGCTTGAGAACAGCTGGTGAGTCAGTTTCAGCGGGAGCAGTGCGAAAGTGGTTGCTGGGAGGTAGGTCTGTCCTTTAAAAGCACTTGTCTTTGCAGGGGCAGGCCAGTCGATTTCGGCGTGAGAACAGCTGGTGAGTCAGTTTCAGCGGGAGCAGTGCGGAAGTGGTTGCTGGGAGGTAAGTCTGTCCTTTAAAAGCACTTGTCTTTGCAGGGGCAGGCCAGTCGATTTCGACGTGAGAACAGTTGGTGAGTCAGTTTCAGCGGGACCATTGCGGAAGTGGGTGCTAGGAGGTAAGCCTGTCCTTTAAAAGCACTTGTCTTTGCAGGGGCAGGCCAGTCGATTTCGGCGTGAGAACAGCTGGTGAGTCAGTTTCAGCGGGAGCAGTGCAGAAGTGGTTGCTGGGTGTTAAATCTGTCCTTTAAAAGCACTTGTGTTTGCAGGGGCAGGCCAGTCGATTTCGACGTGAGAACAGCTGGTGAGTCAGTTTCAGCGGGAGCAGTGCGGAAGTGGCTACTGGGAGGTAAGTCTGTCCTTTAAAAGCACTTGTCTTTGCAGGGGCAGGCCAGTCGATTTCAGCGTGAGAACAGCTGGTGAGTCAGTTTCTGCGGGAGCAGTGCGGAAGTGGTTGCTGGGAGGTAAGTCTGTCCTTTAAAAGCACTTGTCTTTGCAGGGGCAGGCCAGTCGATTTCGGCGTGAGAACAGCTGCTGAGTCAGTTTCAGCGGGAGCAGTGCGGAAGTGGTTGCTGGGAGGTAAGTCTGTCCTTTAAAAGCACTTGTCTTTGCAGGGGCAGGCCAGTCGATTTCGGCGGGAGAACAGCTGGTGAGTCAGTTTCAGCGGGAGCAGTGCGGAAGTGGTTACTAGGAGATAAGTCTGTCCTTTAAAAGCACTTGTCTTTGCAGGGGCAGGCCAGTCGATTTTGGCGTGAGAACAGCTGGTGAGTCAGTTTCAGCGGGAGCAATCCGGAAGTGGTTGCTGGGAGGTAAGTCTGTCCTTTAAAAGCACTTGTCTTTGCAGGGGCAGGCCAGTCGATTTCGGCGGGAGAACAGCTGGTGAGTCGGTTTCAGCGGGAGCAGTGCGGAAGTGGTTGCTGGGAGGTAAGTCTGTCCTTTAAAAGCACTTGTCTTTGCAGGGGCAGGCCAGTCGATTTCGGCGTGAGAACAGCTGGTGAGTCAGTTTCAGCGGGAGCAGTGCGGAAGTGGTTGCTGGGAGGTAAGTCTGTCCTTTAAAAGCACTTGTCTTTGCAGGGGCAGGCCAGTCGAATTCGGCGTGAGAACAGCTGGTGAATCAGTTTCAGCGGGAGCAGTGCGGAAGTGGTTGCTGGGAGGTAAGTCTGTCCTTTAAAAGCACTTGTCTTTGCAGGGGCAGGCCAGTCGATTTCGGCGTGAGAACAGTTGGTGAGTCAGTTTCAGGGGAGCAGTGCGGAAGTGGTTGCTGGGAGGTAAGTCTGTCCTTTAAAAGCACTTGTCTTTGCAGGGGCAGGCCAGCCGATTTCGGCGTGAGAACAGCTGGTGAGTCAGTTTCAGCGGGAGCAGTGCGGAAGTGGTTGCTGGGAGGTAAGTCTGTCCTTTAAAAGCACTTGTCTTTGCAGGGGCAGGCCAGCCGATTGCGGCGGGAGAACAGCTCGTGAGTCAGTTTCAGCGGGAGCAGTGCGGAAGTGGTTGCTGGGAGGTAAGTCTGTCCTTTAAAAGCACTTGTCTTTGCAGGGGCAAGCCAGTCGATTTCGACGTGAGAACAGTTGGTGAGTCAGTTTCAGCGGGAGCATTGCGGAAGTGGGTGCTGGGAGGTAAGCCTGTCCTTTAAAAGCACTTGTCTTTGCAGGGGCAGGCCAGTCGATTTCGGCGTGAGAACAGCTGGTGAGTCAGTTTCAGCGGGAGCAGTGCGGAAGTGGTTGCTGGGAGGTAAGTCTGTCCTTTAAAAGCACTTGGCTTTGCAGGGGCAGGCCAGTCGATTTCGGCGGGAGAACAGCTGGTGAGTCAGTTTCAGCGGGAGCAGTGCGGAAGTGGTTACTAGGAGGTAAGTCTGTCCTTTAAAAGCACTTGTCTTTCCAGGGGCAGGCCAGTCGATTTCAGCGTGAGAACAGCTGGTGCATCAGTTTCAGTGGGAGCAGTGCGGAAGTGGTTGCTGGGAGGTAAGTCTGTCCTTTAAAAGCACTTGTATTTGCAGGGGCAGGCCAGTCGATTTCGGCGTAAGAACAGCTGGTGAGTCAGTTTCAGCGGGAGCAGTGCGGAAGTGGTTGCTGGGAGATAAGTCTGTCCTTTAAAAGCACTTGTCTTTGCAGGGGCAGGCCAGTCGATTTCGGCGTGAGAACAGCTGGTGAGTCAGTTTCAGCGGGAGCAGTGCGGAAGTGGTTGCTGGGAGGTAAGTCTGTCCTTTAAAAGCACTTGTCTTTGCAGGTGCAGGCCAGTCGATTTCGGCGCGAGAACAGCTGGTGAGTCAGTTTCAGCGGGAGCAGTGCGGAAGTGGTTGCTGGGAGGTAAGTCTGTACTTTAAAAGCACTTGTCTTTGCAGGGGCAGGCCAGTCGATTTCGGCGGGAGAACAGCTGGTGAGTCAGTTTCAGCGGGAGCAGTGCGGAAGTGGTTGCTGTGAGATAAGTCTGTCCTTTAAAAGCACTTGTCTTTGCAGGGGCAGGCCAGTCTTTTTCGGCGTGAGAACAGCTGGTGAGTCAGTTTCAGCGGGAGCAGTTCGGAAGTGGTTACTAGGAGGTAAGTCTGTCCTTTAAAAGCACTTGTCTTTGCAGGGGCAGGCCAGTCGATTTCGGCGTGAGAACAGCTGTTGAGTCAGTTTCAGCGGGAGCAGTGCGGAAGTGGTTGCTAGGAGGTATGTCTGTCCTTTAAAAGCACTTCTCTTTGCTGGGGCAGGCCAGTCGATTTCGGCGGGAGAACAGCTGGTGAGTCAGTTTCAGCGGGAGCAGTGCGGAAGTGGTTGCTGGGAGGTAAGTCTGTCCTTTAAAAGCACTTGTCTTTGCAGGGGCAGGCCAGTCGATTTCAGCGTGAGAACAGCTGGTGAGTCAGTTTCAGCGGGAGCAGTGCGGAAGTGGTTGCTGGGAGGTAAGTCTGTCCTTTAAAAGCACTTGTCTTTGCAGGGGCAGGCCAGTCGATTTCGGCGGGAGAACAGCTGGTGAGTCAGTTTCAGCGGGAGCAGTGCGGAAGTGGTTCCTGGGAGGTAATTCTGTCCTTTAAAAGCACTTGTCTTTGCAGGGGCAGGCCAGTCGATTTCAGCGTGAGAACAGCTGGTGAGTCAGTTTCAGCGGGAGCAGTGCGGAAGTGGTTGCTGGGAGGTAAGCCTGTCCTATAAAAGCACTTGTCTTTGCAGGGGCAGGCCAGTCGATTTCGGCGTCAGAACAGCTGGTGAGTCAGTTTCAGCGGGAGAAGTGCGGAAGTGGTTGCTGGGAGGTAAGTCTGTCCTTTAAAAGCACTTGTCTTTGCAGGGGCAGGCCAGTCGATTTCGGCGTGAGAACAGCTGGTGAGTCAGTTTCAGCGGGAGCAGTGCGGAAGTGGTTGCTGGGAGGTAAGTCTGTCCTTTAAAAGCACTTGTCTTTGCAGGGGCAGGCCAGTCGATTTCGGCGTGAGAACAGTTGGTGAGTCAGTTTCAGCGGGAGCAGTGCGGAAGTGGTTGCTGGGAGGTAAGTCTGTCCTTTAAAAGCACTTGTCTTTGCAGGGGCAGGCCAGTCGATTTCGGCGTGACAACAGCTGGTGAGTCAGTTTCAGCGGGAGCAGTGCGGAAGTGGTTGCTGGGAGGTAAGTCTGTCCTTTAAAAGCACTCGTCTTTGCAGGGGCAGGCCAGTCGATTTCGGCGGGAGAACAGCTGGTGAGTCAGTTTCAGCGGGAGCAGTGCGAAAGTGGTTACTAGGAGTTAAGTCTGTCCTTTAAAAGCACTTGTCTGTGCAGGGGCAGGCCAGTCGATTTCGGCGGGAGAACAGCTGGTGAGACAGTTTCAGCGGGAGCAGTGCGGAAGTGGTTGCTGGGAGGTAAGTCTGTCCTTTAAAAGCACTTGTCTTTGCAGGGGCAGGCCAGTCGATTTCGGCGTCAGAACAGCTGGTGAGTCAGTTTCAGCGGGAGCAGTGCGAAAGTGGTTACTAGGAGTTAAGTCTGTCCTTTAAAAGCACTTGTCTGTGCAGGGGCAGGCCAGTCGATTTCGGCGGGAGAACAGCTGGTGAGTCAGTTTCAGCGGGAGCAGTGCGGAAGTGGTTGCTGGGAGGTAAGTCTGTCCTTTAAAAGCACTTGTCTTTGCAGGGGCAGGCCAGTCGATTTCGGCGTCAGAACAGCTGGTGAGTCAGTTTCAGCGGGAGCAGTGCGGAAGTGGTTGCTGGGAGGTAAGTCTGTCCTTTAAAAGCACTTGTCTTTGCAGGGGCAGGCCAGTCGATTTCGGCGTGAGAACAGCTGGTGAGTCAGTTTCAGCGGGAGCAGTGCGGAAGTGGTTGCTGGGAGGTAAGTCTGTCCTTTAAAAGGACTTGTCTTTGCAGGGGCAAGCCAGTCGATTTCGGCGTGAGAACAGTTGGTGAGTCAGTTTCAGCGGGAGCAGTGCGGAAGTGGTTGCTGGGAGGTAAGTCTGTCCTTTAAAAGCACTTGTCTTTGCAGGGGCAGGCCAGTCGATTTCGGCGTGACAACAGCTGGTGAGTCAGTTTCAGCGGGAGCAGTGCGGAAGTGGTTGCTGGGAGGTAAGTCTGTCCTTTAAAAGCACTTGTCTGTGCAGGGGCAGCCATGTCGATTTCGGCTTGAGAACAGCTGGTGAGTCAGTTTCAGCGGGAGCAGTGCGAAAGTGGTTGCTGGGAGGTAGGTCTGTCCTTTAAAAGCACTTGTCTTTGCAGGGGCAGGCCAGTCGATTTCGGCGTGAGAACAGCTGGTGAGTCAGTTTCAGCGGGAGCAGTGCGGAAGTGGTTGCTGGGAGGTAAGTCTGTCCTTTAAAAGCACTTGTCTTTGCAGGGGCAGGCCAGTCGATTTCGACGTGAGAACAGTTGGTGAGTCAGTTTCAGCGGGACCATTGCGGAAGTGGGTGCTAGGAGGTAAGCCTGTCCTTTAAAAGCACTTGTCTTTGCAGGGGCAGGCCAGTCGATTTCGGCGTGAGAACAGCTGGTGAGTCAGTTTCAGCGGGAGCAGTGCGGAAGTGGTTGCTGGGAGGTAAGTCTGTCCTTTAAAAGCACTTGGCTTTGCAGGGGCAGGCCAGTCGATTTCGGCGGGAGAACAGCTGGTGAGTCAGTTTCAGCGGGAGCAGTGCGGAAGTGGATACTAGGAGGTAAGTCTGTCCTTTAAAAGCACTTGTCTTTCCAGGGGCAGGCCAGTCGATTTCAGCGTGAGAACAGCTGGTGAGTCAGTTTCAGTGGGAGCAGTGCGGAAGTGGTTGCTGGGAGGTAAGTCTGTCCTTTAAAAGCACTTGTCTTTGCAGGGGCAGGCCAGTCGATTTCGGCGGGAGAACAGCTGGTGAGTCAGTTTCAGCGGGAGCAGTGCGGAAGTGGTTGCTGGGAGATAAGTCTGTCCTTTAAAAGCACTTGTCTTTGCAGGGGCAGGCCAGTCGATTTCGGCGTGAGAACAGCTGGTGAGTCAGTTTCAGCGGGAGCAGTGCGGTAGTGGTTGCTGGGAGGTAAGTCTGTCCTTTAAAAGCACTTGTCTTTGCAGGTGCAGGCCAGTCGATTTCGGCGGGAGAACAGCTGGTGAGTCAGTTTCAGCGGGAGCAGTGCGGAAGTGGTTGCTGGGAGGTAAGTCTGTCCTTTAAAAGCACTTGTCTTTGCAAGGGCAGGCCAGTCGATTTCGGCGGGAGAACAGCTGGTGAGTCAGTTTCAGCGGGCGCAGTGCGGAAGTGGTTGCTGGGAGATAAGTCTGTCCTTTAAAAGCACTTGTCTTTGCAGGCGCAGGCCAGTCGATTTCGGCGTGAGAACAGCTGGTGAGTCAGTTTCAGCGGGAGCAGTTCGGAAGTGGTTACTAGGAGGTAAGTCTGACCTTTAAAAGCACTTGTCTTTGCAGGGGCAGGCCAATCGATTTCGGCGTGAGAACAGCTGTTGAGTCAGTTTCAGCGGGAGCAGTGCGGAAGTGGTTGCTAGGAGGTTTGTCTGTCCTTTAAAAGCACTTCTCTTTGCAGGGGCAGGCCAGTCGATTTCGGCGGGAGAACAGCTGGTGAGTCAGTTTCAGCGGGAGCAGTGCGGAAGTGGTTGCTGTGAGGTAAGTCTGTCCTTTAAAAGCACTTGTCTTTGCAGGGGCAGGCCAGTCGATTCCGGCGTCAGAACAGCTGGTGAGTCAGTTTTAGCGGGAGCAGTGCGGAAGTGGTTGCTGGGAGGTAAGTCTGTCCTTTAAAAGCACTTGTCTTTGCAGGGGCAGGCCAGTCGATTTCGGCGTGAGAACAGCTGGTGAGTCAGTTTCAGCGGGAGCAGTGCGGAAGTGGTTACTGGGAGGTAAGTCTGTCCTTTAAAAGCACTTGTCTTTGCAGGTGCAGGCCAGTCGATTTCGGCGTGAGAACAGCTGGTGAGTCAGTTTCAGCGGGAGCAGTACGGACGTGGTTGCTGGGAGGTAAGTCTGTCCTTTAAAAGCACTTGTCTTTGCAGGGGTAGGCCAGTCGATTTCGGCGGGAGAACAGCTGGTGAGTCAGTTTCAGCGGGAGCAGTGCGGAAGTGGTTACTGGGAGGTAAGTCTGTCCTTTAAAAGCACTTGTCTTTGCAGGGGCAGGCCAGTCGTTTCAGCGTGTGAACAGCTGGTGAGTCAGTTTCAGCGGGAGCAGTGCGGAAGTGGTTGCTGGGAGGTAAGTCTGTCCTTTAAAAACACTTGTCTTTGCAGGGGCAGGCCAGTCGATTTCGGCGGGAGAACAGCTGGAGTGTCAGTTTCAGCGGGAGCAGTGCGGAAGTGGTTACTGGGAGGTAAGTTTGTCCTTTAAAAGCACTTGTCTTTGCAGGGGCAGGCCAGTCGAATTCGGCGTGAGAACAGCTGGTGAGTCAGTTTCAAAGGAGCAGTGCGGAAGTGGTTGCTGGGAGGTAAGTCTGTCCTTTAAAAGCACTTGTCTTTGCAGGGGTAGGCCAGTCGATTTCGGCGTGAGAACAGCTGGTGAGTCAGCTTCAGCGGGAGCAGTGCAGAAGTGGTTGCTGGGAGGTAAGTCTGTCCTTTAAAAGCACTTGTCTTTGCAGCGGCAGGCCAGTCGATTTCGGCGGGAGAACAGCTGGTGAGTCAGTTTCAGCGGGAGCAGTGCGGAAGTGGTTGCTGGGAGGTAGGTCTGTCCTTTAAAAGCACTTGTCTTTGCAGGGGCAGGCCAGTCGATTTCGGCGTGAGACCAACTGGTGAGTCATTTTCAGCGGGAGCACTGCGGAAGTGGTTGCTGGGAGGTAAGTCTGTCCTTTAAAAGCACTTGTCTTTGCAGGGGCAGGCCAGTCGATTTCGGCGCGAGAACGGCTGGTGAGTCAGTTTCAGCGGGAGCAGTGCGGAAGTGGTTGCTGGGAGGTAAGTCTGTCCTTTAAAAGCACTTGTCTTTGCAGGGGCAGGCCAGTCGATTTCGGCGGGAGAACATCTGGTGAGTCAGTTTCAGCGGGAACAGTGCGGAAGTGGTTGCTGTGAGGTAAGTCTGTCCTTTAAAAGAACTTGTCTTTGCAGTGGCAGGCCAGTCGATTTCGGCGTGAGAACAGCTGGTGAGTCAGTTTCAGCGGGAGCAGTGCGGAAGTGGTTGCTGGGAGGTAAGTCTGTCCTTTAAAAGCACTTGTCTTTGCAGGGGCAGGCCAGTCGATTTCGTCGGGAGAACAGCTGGAGTGTCAGTTTCAGCGGGAGAAGTGCGGAAGTTGTTACTGGGAGGTAAGTCTGTCCTTTAAAAGCACTTGTCTTTGCAGGGGCAGGCCAGTCGAATTCGGCGTGAGAACAGCTGGTGAGTCAGTTTCAGCGGGAGCAGTGCGGAAGTGGTTGCTGGGAGGCAAGTCTGTCCTTTAAAAGCACTTGTCTTTGCAGTGGCAGGCCAGTCGATTTCGACGTGAGAACAGCTGGTGAGTCAGTTTCAGCGGGAGCAGTGCGGAAGTGGTTGCTGGGAGGTAAATCTGTCCTTTAAAAGCACTTGTCTTTGCAGGGGCAAGCCAGACGATTTCAGCGTGAGAACAACTGGTGAGTTAGTTTCAGCGGGAGCAGTGCGGAAGTGGTTGCTGGGAGGTAAGTCTGTCCTTTAAAAGCACTTGTCTTTGCAGGGGCAGGCCAGTCGATTTCGGCGGGAGAACTGCTGGTGAGTCAGTTTCAGCGGGAGCAGTGCGGAAGTGGTTGCTGGGAGGTAGGTCTGTCCTTTAAAAGCACTTGTCTTTGCAGGGGCAGGCCAGTCGATTTCGGCGTGAGACCAACTGGTGAGTCAGTTTCAGCGGGAGCAGTGCGGAAGTGGTGCTGGGAGGTAAGTCTGTCCTTTAAAAGCACTTGTCTTTGCAGGGGCAGGCCAGTCGATTTCGGCGGGAGAACAGCTGGTGAGTCAGTTTCAGCGGGAGCAGTGCGGAAGTGGTTGCTGGGAGATAAGTCTGTCCTTTAAAAGCACTTGTCTTTGCAGGGTCAGGCCAGTCGATTTCGGCGTGAGAACAGCTGGTGAGTCAGTTTCAGCGGGAGCAGTGCGGAAGTGGTTGCTGGGAGGTAAGGCTGTCGTTTAAAAACACTTGTCTTTGCAGGGGCAGGCCAGTCGAATTCGGCGGGAGAACAGCTGGCGAGTCAGTTTCAGCGGGAGCAGTGCGGGTGGTTGCTGGGAGGTAGGTCTGTCCTTTAAAAGCACTTGTCTTTGCAGGGGCAGGCCAGTCGATTTCGGCGTGAGACCAACTGGTGAGTCAGTTTCAGCGGGAGCAGTGCTGAAGTGGTTGCTGGGAGGTACCTCTGTCCTTTAAAAGCACTTGTCTTTGCAGGGGCAGGCCAGTCGATTTCAGCGTGTGAACAGCTGGTGAGTCAGTTTCAGCGGGAGCAGTGCGGAAGTGGTTACTGGGAGGTAAGTCTGTCCTTTAAAAACACTTGTCTTTGCAGGGGCAGGCCAGTCGATTTCGGCGGGAGAACAGCTGGAGTGTCAGTTTCAGCGGGAGCAGTGCGGAAGTGGTTACTGGGAGGTAAGTCTGTCCTTTAAAAGCACTTGTCTTTGCAGGGGCAGGCCAGTCGATTTCGGCGTGAGAACAGCTGGTGAGTCAGTTTCAGCGGGAGCAGTGCGGAAGTGGTTACTGGGAGGTAAGTCTATCCTTTAAAAGCACTTGTCTTTGCAGGGGCAGGCCAGTCGATTTCAGCGTGAGAACAGCTGGTGAGTCAGTTTCAGCGGGAGCAGTGCGGAAGTGGTTGCTGGGAGATAAGTCTGTCCTTTAAAAGCACTTGTGTTTGCAGGGGCAGGCCAGTCGATTTCGGTGTGAGAACAGCTGGTGAGTCAGTTTCAGCGGGAGCAGTGCGGAAGTGGTTGCTGTGAGGTAAGTCTGTCCTTTAAAAGCACTTGTCTTTGCAGGGGCAGGCCAGTCGATTTCGGCGGGAGAACAGCTGGTGAGTCAGTTTCAGCGGGAGCAGTGCGGAAGTGTTGACTGGGAGGTAAGTCTGTCCTTTAAAAGCACTTGTCTTTGCAGGGGCAGGCCAGTCGATTTCAGCGTGAGAACAGCTGGTGAGTTAGTTTCAGCGGGAGCAGTGTTGAAGTGGTTGCTGGTAGCTAAGTCTGACCTTTAAAAGCACTTGTCTTTGCATGGGCAGGCCAGTCGATTTCGGCGTGAGAACAGCTGGTGAATCAGTTTCAGCGGGAACAGTGCGGAAGTGGTTGCTGGGAGATAAGTCTGTCCTTTAAAAGCACTTGTCTTTGCAGGGGCAGGCCAGTCGATTGCGGCGGGAGAACAGCAGGTGAGTCAGTTTCAGCGGGAGCAGTGCGGAAGTGGTTACTGGGATGTAAGTCTGTCCTTTAAAAGCACTTGTCTTTGCAGGGGCAGGCCAGTCGATTTCAGCGTGAGAACAGCTGGTGAGTCAGTTTCAGCTGGAGCAGTGCGGAAGTGGTTGCTGGGAGGTAAGTCTGTCCTTTAAAAGCACTTGTCTTTGCAGGTGCAGGCCAGTCGATTTCGGCGTGAGAACAGCTGGTGAGTCAGTTTCAGCGGGAGCAGTACGGACGTGGTTGCTGGGAGGTAAGTCTGTCCTTTAAAAGCACTTGTCTTTGCAGGGGTAGGCCAGTCGATTTCGGCGGGAGAACAGCTGGTGAGTCAGTTTCAGCGGGAGCAGTGCGGAAGTGGTTACTGGGAGGTAAGTCTGTCCTTTAAAAGCACTTGTCTTTGCAGGGGCAGGCCAGTCGTTTCAGCGTGTGAACAGCTGGTGAGTCAGTTTCAGCGGGAGCAGTGCGGAAGTGGTTGCTGGGAGGTAAGTCTGTCCTTTAAAAACACTTGTCTTTGCAGGGGCAGGCCAGTCGATTTCGGCGGGAGAACAGCTGGTGAGTCAGTTTCAGCGGGAGCAATGCGGAAGTGGTTACTGGGAGGTAAGTCTGTCCTTTAAAAGCACTTGTCTTTGCAGGGGCAGGCCAGTCGAATTCGGCGTGAGAACAGCTGGTGAGTCAGTTTGAGCGGGAGCAGTGCGGAAGTGGTTGCTGGGAGGTAAGTCTGTCCTTTAAAAGCACTTGTCTTTGCAGGGTCAGGCCAGTCGAATTCGGCGTGAGAACAGCTGGTGAGTCAGTTTCAGCGGGAGCAGTGCGGAAGTGGTTGCTGGGAGGTAAGTCTGTCCTTTAAAAGCACTTGTCTTTGCAGGGGTCGGCCAGTCGATTTCGGCGTGAGAACAGCTGGTGAGTCAGTTTCAGCGGGAGCAGTGCGGAAGTGGTTGCTGGGAGGTAGGTCTGTCCTTTAAAAGCACTTGTCTTTGCAGGGGCAGGCCAGTCGATTTCGGCGTGAGACCAACTGGTGAGTCATTTTCAGCGGGAGCACTGCGGAAGTGGTTGCTGGGAGGTAAGTCTGTCCTTTAAAAGCACTTGTCTTTGCAGGGGCAGGCCAGTCGATTTCGGCGCGAGAACGGCTGGTGAGTCAGTTTCAGCGGGAGCAGTGCGGAAGTGGTTGCTGGGAGGTAAGTCTGTCCTTTAAAAGCACTTGTCTTTGCAGGGGCAGGCCAGTCGATTTCGGCGGGAGAACATCTGGTGAGTCAGTTTCAGCGGGAACAGTGCGGAAGTGGTTGCTGTGAGGTAAGTCTGTCCTTTAAAAGAACTTGTCTTTGCAGTGGCAGGCCAGTCGATTTCGGCGTGAGAACAGCTGGTGAGTCAGTTTCAGCGGGAGCAGTGCGGAAGTGGTTGCTGGGAGGTAAGTCTGTCCTTTAAAAGCACTTGTCTTTGCAGGGGCAGGCCAGTCGATTTCGGCGGGAGAACAGCTGGAGTGTCAGTTTCAGCGGGAGAAGTGCGGAAGTTGTTACTGGGAGGTAAGTCTGTCCTTTAAAAGCACTTGTCTTTGCAGGGGTAGGCCAGTCGAATTCGGCGTGAGAACAGCTGGTGAGTCAGTTTCAGCGGGAGCAGTGCGGAAGTGGTTGCTGGGAGGCAAGTCTGTCCTTTAAAAGCACTTGTCTTTGCAGTGGCAGGCCAGTCGATTTCGACGTGAGAACAGCTGGTGAGTCAGTTTCAGCGGGAGCAGTGCGGAAGTGGTTGCTGGGAGGTAAGTCTGTCCTTTAAAAGCACTTGTCTTTGCAGGGGCAGGCCAGTCGATTTCAGCGTGAGAACAGCTGGTGAGTTAGTTTCAGCGGGAGCAGTGCGGAAGTGGTTGCTGGGAGGTAAGTATGTCCTTTAAAAGCACTTGTCTTTGCAGGGGCAGGCCAGTCGATTTCGGCGGGAGAACAGCTGGTGAGTCAGTTTCAGCGGGAGCAGTGCGGAAGTGGTTGCTGGGAGGTAGGTCTGTCCTTTAAAAGCACTTGTCTTTGCAGGGGCAGGCCAGTCGATTTCGGCGTGAGACCAACTGGTGAGTCAATTTCAGCGGGAGCAGTGCGGAAGTGGTGCTGGGAGGTAAGTCTGTCCTTTAAAAGCACTTGTCTTTGCAGGGGCAGGCCAGTCGATTTCAGCGTGAGAACAGCTGGTGAGTTAGTTTCAGCGGGAGCAGTGCGGAAGTGGTTGCTGGGAGGCAAGTCTGTCCTTTAAAAGCACTTGTCTTTGCAGTGGCAGGCCAGTCGATTTCGACGTGAGAACAGCTGGTGAGTCAGTTTCAGCGGGAGCAGTGCGGAAGTGGTTGCTGGGAGGTAAGTCTGTCCTTTAAAAGCACTTGTCTTTGCAGGGGCAGGCCAGTCGATTTCAGCGTGAGAACAGCTGGTGAGTTAGTTTCAACGGGAGCAGTGCGGAAGTGGTTGCTGGGAGGTAAGTATGTCTTTTAAAAGCACTTGTCTTTGCAGGGGCAGGCCAGTCGATTTCGGCGGGAGAACAGCTGGTGAGTCAGTTTCAGCGGGAGCAGTGCGGAAGTGGTTGCTGGGAGGTAGGTCTGTCCTTTAAAAGCACTTGTCTTTGCAGGGGCAGGCCAGTCGATTTCGGCGTGAGACCAACTGGTGAGTCAATTTCAGCGGGAGCAGTGCGGAAGTGGTGCTGGGAGGTAAGTCTGTCCTTTAAAAGCACTTGTCTTTGCAGGGGCAGGCCAGTCGATTTCGGCGGGAGAACACCTGGTGAGTCAGTTTCAGCGGGAGCAGTGCGGAAGTGGTTGCTGGGAGATAAGTCTGTCCTTTAAAAGCACTTGTCTTTGCAGGGTCAGGCCAGTCGATTTCGGCGTGAGAACAGCTGGTGAGTCAGTTTCAGCGGGAGCAGTGCGGAAGTGGTTGCTGGGAGGTAAGGCTGTCGTTTAAAAGCACTTGTCTTTGCAGGGGCAAGCCAGTCGAATTCGGCGGGAGAACAGCTGTTGAGTCAGTTTCAGCGGGAGCAGTGCGGGTGGTTGCTGGGAGGTAGGTCTGTCCTTTAAAAGCACTTGTCTTTGCAGGGGCAGGCCAGTCGATTTCGGCGTGAGACCAACTGGTGAGTCAGTTTCAGCGGGAGCAGTGCTGAAGTGGTTGCTGGGAGGTACCTCTGTCCTTTAAAAGCACTTGTCTTTGCAGGGGCAGGCCAGTCGATTTCAGCGTGTGAACAGCTGGTGAGTCAGTTTCAGCGGGAGCAGTGCGGAAGTGGTTACTGGGAGGTAAGTCTGTCCTTTGAAAACACTTGTCTTTGCAGGGGCAGGCCAGTCGATTTCGGCGGGAGAACAGCTGGAGTGTCAGTTTCAGCGGGAGCAGTGCGGAAGTGGTTACTGGGAGATAAGTCTGTCCTTTAAAAGCACTTGGCTTTGCAGGGGCAGGCCAGTCGAATTCGGCGTGAGAACAGCTTGTGAGTCAGTTTCAGCGGGAGCAGTGCGGAAGTGGTTGCTGGGAGGTAACTCTGTCCTTTAAAAGCACTTGTCTTTGCAGGGGCAGGCCAGTCGATTTCGGCGGGAGAACAGCTGGTGAGTCAGTTTCAGCGGGAGCAGTGCGGAAGTGGTTGCTGGGAGATAAGTCTGTCCTTTAAAAGCACTTGTCTTTGCAGGGGTAGGCCAGTCGATTTCGGCGTGAGACCAACTGGTGAGTCAGTTTCAGCGGGAGCAGTGCGGAAGTGGTTGCTGGGAGGTAAGTCTGTCCATTAAAAGCACTCGTCTTTGCAGGGGCAGGCCAGTCGATTTCGGCGCGAGAACGGCTGGTGAGTCAGTTTCAGCGGGAGCAGTGCGGAAGTGGTTGCTGGGAGGTAAGTCTGTCCTTTAAAAGCACTTGTCTTTGCAGGGGCAGGCCAGTCGATTTCGGCGGGAGAACAGCTGGTGAGTCAGTTTCAGCGGGAGCAGTGCGGAAGTGGTTGCTGTGAGCTAAGTCTGTCCTTTAAAAACACTTGTCTTTGCAGGGGCAGGCCAGTCGATTTCGGCGGGAGAACAGCTGGTGAGTCAGTTTCAGCGGGAGCAGTGCGGAAGTGGTTACTGGGAGGTAAGTCTGTCCTTTAAAAGCACTTGTCTTTGCAGGGGCAGGCTTGTCGATTTCAGCGTGAGAACAGCTGGTGAGTCAGTTTCAGCGGGAGCAGTGCGGAAGTGGTTGCTGGGAGGTAAGTCTGTCCTTTAAAAGCACTTGTCTTTGCAGGTGCAGGCCAGTCGATTTCAGCGTGAGAACAGCTGGTGAGTTAGTTTCAGCGGGAGCAGTGCGGAAGTGGTTGCTGGGATGTAAGTCTGTCCTTTAAAAGCACTTGTGTTTGCAGTGGCAGGCCAGTCGATTTCGGCGTGAGACCAACTGGTGAGTCAGTTTCAGCGGGAGCAGTGCGGAAGTGGTTGCTGGGAGGTAAGTCTGTCCTTTAAAAGCGCTTGTGTTTGCAGGGGCAGGCCAGTCGATTTCGGCGCGAGAACGGCTGGTGAGTCAGTTTCAGCGGGAGCAGTGCGGAAGTGGTTGCTGGGAGGTAAGTCTGTCCTTTAAAAGCACTTGTCTTTGCAGGGGCAGGCCAGTCGATTTCGGCTGGAGAACATCTGGTGAGTCAGTTTCAGCGGGAACAGTGCGGAAGTGGTTGCTGTGAGGTAAGTCTGTCCTTTAAAAGCACTTGTCTTTGCAGGGGCAGGCCAGTCGATTTCGGCGTGAGACCAGCTGGTGAGTCAGTTTCAGCTGGAGCAGTGCGGAAGTTGTTGTTGGGAGATCAGTCTGTCCTTTAAAAGCACTTGTCTTTGCAGGGGCAGGCCAGTCGATTTCGGCGGGAGAACAGCTGGAGTGTCAGTTTCAGCGGGAGAAGTGCGGAAGTTGTTACTGGGGGGTAAGTCTGTCCTTTAAAAGCACTTGTCTTTGCAGGGGCAGGCCAGTCGAATTCGGCGTGAGAACAGCTGGTGAGTCAGTTTCAGCGGGAGCAGTGCGGAAGTGGTTGCTGGGAGGCATGTCTGTCCTTTAAAAGCACTTGTCTATGCAGTGGCAGGCCAGTCGATTTCGACGTGAGAACAGCTGGTGAGTCAGTTTCAGCGGGAGCAGTGCGGAAGTGGTTGCTGGGAGGTAAGTCTGTCCTTTAAAAGCACCTGTCTTTGCAGGGGCAGGCCAGTCGATTTCAGCGTGAGAACAGCTGGTGAGATAGGTTCAGCGGGAGCAGTGCGGAAGTGGTTGCTGGGAGGTAAGTCTGTGCTTTAAAAGCACTTGTCTTTGCAGGGGCAGGCCAGTCGATTTCGGCGGGAGAACAGCTGGTGAGTCAGTTTCAGCGGGAGCAGTGCGGAAGTGGTTGCTGGGAGGTAGGTCTCTCCTTTAAAAGCACTTGTCTTTGCAGGGGCAGGCCAGTCGATTTCGGCGTGAGACCAACTGGTGAGTCAGTTTCAGCGGGAGCAGTGCGGAAGTGGTGCTGGGAGGTAAGCCTGTCCTTTAAAAGCACTTGTCTTTGCAGGGGCAGGCCAGTCAATTTCGGCGGGAGAACAGCTGGTGAGTCAGTTTCAGCGGGAGCAGTGCGGAAGTGGTTGCTGGGAGGTAAGTCTGTCCTTTAAAAGCACTTGTCTTTGCCGGGGCAGGCCAGTCGATTTCGGCGTGAGAACAGCTGGTGAGTCAGTTTCAGCGGGAGCAGTGCGGAAGTGGTTGCTGGGAGGTAAGGCTGTCCTTTAAAAGCACTTGTCTTTGCAGGGGCAGGCCAGTCGAATTCGGCGGGAGAACAGCTGGTGAGTCAGTTTCAGCGGGAGCAGTGCGGAAGTGGTTGCTGGGAGGTAGGTCTGTCCTTTAAAAGCACTTGTCTTTGCAGGGGCAGGCCAGTCGATTTCGGCGTGAGACCAACTGGTGAGTCAGTTTCAGCGGGAGCAGTGCTGAAGTGGTTGCTGGGAGGTAAGTCTGTCCTTTAAAAGCACTTGGTTTTGCAGGGGCAGGCCAGTCGATTTCGGCGTGAGAACGGCTGGTGAGTCAGTTTCAGCGGGAGCAGTGCGGAAGTGGTTGCTGGGAGGTAAGTCTGTCCTTTAAATGCACTTGTCTTTGCAGGGGCACGCCAGTCGATTTCGGCGGGAGAACAGCTGGTGAGTCAGTTTCAGCGGGAGCAGTGCGGAAGTGGTTGCTGTGAGGAAAGTCTGTCCTTTAAAAGCACTTGTCTTTGCAGGGGCAGCCCAGTCGATTTCGGCGTGAGAACAGCTGGTGTGTCAGTTTCAGCGGGAGCAGTGCGGAAGTGGTTGCTGGGAGGTAAGTCTGTCCTTTCAAAACACTTGTCTTTGCAGGGGCAGACCAGTCGATTTCGGCGGGAGAACAGCTGGTGAGTCAGTTTCAGCGGGAGCAGTGCGGAAGTGGTTGCTGGGAGGTAAGTCTGTCCTTTAGTAGCACTTGTCTTTGCAGGGGCAGGCCAGTCGATTTCGGCGTGAGAACAGCTGGTGAGTCAGTTTTAGCGGGAGCAGTCCGGAAGTGGTTGCTGGGAGGTAAGTCTGTCCTTTAAAAGCACTTGTCTTTGCAGGGGCAGGCCAGTCGATTTCGGCGGGAGAACAGCTGGTGAGTCAGTTTCAGCGGGAGCAGTGCGGAAGTGGTTACTGGGAGGTAAGTCTGTCCTTTAAAAGCACTTGTCATTGCAGGTGCAGGCCAGTCGATTTCAGCGTGAGAACAGCTGGTGAGTCAGTTTCAGCGGGAGCAGTGCGGAAGTGGTTGCTGGGAGGTAAGTCTGTCCTTTAAAAGCACTTGTCTTTGCAGGGGCAGGCCAGTCGATTTCGGCGTGAGAACAGCTGGTGATTCAGTTTCAGCGGGAGCAGTGCGGAAGTGGTTGCTGGGAGGTAAGTCTGTCCTTTAAAAGCACTTGTCATTGCAGGGGCAGGCCAGTCGATTTCGGCGGGAGAACAGCTGGTGAGTCAGTTTCAGCGGGAGCAGTGCGGAAGTGGTTGCTGGGAGATAAGTCTGTCCTTTAAAAGCACTTGTCTTTGCAGGGGCAGGCCAGTCGATTTCGGCGTGAGAACAGCTGGTGAGTCAGTTTCAGCGCGAGCAGTGCGGAAGTGGTTGCTGGGAGGTAAGTCTGTCCTTTAAAAGCACTTGTCTTTGCAGGTGCAGGCCAGTCGATTTCGGCGGGAGAACAGCTGGTGAGTCAGTTTCAGCGGGAGCAGTGCGGAAGTGGTTGCTGGGAGGTAAGTCTGTCCTTTAAAAACACTTGTCTTTGCAGGGGCAGGCCAGTCGATTTCGGCGGAAGAACAGCTGGTGAGTCAGTTTCAGCGGGAGCAGTGCGGAAGTGGTTGCTGGGAAATAAGTCTGTCCTTTAAAAGCACTTGTCTTTGCAGGGGCAGGCCAGTCGATTTCGGCGTGAGAACAGCTGGTGAGTCAGTTTCAGCGGGAGCAGTTCGGAAGTGGTTACTAGGAGGTAAGTCTGTCCTTTAAAAGCACTTGTCTTTGCAGGGGCAGGCCAGTCGATTTCGGCGTGAGAACAGCTGTTGAGTCAGTTTCAGCGGGAGCAGTGCGGAAGTGGTTGCTAGGAGGTATGTCTGTCCTTTAAAAGCACTTCTCTTTGCAGGGGCAGGCCAGTCGATTTCGGCGGGAGAACAGCTGGTGAGTCAGTTTCAGCGGGAGCAGTGCGGAAGTGGTTGCTGGGAGGTAAGCCTGTCCTTTAAAAGCACTTGTCTTTGCAGGGGCAGGCCAGTCGATTTCGGCGTGAGAACAGCTGGTGAGTCAGTTTAAGCGGGAGCAGTGCGGATGTGGTTGCTGGGAGGTAAGTCTGTCCTTTAAAAGCACTTGTCTTTGCAGGGGCAGGCCAGTCGATTTCGTCGTGAGAACAGCTGGTGAGTCAGTTTCAGTGGGAGCAGTGCGGAAGTGGTTGATGGGAGGTAAGTCTGTCCTTTAAAAGCACTTGTCTTTGCAGGGGCAGGCCAGTCGATTTCGGCGTCAGAACAGCTGGTGAGTCAGTTTTAGCGGGAGCAGTGCGGAAGTGGTTGCTGGGAGGTAAGTCTGTCCTTTAAAAGCACTTGTCTTTGCAGGGGCAGGCCAGTCGATTTCGGCGTGAGAACAGCTGGTGAGTCAGTTTCAGCGGGAGCAGTGCGGAAGTGGTTACTGGGAGGTAAGTCTGTCCTTTAAAAGCACTTGTCTTTGCAGGGGCAGGCCAGTCGATTTCAGCGTGAGAACAGCTGGTGAGTCAGTTTCAGCGGGAGCAGTGCGGAAGTGGTTGCTGGGAGGTAAGTCTGTCCTTTAAAAGCACTTGTCTTTGCAGGGGCAGGCCAGTCGATTTCGGCGTGAGAACAGCTGGTGAGTCAGTTTCAGCGGGAGCAGTGCGGAAGTGGTTACTGGGAGGTAAGTCTGTCCTTTAAAAGCACTTGTCTTTGCAGGGGCAGGCCAGTCGATTTCAGCGTGAGAACAGCTGGTGAGTCAGTTTCAGCGGGAGCAGTGCGGAAGTGGTTGCTGGGAGGTAAGTCTGTCCTTTAAATGCACTTGTGTTTGCAGGGGCAGGCCAGTCGATTTCGGTGTGAGAACAGCTGGTGAGTCAGTTTCAGCGGGAGCAGTGCGGAAGTGGTTGCTGTGAGGTAAGTCTGTCCTTTAAAAGCACTTGTCTTTGCAGGGGCAGGCCAGTCGATTTCGGCGGGAGAACAGCTGGTGAGTCAGTTTCAGCGGGAGCAGTGCGGAAGTGTTGACTGGGAGGTAAGTCTGTCCTTTAAAAGCACTTGTCTTTGCAGGGGCAGGCCAGTCGATTTCAGCGTGAGAACAGCTGATGAGTTAGTTTCAGCGGGAGCAGTGTTGAAGTGGTTGCTGGTAGGTAAGTCTGACCTTTAAAAGCACTTGTCTTTGCAGGGGCAGGCCAGTCGATTTCGGCGTGAGAACAGCTGGTGAATCAGTTTCAGCGGGAGCAGTGCGGAAGTGGTTGCTGGGAGGTAAGTCTGTCCTTTAAAAGCACTTGTCTTTGCAGGTGCAGGCCAGTCGATTTCGGCGGGAGAACAGCTGGTGAGTCAGTTTCAGCGGGAGCAGTGCGGAAGTGGTTGCTGGGAGGTAAGTCTGTCCTTTAAAAGCACTTGTCTTTGCAGGGGCAGGCCAGTCGATTTCGGCGGGAGAACAGCTGGTGAGTCAGTTTCAGCGGGAGCAGTTCGGAAGTGGTTACTAGGAGGTAAGTCTGTCCTTTAAAAGCACTTGTCTTTGCAGGGGCAGGCCAGTCGATTTCGGCGTGAGAACAGCTCGTGAGTCAGTTTCAGCGGGAGCAGTTCGGAAGTGGTTACTAGGAGGTAAGTCTGTCCTTTAAAAGCACTTGTCTTTGCAGGGGCAGGCCAGTCGATTTCGGCGTGAGAACAGCTGTTGAGTCAGTTTCAGCGGGAGCAGTGCGGAAGTGGTTGCTAGGAGGTATGACTGTCCTTTAAAAGCACTTGTCTTTGCAGGGGCAGGCCAGTCGATTTCGGCGGGAGAACAGCTGGTGAGTCTGTTTCAGCGGGAGCAGTGCGGAAGTGGTTGCTGTGAGGTAAGTCTGTCCTTTAAAAGCACTTGTCTTTGCAGGGGCAGGCCAGTCGATTTCGGCGTGAGAACAGCTGGTGAGTCAGTTTAAGCGGGAGCAGTGCGGATGTGGTTGCTGGGAGGTAAGTCTGTCCTTTAAAAGCACTTGTCTTTGCAGGGGCAGGCCAGTCGATTTCGTCGTGAGAACAGCTGGTGAGTCAGTTTCAGTGGGAGCAGTGCGGAAGTGGTTGATGGGAGGTAAGTCTGTCCTTTAAAAGCACTTGTCTTTGCAGGGGCAGGCCAGTCGATTTCGGCGTCAGAACAGCTGGTGAGTCAGTTTTAGCGGGAGCAGTGCGGAAGTGGTTGCTGGGAGGTAAGTCTGTCCTTTAAAAGCACTTGTCTTTGCAGGGGCAGGCCAGTCGATTTCGGCGTGAGAACAGCTGGTGAGTCAGTTTCAGCGGGAGCAGTGCGGAAGTGGTTACTGGGAGGTAAGTCTGTCCTTTAAAAGCACTTGTCTTTGCAGGGGCAGGCCAGTCGATTTCAGCGTGAGATAAGCTGGTGAGTCAGTTTCAGCGGGAGCAGTGCGGAAGTGGTTGCTGGGAGGTAAGTCTGTCCTTTAAAAGCACTTGTGTTTGCAGGGGCAGGCCAGTCGATTTCGGTGTGAGAACAGCTGGTGAGTCAGTTTCAGCGGGAGCAGTGCGGAAGTGGTTGCTGTGAGGTAAGTCTGTCCTTTAAAAGCACTTGTCTTTGCAGGGGCAGGCCAGTCGATTTCGGCGGGAGAACAGCTGGTGAGTCAGTTTCAGCGGGAGCAGTGCGGAAGTGTTGACTGGGAGGTAAGTCTGTCCTTTAAAAGCACTTGTCTTTGCAGGGGCAGGCCAGTCGATTTCAGCGTGAGAACAGCTGGTGATTTAGTTTCAGCGGGAGCTGTGTTGAAGTGGTTGCTGGTAGGTAAGTCTGACCTTTAAAAGCACTTGTCTTTTCAGGGGCAGGCCAGTCGATTTCGGCGTGAGAACAGCTGGTGAATCAGTTTCAGCGGGAGCAGTGCGGAAGTGGTTGCTGGGAGGTAAGTCTGTCCTTTAAAAGCACTTGTCTTTGCAGGGGTAGGCCAGTCGATTTCGGCGGGAGAACAGCTGGTGAGTCAGTTTCAGCGGGAGCAGTGCGGAAGTGGTTACTGGGAGGTAAGTCTGTCCTTTAAAAGCACTTGTCTTTGCAGGGGCAGGCCAGTCGTTTCAGCGTGTGAACAGCTGGTGAGTCAGTTTCAGCGGGAGCAGTGCGGAAGTGGTTGCTGGGAGGTAAGTCTGTCCTTTAAAAACACTTGTCTTTGCAGGGGCAGGCCAGTCGATTTCGGCGGGAGAACAGCTGGAGTGTCAGTTTCAGCGGGAGCAGTGCGGAAGTGGTTGCTGGGAGGTAAGTCTGTCCTTTAAAAGCACTTGTCTTTGCAGGGGCAGGCCAGTCGATTTCGGCTGGAGAACATCTGGTGAGTCAGTTTCAGCGGGAACAGTGCGGAAGTGGTTGCTGTGAGGTAAGTCTGTCCTTTAAAAGCACTTGTCTTTGCAGGGGCAGGCCAGTCGATTTCGGCGTGAGACCAGCTGGTGAGTCAGTTTCAGCTGGAGCAGTGCGGAAGTTGTTGTTGGGAGATCAGTCTGTCCTTTAAAAGCACTTGTCTTTGCAGGGGCAGGCCAGTCGATTTCGGCGGGAGAACAGCTGGAGTGTCAGTTTCAGCGGGAGAAGTGCGGAAGTTGTTACTGGGAGGTAAGTCTGTCCTTTAAAAGCACTTGTCTTTGCAGGGGCAGGCCAGTCGAATTCGGCGTGAGAACAGCTGGTGAGTCAGTTTCAGCGGGAGCAGTGCGGAAGTGGTTGCTGGGAGGTAAGTCTGTCCTTTAAAAGCACCTGTCTTTGCAGGGGCAGGCCAGTCGATTTCAGCGTGAGAACAGCTGGTGAGTTAGGTTCAGCGGGAGCAGTGCGGAAGTGGTTGCTGGGAGGTAAGTCTGTGCTTTAAAAGCACTTGTCTTTGCAGGGGCAGGCCAGTCGATTTCGGCGGGAGAACAGCTGGTGAGTCAGTTTCAGCGGGAGCAGTGCGGAAGTGGTTGCTGGGAGGTAGGTCTCTCCTTTAAAAGCACTTGTCTTTGCAGGGGCAGGCCAGTCGATTTCGGCGTGAGACCAACTGGTGAGTCAGTTTCAGCGGGAGCAGTGCGGAAGTGGTGCTGGGAGGTAAGTCTGTCCTTTAAAAGCACTTGTCTTTGCAGGGGCAGGCCAGTCAATTTCGGCGGGAGAACAGCTGGTGAGTCAGTTTCAGCGGGAGCAGTGCGGAAGTGGTTGCTGGGAGGTAAGTGTGTCCTTTAAAAGCACTTGTCTTTGCCGGGGCAGGCCAGTCGATTTCGGCGTGAGAACAGCTGGTGAGTCAGTTTCAGCGGGAGCAGTGCGTAAGTGGTTGCTGGGAGGTAAGGCTGTCCTTTAAAAGCACTTGTCTTTGCAGGGGCAGGCCAGTCGAATTCGGCGGGA
Source organism: Scyliorhinus torazame (assembly GCF_047496885.1). Lineage (NCBI taxonomy): Eukaryota > Metazoa > Chordata > Chondrichthyes > Carcharhiniformes > Scyliorhinidae > Scyliorhinus > Scyliorhinus torazame. The sequence continues at coordinate 361,055,633 of NC_092710.1, read as the reverse complement.
GAACAGCTGGTGAGTCAGTTTCAGCGGGAGCAGTGCGGAAGTGGTTGCTGGGAGGTAGGTCTGTCCTTTAAAAGCACTTGTCTTTGCATGGGCAGGCCAGTCGATTTCGGCGTGAGACCAACTGGTGAGTCAGTTTCAGCGGGAGCAGTGCTGAAGTGGTTGCTGGGAGGTAAGTCTGTCCTTTAAAAGCACTTGGTTTTGCAGGGGCAGGCCAGTCGATTTCGGCGTGAGAACGGCTGGTGAGTCAGTTTCAGCGGGAGCAGTGCGGAAGTGGATGCTGGGAGGTAAGTCTGTCCTTTAAATGCACTTGTCTTTGCAGGGGCACGCCAGTCGATTTCGGCGGGAGAACAGCTGGTGAGTCAGTTTCAGCGGGAGCAGTGCGGAAGTGGTTGCTGTGAGGAAAGTCTGTCCTTTAAAAGCACTTGTCTTTGCAGGGGCAGCCCAGTCGATTTCGGCGTGAGAACAGCTGGTGTGTCAGTTTCAGCGGGAGCAGTGCGGAAGTGGTTGCTGGGAGGTAAGTCTGTCCTTTAAAAACACTTGTCTTTGCAGGGGCAGGCCAGTCGATTTCGGCGGGAGAACAGCTGGTGAGTCAGTTTCAGCGGGAGCAGTGCGGAAGTGGTTGCTGGGAGGTAAGTCTGTCCTTTAGTAGCACTTGTCTTTGCAGGGGCAGGCCAGTCGATTTCGGCGTGAGAACAGCTGGTGAGTCAGTTTTAGCGGGAGCAGTCCGGAAGTGGTTGCTGGGAGGTAAGTCTGTCCTTTAAAAGCACTTGTCTTTGCAGGGGCAGCCCAGTCGATTTCGGCGGGAGAACAGCTGGTGAGTCAGTTTCAGCGGGAGCAGTGCGGAAGTGGTTACTGGGAGGTAAGTCTGTCCTTTAAAAGCACTTGTCTTTGCAGGTGCAGGCCAGTCGATTTCAGCGTGAGAACAGCTGGTGAGTCAGTTTCTGCGGGAGCAGTACGGATGTGGTTGCTGGGAGGTAAGTCTGTCCTTTAAAAGCACTTGTCTTTGCAGGGGCAGGCCAGTCGATTTCGGCGTGAGAACAGCTGGTGATTCAGTTTCAGCGGGAGCAGTGCGGAAGTGGTTGCTGGGAGGTAAGTCTGTCCTTTAAAAGAACTTGTCTTTGCAGGGGCAGGCCAGTCGATTTCGGCGTGAGAACAGCTGGTGAGTCAGTTTCAGCGGGAGCAGTGCGGAAGTGGTTACTGGGAGGTAAGTCTGTCCTTTAAAAGCACTTGTCTTTGCAGGGGCAGGCCAGTCGATTTCAGCGTGAGAACAGCTGGTGAGTCAGTTTCAGCGGGAGCATTGCGGAAGTGGTTGCTGGGAGGTAAGTCTGTCCTTTAAAAGCACTTGTCTTTGCAGGGGCAGGCCAGTCGATTTCGGCGTGAGAACAGCTGGTGAGTCAGTTTCAGCGGGAGCAGTGCGGAAGTGGTTACTGGGAGGTAAGTCTGTCCTTTAAAAGCACTTGTCTTTGCAGGGGCAGGCCAGTCGATTTCAGCGTGAGAACAGCTGGTGAGTCAGTTTCAGCGGGAGCAGTGCGGAAGTGGTTGCTGGGAGGTAAGTCTGTCCTTTAAAAGCACTTGTGTTTGCAGGGGCAGGCCAGTCGATTTCGCTGTGAGAACAGCTGGTGAGTCAGTTTCAGCGGGAGCAGTGCGGAAGTGGTTGCTGTGAGGTAAGTCTGTCCTTTAAAAGCACTTGTCTTTGCAGGGGCAGGCCAGTCGATTTCGGCGGGAGAACAGCTGGTGAGTCAGTTTCAGCGGGAGCAGTGCGAAAGTGTTGACTGGGAGGTGAGTCTGTCCTTTAAAAGCACTTGTCTTTGCAGGGGCAGGCCAGTCGATTTCAGCGTGAGAACAGCTGGTGAGTTAGTTTCAGCGGGAGCAGTGCGGAAGTGGTTGCTGGGAGGTAAGTCTGTCCTTTAAAAGCACTTGTCTTTGCAGGGGTAGGCCAGTCGATTTCGGCGGGAGAACAGCTGGTGAGTCAGTTTCAGCGGGAGCAGTGCGGAAGTGGTTACTGGGAGGTAAGTCTGTCCTTTAAAAGCACTTGTCTTTGCAGGGGCAGGCCAGTCGTTTCAGCGTGTGAACAGCTGGTGAGTCAGTTTCAGCGGGAGCAGTGCGGAAGTGGTTGCTGGGAGGTAAGTCTGTCCTTTAAAAGCACTTGTCTTTGCAGGGGCAGGCCAGTCGAATTCGGCGTGAGAACAGCTGGTGAGTCAGTTTCAGCGGGAGCAGTGCGGAAGTGGTTGCTGGGAGGTAAGTCTGTCCTTTAAAAGCACTTGTCTTTGCAGGGGTAGGCCAGTCGATTTCGGCGTGAGAACAGCTGGTGAGTCAGTTTCAGCGGGAGCAGTGCAGAAGTGGTTGCTGGGAGGTAAGTCTGTCCTTTAAAAGCCTTGTCTTTGCAGGGGCAGGCCAGTCGATTTCGGCGGGAGAACAGCTGGTGAGTCAGTTTCAGCGGGAGCAGTGCGGAAGTGGTTGCTGGGAGGTAGGTCTGTCCTTTAAAAGCACTTGTCTTTGCAGGGGCAGGCCAGTCGATTTCGGCGTGAGACCAACTGGTGAGTCAGTTTCAGCGGGAGCACTGCGGAAGTGGTTGCTGGGAGGTAAGTCTGTCCTTTAAAAGCACTTGTCTTTGCAGGGGCAGGCCAGTCGATTTCCGCGCGAGAACGGCTGGTGAGTCAGTTTCAGCGGGAGCAGTGCGGAAGTGGTTGCTGGGAGGTAAGTCTGTCCGTTAAAAGCACTTGTCTTTGCAGGGGCAGGCCAGTCGATTTCGGCGGGAGAACATCTTGTGAGTCAGTTTCAGCGGGAACAGTGCGGAAGTGGTTGCTGTGAGGTAAGTCTGTCCTTTAAAAGAACTTGTCTTTGCAGGGGCAGGCCAGTCGATTTCGGCGTGAGAACAGCTGGTGAGTCAGTTTCAGCGGGAGCAGTGCGGAAGTGGTTGCTGGGAGGTAAGTCTGTCCTTTAAAAGCACTTGTCTTTGCAGGGGCAGGCCAGTCGATTTCGGCGGGAGAACAGCTGGAGTGTCAGTTTCAGCGGGAGAAGTGCGGAAGTTGTTACTGGGAGGTAAGTCTGTCCTTTAAAAGCACTTGTCTTTGCAGGGGCAGGCCAGTCGAATTCGGCGTGAGAACAGCTGGTGAGTCAGTTTCAGCGGGAGCAGTGCGGAAGTGGTTGCTGGGAGGCAAGTCTGTCCTTTAAAAGCACTTGTCTTTGCAGTGGCAGGCCAGTCGATTTCGACGTGAGAACAGCTGGTGAGTCAGTTTCAGCGGGAGCAGTGCGGAAGTGGTTGCTGGGAGGTAAGTCTGTCCTTTAAAAGCACTTGTCTTTGCAGGGGCAGGCCAGTCGATTTCAGCGTGAGAACAGCTGGTGAGTTAGTTTCAGCGGGAGCAGTGCGGAAGTGGTTGCTGGGAGGTAAGTCTGTCCTTTAAAAGCACTTGTCTTTGCAGGGGCAGGCCAGTCGATTTCGGCGGGAGAACAGCTGGTGAGTCAGTTTCAGCGGGAGCAGTGCGGAAGTGGTTGCTGGGAGGTAGGTCTGTCCTTTAAAAGCACTTGTCTTTGCAGGGGCAGGCCAGTCGATTTCGGCGTGAGACCAACTGGTGAGTCAGTTTCAGCGGGAGCAGTGCGGAAGTGGTGCTGGGAGGTAAGTCTGTCCTTTAAAAGCACTTGTCTTTGCAGGGGCAGGCCAGTCGATTTCGGCGGGAGAACAGCTGGTGAGTCAGTTTCAGCGGGAGCAGTGCGGAAGTGGTTGCTGGGAGATAAGTCTGTCCTTTAAAAGCACTTGCCTTTGCAGGGTCAGGCCAGTCGATTTCGGCGTGAGAACAGCTGGTGAGTCAGTTTCAGCGGGAGCAGTGCGGAAGTGGTTGCTGGGAGGTAAGGCTGTCGTTTAAAAGCACTTGTCTTTGCAGGGGCAGGCCAGTCGAATTCGGCGGGAGAACAGCTGGTGAGTCAGTTTCAGCGGGAGCAGTGCGGGTGGTTGCTGGGAGGTAGGTCTGTCCTTTAAAAGCACTTGTCTTTGCAGGGGCAGGCCAGTCGATTTCGGCGTGAGACCAACTGGTGAGTCAGTTTCAGCGGGAGCAGTGCTGAAGTGGTTGCTGGGAGGTACCTCTGTCCTTTAAAAGCACTTGTCTTTGCAGGGGCAGGCCAGTCGATTTCAGCGTGTGAACAGCTGGTGAGTCAGTTTCAGCGGGAGCAGTGCGGAAGTGGTTACTGGGAGGTAAGTCTGTCCTTTAAAAACACTTGTCTTTGCAGGGGCAGGCCAGTCGATTTCGGCGGGAGAACAGCTGGAGTGTCAGTTTCAGCGGGAGCAGTGCGGAAGTGGTTACTGGGAGGTAAGTCTGTCCTTTAAAAGCACTTGGCTTTGCAGGGGCAGGCCAGTCGAATTCGGCGTGAGAACAGCTTGTGAGTCAGTTTCAGCGGGAGCAGTGCGGAAGTGGTTGCTGGGAGGTAAGTCTGTCCTTTAAAAGCACTTGTCTGTGCAGGGGCAGGCCAGTCGATTTCGGCGGGAGAACAGCTGGTGAGTCAGTTTCAGCGGGAGCAGTGCGGAAGTGGTTGCTGGGAGATAAGAATGTCCTTTAAAAGCACTTGTCTTTGCAGGGGTAGGCCAGACGATAACGGCGTGAGACCAACTGGTGAGTCAGTTTCAGCGGGAGCAGTGCGGAAGTGGTTGCTGGGAGGTAAGTCTGTCCTTTAAAAGCACTTGTCTTTGCAGGGGCAGGCCAGTCGATTTCGGCGGGAGAACAGCTGGTGAGTCAGTTTCAGCGGGAGCAGTGCGGAAGTGGTTGCTGTGAGGTAAGTCTGTCCTTTAAAAACACTTGTCTTTGCAGGGGCAGGCCAGTCAATTTCGGCGGGAGAACAGCTGGTGAGTCAGTTTCAGCGGGAGCAGTGCGGAAGTGGTTACTGGGAGGTAAGTCTGTCCTTTAAAAGCACTTGTCTTTGCAGGGGCAGGCTAGTCGATTTCGGCGTGAGAACAGCTGGTGAGTCAGTTTCAGCGGGAGCAGTGCGGAAGTGGTTGCTGGGAGGTAAGTCTGTCCTTTAAAAGCACTTGTCTTTGCAGGTGCAGGCCAGTCGATTTCAGCGTGAGAACAGCTGGTGAGTTAGTTTCAGCGGGAGCAGTGCGGAAGTGGTTGCTGGGAGGTAAGTCTGTCCTTTAAAAGCACTTGTCTTTGCAGTGGCAGGCCAGTCGATTTCGGCGTGAGACCAACTGGTGAGTCAGTTTCAGCGGGAGCAGTGCGGAAGTGGTTGCTGGGAGGTAAGTCTGTCCTTTAAAAACGCTTGTCTTTGCAGGGGCAGGCCAGTCGATTTCGGCGCGAGAACGGCTGGTGAGTCAGTTTCAGCGGGAGCAGTGCGGAAGTGGTTGCTGGGAGGTAAGTCTGTCCTTTAAAAGCACTTGTCTTTGCAGGGGCAGGCCAGTCGATTTCGGCGTGAGAACATCTGGTGAGTCAGTTTCAGCGGGAACAGTGCGGAAGTGGTTGCTGTGAGGTAAGTCTGTCCTTTAAAAGCACTTGTCTTTGCAGGGGCAGGCCAGTCGATTTCGGCGTGAGACCAGCTGGTGAGTCAGTTTCAGCTGGAGCAGTGCGGAAGTTGTTGTTGGGAGGTCAGTCTGTCCTTTAAAAGCACTTGTCTTTGCAGGGGCAGGCCAGTCGATTTCGGCGGGAGAACAGCTGGAGTGTCAGTTTCAGCGGGAGAAGTGCGGAAGTTGTTACTGGGAGGTAAGTCTGTCCTTTAAAAGCACTTGTCTATGCAGTGGCAGGCCAGTCGATTTCGACGTGAGAACAGCTGGTGAGTCAGTTTCAGCGGGATAAGTGCGGAAGTGGTTGCTGGGAGGTAAGTCTGTCCTTTAAAAGCACTTGTCTTTGCAGGGGCAGGCCAGTCGATTTCAGCGTGAGAACAGCTGGTGAGTTAGGTTCAGCGGGAGCAGTGCGGAAGTGCTTGCTGGGAGGTAAGTCTGTGCTTTAAAAGCACTTGTCTTTGCAGGGGCAGGCCAGTCGATTTCGGCGGGAGAACAGCTGGTGAGTCAGTTTCATCGGGAGCAGTGCGGAAGTGGTTGCTGGGAGGTAGGTCTCTCCTTTAAAAGCACTTGTCTTTGCAGGGGCAGGCCAGTCGATTTCGGCGTGAGACCAACTGGTCAGTCAGTTTCAGCGGGAGCAGTGCGGAAGTGGTGCTGGGAGGTAAGTCTGTTCTTTAAAAGCACTTGTCTTTGCAGGGGCAGGCCAGTCAATTTCGGCGGGAGAACAGCTGGTGAGTCAGTTTCAGCGGGAGCAGTGCGGAAGTGGTTGCTGGGAGGTAAGTCTGTCCTTTAAAAGCACTTGTCTTTGCAGGGGCAGGCCAGTCGATTTCGGCGTGAGAACAGCTGGTGAGTCAGTTTCAGCGGGAGCAGTGCGGAAGTGGTTGCTGGGAGCTAAGGCTGTCCTTTAAAAGCACTTGTCTTTGCAGGGGCAGGCCAGTCGAATTCGGCGGGAGAACAGCTGGTGAGTCAGTTTCAGCGGGAGCAGTGCGGAAGTGGTTGCTGGGAGGTAGGTCTGTCCTTTAAAAGCACTTGTCTTTGCAGGGGCAGGCCAGTCGATTTCGGCGTGAGACCAACTGGTGAGTCAGTTTCAGCGGGAGCAGTGCTGAAGTGGTTGCTGGGAGGTATGTCTGTCCTTTAAAAGCACTTGCCTTTGCAGGGGCAGGCCAGTCGATTTCGGCGTGAGAACGGCTGGTGAGTCAGTTTCAGCGGGAGCAGTGCGGAAGTGGTTGGGTTGCTGGGAGGTAAGTCTGTCCTTTAAATGCACTTGTCTTTGCAGGGGCACGCCAGTCGATTTCGGCGGGAGAACAGCTGGTGAGTCAGTTTCAGCGGGAGCAGAGCGGAAGTGGTTGCTGTGAGGAAAGTCTGTCCTTTAAAAGCACTTGTCTTTGCAGGGGCAGCCCAGTCGATTTCGGCGTGAGAACAGCTGGTGTGTCAGTTTCAGCGGGAGCAGTGCGGAAGTGGTTGCTGGGAGGTAAGTCTGTCCTTTAAAAACACTTGTCTTTGCAGGGGCAGGCCAGTCGATTTCGGCGGGAGAACAGCTGGTGAGTCAGTTTCAGCGGGAGCAGTGCGGAAGTGGTTGCTGGGAGGTAAGTCTGTCCTTTAGTAGCACTTGTCTTTGCAGGGGCAGGCCAGTCGATTTCGGCGTGAGAACAGCTGGTTAGTCAGTTTTAGCGGGAGCAGTCCGGAAGTGGTTGCTGGGAGGTAAGTCTGTCCTTTAAAAGCACTTGTCTTTGCAGGGGCAGGCCAGTCGATTTCGGCGGGAGAACAGCAGGTGAGTCAGTTTCAGCGGGAGCAGTGCGGAAGTGGTTACTGGGAGGTAAGTCTGTCCTTTAAAAGCACTTGTCTTTGCAGGTGCAGGCCAGTCGATTTCAGCGTGAGAACAGCGGGTGAGTCAGTTTCAGCGGGAGCAGTGCGGAAGTGGTTGCTGGGAGGTAAGTCTGTCCTTTAAAAGCACTTGTCTTTGCAGGGGCAGGCCAGTCGATTTCGGCGTGAGAACAGCTGGTGAGTCAGTTTCAGCGGGAGCAGTGCGGAAGTGGTTGCTGGGAGGTAAGTCTGTCCTTTAAAAGCACTTGTCTTTGCAGGGGCAGGCCAGTCGATTTCGGCGGGAGAACAGCTGGTGAGTCAGTTTCAGCGGGAGCAGTGCGGAAGTGGTGCTGGGAGGTAAGTCTGTCCTTTAAAAGCACTTGTCTTTGCAGGGGCAGGCCAGTCAATTTCGGCGGGAGAACAGCTGGTGAGTCAGTTTCAGCGGGAGCAGTGCGGAAGTGGTTGCTGGGAGGTAAGTGTGTCCTTTAAAAGCACTTGTCTTTGCAGGGGCAGCCCAGTCGATTTCGGCGTGAGAACAGCTGGTGTGTCAGTTTCAGCGGGAGCAGTGCGGAAGTGGTTGCTGGGAGGTAAGTCTGTCCTTTAAAAACACTTGTCTTTGCAGGGGCAGGCCAGTCGATTTCGGCGGGAGAACAGCTGGTGAGTCAGTTTCAGCGGGAGCAGTGCGGAAGTGGTTGCTGGGAGGTAAGTCTGTCCTTTAGTAGCACTTGTCTTTGCAGGGGCAGGCCAGTCGATTTCGGCGTGAGAACAGCTGGTTAGTCAGTTTTAGCGGGAGAAGTCCGGAAGTGGTTGCTGGGAGGTAAGTCTGTCCTTTAAAAGCACTTGTCTTTGCAGGGGCAGGCCAGTCGATTTCGGCGGGAGAACAGCAGGTGAGTCAGTTTCAGCGGGAGCAGTGCGGAAGTGGTTACTGGGAGGTAAGTCTGTCCTTTAAAAGCACTTGTCTTTGCAGGTGCAGGCCAGTCGATTTCAGCGTGAGAACAGCTGGTGAGTCAGTTTCAGCGGGAGCAGTGCGGAAGTGGTTGCTGGGAGGTAAGTCTGTCCTTTAAAAGCACTTGTCTTTGCAGGGGCAGGCCAGTCGATTTCGGCGTGAGAACAGCTGGTGAGTCAGTTTCAGCGGGAGCAGTGCGGAAGTGGTTGCTGGGAGGTAAGTCTGTCCTTTAAAAGCACTTGTCTTTGCAGGGGCAGGCCAGTCGATTTCGGCTGGAGAACATCTGGTGAGTCAGTTTCAGCGGGAACAGTGCGGAAGTGGTTGCTGTGAGGTAAGTCTGTCCTTTAAAAGCACTTGTCTTTGCAGGGGCAGGCCAGTCGATTTCGGCGTGAGACCAGCTGGTGAGTCAGTTTCAGCTGGAGCAGTGCGGAAGTTGTTGTTGGGAGGTCAGTCTGTCCTTTAAAAGCACTTGTCTTTGCAGGGGCAGGCCAGTCGATTTCGGCGGGAGAACAGCTGGAGTGTCAGTTTCAGCGGGAGAAGTGCGGAAGTTGTTACTGGGAGGTAAGTCTGTCCTTTAAAAGCACTTGTCTATGCAGTGGCAGGCCAGTCGATTTCGACGTGAGAACAGCTGGTGAGTCAGTTTCAGCGGGATAAGTGCGGAAGTGGTTGCTGGGAGGTAAGTCTGTCCTTTAAAAGCACTTGTCTTTGCAGGGGCAGGCCAGTCGATTTCAGCGTGAGAACAGCTGGTGAGTTAGGTTCAGCGGGAGCAGTGCGGAAGTGCTTGCTGGGAGGTAAGTCTGTGCTTTAAAAGCACTTGTCTTTGCAGGGGCAGGCCAGTCGATTTCGGCGGGAGAACAGCTGGTGAGTCAGTTTCATCGGGAGCAGTGCGGAAGTGGTTGCTGGGAGGTAGGTCTCTCCTTTAAAAGCACTTGTCTTTGCAGGGGCAGGCCAGTCGATTTCGGCGTGAGACCAACTGGTGAGTCAGTTTCAGCGGGAGCAGTGCGGAAGTGGTGCTGGGAGGTAAGTCTGTCCTTTAAAAGCACTTGTCTTTGCAGGGGCAGGCCAGTCAATTTCGGCGGGAGAACAGCTGGTGAGTCAGTTTCAGCGGGAGCAGTGCGGAAGTGGTTGCTGGGAGGTAAGTCTGTCCTTTAAAAGCACTTGTCTTTGCAGGGGCAGGCCAGTCGATTTCGGCGTGAGAACAGCTGGTGAGTCAGTTTCAGCGGGAGCAGTGCGGAAGTGGTTGCTGGGAGGTAAGGCTGTCCTTTAAAAGCACTTGTCTTTGCAGGGGCAGGCCAGTCTAATTCGGCGGGAGAACAGCTGGTGAGTCAGTTTCAGCGGGAGCAGTGCGGAAGTGGTTGCTGGGAGGTAGGTCTGTCCTTTAAAAGCACTTGTCTTTGCAGGGGCAGGCCAGTCGATTTCGGCGTGAGACCAACTGGTGAGTCAGTTTCAGCGGGAGCAGTGCTGAAGTGGTTGCTGGGAGGTATGTCTGTCCTTTAAAAGCACTTGCCTTTGCAGGGGCAGGCCAGTCGATTTCGGCGTGAGAACGGCTGGTGAGTCAGTTTCAGCGGGAGCAGTGCGGAAGTGGTTGGGTTGCTGGGAGGTAAGTCTGTCCTTTAAATGCACTTGTCTTTGCAGGGGCACGCCAGTCGATTTCGGCGGGAGAACAGCTGGTGAGTCATTTTCAGCGGGAGCAGAGCGGAAGTGGTTGCTGTGAGGAAAGTCTGTCCTTTAAAAGCACTTGTCTTTGCAGGGGCAGCCCAGTCGATTTCGGCGTGAGAACAGCTGGTGTGTCAGTTTCAGCGGGAGCAGTGCGGAAGTGGTTGCTGGGAGGTAAGTCTGTCCTTTAAAAACACTTGTCTTTGCAGGGGCAGGCCAGTCGATTTCGGCGGGAGAACAGCTGGTGAGTCAGTTTCAGCGGGAGCAGTGCGGAAGTGGTTGCTGGGAGGTAAGTCTGTCCTTTAGTAGCACTTGTCTTTGCAGGGGCAGGCCAGTCGATTTCGGCGTGAGAACAGCTGGTTAGTCAGTTTTAGCGGGAGCAGTCCGGAAGTGGTTGCTGGGAGGTAAGTCTGTCCTTTAAAAGCACTTGTCTTTGCAGGGGCAGGCCAGTCGATTTCGGCGGGAGAACAGCAGGTGAGTCAGTTTCAGCGGGAGCAGTGCGGAAGTGGTTACTGGGAGGTAAGTCTGTCCTTTAAAAGCACTTGTCTTTGCAGGTGCAGGCCAGTCGATTTCAGCGTGAGAACAGCGGGTGAGTCAGTTTCAGCGGGAGCAGTGCGGAAGTGGTTGCTGGGAGGTAAGTCTGTCCTTTAAAAGCACTTGTCTTTGCAGGGGCAGGCCAGTCGATTTCGGCGTGCGAACAGCTGGTGAGTCAGTTTCAGCGGGAGCAGTGCGGAAGTGGTTGCTGGGAGGTAAGTCTGTCCTTTAAAAGCACTTGTCTTTGCAGGGGCAGGCCAGTCGATTTCGGCGGGAGAACAGCTGGTGAGTCAGTTTCAGCGGGAGCAGTGCGGAAGTGGTGCTGGGAGGTAAGTCTGTCCTTTAAAAGCACTTGTCTTTGCAGGGGCAGGCCAGTCAATTTCGGCGGGAGAACAGCTGGTGAGTCAGTTTCAGCGGGAGCAGTGCGGAAGTGGTTGCTGGGAGGTAAGTGTGTCCTTTAAAAGCACTTGTCTTTGCAGGGGCAGCCCAGTCGATTTCGGCGTGAGAACAGCTGGTGTGTCAGTTTCAGCGGGAGCAGTGCGGAAGTGGTTGCTGGGAGGTAAGTCTGTCCTTTAAAAACACTTGTCTTTGCAGGGGCAGGCCAGTCGATTTCGGCGGGAGAACAGCTGGTGAGTCAGTTTCAGCGGGAGCAGTGCGGAAGTGGTTGCTGGGAGGTAAGTCTGTCCTTTAGTAGCACTTGTCTTTGCAGGGGCAGGCCAGTCGATTTCGGCGTGAGAACAGCTGGTTAGTCAGTTTTAGCGGGAGCAGTCCGGAAGTGGTTGCTGGGAGGTAAGTCTGTCCTTTAAAAGCACTTGTCTTTGCAGGGGCAGGCCAGTCGATTTCGGCGGGAGAACAGCAGGTGAGTCAGTTTCAGCGGGAGCAGTGCGGAAGTGGTTACTGGGAGGTAAGTCTGTCCTTTAAAAGCACTTGTCTTTGCAGGTGCAGGCCAGTCGATTTCAGTGTGAGAACAGCTGGTGAGTCAGTTTCAGCGGGAGCAGTGCGGAAGTGGTTGCTGGGAGGTAAGTCTGTCCTTTAAAAGCACTTGTCTTTGCAGGGGCAGGCCAGTCGATTTCGGCGTGAGAACAGCTGGTGAGTCAGTTTCAGCGGGAGCAGTGCGGAAGTGGTTGCTGGGAGGTAAGTCTGTCCTTTAAAAGCACTTGTCTTTGCAGGGGCAGGCCAGTCGATTTCGGCGGGAGAACAGCTGGTGAGTCAGTTTCAGCGGGAGCAGTGCGGAAGTGGTGCTGGGAGGTAAGTCTGTCCTTTAAAAGCACTTGTCTTTGCAGGGGCAGGCCAGTCAATTTCGGCGGGAGAACAGCTGGTGAGTCAGTTTCAGCGGGAGCAGTGCGGAAGTGGTTGCTGGGAGGTAAGTCTGTCCTTTAAAAGCACTTGTCTTTGCAGGGGCAGGCCAGTCGATTTCGGCGTGAGAACAGCTGGTGAGTCAGTTTCAGCGGGAGCAGTGCGGAAGTGGTTGCTGGGAGGTAAGGCTGTCCTTTAAAAGCACTTGTCTTTGCAGGGGCAGGCCAGTCGAATTCGGCGGGAGAACAGCTGGTGAGTCAGTTTCAGCGGGAGCAGTGCGGAAGTGGTTGCTGGGAGGTAGGTCTGTCCTTTAAAAGCACTTGTCTTTGCAGGGGCAGGCCAGTCGATTTCGGCGTGAGACCAACTGGTGAGTCAGTTTCAGCGGGAGCAGTGCTGAAGTGGTTGCTGGGAGGTAAGTCTGTCCTTTAAAAGCACTTGTCTTTGCAGGGGCAGGCCAGTCGTTTTCGGCGTGAGAACGGCTGGTGAGTCAGTTTCAGCGGGAGCAGTGCGGAAGTGGTTGGGTTGCTGGGAGGTAAGTCTGTCCTTTAAATGCACTTGTCTTTGCAGGGGAACGCCAGTCGATTTCGGCGAGAGAACAGCTGGTGAGTCAGTTTCAGCGGGAGCAGTGCGGAAGTGGTTGCTGTGAGGAAAGTCTGTCCTTTAAAAGCACTTGTCTTTGCAGGGGCAGCCCAGTCGATTTCGGCATGAGAACAGCTGGTGTGTCAGTTTCAGCGGGAGCAGTGCGGAAGTGGTTGCTGGGAGGTAAGTCTGTCCTTTAAAAACACTTGTCTTTGCAGGGGCAGGCCAGTCGATTTCGGCGGGAGAACATCTGGTGAGTCAGTTTCAGCGGGAGCAGTGCGGAAGTGGTTGCTGGGAGGTAAGTCTGTCCTTTAGTAGCACTTGTCTTTGCAGGGGCAGGCCAGTCGATTTCGGCGTGAGAACAGCTGGTGAGTCAGTTTTAGCGGGAGCAGTCCGGAAGTGGTTGCTGGGAGGTAAGTCTGTCCTGTAAAAGCACTTGTCTTTGCAGGGGCAGGCCAGTCGATATCGGCGGGAGAACAGCAGGTGAGTCAGTTTCAGCGGGAGCAGTGCGGAAGTGGTTACTGGGAGGTAAGTCTGTCCTTTAAAAGCACTTGTCTTTGCAGGTGCAAGCCAGTCGATTTCAGCGTGAGAACAGCTGGTGAGTCAGTTTCAGCGGGAGCAGTGCGGAAGTGGTTGCTGGGAGGTAAGTCTGTCCTTTAAAAGCACTTGTCTTTGCAGGGGCAGGCCAGTCGATTTCGGCGTGAGAACAGCTGGTGAGTCAGTTTCAGCGGGAGCAGTGCGGAAGTGGTTGCTGGGAGGTAAGTCTGTCCTTTAAAAGCACTTGTCTTTGCAGGGGCAGGCCAGTCGATTTCGGCGGGAGAACAGCTGGTGAGTCCGTTTCAGCGGGAGCAGTGCGGAAGTGGTTGCTGTGAGGTAAGTCTGTCCTTTAAACGCACTTGTCTTTTCAGGGGCAGGCCAGTCGATTTCGGCGTGAGAACAGCTGGTGAGTCAGTTTCAGCGGGAGCAGTGCGGAAGTGGTTGCTGGGAGGTAAGTCTGTCCTTTAAAAGCACTTGTCTTTGCAGGGGCAGGCCAGTCGATTTCGGCGGGAGAACAGCTGGTGAGTCAGTTTCAGCGGGAGCAGTGCGGAAGTGGTTGCTGGGAGGTAAGTCTGTCCTTTAAAAGCACTTGTCTTTGCAAGGGCAGGCCAGTCGAATTCGGCGTGAGAACAGCTGGTGAGTCAGTTTCAGCGGGAGCAGTGCGGAAGTGGTTGTTGGGAGGCAAGTCTGTCCTTTAAAAGCACTTGTCTTTGCAGGGGCAGGCCAGTCGATTTCGACGTGAGAACAGCTGGTGAGTCAGTTTCAGCGGGAGCAGTGCGGAAGTGGTTGCTGGGAGGTAAGTCTGTCCTTTAAAAGCACTTGTCTTTGCAGGGGAAGGCCAGTCGATTTCGGCGGGAGAACAGCTGGAGTGTTAGTTTCAGCGGGAGCAGTGCGGAAGTGGTTACTGGGAAGTAAGTCTGTCCTTTAAAAGCACTTGTCTTTGCAGGTGCAGGCCAGTCGAATTCGGCGTGAGAACAGCTGGTGAGTCAGTTTCAGCGGGAGCAGTGCGGAAGTGGTTGCTGGGAGGCAAGTCTGTCTTTTAAAAACACTTGTATTTGCAGGGGCAGGCCAGTCGATTTCGGCGGGAGAACAGCTGGAGTGTCAGTTTCAGCGGGAGCAGCGCGGAAGTGGTTGCTGGGAGGTAAGTCTGTCCTTTAAAAGCACTTGTCTTTGCAGGGGCAGGCCAGTCGAATTCGGCGTGAGAACAGCTGGTGAGTCAGTTTCAGCGGGAGCAGTGCGGAAGTGGTTGCTGGGAGGTAAGTCTGTCCTTTAAAAGCACTTGTCTTTGCAGGGGCAGGCCAGTCGAATTCGGCGTGAGAACAGCTGGTGAGTCAGTTTCAGCGGGAGCAGTGCGGAAGTGGTTGCTGGGAGGTAAGTCTGTCCTTTAAAAGCACTTGTCTTTGCAGGGGCAGGCCAGTCGATTTCGGCGGGAGAACAGCTGGTGATTCAGTTTCAGCGAGAGCAGTGCGGAAGTGGTTGCTGGGAGATAAGTCTGTCCTTTAAAAGCACTTGTCTTTGCAGGGGTAGGCCAGTCGATTTCGGCGTGAGAACAGCTGGTGAGTCAGTTTCAGCGGGAGCAGTGCAGAAGTGGTTGCTGGGAGGTAAGTCTGTCCTTTAAAAGCATTTGTCTTTGCAGGGGCAGGCCAGTCGATTTCGGCGGGAGAACAGCTGGTGAGTCAGTTTCATCGGGAGCAGTGCGGAAGTGGTTGCTGGGAGGTAAGTCTGTCCTTTAAAAACACTTGTCTTTGCAGGGGCAGGCCAGTCGATTTCGGCGGGAGAACAGCTGGTGAGTCAGTTTCAGCGGGAGCAGTGCGGAAGTGGTTGCTGGGAGGTAAGTCTGTCCTTTAAAAGCACTTGTCTTTGCAGGGGCAGGCCAGTCGATTTCGGCGTCAGAACAGCAGGTGAGTCAGTTTTAGCGGGAGCAGTCCGGAAGTGGTTGCTGGGTGGTAAGTCTGTCCTTTAAAAGCACTTGTCTTTGCAGGGGCAGGCCAGTCGATTTCGGCGGGAGAACAGCTGGTGAGTCAGTTTCAGCGGGAGCAGTGCGGAAGTGGTTACTGGGAGGTAAGTCTGTCCTTTAAAAGCACTTGTCTTTGCAGGGGCAGGCCAGTCGATTTCAGCGTGAGAACAGCAGGTGAGTCAGTTTCAGCGGGAGCAGTGCGGAAGTGGTTGCTGGGAGGTAAGTCTGTCCTTTAAAAGCACTTGTCTTTGCAGGGGCAGGCCAGTCGATTTCGGCGTGAGAACAGCTGGTGAGTCAGTTTCAGCGGGAGCAGTGCGGAAGTGGTTGCTGGGAGGTAAGTCTGTCCTTTAAAAGCACTTGTCTTTGCAGGGGTAGGCCAGTCGATTTCGGCGGAAGAACAGCTGGTGAGACAGTTTCAGCGGGAGCAGTGCAGAAGTGGTTGCTGGGAGATAAGTCTGTCCTTTAAAAGCACTTGTCTTTGCAGGGGTAGGCCAGTCGATTTCGGCGTGAGAACAGCTGGTGAGTCAGTTTCAGCGGGAGCAGTGCAGAAGTGGTTGCTGGGAGGTAAGTCTGTCCTTTAAAAGTACTTGTCTTTGCAGGGGCAGGCCAGTCGATTTCGGCGGGAGAACAGCTGGTGAGTCAGTTTCAGCGGGAGCAGTGCGGAAGTGGTTGCTGGGAGGTAGGTCTGTCCTTTAAAAGCACTTGTCTTTGCAGGGGCAGGCCAGTCGATTTCGGCGTGAGACCAACTGGTGAGTCAGTTTCAGCGGGAGCAGTGCGGAAGTGGTTGCTGGGAGGTAAGTCTGTCCATTAAAAGCACTTGTCTTTGCAGGGGCAGGCCAGTCGATTTCGGCGCGAGAACGGCTGGTGAGTCAGTTTCAGCGGGAGCAGTGCGGAAGTGGTTGCTGGGAGGTAAGTCTGTCCTTTAAAAGCACTTGTCTTTGCAGGGGCAGGCCAGTCGATTTCGGCGGGAGAACAACTGGTGAGTAAGTTTCAGCGGGAGCAGTGCGGAAGTGGTTACTGGGAGGTAAGGCTGTCCTTTAAAAACACTTGTCTTTGCGGGGGCAGGCCAGTCGATTTCGGCGGGAGAACAGCTGGTGAGTCAGTTTCAGCGGGAGCAGTGCGGAAGTGGTTACTGGGAGGTAAGTCTGTCCTTTAAAAGCACTTGTCTTTGCATGGGCAGGCTAGTCGATTTCGGCGTGAGAACAGCTGGTGAGTCAGTTTCAGCGGGAGCAGTGCGGAAGTGGTTGCTGGGAGGTAAGTCTGTCCTTTAAAAGCACTTGTCTTTGCAGGTGCAGGCCAGTCGATTTCAGCGTGAGAAAAGCTGGTGAGTTAGTTTCAGCGGGAGCAGTGCGGAAGTGGTTGCTGGGAGGTAAGTCTGTCCTTTAAAAGCACTTGTCTTTGCAGTGGCAGGCCAGACGATTTCGGCGTGAGACCAACTGGTGAGTCAGTTTCAGCGGGAGCAGTGCGGAAGTGGTTGCTGGGAGGTAAGTCTGTCCTGTAAAAGCACTTGTCTTTGCAGGGGCAGGCCAGTCGATTTCGGCGCGAGAACGGCTGGTGAGTCAGTTTCAGCGGGAGCAGTGCGGAAGTGGTTGCTGGGAGGTAAGTCTGTCCTTTAAAAGCACTTGTCTTTGCAGGGGCAGGCCAGTCGATTTCGGCTGGAGAACATCTGGTGAGTCAGTTTCAGCGGGAACAGTGCGGAAGTGGTTGCTGTGAGGTAAGTCTGTCCTTTAAAAGCACTTGTCTTTGCAGGGGCAGTCCAGTCGATTTCGGCGTGAGACCAGCTGGTGAGTCAGTTTCAGCGGGAGCAGTGCGGAAGTGGTTGCTGGGAGGTAAGTCTGTCCTTTAAAAGCACTTGTCTTTGCAGGGGCAGGCCAGTCGAATTCGGCGTGAGAACAGCTGGTGAGTCAGTTTCAGCGGGAGCAGTGCGGAAGTGGTTGCTGGGAGGTAAGTCTGTCCTTTAAAAGCACTTGTCTTTGCAGGGGCAGGCCAGTCGATTTCGGCGGGAGAACAGCTGGTGATTCAGTTTCAGCGAGAGCAGTGCGGAAGTGGTTGCTGGGAGGCAAGTCTGTCCTTTAAAAGCACTTGTCTTTGCAGGGGCAGGCCAGTCGATTTCGACGTGAGAACAGCTGGTGAGTCAGTTTCAGCGGGAGCAGTGCGGAAGTGGTTGCTGGGAGGTAAGTCTGTCCTTTAAAAGCACTTGTCTTTGCAGGGGAAGGCCAGTCGATTTCGGCGGGAGAACAGCTGGAGTGTTAGTTTCAGCGGGAGCAGTGCGGAAGTGGTTACTGGGAAGTAAGTCTGTCCTTTAAAAGCACTTGTCTTTGCAGGTGCAGGCCAGTCGAATTCGGCGTGAGAACAGCTGGTGAGTCAGTTTCAGCGGGAGCAGTGCGGAAGTGGTTGCTGGGAGGCAAGTCTGTCTTTTAAAAACACTTGTATTTGCAGGGGCAGGCCAGTCGATTTCGGCGGGAGAACAGCTGGAGTGTCAGTTTCAGCGGGAGCAGCGCGGAAGTGGTTGCTGGGAGGTAAGTCTGTCCTTTAAAAGCACTTGTCTTTGCAGGGGCAGGCCAGTCGAATTCGGCGTGAGAACAGCTGGTGAGTCAGTTTCAGCGGGAGCAGTGCGGAAGTGGTTGCTGGGAGGTAAGTCTGTCCTTTAAAAGCACTTGTCTTTGCAGGGGCAGGCCAGTCGAATTCGGCGTGAGAACAGCTGGTGAGTCAGTTTCAGCGGGAGCAGTGCGGAAGTGGTTGCTGGGAGGTAAGTCTGTCCTTTAAAAGCACTTGTCTTTGCAGGGGCAGGCCAGTCGATTTCGGCGGGAGAACAGCTGGTGATTCAGTTTCAGCGAGAGCAGTGCGGAAGTGGTTGCTGGGAGATAAGTCTGTCCTTTAAAAGCACTTGTCTTTGCAGGGGTAGGCCAGTCGATTTCGGCGTGAGAACAGCTGGTGAGTCAGTTTCAGCGGGAGCAGTGCAGAAGTGGTTGCTGGGAGGTAAGTCTGTCCTTTAAAAGCATTTGTCTTTGCAGGGGCAGGCCAGTCGATTTCGGCGGGAGAACAGCTGGTGAGTCAGTTTCATCGGGAGCAGTGCGGAAGTGGTTGCTGGGAGGTAAGTCTGTCCTTTAAAAACACTTGTCTTTGCAGGGGCAGGCCAGTCGATTTCGGCGGGAGAACAGCTGGTGAGTCAGTTTCAGCGGGAGCAGTGCGGAAGTGGTTGCTGGGAGGTAAGTCTGTCCTTTAAAAGCACTTGTCTTTGCAGGGGCAGGCCAGTCGATTTCGGCGTCAGAACAGCAGGTGAGTCAGTTTTAGCGGGAGCAGTCCGGAAGTGGTTGCTGGGTGGTAAGTCTGTCCTTTAAAAGCACTTGTCTTTGCAGGGGCAGGCCAGTCGATTTCGGCGGGAGAACAGCTGGTGAGTCAGTTTCAGCGGGAGCAGTGCGGAAGTGGTTACTGGGAGGTAAGTCTGTCCTTTAAAAGCACTTGTCTTTGCAGGGGCAGGCCAGTCGATTTCAGCGTGAGAACAGCAGGTGAGTCAGTTTCAGCGGGAGCAGTGCGGAAGTGGTTGCTGGGAGGTAAGTCTGTCCTTTAAAAGCACTTGTCTTTGCAGGGGCAGGCCAGTCGATTTCGGCGTGAGAACAGCTGGTGAGTCAGTTTCAGCGGGAGCAGTGCGGAAGTGGTTGCTGGGAGGTAAGTCTGTCCTTTAAAAGCACTTGTCTTTGCAGGGGTAGGCCAGTCGATTTCGGCGGAAGAACAGCTGGTGAGACAGTTTCAGCGGGAGCAGTGCAGAAGTGGTTGCTGGGAGATAAGTCTGTCCTTTAAAAGCACTTGTCTTTGCAGGGGTAGGCCAGTCGATTTCGGCGTGAGAACAGCTGGTGAGTCAGTTTCAGCGGGAGCAGTGCAGAAGTGGATGCTGGGAGGTAAGTCTGTCCTTTAAAAGTACTTGTCTTTGCAGGGGCAGGCCAGTCGATTTCGGCGGGAGAACAGCTGGTGAGTCAGTTTCAGCGGGAGCAGTGCGGAAGTGGTTGCTGGGAGGTAGGTCTGTCCTTTAAAAGCACTTGTCTTTGCAGGGGCAGGCCAGTCGATTTCGGCGTGAGACCAACTGGTGAGTCAGTTTCAGCGGGAGCAGTGCGGAAGTGGTTGCTGGGAGGTAAGTCTGTCCATTAAAAGCACTTGTCTTTGCAGGGGCAGGCCAGTCGATTTCGGCGCGAGAACAGCTGGTGAGTCAGTTTCAGCGGGAGCAGTGCGGAAGTGGTTGCTGGGAGGTAAGTCTGTCCTTTAAAAGCACTTGTCTTTGCAGGTGCAGGCCAGTCGATTTCAGCGTGAGAAAAGCTGGTGAGTTAGTTTCAGCGGGAGCAGTGCGGAAGTGGTTGCTGGGAGGTAAGTCTGTCCTTTAAAAGCACTTGTCTTTGCATGGGCAGGCTAGTCGATTTCGGCGTGAGAACAGCTGGTGAGTCAGTTTCAGCGGGAGCAGTGCGGAAGTGGTTGCTGGGAGGTAAGTCTGTCCTTTAAAAGCACTTGTCTTTGCAGGTGCAGGCCAGTCGATTTCAGCGTGAGAAAAGCTGGTGAGTTAGTTTCAGCGGGAGCAGTGCGGAAGTGGTTGCTGGGAGGTAAGTCTGTCCTTTAAAAGCACTTGTCTTTGCAGTGGCAGGCCAGACGATTTCGGCGTGAGACCAACTGGTGAGTCAGTTTCAGCGGGAGCAGTGCGGAAGTGGTTGCTGGGAGGTAAGTCTGTCCTGTAAAAGCACTTGTCTTTGCAGGGGCAGGCCAGTCGATTTCGGCGCGAGAACGGCTGGTGAGTCAGTTTCAGCGGGAGCAGTGCGGAAGTGGTTGCTGGGAGGTAAGTCTGTCCTTTAAAAGCACTTGTCTTTGCAGGGGCAGGCCAGTCGATTTCGGCTGGAGAACATCTGGTGAGTCAGTTTCAGCGGGAACAGTGCGGAAGTGGTTGCTGTGAGGTAAGTCTGTCCTTTAAAAGCACTTGTCTTTGCAGGGGCAGTCCAGTCGATTTCGGCGTGAGACCAGCTGGTGAGTCAGTTTCAGCGGGAGCAGTGCGGAAGTGGTTGCTGGGAGGTAAGTCTGTCCTTTAAAAGCACTTGTCTTTGCAGGGGCAGGCCAGTCGAATTCGGCGTGAGAACAGCTGGTGAGTCAGTTTCAGCGGGAGCAGTGCGGAAGTGGTTGCTGGGAGGTAAGTCTGTCCTTTAAAAGCACTTGTCTTTGCAGGGGCAGGCCAGTCGATTTCGGCGGGAGAACAGCTGGTGATTCAGTTTCAGCGAGAGCAGTGCGGAAGTGGTTGCTGGGAGATAAGTCTGTCCTTTAAAAGCACTTGTCTTTGCAGGGGTAGGCCAGTCGATTTCGGCGTGAGAACAGCTGGTGAGTCAGTTTCAGCGGGAGCAGTGCAGAAGTGGTTGCTGGGAGGTAAGTCTGTCCTTTAAAAGCATTTGTCTTTGCAGGGGCAGGCCAGTCGATTTCGGCGGGAGAACAGCTGGTGAGTCAGTTTCATCGGGAGCAGTGCGGAAGTGGTTGCTGGGAGGTAAGTCTGTCCTTTAAAAACACTTGTCTTTGCAGGGGCAGGCCAGTCGATTTCGGCGGGAGAACAGCTGGTGAGTCAGTTTCAGCGGGAGCAGTGCGGAAGTGGTTGCTGGGAGGTAAGTCTGTCCTTTAAAAGCACTTGTCTTTGCAGGGGCAGGCCAGTCGATTTCGGCGTGAGAACAGCAGGTGAGTCAGTTTTAGCGGGAGCAGTCCGGAAGTGGTTGCTGGGTGGTAAGTCTGTCCTTTAAAAGCACTTGTCTTTGCAGGGGCAGGCCAGTCGATTTCGGCGGGAGAACAGCTGGTGAGTCAGTTTCAGCGGGAGCAGTGCGGAAGTGGTTACTGGGAGGTAAGTCTGTCCTTTAAAAGCACTTGTCTTTGCAGGGGCAGGCCAGTCGATTTCAGCGTGAGAACAGCAGGTGAGTCAGTTTCAGCGGGAGCAGTGCGGAAGTGGTTGCTGGGAGGTAAGTCTGTCCTTTAAAAGCACTTGTCTTTGCAGGGGCAGGCCAGTCGATTTCGGCGTGAGAACAGCTGGTGAGTCAGTTTCAGCGGGAGCAGTGCGGAAGTGGTTGCTGGGAGGTAAGTCTGTCCTTTAAAAGCACTTGTCTTTGCAGGGGCAGGCCAGTCGATTTCGGCGGAAGAACAGCTGGTGAGTCAGTTTCAGCGGGAGCAGTGCAGAAGTGGTTGCTGGGAGATAAGTCTGTCCTTTAAAAGCACTTGTCTTTGCAGGGGTAGGCCAGTCGATTTCGGCGTGAGAACAGCTGGTGAGTCAGTTTCAGCGGGAGCAGTGCAGAACTGGTTGCTGGGAGGTAAGTCTGTCCTTTAAAAGCACTTGTCTTTGCAGGGGCAGGCCAGTCGATTTCGGCGGGAGAACAGCTGGTGAGTCAGTTTCAGCGGGAGCAGTGCGGAAGTGGTTGCTGGGAGGTAGGTCTGTCCTTTAAAAGCACTTGTCTTTGCAGGGGCAGGCCAGTCGATTTCGGCGTGAGACCAACTGGTGAGTCAGTTTCAGCGGGAGCAGTGCGGAAGTGGTTGCTGGGAGGTAAGTCTGTCCATTAAAAGCACTTGTCTTTGCAGGGGCAGGCCAGTCGATTTCGGCGCGAGAACGGCTGGTGAGTCAGTTTCAGCGGGAGCAGTGCGGAAGTGGTTGCTGGGAGGTAAGTCTGTCCTTTAAAAGCACTTGTCTTTGCAGGGGCAGGCCAGTCGATTTCGGCGGGAGAACAGCTGGTGAGTCAGTTTCAGCGGGAGCAGTGCGGAAGTGGTTACTGGGAGGTAAGTCTGTCCTTTAAAAACACTTGTCTTTGCAGGGGCAGGCCAGTCGATTTCGGCGGGAGAACAGCTGGTGAGTCAGTTTCAGCGGGAGCAGTGCGGAAGTGGTTACTGGGAGGTAAGTCTGTCCTTTAAAAGCACTTGTCTTTGCATGGGCAGGCTAGTCGATTTCGGCGTGAGAACAGCTGGTGAGTCAGTTTCAGCGGGAGCAGTGCGGAAGTGGTTGCTGGGAGGTAAGTCTGTCCTTTAAAAGCACTTGTCTTTGCAGGTGCAGGCCAGTCGATTTCAGCGTGAGAAAAGCTGGTGAGTTAGTTTCAGCGGGAGCAGTGCGGAAGTGGTTGCTGGGAGGTAAGTCTGTCCTTTAAAAGCACTTGTCTTTGCAGTGGCAGGCCAGACGATTTCGGCGTGAGACCAACTGGTGAGTCAGTTTCAGCGGGAGCAGTGCGGAAGTGGTTGCTGGGAGGTAAGTCTGTCCTGTAAAAGCACTTGTCTTTGCAGGGGCAGGCCAGTCGATTTCGGCGCGAGAACGGCTGGTGAGTCAGTTTCAGCGGGAGCAGTGCGGAAGTGGTTGCTGGGAGGTAAGTCTGTCCTTTAAAAACACTTGTCTTTGCAGGGGCAGGCCAGTCGATTTCGGCGGGAGAACAGCTGGTGAGTCAGTTTCAGCGGGAGCAGTGCGGAAGTGGTTGCTGGGAGGTAAGTCTGTCCTTTAAAAGCACTTGTCTTTGCAGGGGCAGGCCAGTCGATTTCAGCGTGAGAACAGCTGGTGAGTCAGTTTTAGCGGGAGCAGTCCGGAAGTGGTTGCTGGGTGGTAAGTCTGTCCTTTAAAAGCACTTGTCTTTGCAGGGGCAGGCCAGTCGATTTCGGCGGGAGAACAGCTGGTGAGTCAGTTTCAGCGGGAGCAGTGTGGAAGTGGTTACTGGGAGGTAAGTCTGTCCTTTAAAAGCACTTGTCTTTGCAGGTGCAGGCCAGTCGATTTCAGCGTGAGAACAGCAGGTGAGTCAGTTTCAGCGGGAGCAGTGCGGAAGTGGTTGCTGGGAGGTAAGTCTGTCCTTTAAAAGCACTTGTCTTTGCAGGGGCAGGCCAGTCGATTTCGGCGGGAGAACAGCTGGTGATTCAGTTTCAGCGGGAGCAGTGCGGAAGTGGTTGCTGGTAGATAAGTCTGTCCTTTAAAAGCACTTGTCTTTGCAGGGGCAGGCCAGTCGATTTCGGCGGGAGAACAGCTGGTGAGTCAGTTTCAGCGGGAGCAGTGCGGAAGTGGTTACTGGGAGGTAAGTCTGTCCTTTAAAAGCACTTGTCTTTGCATGGGCAGGCTAGTCGATTTCGGCGTGAGAACAGCTGGTGAGTCAGTTTCAGCGGGAGCAGTGCGGAAGTGGTTGCTGGGAGGTAAGTCTGTCCTTTAAAAGCACTTGTCTTTGCAGGTGCAGGCCAGTCGATTTCAGCGTGAGAAAAGCTGGTGAGTTAGTTTCAGCGGGAGCAGTGCGGAAGTGGTTGCTGGGAGGTAACTCTGTCCTTTAAAAGCACTTGTCTTTGCAGTGGCAGGCCAGACGATTTCGTCGTGAGACCAACTGGTGAGTCAGTTTCAGCGGGAGCAGTGCGGAAGTGGTTGCTGGGAGGTAAGTCTGTCCTGTAAAAGCACTTGTCTTTGCAGGGGCAGGCCAGTCGATTTCGGCGCGAGAACGGCTGGTGAGTCAGTTTCAGCGGGAGCAGTGCGGAAGTGGTTGCTGGGAGGTAAGTCTGTCCTTTAAAAACACTTGTCTTTGCAGGGGCAGGCCAGTCGATTTCGGCGGGAGAACAGCTGGTGAGTCAGTTTCAGCGGGAGCAGTGCGGAAGTGGTTGCTGGGAGGTAAGTCTGTCCTTTAAAAGCACTTGTCTTTGCAGGGGCAGGCCAGTCGATTTCAGCGTGAGAACAGCTGGTGAGTCAGTTTTAGCGGGAGCAGTCCGGAAGTGGTTGCTGGGTGGTAAGTCTGTCCTTTAAAAGCACTTGTCTTTGCAGGGGCAGGCCAGTCGATTTCGGCGGGAGAACAGCTGGTGAGTCAGTTTCAGCGGGAGCAGTGTGGAAGTGGTTACTGGGAGGTAAGTCTGTCCTTTAAAAGCACTTGTCTTTGCAGGTGCAGGCCAGTCGATTTCAGCGTGAGAACAGCAGGTGAGTCAGTTTCAGCGGGAGCAGTGCGGAAGTGGTTGCTGGGAGGTAAGTCTGTCCTTTAAAAGCACTTGTCTTTGCAGGGGCAGGCCAGTCGATTTCGGCGGGAGAACAGCTGGTGATTCAGTTTCAGCGGGAGCAGTGCGGAAGTGGTTGCTGGTAGATAAGTCTGTCCTTTAAAAGCACTTGTCTTTGCAGGGGCAGGCCAGTCGATTTCGGCGGGAGAACAGCTGGTGAGTCAGTTTCAGCGGGAGCAGTGCAGAAGTGGTTGCTGGGAGGTAAGTCTGTCCTTTAAAAGCATTTGTCTTTGCAGGGGCAGGCCAGTCGATTTCGGCGGGAGAACAGCTGGTGAGTCAGTTTCAGCGGGAGCAGTGCGGAAGTGGTTGCTGGGAGGTAAGTCTGTCCTTTAAAAACACTTGTCTTTGCAGGGGCAGGCCAGTCGATTTCGGCGGGAGAACAGCTGGTGAGTCAGTTTCAGCGGGAGCAGTGCGGAAGTGGTTGCTGGGAGGTAAGTCTGTCCGTTAAAAGCACTTGTCTTTGCAGGGGCAGGCCAGTCGATTTCGGCGTGAGAACAGCTGGTGAGTCAGTTTTAGCGGGAGCAGTCCGGAAGTGGTTGCTGGGTGGTAAGTCTGTCCTTTAAAAGCAGTTGTCTTTGCAGGGGCAGGCCAGTCGATTTCGGCGGGAGAACAGCTGGTGAGTCAGTTTCAGCGGGAGCAGTGCGGAAGTGGTTGCTGTGAGGTAAGTCTGTCCTTTAAAAGCACTTGTCTTTTCAGGGGCAGGCCAGTCGATTTCGGCGTGAGAACAGCTGGTGAGTCCGTTTCAGCGGGAGCAGTGCGGAAGTGGTTGCTGGGAGGTAAGTCTGTCCTTTAAAAGCACTTGTCTTTGCAGGGGCAGGCCAGTCGAATTCGTTGTGAGAACAGCTGGTGAGTCAGTTTCAGCTGGAGCAGTGCGGAAGTGGTTGCTGGGAGGCAAGTCTGTCCTTTAAAAGCACTTGTCTTTGCAGGGGCAGACCAGTCGATTTCGACGTGAGAACAGCTGGTGAGTCAGTTTCAGCGGGAGCAGTGCGGAAGTGGTTGCTGGGAGGTAAGTCTGTCCTTTAAAAGCACTTGTCTTTGCAGGGGCAGGCCAATCGATTTCGGCGGGAGAACAGCTGGTGAGTCAGTTTCAGCCGGAGCAGTGCGGAAGTGGTTACTGGGAGGTAAGTCTGTCCTTTAAAAGCACTTGTCTTTGCAGGTGCAGGCCAGTCGAATTCGGCGTGAGAACAGCTGGTGAGTCAGTTTCAGCGGGAGCAGTGCGGAAGTGGTTGCTGGGAGGTAAGTCTGTCCTTTAAAAACACTTGTCTTTGCAGGGGCAGGCCAGTCGATTTCGGCGGGAGAAAAGCTGGAGTGTCAGTTTCAGCGGGAGCAGTGCGGAAGTGGTTACTGGGAGGTAAGTCTGTCCTTTAAAAGCACTTGTCTTTGCAGGGGCAGGCCAGTCGATTTCGGCGGGAGAACAGCTGGAGTGTCAGTTTGAGCGGGAGCAGTGCGGAAGTGGTTACTGGGAGGTAAGTCTGTCCTTTAAAAGCACTTGTCTTTGATGGTGCAGGCCAGTCGAATTCGGCGTGAGAACAGCTGGTGAGTCAGTTTCAGCGGGAGCAGTGCGGAATTGGTTGCTGGGAGGTAAGCCTGTCCTTTAAAAACACTTGTCTTTGCAGGGGCAGGCCAGTCGATTTCGGCGGGAGAACAGCTGGAGTGTCAGTTTGAGCGGGAGCAGTGCGGAAGTGGTTACTGGGAGGTAAGTCTGTCCTTTAAAAGCACTTGTCTTTGCAGGGGCAGGCTAGTCCAATTCGGCGTGAGAACAGCTGGTGAGTCAGTTTCAGCGGGAGCAGTGCGGAAGTGGTTGCTGGGAGGTAAGTCTGTCCTTTAAAAGCACTTGTCTTTGCAGGGGCAGGCCAGTCGATTTCGGCGGGAGAACAGCTGGTGAGTCAGTTTCAGCGGGAGCAGTGCGGAAGTGGTTGCTGGGAGGTAAGTCTGTCCTTTAAAAGCACTTGTCTTTGCAGGGGCAGGCCAATCGATTTCGGCGGGAGAACAGCTGGAGTGTCAGTTTCAGCGGGAGCAGTGCGGAAGTGGTTACTGGGAGGTAAGTCTGTCCTTGAAAAGCACTTGTCTTTGCAGGTGCAGGCCAGTCGAATTCGGCGTGAGAACAGCTGGTGAGTCAGTTTCAGCGGGAGCAGTGCGGAAGTGGTTGCTGGGAGGTAAGTCTGTCCTTTAAAAACACTTGTCTTTGCAGGGGCAGGCTAGTCCAATTCGGCGTGAGAACAGCTGGTGAGTCAGTTTCAGCGGGAGCAGTGCGGAAGTGGTTGCTGGGAGGTAAGTCTGTCCTTTAAAAGCACTTGTCTTTGCAGGGGCAGGCCAGTCGATTTCGGCGGGAGAACAGCTGGTGAGTCAGTTTCAGCGGGAGCAGTGCGGAAGTGGTTGCTGGGAGGTAAGTCTGTCCTTTAAAAGCACTTGTCTTTGCAGGGGCAGGCCAATCGATTTCGGCGGGAGAACAGCTGGAGTGTCAGTTTCAGCGGGAGCAGTGCGGAAGTGGTTACTGGGAGGTAAGTCTGTCCTTGAAAAGCACTTGTCTTTGCAGGTGCAGGCCAGTCGAATTCGGCGTGAGAACAGCTGGTGAGTCAGTTTCAGCGGGAGCAGTGCGGAAGTGGTTGCTGGGAGGTAAGTCTGTCCTTTAAAAACACTTGTCTTTGCAGGGGCAGGCCAGTCGATTTCGGCGGGAGAAAAGCTGGAGTGTCAGTTTCAGCGGGAGCAGTGCGGAAGTGGTTACTGGGAGGTAAGTCTGTCCTTTAAAAGCACTTGTCTTTGCAGGGGCAGGCCAGTCGATTTCGGCGGGAGAACAGCTGGAGTGTCAGTTTGAGCGGGAGCAGTGCGGAAGTGGTTACTGGGAGGTAAGTCTGTCCTTTAAAAGCACTTGTCTTTGATGGTGCAGGCCAGTCGAATTCGGCGTGAGAACAGCTGGTGAGTCAGTTTCAGCGGGAGCAGTGCGGAATTGGTTGCTGGGAGGTAAGCCTGTCCTTTAAAAACACTTGTCTTTGCAGGGGCAGGCCAGTCGATTTCGGCGGGAGAACAGCTGGAGTGTCAGTTTGAGCGGGAGCAGTGCGGAAGTGGTTACTGGGAGGTAAGTCTGTCCTTTAAAAGCACTTGTCTTTGCAGGGGCAGGCTAGTCCAATTCGGCGTGAGAACAGCTGGTGAGTCAGTTTCAGCGGGAGCAGTGCGGAAGTGGTTGCTGGGAGGTAAGTCTGTCCTTTAAAAGCACTTGTCTTTGCAGGGGCAGGCCAGTCGATTTCGGCGGGAGAACAGCTGGTGAGTCAGTTTCAGCGGGAGCAGTGCGGAAGTGGTTGCTGGGAGGTAAGTCTGTCCTTTAAAAGCACTTGTCTTTGCAGGGGCAGGCCAATCGATTTCGGCGGGAGAACAGCTGGAGTGTCAGTTTCAGCGGGAGCAGTGCGGAAGTGGTTACTGGGAGGTAAGTCTGTCCTTGAAAAGCACTTGTCTTTGCAGGTTCAGGCCAGTCGAATTCGGCGTGAGAACAGCTGGTGAGTCAGTTTCAGCGGGAGCAGTGCGGAAGTGGTTGCTGGGAGGTACGTCTGTCCTTTATAAACACTTGTCTTTGCAGGGGCAGGCCAGTCGATTTCGGCGGGAGAACAGCTGGAGTGTCAGTTTCAGCGGGAGTAGTGCGGAAGTGGTTACTGGGAGGTAAGTCTGTCCTTTAAAAGCACTTGTCTTTGCAGGGGCAGGCCAGTCGAATTCGGCGTGAGAACAGCTGGTGAGTCAGTTTCAGCGGGAGCAGTGCGGAAGTGGTTGCTGGGAGGTAAGTCTGTCCATTAAAAGCACTTGTCTTTGCAGGGGCAGGCCAGTCGATTTCGGCACGAGAACGGCTGGTGAGTCAGTTTCAGAGGGAGCAGTGTGGAAGTGGTTGCTGGGAGGTAAGTCTGTCCTTTAATAGCACTTGTCTTTGCAGGGGCAGGCCAGTCGATTTCGGCGGGAGAACAGCTGGTGAGTCAGTTTCAGCGGGAGCAGTGCGGAAGTGGTTACTGGGAGGTAAGTCTGTCCTTTAAAAGCACTTGTCTTTGCAGGGGCAGGCCAGTCGATTTCTGCGTGAGAACAGCTGGTGAGTCAGTTTCAGCGGGAGCAGTGCGGAAGTGGTTGCTGGGAGGTAAGTCTGTCCTTTAAAAGCACTTGTCTTTGCAGGTGCAGGCCAGTCGATTTCAGCGTGAGAACAGCTGGTGAGTTAGTTTCAGCGGGAGCAGTGCGGAAGTGGTTGCTGGGAGGTAAGTCTGTCCTTTAAAAGCACTTGTCTTTGCAGGGGCAGGCCAGTCGATTTTGGCGTGAGACCAACTGGTGAGTCAGTTTCAGCGGGAGCAGTGCGGAAGTGGTTGCTGGGAGGTGAGTCTGTCCTTTAAAAGCAATTGTCTTTGCAGGGGCTGGCCCGTCGATTTCGGCGGGAGAATAGCTGGTGAGTCAGTTTCAGCGGGCGCAGTGCGGAAGTGGTTGCTGTGAGGTAAGTCTGTCCTTTAAAAGCACTTGTCTTTGCAGGGGCAGGCCAGTCGATTTCGGCGTGAGAACAGTTGGTGAGTCAGTTTCAGCGGGAGCAGTGCGGAAGTGGTTGCTGGGAGGTAAGTCTGTCCTTTAAAAGCACTTGTCTTTGCAGGGGCAGGCCAGTCGATTTCGGCTGGAGAACAGCTGGAGTGTCAGTTTCAGCGGGAGAAGTGCGGAAGTTGTTACTGGGAGGTAAGTCTGTCCTTTAAAAGCACTTGTCTTTGCAGGGGCAGGCCAGTCGAATTCGGCGTGAGAACAGCTGGTGAGTCAGTTTCAGCGGGAGCAGTGCGGAAGTGGTTGCTGGGAGGTAAGTCTGTCCTTTAAATGCACTTGTCTTTGCAGGGGCAGGCCAGTCGATTTCGGCGGGAGAACAGCTGGAGTGTCAGTTTCAGCGGGAGAAATGCGGAAGTTGTTACTGGGAGGTAAGTCTGTCCTTTAAAAGCACTTGTGTTTGCAGGGGCTGGCCAGTCGAATTCGGCGTGAGAACAGCTGGTGAGTCAGTTTCAGCGGGAGCAGTGCGGAAGTGGTTGCTGGGAGGCAAGTCTGTCCTTTAAAAGCACTTGTCTTTGCAGGGGCAGGCCAGTCGATTTCGACGTGAGAACAGCTGGTGAGTCAGTTTCAGCGGGAGCAGTGCGGAAGTGGTTGCTGGGAGGTAAGTCTGTCCTTTAAAAGCACTTGTCTTTGCAGGGGCAGGCCAGTCGACTTCAGCGTGAGAACAGCTGGTGAGTTAGTTTCAGCGGGAGCAGTGCGGAAGCGGTTGCTGGGATGTAAGTCTGTCCTTTAAAAGCACTTGTCTTTGCAGGGGCAGGCCAGTCGATTTCGGCGGGAGAACAGCTGGTGAGTCAGTTTCAGCGGGAGCAGTGCGGAAGTGGTTGCTGGGAGGTAGGTCTGTCCTTTAAAAGCACTTGTCTTTGCAGGGGCAGGCCAGTCGATTTCGGCGTGAGACCAACTGGTGAGTCAGTTTCAGCGGGAGCAGTGCGGAAGTGGTTGCTGGGAGGTAAGTCTGTCCTTTAAAAGCACTTGTCTTTGCAGGGGCAGGCCAGTCGATTTCGGCGGGAGAACAGCTGGAGTGTCAGTTTCAGCGGGAGCAGTGCGGAAGTGGTTGCTGGGAGGTAAGTCTGTCCATTAAAAGCACTTGTCTTTGCAGGGGCAGGCCAGTCGATTTCGGCACGAGAACGGCTGGTGAGTCAGTTTCAGCGGGAGCAGTGCGGAAGTGGTTGCTGGGAGGTAAGTCTGTCCTTTAAAAGCACTTGTCTTTGCAGGGGCAGGCCAGTCGATTTCGGCGGGAGAACAGCTGGTGAGTCAGTTTCAGCGGGAGCAGTGCGGAAGTCGTTACTGGGAGGTAAGTCTGTCCTTTAAAAGCACTTGTCTTTGCAGGGGCAGGCCAGTCGATTTCAGCGTGAGAACAGCTGGTGAGTCAGTTTCAGCGGGAGCAGTGCGGAAGTGGTTGCTGGGAGGTAAGTCTGTCCTTTAAAAGCACTTGTCTTTGCAGGTGCAGGCCAGTCGATTTCAGCGTGAGAACAGCTGGTGAGTTAGTTTCAGCGGGAGCAGTGCGGAAGTGGTTGCTGGGAGGTAAGTCTGTCCTTTAAAAGCACTTGTCTTTGCAGGGGCAGGCCAGTCGATTTTGGCGTGAGACCAACTGGAGAGTCAGTTTCAGCGGGAGCAGTGCGGAAGTGGTTGCTGGGAGGTGAGTCTGTACTTTAAAAGCAATTGTCTTTGCAGGGGCTGGCCAGTCGATTTCGGCGGGAGAATAGCTGGAGTGTCAGTTTCAGCGGGAGAAGTGCGGAAGTTGTTACTGGGAGGTAAGTCTGTCCTATAAAAGCACTTGTCTTTGCAGGGGCAGGCCAGTCGAATTCGGCGTGAGAACAGCTGGTGAGTCAGTTTCAGCGGGAGCAGTGCGGAAGTGGTTGCTGGGAGGTAAGTCTGTCCTTTAAATGCACTTGTCTTTGCAGGGGCAGGCCATTCGATTTCGGCGGGAGAACAGCTGGAGTGTCAGTTTCAGCGGGAGAAATGCGGAAGTTGTTACTGGGAGGTAAGTCTGTCCTTTAAAAGCACTTGTCTTTGCAGGGGCAGGCCAGTCGAATTCGGCGTGAGAACAGCTGGTGAGTCAGTTTCAGCGGGAGCAGTGCGGAAGTGGTTGCTGGGAGGCAAGTCTGTCCTTTAAAAGCACTTGTCTTTGCAGGGGCAGGCCAGTCGATTTCGACGTGAGAACAGCTGGTGAGTCAGTTTCGGCGGGAGCAGTGCGGAAGTGGTTGCTGGGAGGTAAGTCTGTCCTTTAAAAGCACTTGTCTTTGCAGGGCCAGGCCAGTCGATTTCAGCGTGAGAACAGCTGGTGAGTTAGTTTCAGCGGGAGCAGTGCGGAAGTGGTTGCTGGGATGTAAGTCTGTCCTTTAAAAGCACTTGTCTTTGCAGGGGCAGGCCAGTCGATTTCGGCGGGAGAACAGCTGGTGAGTCAGTTTCAGCGGGAGCAGTGCGGAAGTGGTTGCTGGGAGGTAAGTCTGTCCTTTAAAAGCACTTGTCTTTGCAGGGGCTGGCCAGTCGATTTCGGCGGGAGAACAGCTGGTGAGTCAGTTTCAGCGGGAGCAGTGCGGAAGTGGTTGCTGGGAGATAAGTCTGTCCTTTAAAAGCACTTGCCTTTGCAGGGGCAGGCCAGTCGATTTCAGCGTGAGAACAGCTGGTGAGTCAGTTTCAGCGGGAGGAGTGCGGAAGTGGTTGCTGGGAGGTAAGGCTGTCCTTTAAAAGCACTTGTCTTTGCAGGGGCAGGCCAGTCGAATTCGGCGGGAGAACAGCTGGTGAGTCAGTTTCAGCGGGAACAGTGCGGAAGTGGTTGCTGGGAGGTAGGTCTTTCCTTTAAAAGCACTTGTCTTTGCAGGGGCAGGCCAGTCGATTTCGGCGTGAGACCAACTGGTGAGTCAGTTTCAGCGGGAGCAGTGCTGAAGTGGTTGCTGGGCGGTAAGTCTGTCCTTTAAAAGCACTTGTCTTTGCAGGGGCAGGCCAGTCGATTTCGGCGTGAGAACGGCTGGTGAGTCAGTTTCAGCGGGAGCATTGCGGAAGTGGTTGCTGGGAGGTAAGTCTGTCCTTTAAAAGCACTTGTCTTTGCAGGGGCAGGCCAGTCGATTTCGGCGGGAGAACAGCTGGTGAGTCAGTTTCAGCGGGAGCAGTGCGGAAGTGGTTGCTGTGAGGAAAGTCTGTCCTTTAAAAACACTTGTCTTTGCAGGGGCAGGCCAGTCGATTTCGGCGGGAGAACAGCTGGTGAGTAAGTTTCAGCGGGAGCAGTGCGGAAGTGGTTGCTGGGAGGTAAGTCTGTCCTTTAAAAGCAATTGTCTTTGCAGGGGCAGGCCAGTCGATTTCGGCGTGAGAACAGCTGGTGAGTCAGTTTCAGCGGGAGCAGTGCGGAAGTGGTTGCTGGGAGGTAAGTCTGTCCTTTAAAAGCACTTGTCTTTGCAGGGGCAGGCCAGTCGATTTCGGCGGGAGAACAGCTGGTGAGTCAGTTTCAGCGGGAGCAGTGCGGAAGTGGTTGCTGTGAGGTAAGTCTGTCCTTTAAAAGCACTTGTCTTTTCAGGGGCAGGCCAGTCGATTTCGGCGTGAGAACAGCTGGTGAGTCAGTTTCAGCGGGAGCAGTGCGGAAGTGGTTGCTGGGAGGTAAGTCTGTCCTTTAAAAGCACTTGTCTTTGCAGGGGCAGGCCAGTCGAATTCGGCGTGAGAACAGCTGGTGAGTCAGTTTCAGCGGGAGCAGTGCGGAAGTGGTTGCTGGGAGGCAAGTCTGTCCTTTAAAAGCACTTGTCTTTGCAGGGGCAGGCCAGTCGATTTCGACGTGAGAACAGCTGGTGAGTCAGTTTCAGCGGGAGCAGTGCGGAAGTGGTTGCTGGGAGGTAAGTCTGTCCTTTAAAAGCACTTGTCTTTGCAGGGGCAGGCCAGTCGATTTCGGCGGGAGAACAGCTGGTGATTCAGTTTCAGCGGGAGCAGTGCGGAAGTGGTTACTGGGAGGTAAGTCTGTCCTTTAAAAGCACTTGTCTTAGCAGGTGCAGGCCAGTCGAATTCGGCGTGAGAACAGCTGGTGAGTCAGTTTCAGCGGGAGCAGTGCGGAAGTGGTTGCTGGGAGGTAAGTCTGTCCTTTAAAAACACTTGTCTTTGCAGGGGCAGGCCAGTCGATTTCGGCGGGAGAACAGCTGGAGTGTCAGTTTCAGCGGGAGCAGTGCGGAAGTGGTTACTGGGAGGTAAGTCTGTCCTTTCAAAGCACTTGTCTTTGCAGGGGCAGGCCAGTCGATTTCGGCGGGAGAACAGCTGGAGTGTCAGTTTGAGCGGGAGCAGTGCGGAAGTGGTTACTGGGAGGTAAGTCTGTCCTTTAAAAGCACTTGTCTTTGCAGGTGCAGGCCAGTCGAATTCGGCGTGAGAACAGCTGGTGTGTCAGTTTCAGCGGGAGCAGTGCGGAAGTGGTTGCTGGGAGGTAAGTCTGTCCTTTAAAAACACTTGTCTTTGCAGGGGCAGGCCAGTCGATTTCGGCGGGAGAACAGCTGGAGTGTCAGTTTCAGCGGGAGCAGTGCGGAAGTGGTTACTGGGAGGTAAGTCTGTCCTTTAAAAGCACTTGTCTTTGCCGGGGCAGGCCAGTCGAATTCGGCGTGAGAACAGCTGGTGAGTCAGTTTCAGCGGGAGCAGTGCGGAAGTGGTTGCTGGGAGGTAAGTCTGTCCTTTAAAAGCACTTGTCTTTGCAGGGGCAGGCCAGTCGAATTCGGCGTGAGAACAGCTGGTGAGTCAGTTTCAGCGGGAGAAGTGCGGAAGTGGTTGCTGGGAGGTAAGTCTGTCCTTTAAAAACACTTGTCTTTGCAGGGGAAGGCCAGTCGATTTCGGCGGGAGAACAGCTGGAGTGTCAGTTTCAGCGGGAGCAGTGCGGAAGTGGTTACTGGGAGGTAAGTCTGTCCTTTAAAAGCACTTGTCTTTGCAGGGGCAGGCCAGTCGATTTCGGCGGGAGAACAGCTGGAGTGTCAGTTTGAGCGGGAGCAGTGCGGAAGTGGTTACTGGGAGGTAAGTCTGTCCTTTAAAAGCACTTGTCTTTGCAGGTGCAGGCCAGTCGAATTCGGCGTGAGAACAGCTGGTGAGTCAGTTTCAGCGGGAGCAGTGCGGAAGTGGTTGCTGGGAGGTAAGTCTGTCCTTTAAAAACACTTGTCTTTGCAGGGGCAAGCCAGTCGATTTCGGCGGGAGAACAGCTGGTGAGTCAGTTTCAGCGGGAGCAGTGCGGAAGTGGTTGCTGGGAGGTAGGTCTGTCCTTTAAAAGCACTTGTGTTTGCAGCGGCAGGCCAGTCGATTTCGGCGTGAGACCAACTGGTGAGTCAGTTTCAGCGGGTGAAGTGCGGAAGTGGTTGCTGGGAGGTAAGTCTGTCCATTAAAAGCACTTGTCTTTGCAGGGGCAGGCCAGTCGATTTCGGCGCGAGAACGGCTGGTGAGCCAGTTTCAGCGGGAGCAGTGCGGAAGTGGTTGCTGGGAGGTAAGTCTGTCCTTTAAAAGCACTTGTCTTTGCAGGGGCAGGCCAGTCGATTTCGGCGGGAGAACAGCTGTTGAGTCAGTTTCAGCGGGAGCAGTGCGGAAGTGGTTACTGGGAGGTAAGTCTGTCCTTTAAAAGCACTTGTCTTTGCAGGTGCAGGCCAGTCGAATTCGGCGTGAGAACAGCTGGTGAGTCAGTTTCAGCGGGAGCAGTGCGGAAGTGGTTGCTGGGAGGTAAGTCTGTCCTTTAAAAACACTTGTCTTTGCAGGGGCAGGCCAGTCGATTTCGGCGGGAGAACAGCTGGAGTGTCAGTTTCAGCGGGAGCAGTGCGGAAGTGGTTACTGGGAGGTAAGTCTGTCCTTTCAAAGCACTTGTCTTTGCAGGGGCAGGCCAGTCGATTTCGGCGGGAGAACAGCTGGAGTGTCAGTTTGAGCGGGAGCAGTGCGGAAGTGGTTACTGGGAGGTAAGTCTGTCCTTTAAAAGCACTTGTCTTTGCAGGTGCAGGCCAGTCGAATTCGGCGTGAGAACAGCTGGTGTGTCAGTTTCAGCGGGAGCAGTGCGGAAGTGGTTGCTGGGAGGTAAGTCTGTCCTTTAAAAACACTTGTCTTTGCAGGGGCAGGCCAGTCGATTTCGGCGGGAGAACAGCTGGAGTGTCAGTTTCAGCGGGAGCAGTGCGGAAGTGGTTACTGGGAGGTAAGTCTGTCCTTTAAAAGCACTTGTCTTTGCCGGGGCAGGCCAGTCGAATTCGGCGTGAGAACAGCTGGTGAGTCAGTTTCAGCGGGAGCAGTGCGGAAGTGGTTGCTGGGAGGTAAGTCTGTCCTTTAAAAGCACTTGTCTTTGCAGGGGCAGGCCAGTCGAATTCGGCGTGAGAACAGCTGGTGAGTCAGTTTCAGCGGGAGAAGTGCGGAAGTGGTTGCTGGGAGGTAAGTCTGTCCTTTAAAAACACTTGTCTTTGCAGGGGAAGGCCAGTCGATTTCGGCGGGAGAACAGCTGGAGTGTCAGTTTCAGCGGGAGCAGTGCGGAAGTGGTTACTGGGAGGTAAGTCTGTCCTTTAAAAGCACTTGTCTTTGCAGGGGCAGGCCAGTCGATTTCGGCGGGAGAACAGCTGGAGTGTCAGTTTGAGCGGGAGCAGTGCGGAAGTGGTTACTGGGAGGTAAGTCTGTCCTTTAAAAGCACTTGTCTTTGCAGGTGCAGGCCAGTCGAATTCGGCGTGAGAACAGCTGGTGAGTCAGTTTCAGCGGGAGCAGTGCGGAAGTGGTTGCTGGGAGGTAAGTCTGTCCTTTAAAAACACTTGTCTTTGCAGGGGCAGGCCAGTCGATTTCGGCGGGAGAACAGCTGGAGTGTCAGTTTCAGCGGGAGCAGTGCGGAAGTGGTTACTGGGAGGTAAGTCTGTCCTTTAAAAGCACTTGTCTTTGCCGGGGCAGGCCAGTCGAATTCGGCGTGAGAACAGCTGGTGAGTCAGTTTCAGCGGGAGCAGTGCGGAAGTGGTTGCTGGGAGGTAAGTCTGTCCTTTAAAAGCACTTGTCTTTGCAGGGGCAGGCCAGTCGAATTCGGCGTGAGAACAGCTGGTGAGTCAGTTTCAGCGGGAGCAGTGCGGAAGTGGTTGCTGGGAGGTAAGTCTGTCCTTTAAAAGCACTTGTCTTTGCAGGGGCAGGCCAGTCGATTTCGGCGGGAGAACAGCTGGTGAGTCAGTTTCAGCGGGAGCAGTGCGGAAGTGGTTGCTGGGAGGTAAGTCTGTCCTTTAAAAGCACTTGTCTTTGCAGGGGCAGGCCAGTCGATTTCGGCGGAGAACAGCTGGAGTGTCAGTTTCAGCGGGAGAAATGCGGAAGTTGTTACTGGGAGGTAAGTCTGTCCTTTAAAAGCACTTGTCTTTGCAGGGGCAGGCCAGTCGAATTCGGCGTGAGAACAGCTGGTGAGTCAGTTTCAGCGGGAGCAGTGCGGAAGTGGTTGCTGGGAGGCAAGTCTGTCCTTTAAAAGCACTTGTCTTTGCAGGGGCAGGCCAGTCGATTTCGACGTGAGAACAGCTGGTGAGTCAGTTTCGGCGGGAGCAGTGCGGAAGTGGTTGCTGGGAGGTAAGTCTGTCCTTTAAAAGCACTTGTCTTTGCAGGGGCAGGCCAGTCGATTTCGACGTGAGAACAGCTGGTGAGTCAGTTTCGGCGGGAGCAGTGCGGAAGTGGTTGCTGGGAGGTAAGTCTGTCCTTTAAAAGCACTTGTCTTTGCAGGGGCAGGCCAGTCGATTTCAGCGTGAGAACAGCTGGTGAGTTAGTTTCAGCGGGAGCAGTGCGGAAGTGGTTGCTGGGATGTAAGTCTGTCCTTTAAAAGCACTTGTCTTTGCAGGGGCAGGCCAGTCGATTTCGGCGGGAGAACAGC
Source organism: Scyliorhinus torazame (assembly GCF_047496885.1). Lineage (NCBI taxonomy): Eukaryota > Metazoa > Chordata > Chondrichthyes > Carcharhiniformes > Scyliorhinidae > Scyliorhinus > Scyliorhinus torazame. The sequence goes on along the minus strand of NC_092710.1, from coordinate 361,019,512 downwards.
TGGTGAGTCAGTTTCAGCGGGAGCAGTGCGGAAGTGGTTGCTGGGAGGTAAGTCTGTCCTTTAAAAGCACTTGTCTTTGCAGGGGCTGGCCAGTCGATTTCGGCGGGAGAACAGCTGGTGAGTCAGTTTCAGCGGGAGCAGTGCGGAAGTGGTTGCTGGGAGATAAGTCTGTCCTTTAAAAGCACTTGTCTTTGCAGGGGCAGGCCAGTCGATTTCGGCGTGAGAACAGCTGGTGAGTCAGTTTCAGCGGGAGCAGTGCGGAAGTGGTTGCTGGGAGGTAAGGCTGTCCTTTAAAAGCACTTGTCTTTGCAGGGGCAGGCCAGTCGAATTCGGCGGGAGAACAGCTGGTGAGTCAGTTTCAGCGGGAACAGTGCGGACGTGGTTGCTGGGAGGTAGGTCTTTCCTTTAAAAGTACTTGTCTTTGCAGGGGCAGGCCAGTCGATTTCGGCTTGAGAACGGCTGGTGAGTCAGTTTCAGCGGGAGCAGTGCGGAAGTGGTTGCTGGGAGGTAAGTCTGTCCTTTAAAAGCACTTGTCTTTGCAGGGGCAGGCCAGTCGATTTCGGCGGGAGAACAGCTGGTGAGTCAGTTTCAGCGGGAGCAGTGCGGAAGTGGTTGCTGTGAGGAAAGTCTGTCCTTTAAAAACACTTGTCTTTGCAGGGGCAGGCCAGTCGATTTCGGCGGGAGAACAGCTGGAGTGTTAGTTTCAGCGGGAGCAGTGCGGAAGTGGTTACTGGGAGGTAAGTCTGTCCTTTAAAAGCACTTGTCTTTGCAGGGGCAGGCCAGTCGAATTCGGCGTGAAAACAGCTGGTGAGTCAGTTTCAGCGGGAGCAGTGCGGAAGTGGTTGCTGGGAGGTAAGTCTGTCCTTTAAAAGCACTTGTCTTTGCAGGGGCAGGCCAGTCGATTTCGGCGGGAGAACAGCTGGTGAGTCAGTTTCAGCGGGAGCAGTGCGGAAGTGGTTGCTGGGAGGTAGGTCTGTCCTTTAAAAGCACTTGTGTTTGCAGGGGCAGGCCAGTCGATTTCGGCGTGAGACCAACTGGTGAGTCAGTTTCAGCGGGAGCAGTGCGGAAGTGGTTGCTGGGAGGTAAGTCTGTCCATTAAAAGCACTTGTCTTTGCAGGGGCAGGCCAGTCGATTTCGGCGCGAGAACGGCTGGTGAGTCAGTTTCAGCGGGAGCAGTGCGGAAGTGGTTGCTGGGAGGTAAGTCTGTCCTTTAAAAGCACTTGTCTTTGCAGGGGCAGGCCAGTCGATTTCGGCGGGAGAACAGCTGGTGAGTCAGTTTCAGCGGGAGCAGTGCGGAAGTGGTTGCTGTGAGGTAAGTCTGTCCTTTAAAAGCACTTGTCTTTTCAGGGGCAGGCCAGTCGATTTCGGCGTGAGAACAGCTGGTGAGTCAGTTTCAGCGGGAGCAGTGCGGAAGTGGTTGCTGGGAGGTAAGTCTGTCCTTTGAAAGCACTTGTCTTTGCAGGGGCAGGCCAGTCGAATTCGGCGTGAGAACAGCTGGTGAGTCAGTTTCAGCGGGAGCAGTGCGGAAGTGGTTGCTGGGAGGCAAGTCTGTCCTTTAAAAGCACTTGTCTTTGCAGGGGCAGGCCAGTCGATTTCGACGTGAGAACAGCTGGTGAGTCAGTTTCAGCGGGAGCAGTGCGGAAGTGGTTGCTGGGAGGTAAGTCTGTCCTTTAAAAGCACTTGTCTTTGCAGGGGCAGGCCAGTCGATTTCGGCGGGAGAACAGCTGGTGAGTCAGTTTCAGCGGGAGCAGTGCGGAAGTGGTTACTGGGAGGTAAGTCTGTCCTTTAAAAGCGCTTGTCTTTGCAGGGGCAGGCCAGTCGATTTCGGCGGGAGAACAGCTGGAGTGTCAGTTTCAGCGGGAGCAGTGCGGAAGTGGTTGCTGGGAGGTAAGTCTGTCCTTTAAAAGCACTTGTCTTTGCAGGGGCAGGCCAGTCGATTTCGGCGGGAGAACAGCTGGAGTGTCAGTTTGAGCGGGAGCAGTGCGGAAGTGGTTACTGGGAGGTAAGTCTGTCCTTTAAAAGCACTTGTCTTTGCAGGGGCAGGCCAGTCGAATTCGGCGTGAGAACAGCTGGTGAGTCAGTTTCAGCGGGAGCAGTGCGGAAGTGGTTGCTGGGAGGTAAGTCTGTCCTTTAAAAGCACTTGTCTTTGCAGGGGCAGGCCAGTCGATTTCGGCGGGAGAACAGCTGGAGTGTCAGTTTCAGCGGGAGCAGTGCGGAAGTGGTTACTGGGAGGTAAGTCTGTCCTTTAAAAGCACTTGTCTTTGCAGGGGCAGGCCAGTCGAATTCGGCGTGAGAACAGCTGGTGAGTCAGTTTCAGCGGGAGCAGTGCGGAAGTGGTTGCTGGGAGGTAAGTCTGTCCTTTAAAAGCACTTGTCTTTGCAGGGGCAGGCCAGTCGAATTCGGCGTGAGAACAGCTGGTGAGTCAGTTTCAGCGGGAGCAGTGCGGAAGTGGTTGCTGGGAGGTAAGTCTGTCCTTTAAAAGCACTTGTCTTTGCAGGGGCAGGCCAGCCGATTTCGGCGGGAGAACAGCTGGTGAGTCAGTTTCAGCGGGAGCAGTGCGGAAGTGGTTGCTGGGAGGTAAGTCTGTCCTTTAAAAGCACTTGTCTTTGCAGGGGCAGGCCAGTCGAATTCGGCGTGAGAACAGCTGGTGAGTCAGTTTCAGCGTGAGCAGTGCGGAAGTGGTTGCTGGGAGGCAAGTCTGTCCTTTAAAAGCACTTGTCTTTGCAGGGGCAGGCCAGTCGATTTCGGCGGGAGAACAGCTGGTGAGTCAGTTTCAGCGGGAGCAGTGCGGAAGTGGTTGCTGGGAGGTAAGTCTGTCCTTTAAAAGCACTTGTCTTTGCAGGGGCAGGCCAGTCGATTTCGGCGGAGAACAGCTGGAGTGTCAGTTTCAGCGGGAGAAATGCGGAAGTTGTTACTGGGAGGTAAGTCTGTCCTTTAAAAGCACTTGTCTTTGCAGGGGCAGGCCAGTCGAATTCGGCGTGAGAACAGCTGGTGAGTCAGTTTCAGCGGGAGCAGTGCGGAAGTGGTTGCTGGGAGGCAAGTCTGTCCTTTAAAAGCACTTGTCTTTGCAGGGGCAGGCCAGTCGATTTCGACGTGAGAACAGCTGGTGAGTCAGTTTCGGCGGGAGCAGTGCGGAAGTGGTTGCTGGGAGGTAAGTCTGTCCTTTAAAAGCACTTGTCTTTGCAGGGGCAGGCCAGTCGATTTCGACGTGAGAACAGCTGGTGAGTCAGTTTCGGCGGGAGCAGTGCGGAAGTGGTTGCTGGGAGGTAAGTCTGTCCTTTAAAAGCACTTGTCTTTGCAGGGGCAGGCCAGTCGATTTCAGCGTGAGAACAGCTGGTGAGTTAGTTTCAGCGGGAGCAGTGCGGAAGTGGTTGCTGGGATGTAAGTCTGTCCTTTAAAAGCACTTGTCTTTGCAGGGGCAGGCCAGTCGATTTCGGCGGGAGAACAGCTGGTGAGTCAGTTTCAGCGGGAGCAGTGCGGAAGTGGTTGCTGGGAGGTAAGTCTGTCCTTTAAAAGCACTTGTCTTTGCAGGGGCTGGCCAGTCGATTTCGGCGGGAGAACAGCTGGTGAGTCAGTTTCAGCGGGAGCAGTGCGGAAGTGGTTGCTGGGAGATAAGTCTGTCCTTTAAAAGCACTTGTCTTTGCAGGGGCAGGCCAGTCGATTTCGGCGTGAGAACAGCTGGTGAGTCAGTTTCAGCGGGAGCAGTGCGGAAGTGGTTGCTGGGAGGTAAGGCTGTCCTTTAAAAGCACTTGTCTTTGCAGGGGCAGGCCAGTCGAATTCGGCGGGAGAACAGCTGGTGAGTCAGTTTCAGCGGGAACAGTGCGGAAGTGGTTGCTGGGAGGTAGGTCTTTCCTTTAAAAGCACTTGTCTTTGCAGGGGCAGGCCAGTCGATTTCGGCTTGAGAACGGCTGGTGAGTCAGTTTCAGCGGGAGCAGTGCGGAAGTGGTTGCTGGGAGGTAAGTCTGTCCTTTAAAAGCACTTGTCTTTGCAGGGGCAGGCCAGTCGATTTCGGCGGGAGAACAGCTGGTGAGTCAGTTTCAGCGGGAGCAGTGCGGAAGTGGTTGCTGTGAGGAAAGTCTGTCCTTTAAAAACACTTGTCTTTGCAGGGGCAGGCCAGTCGATTTCGGCGGGAGAACAGCTGGAGTGTTAGTTTCAGCGGGAGCAGTACGGAAGTGGTTACTGGGAGGTAAGTCTGTCCTTTAAAAGCACTTGTCTTTGCCGGGGCAGGCCAGTCGAATTCGGCGTGAGAACAGCTGGTGAGTCAGTTTCAGCGGGAGCAGTGCGGAAGTGGTTGCTGGGAGGTAAGTCTGTCCTTTAAAAGCACTTGTCTTTGCAGGGGCAGGCCAGTCGAATTCGGCGTGAGAACAGCTGGTGAGTCAGTTTCAGCGGGAGCAGTGCGGAAGTGGTTGCTGGGAGGTAAGTCTGTCCTTTAAAAGCACTTGTCTTTGCAGGGGCAGGCCAGTCGATTTCGGCGGGAGAACAGCTGGTGAGTCAGTTTCAGCGGGAGCAGTGCGGAAGTGGTTGCTGGGAGGTAGGTCTGTCCTTTAAAAGCACTTGTGTTTGCAGGGGCAGGCCAGTCGATTTCGGCGTGAGACCAACTGGTGAGTCAGTTTCAGCGGGAGCAGTGCGGAAGTGGTTGCTGGGAGGTAAGTCTGTCCATTAAAAGCACTTGTCTTTGCAGGGGCAGGCCAGTCGATTTCGGCGCGAGAACGGCTGGTGAGTCAGTTTCAGCGGGAGCAGTGCGGAAGTGGTTGCTGGGAGGTAAGTCTGTCCTTTAAAAGCACTTGTCTTTGCAGGGGCAGGCCAGTCGATTTCGGCGGGAGAACAGCTGGTGAGTCAGTTTCAGCGGGAGCAGTGCGGAAGTGGTTGCTGTGAGGTAAGTCTGTCCTTTAAAAGCACTTGTCTTTTCAGGGGCAGGCCAGTCGATTTCGGCGTGAGAACAGCTGGTGAGTCAGTTTCAGCGGGAGCAGTGCGGAAGTGGTTGCTGGGAGGTAAGTCTGTCCTTTAAAAGCACTTGTCTTTGCAGGGGCAGGCCAGTCGAATTCGGCGTGAGAACAGCTGGTGAGTCAGTTTCAGCGGGAGCAGTGCGGAAGTGGTTGCTGGGAGGCAAGTCTGTCCTTTAAAAGCACTTGTCTTTGCAGGGGCAGGCCAGTCGATTTCGACGTGAGAACAGCTGGTGAGTCAGTTTCAGCGGGAGCAGTGCGGAAGTGTTTGCTGGGAGGTAAGTCTGTCCTTTAAAAGCGCTTGTCTTTGCAGGGGCAGGCCAGTCGATTTCGGCGGGAGAACAGCTGGAGTGTCAGTTTCAGCGGGAGCAGTGCGGAAGTGGTTGCTGGGAGGTAAGTCTGTCCTTTAAAAGCACTTGTCTTTGCAGGGGCAGGCCAGTCGATTTCGGCGGGAGAACAGCTGGAGTGTCAGTTTGAGCGGGAGCAGTGCGGAAGTGGTTACTGGGAGGTAAGTCTGTCCTTTAAAAGCACTTGTCTTTGCAGGGGCAGGCCAGTCGAATTCGGCGTGAGAACAGCTGGTGAGTCAGTTTCAGCGGGAGCAGTGCGGAAGTGGTTGCTGGGAGGTAAGTCTGTCCTTTAAAAGCACTTGTCTTTGCAGGGGCAGGCCAGTCGATTTCGGCGGGAGAACAGCTGGAGTGTCAGTTTCAGCGGGAGCAGTGCGGAAGTGGTTACTGGGAGGTAAGTCTGTCCTTTAAAAGCACTTGTCTTTGCAGGGGCAGGCCAGTCGAATTCGGCGTGAGAACAGCTGGTGAGTCAGTTTCAGCGGGAGCAGTGCGGAAGTGGTTGCTGGGAGGTAAGTCTGTCCTTTAAAAGCACTTGTCTTTGCAGGGGCAGGCCAGTCGAATTCGGCGTGAGAACAGCTGGTGAGTCAGTTTCAGCGGGAGCAGTGCGGAAGTGGTTGCTGGGAGGTAAGTCTGTCCTTTAAAAGCACTTGTCTTTGCAGGGGCAGGCCAGCCGATTTCGGCGGGAGAACAGCTGGTGAGTCAGTTTCAGCGGGAGCAGTGCGGAAGTGGTTGCTGGGAGGTAGGTCTGTCCTTTAAAAGCACTTGTCTTTGCAGGGGCAGGCCAGTCGATTTCGGCGTGAGACCAACTGGTGAGTCAGTTTCAGCGGGAGCAGTGCGGAAGTGGTTGCTGGGAGGTAAGTCTGTCCATTAAAAGCACTTGTCTTTGCAGGGGCAGGCCAGTCGATTTCGGCGCGAGAACGGCTGGTGAGTCAGTTTCAGCGGGAGCAGTGCGGAAGTGGTTGCTGGGAGGTAAGTCTGTCCTTTAAAAGCACTTGTCTTTGCAGGGGCAGGCCAGTCGATTTCGGCGGGAGAACAGCTGGTGAGTCAGTTTCAGCGGGAGCAGTGCGGAAGTGGTTACTGGGAGGTAAGTCTGTCCTTTAAAAGCACTTGTCTTTGCAGGGGCAGGCCAGTCGATTTCAGCGTGAGAACAGCTGGTGAGTCAGTTTCAGCGGGAGCAGTGCGGAAGTGGTTGCTGGGAGGTAAGTCTGTCCTTTAAAAGCACTTGTCTTTGCAGGGGCAGGCCAGTCGAATTCGGCGTGGGAACAGCTGGTGAGTCAGTTTCAGCGGGAGCAGTGCGGAAGTGGTTGCTGGGAGGTAAGTCTGTCCTTTAAAAGCACTTGTCTTTGCAGGGGCAGGCCAGTCGATTTCGGCGGGAGAACAGCTGGTGAGTCAGTTTCAGCGGGAGCAGTGCGGAAGTGGTTGCTGGGAGGTAGTTCTGTCCTTTAAAAGCACTTGTGTTTGCAGGGGCAGGCCAGTCGATTTCGGCGTGAGACCAACTGGTGAGTCAGTTTCAGCGGGAGCAGTGCGGAAGTGGTTGCTGGGAGGTAAGTCTGTCCATTAAAAGCACTTGTCTTTGCAGGGGCAGGCCAGTCGATTTCGGCGCGAGAACGGCTGGTGAGTCAGTTTCAGCGGGAACAGTGCGGAAGTGGTTGCTGGGAGGTAAGTCTGTCCTTTAAAAGCACTTGTCTTTGCAGGGGCAGGCCAGTCGATTTCGGCGGGAGAACAGCTGGTGAGTCAGTTTCAGCGGGAGCAGTGCGGAAGTGGTTGCTGGGAGGTAAGTCTGTCCTTTAAAAGCACTTGTCTTTGCAGGGGCAGGCCAGTCGATTTCGGCGGGAGAACAGCTGGAGTGTCAGTTTCAGCTGGAGCAGTGCGGAAGTGGTTACTGGGAGGTAAGTCTGTCCTTTAAAAGCACTTGTCTTTGCAGGTGCAGGCCAGTCGAATTCGGCGTTAGAACAGCTGGTGAGTCAGTTTCAGCGGGAGCAGTGCGGAAGTGGTTGCTGGGAGGTAAGTCTGTCCTTTAAAAACACTTGTCTTTGCAGGGGCAGGCCAGTCGATTTCGGCGGGAGAACAGCTGGAGTGTCAGTTTCAGCGGGAGCAGTGCGGAAGTGGTTACTGGGAGGTAAGTCTGTCCTTTAAAAGCACTTGTCTTTGCAGGGGCAGGCCAGTCGAATTCGGCGTGAGAACAGCTGGTGAGTCAGTTTCAGCGGGAGCAGTGCGGAAGTGGTTGCTGGGAAGTAAGTCTGTCCTTTAAAAGCACTTGTCTTTGCAGGGGCAGGCCAGTCGAATTCGGCGTGAGAACAGCTGGTGATTCAGTTTCAGCGGGAGCAGTGCGGAAGTGGTTGCTGGGAGGTAAGTCTGTCCTTTAAAAGCACTTGTCTTTGCAGGGGCAGGCCAGTCGATTTCGGCGGGAGAACAGCTGGTGAGTCAGTTTCAGCGGGAGCAGTGCGGAAGTGGTTGCTGGGAGGTAGGTCTGTCCTTTAAAAGCACTTGTCTTTGCAGGGGCAGGCCAGTCGATTTCGGCGTGAGACCAACTGGTGAGTCAGTTTCAGCGGGAGCAGTGCGGAAGTGGTTGCTGGGAGGTAAGTCTGTCCTTTAAATGCACTTGTCTTTGCAGGGGCAGGCCAGTCGATTTCGGCGGGAGAACAGCTGGTGAGTCAGTTTCAGCGGGAGCAGTGCGGAAGTGGTTGCTGTGAGGTAAGTCTGTCCTTTAAAAGCACTTGTCTTTTCAAGGGCAGGCCAGTCGATTTCGGCGTGAGAACAGCTGGTGAGTCAGTTTCAGCGGGAGCAGTGCGGAAGTGGTTGCTGGGAGGTAAGTCTGTCCTTTAAAAGCACTTGTCTTTGCAGGGGCAGGCCAGTCGAATTCGGCGTGAGAACAGCTGGTGAGTCAGTTTCAGCGGGAGCAGTGCGGAAGTGGTTGCTGGGAGGCAAGTCTGTCCTTTAAAAGCACTTGTCTTTGCAGGGGCAGGCCAGTCGATTTCGACGTGAGAACAGCTGGTGAGTCAGTTTCAGCGGGAGCAGTGCGGAAGTGGTTGCTGGGAGGTAAGTCTGTCCTTTAAAAGCACTTGTCTTTGCAGGGGCAGGCCAGTCGATTTCGGCGGGAGAACAGCTGGTGAGTCAGTTTCAGCGGGAGCAGTGCGGAAGTGGTTACTGGGAGGTAAGTCTGTCCTTTAAAAGCGCTTGTCTTTGCAGGGGCAGGCCAGTCGATTTCGGCGGGAGAACAGCTGGAGTGTCAGTTTCAGCGGGAGCAGTGCGGAAGTGGTTGCTGGGAGGTAAGTCTGTCCTTTAAAAGCACTTGTCTTTGCAGGGGCAGGCCAGTCGATTTCGGCGGGAGAACAGCTGGAGTGTCAGTTTGAGCGGGAGCAGTGCGGAAGTGGTTACTGGGAGGTAAGTCTGTCCTTTAAAAGCACTTGTCTTTGCAGGGGCAGGCCAGTCGAATTCGGCGTGAGAACAGCTGGTGAGTCAGTTTCAGCGGGAGCAGTGCGGAAGTGGTTGCTGGGAGGTAAGTCTGTCCTTTAAAAGCACTTGTCTTTGCAGGGGCAGGCCAGTCGAATTCGGCGTGAGAACAGCTGGTGAGTCAGTTTCAGCGGGAGCAGTGCGGAAGTGGTTGCTGGGAGGTAAGTCTGTCCTTTAAAAGCACTTGTCTTTGCAGGGGCAGGCAAGTCGAATTCGGCGTGAGAACAGCTGGTGAGTCAGTTTCAGCGGGAGCAGTGCGGAAGTGGTTGCTGGGAGGTAAGTCTGTCCTTTAAAAGCACTTGTCTTTGCAGGGGCAGGCCAGCCGATTTCGGCGGGAGAACAGCTGGTGAGTCAGTTTCAGCGGGAGCAGTGCGGAAGTGGTTGCTGGGAGGTAAGTCTGTCCATTAAAAGCACTTGTCTTTGCAGGGGCAGGCCAGTCGATTTCGGCGTGAGACCAACTGGTGAGTCAGTTTCAGCGGGAGCAGTGCGGAAGTGGTTGCTGGGAGGTAAGTCTGTCCATTAAAAGCACTTGTCTTTGCAGGGGCAGGCCAGTCGATTTCGGCGCGAGAACGGCTGGTGAGTCAGTTTCAGCGGGAGCAGTGCGGAAGTGGTTGCTGGGAGGTAAGTCTGTCCTTTAAAAGCACTTGTCTTTGCAGGGGCAGGCCAGTCGATTTCGGCGGGAGAACAGCTGGTGAGTCAGTTTCAGCGGGAGCAGTGCGGAAGTGGTTACTGGGAGGTAAGTCTGTCCTTTAAAAGCACTTGTCTTTGCAGGGGCAGGCCAGTCGATTTCAGCGTGAGAACAGCTGGTGAGTCAGTTTCAGCGGGAGCAGTGCGGAAGTGGTTGCTGGGAGGTAAGTCTGTCCTTTAAAAGCACTTGTCTTTGCAGGGGCAGGCCAGTCGAATTCGGCGTGGGAACAGCTGGTGAGTCAGTTTCAGCGGGAGCAGTGCGGAAGTGGTTGCTGGGAGGTAAGTCTGTCCTTTAAAAGCACTTGTCTTTGCAGGGGCAGGCCAGTCGATTTCGGCGGGAGAACAGCTGGTGAGTCAGTTTCAGCGGGAGCAGTGCGGAAGTGGTTGCTGGGAGGTAGGTCTGTCCTTTAAAAGCACTTGTGTTTGCAGGGGCAGGCCAGTCGATTTCGGCGTGAGACCAACTGGTGAGTCAGTTTCAGCGGGAGCAGTGCGGAAGTGGTTGCTGGGAGGTAAGTCTGTCCATTAAAAGCACTTGTCTTTGCAGGGGCAGGCCAGTCGATTTCGGCGCGAGAACGGCTGGTGAGTCAGTTTCAGCGGGAACAGTGCGGAAGTGGTTGCTGGGAGGTAGGTCTGTCCTTTAAAAGCACTTGTCTTTGCAGGGGCAGGCCAGTCGATTTCGGCGTGAGACCAACTGGTGAGTCAGTTTCAGCGGGAGCAGTGCGGAAGTGGTTGCTGGGAGGTAAGTCTGTCCATTAAAAGCACTTGTCTTTGCAGGGGCAGGGCAGTCGATTTCGGCGCGAGAACGGCTGGTGAGTCAGTTTCAGCGGGAGCAGTGCGGAAGTGGTTGCTGGGAGGTAAGTCTGTCCTTTAAAAGCACTTGGCTTTGCAGGGGCAGGCCAGTCGATTTCGGCGGGAGAACAGCTGGTGAGTCAGTTTCCGCGGGAGCAGTGCGGAAGTGGTTGCTGGGAGGTAAGTCTGTCCTTTAAAAGCACTTGTCTTTGCAGGGGCAGGCCAGTCGATTTCGGCGTGAGACCAACTGGTGAGTCAGTTTCCGCGGGAGCAGTGCGGAAGTGGTTGCTGGGAGGTAAGTCTGTCCTTTAAAAGCACTTGTCTTTGCAGGGGCAGGCCAGTCGATTTCGGCGCGAGAACGGCTGGTGAGCCAGTTTCAGCGGGAGCAGTGCGGAAGTGGTTGCTGGGAGGTGAGTCTGTCCTTTAAAAGCAATTGTCTTTGCAGGGGCTGGCCAGTCGATTTCGGCGGGAGAACAGCTGGTGAGTCAGTTTCAGCGGGAGCAGTGCGGAAGTGGTTGCTGTGAGTTAAGTCTGTCCTTTAAAAGCACTTGTCTTTGCAGGGGCAGGCCAGTCGATTTCGGCGTGAGAACAGCTGGTGAGTCAGTTTCAGCGGGAGCAGTGCGGAAGTGGTTGCTGGGAGGTAAGTCTGTCCTTTAAAAGCACTTGTCTTTGCAGGGGCAGGCCAGTCGATTTCGGCGGGAGAACAGCTGGAGTGTCAGTTTCAGCGGGAGAAGTGCGGAAGTTGTTACTGGGAGGTAAGTCTGTCCTTTAAAAGCACTTGTCTTTGCAGGGGCAGGCCAGTCGAATTCGGCGTGAGAACAGCTGGTGAGTCAGTTTCAGCGGGAGCAGTGCGGAAGTGGTTGCTGGGAGGTAAGTCTGTCCTTTAAATGCACTTGTCTTTGCAGGGGCAGGCCAGTCGATTTCGGCGGGAGAACAGCTGGAGTGTCAGTTTCAGCGGGAGAAATGCGGAAGTTATTACTGGGAGGTATGTCTGTCCTTTAAAAGCACTTGTCTTTGCAGGGGCAGGCCAGTCGAATTCGGCGTGAGAACAGCTGGTGAGTCAGTTTCAGCGCGAGCAGTGCGGAAGTGGTTGCTGGGAGGTAAGTCTGTCCTTTAAAAGCACTTGTCTTTGCAGGGGCAGGCCAGTCGATTTCAGCGTGAGAACAGCTGGTGAGTCAGTTTCAGCGGGAGCAGTGCGGAAGTGGTTGCTGGGAGGTAAGTCTGTCCTTTAAAAGCACTTGTCTTTGCAGGGGCAGGCCAGTCGAATTCGGCGTGGGAACAGCTGGTGAGTCAGTTTCAGCGGGAGCAGTGCGGAAGTGGTTGCTGGGAGGTAAGTCTTTGCAGGGGCAGGCCAGTCGATTTCGGCGGGAGAACAGCTGGAGTGTCAGTTTCAGCTGGAGCAGTGCGGAAGTGGTTACTGGGAGGTAAGTCTGTCCTTTAAAAGCACTTGTCTTTGCAGGTGCAGGCCAGTCGAATTCGGCGTGAGAACAGCTGGTGAGTCAGTTTCAGCGGGAGCAGTGCGGAAGTGGTTGCTGGGAGGTAAGTCTGTCCTTTAAAAACACTTGTCTTTGCAGGGGCAGGCCAGTCGATTTCGGCGGGAGAACAGCTGGAGTGTCAGTTTCAGCGGGAGCAGTGCGGAAGTGGTTACTGGGAGGTAAGTCTCTCCTTTAAAAGCACTTGTCTTTGCAGGGGCAGGCCAGTCGAATTCGGCGTGAGAACAGCTGGTGAGTCAGTTTCAGCGGGAGCAGTGCGGAAGTGGTTGCTGGGAAGTAAGTCTGTCCTTTAAAAGCACTTGTCTTTGCAGGGGCAGGCCAGTCGAATTCGGCGTGAGAACAGCTGGTGATTCAGTTTCAGCGGGAGCAGTGCGGAAGTGGTTGCTGGGAGGTAAGTCTGTCCTTTAAAAGCACTTGTCTTTGCAGGGGCAGGCCAGTCGATTTCGGCGGGAGAACAGCTGGTGAGTCAGTTTCAGCGGGAGCAGTGCGGAAGTGGTTGCTGGGAGGTAGGTCTGTCCTTTAAAAGCACTTGTCTTTGCAGGGGCAGGCCAGTCGATTTCGGCGTGAGACCAACTGGTGAGTCAGTTTCAGCGGGAGCAGTGCGGAAGTGGTTGCTGGGAGGTAAGTCTGTCCATTAAAAGCACTTGTCTTTGCAGGGGCAGGCCAGTCGATTTCGGCGCGAGAACGGCTGGTGAGTCAGTTTCAGCGGGAGCAGTGCGGAAGTGGTTGCTGGGAGGTAAGTCTGTCCTTTAAAAGCACTTGGCTTTGCAGGGGCAGGCCAGTCGATTTCGGCGGGAGAACAGCTGGTGAGTCAGTTTCAGCGGGAGCAGTGCGGAAGTGGTTACTGGGAGGTAAGTCTGTCCTTTAAAAGCACTTGTCTTTGCAGGGGCAGGCCAGTCGATTTCAGCGTGAGAACAGCTGGTGAGTTAGTTTCAGCGGGAGCAGTGCAGAAGTGGTTGCTGGGAGGTAAGTCTGTCCTTTAAAAGCACTTGTCTTTGCAGGGGCAGGCCAGTCGATTTCGGCGTGAGACCAACTGGTGAGTCAGTTTCCGCGGGAGCAGTGCGGAAGTGGTTGCTGGGAGGTAAGTCTGTCCTTTAAAAGCACTTGTCTTTGCAGGGGCAGGCCAGTCGATTTCGGCGCGAGAACGGCTGGTGAGCCAGTTTCAGCGGGAGCAGTGCGGAAGTGGTTGCTGGGAGGTGAGTCTGTCCTTTAAAAGCAATTGTCTTTGCAGGGGCTGGCCAGTCGATTTCGGCGGGAGAACAGCTGGTGAGTCAGTTTCAGCGGGAGCAGTGCGGAAGTGGTTGCTGTGAGTTAAGTCTGTCCTTTAAAAGCACTTGTCTTTGCAGGGGCAGGCCAGTCGATTTCGGCGTGAGAACAGCTGGTGAGTCAGTTTCAGCGGGAGCAGTGCGGAAGTGGTTGCTGGGAGGTAAGTCTGTCCTTTAAAAGCACTTGTCTTTGCAGGGGCAGGCCAGTCGATTTCGGCGGGAGAACAGCTGGAGTGTCAGTTTCAGCGGGAGAAGTGCGGAAGTTGTTACTGGGAGGTAAGTCTGTCCTTTAAAAGCACTTGTCTTTGCAGGGGCAGGCCAGTCGAATTCGGCGTGAGAACAGCTGGTGAGTCAGTTTCAGCGGGAGCAGTGCGGAAGTGGTTGCTGGGAGGTAAGTCTGTCCTTTAAATGCACTTGTCTTTGCAGGGGCAGGCCAGTCGATTTCGGCGGGAGAACAGCTGGAGTGTCAGTTTCAGCGGGAGAAATGCGGAAGTTGTTACTGGGAGGTAAGTCTGTCCTTTAAAAGCACTTGTCTTTGCAGGGGCAGGCCAGTCGAATTCGGCGTGAGAACAGCTGGTGAGTCAGTTTCAGCGCGAGCAGTGCGGAAGTGGTTGCTGGGAGGTAGGTCTGTCCTTTAAAAGCACTTGTCTTTGCAGGGGCAGGCCAGTCGATTTCGGCGTGAGACCAACTGGTGAGTCAGTTTCAGCGGGAGCAGTGCGGAAGTGGTTGCTGGGAGGTAAGTCTGTCCTTTAAAAGCACTTGTCTTTGCAGGGGCAGGCCAGTCGATTTCGGCGGGAGAACAGCTGGTGAGTCAGTTTCAGCGGGAGCAGTGCGGAAGTGGTTGCTGGGAGATTTATTCTGTCCTTTAAAAGCACTTGTCTTTGCAGGGGCAGGCCAGTCGATTTCGGCGTGAGAACAGCTGGTGAGTCAGTTTCAGCGGGAGCAGTGCGGAAGTGGTTGCTGGGAGGTAAGGCTGTCCTTTAAAAGCACTTGTCTTTGCAGGGGCAGGCCAGTCGAATTCGGCGGGAGAACAGCTGGTGAGTCAGTTTCAGCGGGAACAGTGCGGAAGTGGTTGCTGGGAGGTAGGTCTGTCCTTTAAAAGCACTTGTCTTTGCAGGGGCAGGCCAGTCGATTTCGGCGTGAGACCAACTTGTGAGTCAGTTTGAGCGGGAGCAGTGCTGAAGTGGTTGCTGGGAGGTAAGTCTGTCCTTTAAAAGCACTTGTCTTTGCAGGGGCAGGCCAGTAGATTTCGGCGTGAGAACGGCTGGTGAGTCAGTTTCAGCGGGAGCAGTGCGGAAGTGGTTGCTGGGAGGTAAGTCTGTCCTTTAAAAGCACTTGTCTTTGCAGGGGCAGGCCAGTCGATTTCGGCGGGAGAACAGCTGGTGAGTCAGTTTCAGCGGGAGCAGTGCGGAAGTGGTTGCTGTGAGGAAAGTCTGTCCATTAAAAACACTTGTCTTTGCAGGGGCAGGCCGGTCGATTTCGGCGTGAGAACAGCTGGTGAGTCAGTTTTAGCGGGAGCAGTCCGGAAGTGGTTGCTGGGAGGTAAGTCTGTCCTTTAAATGCACCTGTCTTTGCAGGGGCAGGCCAGTCGATTTCGGCGGGAGAACAGCTGGTGAGTCAGTTTCAGCGGGAGCAGTGCGGAAGTGGTTACTGGGAGGTACGTCTGTCCTTTAAAAGCACTTGTCTTTGCAGGTGCAGGCCAGTCGATTTCAGCGTGAGAACAGCTGGTGAGTCAGTTTCAGCGGGAGCAGTGCGGAAGTGGTTGCTGGGAGGTAAGTCTGTCCTTTAAAAGCACTTGTCTTTGCAGGGGCAGGCCAGTCGATTTCGGCGTGAGAACAGCTGGTGAGTCAGTTTCAGCGGGAGCAGTGCGGAAGTGGTTGCTGGGAGGTAAGTCTGTCCTTTAAAAGCACTTGTCTTTGCAGGGGCAGGCCAGTCGATTTCGGCGGGAGAACAGCTGGTGAGTCAGTTTCAGCGGGAGCAGTGCGGACGTGGTTGCTGGGAGGTAATTCTGTCCTTTAAAAGCACTTGTCTTTGCAGGGGCAGGCCAGTCGATTTCCGCGTGAGACCAGCTGGTGAGTCAGTTTCAGCGGGAGCAGTGCGGAAGTGGTTGCTGGGAGGTAAGTCTGTCCATTAAAAGCACTTGTCTTTGCAGGGGCAGGCCAGTCGATTTCGGCGTGAGACAAACTGGTGAGTCAGTTTCAGCGGGAGCAGTGCGGAAGTGGTGGCTGGGAGGTGAGTCTGTCCTTTAAAAGCACTTGTCTTTGCAGGGCAGGCCAGTCGATTTCGGCCCGAGAACGGCTGGTGAGTCAGTTTCAGCGGGAGCAGTGCGGAAGTGGTTGCTGGGAGGTGAGTCTGTCCTTTAAAAGCAATTGTCTTTGCAGGGGCTGGCCAGTCGATTTCGGCGGGAGAACAGCTGGTGAGTCAGTTTCAGCGGGAGCAGTGCGGAAGTGTTTGCTGTGAGGTAAGTCTGTCCTTTAAATGCACTTGTCTTTGCAGGGGCAGGCCAGTCGATTTCGGCGTGAGAACAGCTGGTGAGTCAGTTTCAGCGGGAGCAGTGCGGAAGTGGTTGCTGGGAGGTAAGTCTGTCCTTTAAAAGCACTTGTCTTTGCAGGGGCAGGCCAGTCGATTTCGGCGGGAGAACAGCTGGAGTGTCAGTTTCAGCGGGAGAAGTGCGGAAGTTGTTACTGGGAGGTAAGTCTGTCCTTTAAAAGCACTTGTCTTTGCAGGGACAGGCCAGTCGAATTCGGCGTGAGAACAGCTGGTGAGTCAGTTTCAGCGGGAGCAGTGCGGAAGTGGTTGCTGGGAGGTAAGTCTGTCCTTTAAATGCACTTGTCTTTGCAGGGGCAGGCCAGTCGATTTCGGCGGGAGAACAGCTGGAGTGTCAGTTTCAGCGGGAGAAATGCGGAAGTGGTTACTGGGAGGTAAGTCTGTCCTTTAAAAGCACTTTTCTTTGCAGGGGCAGGCCAGTCGAATTCGGCGTGAGAACAGCTGGTGAGTCAGTTTCAGCGGGAGCAGCGCGCAAGTGGTTGCTGGGAGGTAGGTCTGTCCTTTAAAAGCACTTGTCTTTGCAGGGGCAGGCCAGTAGATTTCGGCGTGAGACCAACTGGTGAGTCAGTTTCAGCGGGAGCAGTGCGGAAGTGGTTGCTTGGAGGTAAGTCTGTCCTTTAAAAGCACTTGTCTTTGCAGGGGCAGGCCAGTCGATTTCGGCGGGAGAACAGCTGGTGATTTAGTTTCAGCGGGAGCAGTGCGGAAGTGGTTGCTGGGAGATAAGTCTGTCCTTTAAAAGCACTTGTCTTTGCAGGGGCAGGCCAGTCGATTTCGGCGTGAGAACAGCTGGTGAGTCAGTTTCAGCGGGAGCAGTGCGGAAGTGGTTGCTGGGAGGTAAGGCTGTCCTTTAAAAGCACTTGTCTTTGCAGGGGCAGGCCAGTCGAATTCGGCGGGAGAACAGCTGGTGAGTCAGTTTCAGCGGGAACAGTGCGGAAGTGGTTGCTGGGAGGTAAGTCTGTCCTTTAAAAGCACTTGTCTTTGCAGGGGCAGGCCAGTCGATTTCGGCGTGAGAACGGCTGGTGAGTCAGTTTCAGCGGGAGCAGTGCGGAAGTGGTTGCTGGGAGGTAAGTCTGTCCTTTAAAAGCACTTGTCTTTGCGGGGGCAGGCCAGTCGATTTCGGCGGGTGAACAGCTGGTGAGTCAGTTTCAGCGGGAGCAGTGCGGAAGTGGTTGCTGTGAGGAAAGTCTGTCCATTAAAAACACTTGTCTTTGCAGGGGCAGGCCAGTCGATTTCGGCGGGAGAACAGCTGGTGAGTAAGTTTCAGCGGGAGCAGTGCGGAAGTGGTTGCTGGGAGGTAAGTCTGTCCTTTAAAAGCACTTGTCTTTGCAGGGGCAGGCCAGTCGATTTCGGCGTGAGAACAGCTGGTGAGTCAGTTTTAGCGGGAGCAGTCCGGAAGTGGTTGCTGGGAGGTAAGTCTGTCCTTTAAATGCACTTGTCTTTGCAGGGGCAGGCCAGTCGATTTCGGCGGGAGAACAGCTGGTGAGTCAGTTTCAGCGGGAGCAGTGCGGAAGTGGTTACTGGGAGGTAAGTCTGTCCTTTAAAAGCACTTGTCTTTGCAGGTGCAGGCCAGTCGATTTCAGCGTGAGAACAGCTGGTGAGTCAGTTTCAGCGGGAGCAGTGCGGAAGTGGTTGCTGGGAGGTAAGTCTGTCCTTTAAAAGCACTTGTCTTTGCAGGGGCAGGCCAGTCGATTTCGGCGTGAGAACAGCTGGTGAGTCAGTTTCAGCGGGAGCAGTGCGGAAGTGGTTGCTGGGAGGTAAGTCTGTCCTTTAAAAGCACTTGTCTTTGCAGGGGCAGGCCAGTCGATTTCGGCGGGAGAACAGCTGGTGAGTCAGTTTCAGCGGGAGCAGTGCGGAAGTGGTTGCTGTGAGGTAAGTCTGTCCTTTAAAAGCACTTGTCTTTTCAGGGGCAGGCCAGTCGATTTCGGCGTGAGAACAGCTGGTGAGTCAGTTTCAGCGGGAGCAGTGCGGACGTGGTTGCTGGGAGGTAAGTCTGTCCTGTAAAAGCAGTTGTCTTTGCAGGGGCAGGCCAGTCGATTTCGGCGTGAGACCAGCTGGTGAGTCAGTTTCAGCGGGAGCAGTGCGGAAGTGGTTGCTGGGAGGTAAGTCTGTCCATTAAAAGCACTTGTCTTTGCAGGGGCAGGCCAGTCGATTTCGGCGCGAGAACGGCTGGTGAGTCAGTTTCAGCGGGAGCAGTGCGGAAGTGGTTGCTGGGAGGTAAGTCTGTCCTTTAAAAGCACTTGTCTTTGCAGGGGCAGGCCAGTCGATTTCGGCGGGAGAACAGCTGGTGAGTCAGTTTCAGCGGGAGCAGTGCGGAAGTGGTTACTGGGAGGTAAGTCTGTCCTTTAAAAGCACTTGTCTTTGCAGGGGCAGGCCAGTCGATTTCAGCGTGAGAACAGCTGGTGAGTCAGTTTCAGCGAGAGCAGTGCGGAAGTGGTTGCTGGGAGGTAAGTCTGTCCTTTAAAGGCACTTGTCTTTGCAGGGGCAGGCTAGTCGATTTCGGCGTGAGAACAGCTGGTGAGTCAGTTTCAGCGGGAGCAGTGCGGAAGTGGTTGCTGCGAGGTAAGTCTGTCCTTTAAAAGCACTTGTCTTTGCAGGTGCAGGCCAGTCGATTTCAGCGTGAGAACAGCTGGTGAGTTAGTTTCAGCCGGAGCAGTGCGGAAGTGGTTGCTGGGAGGTAAGTCTGTCCTTTAAAAGCACTTGCCTTTGCAGCGACAGGCCAGTCGATTTCGGCGTGAGACCAACTGGTGAGTCAGTTTCAGCGGGAGCAGTGCGGAAGTGGTTGCTGGGAGGTAAGTCTGTCCTTTAAAAGCACTTGTCTTTGCAGGGGCAGGCCAGTCGATTTCGGCGCGAGAATGGCTGGTGAGTCAGTTTCAGCGGGAGCAGTGCGGAAGTGGTTGCTGGGAGGTGAGTCTGTCCTTTAACAGCACTTGTCTTTGCAGGGGCAGGCCAGTCGATTTCGGCGGGAGAACAGCTGGTGAGTCAGTTTCAGCGGGAGCAGTGCGCAAGTGGTTGCTGTGAGGTAAGTCTGTCCTTTAAAAGCACTTGTCTTTGCAGGGGCAGGCCAGTCGATTTCGGCGTGAGAACAGCTGGTGAGTCAGTTTCAGCGGGAGCAGTGCGGAAGTGGTTGCTGGGAGGTAAGTCTGTCCTTTAAAAGCACTTGTCTTTGCAGGGGCAGGCCGGTCGATTTCGGCGGGAGAACAGCTGTAGTGTCAGTTTCAGCGGGAGAAGTGCGGAAGTTGTTACTGGGAGGTACGTCTGTCCTTTAAAAGCACTTGTCTTTGCAGGGGCAGGCCAGTCGAATTCGGCGTGAGAACAGCTGGTGAGTCAGTTTCAGCGGGAGCAGTGCGGAAGTGGTTGCTGGGAGGCAAGCCTGTCCTTTAAAAGCACTTGTCTTTGCAGGGGCAGGCCAGTCGATTTCGACGTGAGAACAGCTGGTGAGTCAGTTTCAGCGGGAGCAGTGCGGAAGTGGTTGCTGGGAGGTAAGTCTGTCCTTTAAAAGCACTTGTCTTTGCAGGGGCAGGCCAGTCGATTTCAGCGTGAGAACAGCTGGTGAGTCAGTTTCAGCGGGAGCAGTGCGGAAGTGGTTACTGGGAGGTAAGTCTGTCCTTTAAAAGCACTTGTCTTTGCAGGGGCAGGCCAGTCGATTTCAGCGTGAGAACAGCGGGTGAGTCAGTTTCAGCGGGAGCAGTGCAGAAGTGGTTGCTGTGAGGTAAGTCTGTCCTTTAAAAGCACTTGTCTTTGCAGGGGCAGGCCAGTCGATTTCGGCGTGAGAACAGCTGGTGAGTCAGTTTCAGCGGGAGCAGTGCGGAAGTGGTTGCTGGGAGGTAAGTCTGTCCTTTAAAAGCACTTCTCTTTGCAGGGGCAGGCCGGTCGATTTCGGCGGGAGAACAGCTGGAGTGTCAGTTTCAGCGGGAGAAGTGCGGAAGTTGTTACTGGGAGGTACGTCTGTCCTTTAAAAGCACTTGTCTTTGCAGGGGCAGGCCAGTCGAATTCGGCGTGAGAACAGCTGGTGAGTCAGTTTCAGCGGGAGCAGTGCGGAAGTGGTTGCTGGGAGGCAAGCCTGTCCTTTAAAAGCACTTGTCTTTGCAGGGGCAGGCCAGTCGATTTCGACGTGAGAACAGCTGGTGAGTCAGTTTCAGCGGGAGCAGTGCGGAAGTGGTTGCTGGGAGGTAAGTCTGTCCTTTAAAAGCACTTGTCTTTGCAGGGGCAGGCCAGTCGATTTCAGCGTGAGAACAGCTGGTGAGTCAGTTTCAGCGGGAGCAGTGCGGAAGTGGTTACTGGGAGGTAAGTCTGTCCTTTAAAAGCACTTGTCTTTGCAGGGGCAGGCCAGTCGATTTCAGCGTGAGAACAGCGGGTGAGTCAGTTTCAGCGGGAGCAGTGCAGAAGTGGTTGCTGGGAGGTAAGTCTGTCCTTTAAAAGCACTTGTCTTTGCAGGGGCAGGCCAGTCGATTTCGGCGCGAGAACGGCTGGTGAGTCAGTTTCAGCGGGAGCAGTGCGGAAGTGGTTGCTGGGAGGTGAGTCTGTCCTTTAAAAGCACTTGTCTTTGCAGGGGAAGGCCAGTCGATTTCGGCGGCAGAACAGCTGGTGAGTCAGTTTCAGCGGGAGCAGTGCGGAAGTGGTTGCTGTGAGGTAAGTCTGTCCTTTCAAAGCACTTGTCTTTGCAGGGGCAGGCCAGTCGATTTCGGCGTGAGAACAGCTGGTGAGTCAGTTTCAGCGGGAGCAGTGCGGAAGTGGTTGCTGGGAGGTAAGTCTGTCCTTTAAAAGCACTTGTCTTTGCAGGGGCAGGCCAGTCGATTTCGGCGGGAGAACAGCTGGAGTGTCAGTTTCAGCGGGAGAAGTGCGGAAGTGGTTGCTGGGAGGTAAGTCTGTCCTTTAAAAGCACTTGTCTTTGCAGGGGCAGGCCAGTCGATTTCGACGGGAGAACAGCTGGTGAGTCAGTTTCAGCGGGAGCAGTGCGGAAGTGGTTGCTGGGAGGTAAGTCTGTCCTTTAAAAACACTTGTCTTTGCAGGGGCAGGCCAGTCGATTTCGGCGGGAGAACAGCTGGTGAGTCAGTTTCAGCGGGAGCAGTGCGGAAGTGGTTACTGGGAGGTAAGTATGTCCTTTAAAAGCACTTGTCTTTGCAGGGGCAGGCCAGTCGATTTCAGCGTGAGAACAGCTGGTGAGTCAGTTTCAGCGGGAGCAGTGCGGAAGTGGTTGCTGGGAGGTAAGTCTGTCCTTTAAAGGCACTTGTCTTTGCAGGGGCAGGCTAGTCGATTTCGGCGTGAGAACAGCTGGTGAGTCAGTTTCAGCGGGAGCAGTGCGGAAGTGGTTGCTGCGAGGTAAGTCTGTCCTTTAAAAGCACTTGTCTTTGCAGGTGCAGGCCAGTCGATTTCAGCGTGAGAACAGCTGGTGAGTTAGTTTCAGCGGGAGCAGTGCGGATGTGGTTGCTGGGAGATAAGTCTGTCCTTTAAAAGCACTTGTCTTTGCAGCGGCAGGCCAGTCGATTTCGGCGTGAGACCAACTGGTGAGTCAGTTTCAGCGGGAGCAGTGCGGAAGTGGATGCTGGGAGGTAAGTCTGTCCTTTAAAAGCACTTGTCTTTGCAGCGGCAGGCCAGTCGATTTCGGCGCGAGAACGGCTGGTGTGTCAGTTTCAGCGGGAGCAGTGCGGAAGTGGTTGCTGGGAGGTGAGCCTGTCCTTTAAAAGCACTTGTCTTTGCAGGGGCAGGCCAGTCGATTTCGGCGGGAGACCAGCTGGTGCGTCAGTTTCAGCGGGAGCAGTGCGGAAGTGGTTGCTGTGAGGTAAGTCTGTCCTTTAAAAGCACTTGTCTTTGCAGGGGCAGGCCAGTCGATTTCGGCGTGAGAACAGCTGGTGAGTCAGTTTCAGCGGGAGCAGTGCGGAAGTGGTTGCTGGGAGGTAAGTCTGTCCTTTAAAAGCACTTGTCTTTGCAGGGGCAGGCCGGTCGATTTCGGCGGGAGAACAGCTGGAGTGTCAGTTTCAGCGGGAGAAGTGCGGAAGTTGTTACTGGGAGGTAAGTCTGTCCTTTAAAAGCACTTGTCTTTGCAGGGGCAGGCCAGTCGAATTCGGCGTGAGAACAGCTGGTGAGTCAGTTTCAGCGGGAGCAGTGCGGAAGTGGTTGCTGGGAGGCAAGCCTGTCCTTTAAAAGCACTTGTCTTTGCAGGGGCAGGCCAGTCGATTTCGACGTGAGAACAGCTGGTGAGTCAGTTTCAGCGGGAGCAGTGCGGAAGTGGTTGCTGGGAGGTAAGTCTGTCCTTTAAAAGCACTTGTCTTTGCAGGGGCAGGCCAGTCGATTTCAGCGTGAGAACAGCTGGTGAGTCAGCTTCAGCGGGAGCAGTGCGGAAGTGGTTACTGGGGGATAAGTCTGTCCTTTAAAAGCACTTGTCTTTGCAGGGGCAGGCCAGTCGATTTCAGCGTGAGAACAGCTGGTGAGTTAGTTTCAGCGGGAGCAGTGCGGAAGTGGTTGCTGGGAGGTAAGTCTGTCCTTTAAAAGCACTTGTCTTTGCAGGGGCAGGCCAGTCGATTTCAGCGTGAGAACAGCGGGTGATTCAGTTTCAGCGGGAGCAGTGCGGAAGTGGTTGCTGGGAGGTAAGTCTGTCCTTTAAAAGCACTTGTCTTTGCAGGTGCAGGCCAGTCGATTTCAGCGTGAGAACAGCTGGTGAGTTAGTTTCAGCGGGAGCAGTGCGGAAGTGGTTGCTGGGAGATAAGTCTGTCCTTTAAAAGCACTTGTCTTTGCAGGGGCAGGCCAGTCGATTTCGGCGTGAGACGAATTGGTGAGTCAGTTTCAGCGGGAGCAGTGCGGAAGTGGTTACTGGGAGGTAAGTCTGTCCTTTAAAAGCACTTGTCTTTGCAGGGGCAGGCCAGTCGTTTTCGGCGCGAGAACGGCTGGTGAGTCAGTTTCAGCGGGAGCAGTGCGGAAGTGGTTGCTGGGAGGTGAGTCTGTCCTTTAAAAGCACTTGTCTTTGCAGGTGCAGGCCAGTCGATTTCGGCGGCAGAACAGCTGGTGAGTCAGTTTCAGCGGGAGCAGTGCGGAAGTGGTTGCTGTGAGGTAAGTCTGTCCTTTAAAAGCACTTGTCTTTGCAGGGGCAGGCCAGTCGATTTCGGCGTGAGAACAGCTGGTGAGTCAGTTTCAGCGGGAGCAGTGCGGAAATGGTTGCTGGGAGGTAAGTCTGTCCTTTAAAAGCACTTGTCTTTGCAGGGGCAGGCCAGTCGATTTCGGCGGGAGAACAGCTGGAGTGTCAGTTTCAGCGGGAGAAGTGCGGAAGTTGTTACTGGGAGGTAAGTCTGTCCTTTAAAAGCACTTGTCTTTGCAGGGGCAGGCCAGTAGATTTCGGCGGGAGAACAGCTGGTGAGTCAGTTTCAGCGGGAGCAGTGCGGAAGTGGTTGCTGTGAGGTAAGTCTATCCTTTAAAAGCACTTGTCTTTTCAGGGGCAGGCCAGTCGATTTCGGCGTGAGAACAGCTGGTGAGTCAGTTTCAGCGGGAGCAGTGCGGAAGTGGTTGCTGGGAGGTAAGTCTGTCCTTTAAAAGCACTTGTCTTTGCAGGGGCAGGCCAGTCGATTTCGGCGGGAGAACAGCTGGTGAGTCAGTTTCAGCGGGAGCAGTGCGGAAGTGGTTACTGGAAGGTAAGTATGTCCTTTAAAAGCACTTGTCTTTGCAGGGGCAGGCCAGTCGATTTCAGCGTGAGAACAGCTGGTGAGTCAGTTTCAGCGGGAGCAGTGCGGAAGTGGTTGCTGGGAGGTAAGTCTGTCCTTTAAAGGCACTTGTCTTTGCAGGGGCAGGCTAGTCGATTTCGGCGTGAGAACAGCTGGTGAGTCAGTTTCAGCGGGAGCAGTGCGGAAGTGGTTGCTGCGAGGTAAGTCTGTCCTTTAAAAGCACTTGTCTTTGCAGGTGCAGGCCAGTCGATTTCAGCGTGAGAACAGCTGGTGAGTTAGTTTCAGCGGGAGCAGTGCGGAAGTGGTTGCTGGGAGATAAGTCTGTCCTTTAAAAGCACTTATCTTTGCAGCGGCAGGCCAGTCGATTTCGGCGTGAGACCAACTGGTGAGTCAGTTTCAGCGGGAGCAGTGCGGAAGTGGTTGCTGGGAGGTAAGTCTGTCCTTTAAAAGCACTTGTCTTTGCAGGGGCAGGCCAGTCGATTTCGACGTGAGAACAGCTGGTGAGTCAGTTTCAGCGGGAGCAGTGCGGAAGTGGTTGCTGGGAGGTAAGTCTGTCCTTTAAAAGCACTTGTCTTTGCAGGTGCAGGCCAGTCGCTTTCAGCGTGAGAACAGCTGGTGAGTTAGTTTCAGCGGGAGCAGTGCGGAAGTGGTTGCTGGGAGGTAAGTCTGTCCTTTAAAAGCACTTGTCTTTGCAGGGGCAGGCCAGTCGATTTCGGCGTGAGACCAACTGGTGAGTCAGTTTCAGCGGGAGCAGTGCGGAAGTGGTTGCTGGGAGGTAAGTCTGTCCTTTAATAGCACTTGTCTTTGCAGGGGCAGGCCAGTCGATTTCGGCGTGAGAACAGCTGGTGAGTTAGTTTCAGCGGGAGCAGTGCGGAAGTGGTTGCTGGGAGGTAAGTCTGTCCTTTAAAAGCACTTGTCTTTGCAGGGGCAGGCCAGTCGATTTCAGCGTGAGAACAGCGGGTGAGTCAGTTTCAGCGGGAGCAGTGCGGAAGTGGTTGCTGGGTGGTAAGTCTGTCCTTTAAAAGCACTTGTCTTTGCAGGTGCAGGCCAGTCGATTTCGGCGTGAGAACAGCTGGTGAGTTAGTTTCAGCGGGAGCAGTGCGGAAGTGGTTGCTGGGAGGTAAGTCTGTCCTTTAAAAGCACTTGTCTTTGCAGGGGCAGGCCAGTCGCTTTCGGCGTGAGACGAACTGGTGAGTCAGTTTCAGCGGGAGCAGTGCGGAAGTGGTTACTGGGAGGTAAGTCTGTCCTTTAAAAGCACTTGTCTTTGCAGGGGCAGGCCAGTCGATTTCGGCGCGAGAACGGCTGGTGAGTCAGTTTCAGCGGGAGCAGTGCGGAAGTGGTTGCTGGGAGGTGAGTCTGTCCTTTAAAAGCACTTGTCTTTGCAGGGGCAGGCCAGTCGATTTCGGCGGCAGAACAGCTGGTGAGTCAGTTTCAGCGGGAGCAGTGCGGAAGTGGTTGCTGTGAGGTAAGTCTGTCCTTTAAAAGCACTTGTCTTTGCAGGGGCAGGCCAGTCGATTTCGGCGTGAGAACAGCTGGTGAGTCAGTTTCAGCGGGAGCAGTGCGGAAGTGGTTGCTGGGAGGTAAGTCTGTCCTTTAAAATCACTTGTCTTTGCAGGGGCAGGCCAGTCGATTTCGGCGGGAGAACAGCTGGAGTGTCAGTTGCAGCGGGAGAAGTGCGGAAGTTGTTACTGGGAGGTAAGTCTGTCCTTTAAAAGCACTTGTCTTTGCAGGGGCAGGCCAGTCGATTTCGGCGGGAGAACAGCTGGTGAGTCAGTTTCAGCGGGAGCAGTGCGGAAGTGGTTGCTGTGAGGTAAGTCTGTCCTTTAAAAGCACTTGTCTTTTCAGGGGCAGGCCAGTCGATTTCGGCGTGAGAACAGCTGGTGAGTCAGTTTCAGCGGGAGCAGTGCGGAAGTGGTTGCTGGGAGGTAAGTCTGTCCTTTAAAAGCACTTGTCTTTGCACGGGCAGGCCAGTCCATTTCGGCGGGAGAACAGCT
Organism: Scyliorhinus torazame; assembly: GCF_047496885.1. Classification (NCBI taxonomy): domain Eukaryota; kingdom Metazoa; phylum Chordata; class Chondrichthyes; order Carcharhiniformes; family Scyliorhinidae; genus Scyliorhinus; species Scyliorhinus torazame. Next base: position 360,994,348 of record NC_092710.1, on the reverse strand, counting down.
GGTGAGTCAGTTTCAGCGGGAGCAGTGCGGAAGTGGTTACTGGAAGGTAAGTATGTCCTTTAAAAGCACTTGTCTTTGCAGGGGCAGGCCAGTCGATTTCAGCGTGAGAACAGCTGGTGAGTCAGTTTCAGCGGGAGCAGTGCGGAAGTGGTTGCTGGGAGGTAAGTCTGTCCTTTAAAGGCACTTGTCTTTGCAGGGGCAGGCTAGTCGATTTCGGCGTGAGAACAGCTGGTGAGTCAGTTTCAGCGGGAGCAGTGCGGAAGTGGTTGCTGCGAGGTAAGTCTTTCCTTTAAAAGCACTTGTCTTTGCAGGTGCAGGCCAGTCGATTTCAGCGTGAGAACAGCTGGTGAGTTAGTTTCAGCGGGAGCAGTGCGGAAGTGGTTGCTGGGAGATAAGTCTGTCCTTTAAAAGCACTTGTCTTTGCAGCGGCAGGCCAGTCGATTTCGGCGTGAGACCAACTGGTGAGTCAGTTTCAGCGGGAGCAGTGCGGAAGTGGTTGCTGGGAGGTAAGTCTGTCCTTTAAAAGCACTTTTCTTTGCAGGGGCAGGCCAGTCGATTTCGGCGCGAGAACGGCTGGTGTGTCAGTTTCAGCGGGAGCAGTGCGGAAGTGGTTGCTGGGAGGTGAGTCTGTCCTTTAAAAGCACTTGTCTTTGCAGGGGCAGGCCAGTCGATTTCGGCGGGAGAACAGCTGGTGAGTCAGTTTCAGCGGGAGCAGTGCGGAAGTGGTTGCTGTGAGGTAAGTCTGTCCTTTAAAAGCACTTGTCTTTGCAGGGGCAGGCCAGTCGATTTCGGCGTGAGAACAGCTGGTGAGTCAGTTTCAGCGGGAGCAGTGCGGAAGTGGTTGCTGGGAGGTAAGTCTGTCCTTTAAAAGCACTTGTCTTTGCAGGGGCAGGCCAGTCGATTTCAGCGTGAGAACAGCTGGTGAGTCAGTTTCAGCGGGAGCAGTGCGGAAGTGGTTACTGGGAGGTAAGTCTGTCCTTTAAAAGCACTTGTCTTTGCAGGGGCAGGCCAGTCGATTTCAGCGTGAGAACAGCTGGTGAGTCAGTTTCAGCGGGAGCAGTGCGGAAGTGGTTGCTGGGAGGTAAGTCTGTCCTTTAAAAGCACTTGTCTTTGCAGGTGCAGGCCAGTCGATTTCAGCGTGAGAACAGCTGGTGAGTTAGTTTCAGCGGGAGCAGTGCGGAAGTGGTTGCTGGGAGGTAAGCCTGTCCTTTAAAAGCACTTGTCTTTGCAGGGGCAGGCCAGTCGATTTCGGCGTGAGACCAACTGGTGAGTCAGTTTCAGCGGGAGCAGTGCGGAAGTGGTTGCTGGGAGGTAAGTCTGTCCTTTAATAGCACTTGTCTTTGCAGGGGCAGGCCAGTCGATTTCAGCGTGAGAACAGCTGGTGAGTTAGTTTCAGCGGGAGCAGTGCGGAAGTGGTTGCTGGGAGGTAAGTCTGTCCTTTAAAAGCACTTGTCTTTGCAGGGGCAGGCCAGTCGATTTCGGCGGGAGAACAGCTGGTGAGTCATTTTCAGCGGGAGCAGTGCGGAAGTGGTTGCTGGGAGGTAGGTCTGTCCTTTAAAAGCACTTGTCTTTGCAGGGGCAGGCCAGTCGATTTCGGCGTGAGACCAACTGGTGAGTCAGTTTCAGCGGGAGCAGTGCGGAAGTGGTTGCTGGGAGGTAAGTCTGTCCTTTAAAAGCGCTTGTCTTTGCAGGGGCAGGCCAGTCGATTTCGGCGGGAGAACAGCTGGTGAGTCAGTTTCAGCGGGAGCAGTGCGGAAGTGGTTGCTGGGAGATAAGTCTGTCCTTTAAAAGCACTTGTCTTTGCAGGGGCAGGCCAGTCGATTTCGGCGTGAGAACAGCTGGTGAGTCAGTTTCTGCGGGAGCAGTGCGGAAGTGGTTGCTGGGAGGTAAGGCTGTCCTTTAAAAGCACTTGTCTTTGCAGGGGCAGGCCAGTCGAATTCGGCGGGAGAACAGCTGGGGAGTCAGTTTCAGCGGGAGCAGTGCGGAAGTGGTTGCTGGGAGGTAGGTCTGTCCTTTAAAAGCACTTGTCTTTGCAGGGGCAGGCCAGTCGATTTCGACGTGAGAACAGCTGGTGAGTCAGTTTCAGCGGGAGCAGTGCGGAAGTGGTTGCTGGGAGGTAAGTCTGTCCTTTAATAGCACTTGTCTTTGCAGTGGCAGGCCAGTCGATTTCAGCGTGAGAACAGCTGGTGAGTTAGTTTCAGCGGGAGCAGTGCGGAAGTGGTTGCTGGGAGGTAAGTCTGTCCTTTAAAAGCACTTGTCTTTGCAGGGGCAGGCCAGTCGATTTCGGCGGGAGAACAGCTGGTGAGTCAGTTTCAGCGGGAGCAGTGCGGAAGTGGTTGCTGGGAGGTAGGTCTGTCCTTTAAAAGCACTTGTCTTTGCAGGGGCAGGCCAGTCGATTTCGGCGTGAGACCAACTGGTGAGTCAGTTTCAGCGGGAGCAGTGCGGAAGTGGTTGCTGGGAGGTAAGTCTGTCCTTTAAAAGCACTTGTCTTTGCAGGGGCAGGCCAGTCGATTTCGTCGGGAGAACAGCTGGTGAGTCAGTTTCAGCGGGAGCAGTGCGGAAGTGGTTGCTGGGAGATAAGTCTGTCCTTTAAAAGCACTTGTCTTTGCAGGGGCAGGCCAGTCGATTTAGGCGTGAGAACAGCTGGTGAGTCAGTTTCAGCGGGAGCAGTGCGGAAGTGGTTGCTGGGAGGTAAGGCTGCCCTTTAAAATCACTTGTCTTTGCAGGGGCAGGCCAGTCGAATTCGGCGGGAGAACAGCTGGTGAGTCAGTTTCAGCGGGAGCAGTGCGGAAGTGGTTGCTGGGAGGTAGGTCTGTCTTTAAAAGCACTTGTCTTTGCAGGGGCAGGCCAGTCGATTTCGGCGTGAGACCAACTGGTGAGTCAGTTTCAGCGGGAGCAGTGCTGAAGTGGTTGCTGGGAGGTAAGTCTGTCCTTTAAAAGCACTTGTCTTTGCAGGGGCAGGCCAGTCGATTTCGGCGTGAGAACGGCTGGTGAGTCAGTTTCAGCGGGAGCAGTGCGGAAGTGGTTGCTGGGAGGTAAGTCTGTCCTTTAAAAGTACTTGTCTTTGCAGGGGCATGCCAGTCGATTTCGGCGGGAGAACAGCTGGTGAGTCAGTTTCAGCGGGAGCAGTGCGGAAGTGGTTGCTGTGAGGAAAGTCTGTCCTTTAAAAGCACTTGTCTTTGCAGGGGCAGCCCAGTCGATTTCGGCGTGAGAACAGCTGGTGTGTCAGTTTCAGCGGGAGCTGTGCGGAAGTGGTTGCTGGGAGGTAAGTCTGTCCTTTAAAAACACTTGTCTTTGCAGGGGCAGGCCAGTCGATTTCGGCGGGAGAACAGCTGGTGAGTCAGTTTCAGCGGGAGCAGTGCGGAAGTGGTTGCTGGGAGGTAAGTCTGTCCTTTAAAAGCACTTGTCTTTGCAGGGGCAGGCCAGTCGATTTCGGCGTGACAACAGCTGGTGAGTCAGTTTTAGCGGGAGCAGTCCGGAAGTGGTTGCTGGGAGGTAAGTCTGTCCTTTAAAGGCACTTGTCTTTGCAGGGGGCAGGCCAGTCGATTTCGGCGGGAGAACAGCTGGTGAGGCAGTTTAAGCGGGAGCAGTGCGGAAGTGGTAACTGGGAGGTAAGTCTGTCCTTTAAAAGCACTTGTCTTTGCAGGTGCAGGGCAGTCGATTTCAGCGTGAGAACAGCTGGTGAGTCAGTTTCAGCGGGAGCAGTGCGGAAGTGGTTGCTGGGAGGTAAGTCTGTCCTTTAAAAGCACTTGTCTTTGCAGGAGCAGGCCAGTCGATTTCGGCGTGAGAACAGCTGGTGAGTCAGTTTCAGCGGGAGCAGTGCGGAAGTGGTTGCTGGGAGGTGAGTCTGTCCTTTAAAAGCACTTGTCTTTGCAGGGGCAGGCCAGTCGATTTCGGCGGGAGAACAGCTGGTGAGTCAGTTTCAGCGGGAGCAGTGCGGATGTGGTTGCTGTGAGGTACGTCTGTCCTTTAATAGCACTTGTCTTTTCAGGGGCAGGCCAGACGATTTCGGCGTGAGAACAGCTGGTGAGTCAGTTTCAGCGGGAGCAGTGCGGAAGTGGTTGCTGGGAGGTAAGTCTGTCCTTTAAAAGCACTTGTCTTTGCAGGGGCAGGCCAGTCGATTTCGGCGTGAGACCAACTGGTGAGTCAGTTTCAGCGGGAGCAGTGCGGAAGTGGTTGCTGGGAGGTAAGTCTGTCCATTAAAAGCACTTGTCTTTGCAGGGGCAGGCCAGTCGATTTCGGCGCGAGAACGGCTGGTGAGTCAGTTTCAGCGGGAGCAGTGCGGAAGTGGTTGCTGGGAGGAAAGTCTGTCCTTTAAAAGCACTTGTCTTTGCAGGGGCAGGCCAGTCGATTCCGACGGGAGAACAGCTGGTGAGTCAGTTTCAGCGGGAGCAGTGCGGAAGTGGTTGCTGTGAGGTAAGTCTGTCCTTTAAAAACACTTGTCTTTGCAGGGGCAGGCCAGTCGATTTCGGCGGGAGAACAGCTGGTGAGTCAGTTTCAGCGGGAGCAGTGCGGAAGTGGTTACTGGGAGGTAAGTCTGTCCTTTAAAAGCACTTGTCTTTGCAGGGGCAGGCTAGTCGATTTCGGCGTGAGAACAGATGGTGAGTCAGTTTCAGCGGGAGCAGTGCGGAAGTGGTTGCTGGGAGGTAAGTCTGTCCTTTAAAAGCACTTGCCTTTGCAGCGGCAGGCCAGTCGATTTCGGCGTGAGACCAACTGGTGAGTCAGTTTCAGCGGGAGCAGTGCGGAAGTGGTTGCTGGGAGGTAAGTCTGTCCTTTAAAAGCACTTGTCTTTGCAGGGGCAGGCCAGTCGATTTCGGCGTGAGACCAACTGGTGAGTCAGTTTCAGCGGGAGCAGTGCTGAAGTGGTTGCTGGGAGGTAAGTCTGTCCTTTAAAAGCACTTGTCTTTGCAGGGGCAGGCCAGTCGATTTCGGCGTGAGAACGGCTGGTGAGTCAGTTTCAGCGGGAGCAGTGCGGAAGTGGTTGCTGGGAGGTAAGTCTGTCCTTTAAAAGTACTTGTCTTTGCAGGGGCATGCCAGTCGATTTCGGCGGGAGAACAGCTGGTGAGTCAGTTTCAGCGGGAGCAGTGCGGAAGTGGTTGCTGTGAGGAAAGTCTGTCCTTTAAAAGCACTTGTCTTTGCAGGGTCAGCCCAGTCGATTTCGGCGTGAGAACAGCTGGTGTGTCAGTTTCAGCGGGAGCAGTGCGGAAGTGGTTGCTGGGAGGTAAGTCTGTCCTTTAAAAACACTTGTCTTTGCAGGGGCAGGCCAGTCGATTTCGGCGGGAGAACAGCTGGTGAGTCAGTTTCAGCGGGAGCAGTGCGGAAGTGGTTGCTGGGAGGTAAGTCTGTCCTTTAAAAGCACTTGTCTTTGCAGGGGCAGGCCAGTCGATTTCGGCGTGACAACAGCTGGTGAGTCAGTTTTAGCGGGAGCAGTCCGGAAGTGGTTGCTGGGAGGTAAGTCTGTCCTTTAAAGGCACTTGTCTTTGCAGGGGGCAGGCCAGTCGATTTCGGCGGGAGAACAGCTGGTGATCAGTTTCAGCGGGAGCAGTGCGGAAGTGGTTGCTGGGAGGTAAGTCTGTCCTTTAAAAGCACTTGTCTTTGCAGGGGCAGGCCAGTCGATTTCGGCGTGAGACCAACTGGTGAGTCAGTTTCAGCGGGAGCAGTGCTGAAGTGGTTGCTGGGAGGTAAGTCTGTCCTTTAAAAGCACTTGTCTTTGAAGGGGCAGGCCAGTCGATTTCGGCGTGAGAACGGCTGGTGAGTCAGTTTCAGCGGGAGCAGTGCGGAAGTGGTTGCTGGGAGGTAAGTCTGTCCTTTAAAAGTACTTGTCTTTGCAGGGGCATGCCAGTCGATTTCGGCGGGAGAACAGCTGGTGAGTCAGTTTCAGCGGGAGCAGTGCGGAAGTGGTTGCTGTGAGGAAAGTCTGTCCTTTAAAAGCACTTGTCTTTGCAGGGGCAGCCCAGTCGATTTCGGCGTGAGAACAGCTGGTGTGTCAGTTTCAGCGGGAGCAGTGCGGAAGTGGTTGCTGGGAGGTAAGTCTGTCCTTTAAAAACACTTGTCTTTGCAGGGGCAGGCCAGTCGATTTCGGCGGGAGAACAGCTGGTGAGTCAGTTTCAGCGGGAGCAGTGCGGAAGTGGTTGCTGGGAGGTAAGTCTGTCCTTTAAAAGCACTTGTCTTTGCAGGGGCAGGCCAGTCGATTTCGGCGTGACAACAGCTGGTGAGTCAGTTTTAGCGGGAGCAGTCCGGAAGTGGTTGCTGGGAGGTAAGTCTGTCCTTTAAAGGCACTTGTCTTTGCAGGGGGCAGGCCAGTCGATTTCGGCGGGAGAACAGCTGGTGATCAGTTTCAGCGGGAGCAGTGCGGAAGTGGTAACTGGGAGGTAAGTATGTCCTTTAAAAGCACTTGTCTTTGCAGGTGCAGGGCAGTCGATTTCAGCGTGAGAACAGCTGGTGAGTCAGTTTCAGCGGGAGCAGTGCGGAAGTGGTTGCTGGGAGGTAAGTCTGTCCTTTAAAAGCACTTGTCTTTGCAGGGGCAGGCCAGTCGATTTCGGCGTGAGAACAGCTGGTGAGTCAGTTTCAGCGGGAGCAGTGCGGAAGTGGTTGCTGGGAGGTAAGTCTGTCCTTTAAAAGCACTTGTCTTTGCAGGGGCAGGCCAGTCGATTTCGGCGGGAGAACAGCTGGTGAGTCAGTTTCAGCGGGAGCAGTGCGGAAGTGGTTGCTGTGAGGTACGTCTGTCCTTTAATAGCACTTGTCTTTTCAGGGGCAGGCCAGTCGATTTCGGCGTGAGAACAGCTGGTGAGTCAGTTTCAGCGGGAGCAGTGCGGAAGTGGTTGCTGGGAGGTAAGTCTGTCCTTTAAAAGCACTTGTCTTTGCAGGGGCAGGCCAGTCGATTTCGGCGTGAGACCAACTGGTGAGTCAGTTTCAGCGGGAGCAGTGCGGAAGTGGTTGCTGGGAGGTAAGTCTGTCCATTAAAAGCACTTGTCTTTGCAGGGGCAGGCCAGTCGATTTCGGCGCGAGAACGGCTGGTGAGTCAGTTTCAGCGGGAGCAGTGCGGAAGTGGTTGCTGGGAGGAAAGTCTGTCCTTTAAAAGCACTTGTCTTTGCAGGGGCAGGCCAGTCGATTCCGACGGGAGAACAGCTGGTGAGTCAGTTTCAGCGGGAGCAGTGCGGAAGTGGTTGCTGGGAGGTAAGTCTGTCCTTTAAAAGCACTTGTCTTTGCAGCGGCAGGCCAGTCGATTTCGGCGTGAGACCAACTGGTGAGTCAGTTTCAGCGGGAGCAGTGCGGAAGTGGTTGCTGTGAGGTAAGTCTGTCATTTAAAAGCACTTGTCTTTGCAGGGGCAGGCCAGTCGATTTCGGCGTGAGAACAGCTGGTGAGTCAGTTTCAGCGGGAGCAGTGCGGAAGTGGTTGCTGGGAGGTAAGTCTGTCCTTTAAAAGCACTTGTCTTTGCAGGGGCAGGCCAGTCGATTTCGGCGTGAGAACAGCTGGTGAGTCAGTTTCAGCGGGAGCAGTGCGGAAGTGGTTGCTGGGAGGTAAGTCTGTCCTTTAAAAGCACTTGTCTTTGCAGGGGCAGGCCAGTCGATTTCGGCGGGAGAACAGCTGGTGAGTCAGTTTCAGCGGGAGCAGTGCGGAAGTGGTTGCTGTGAGGTACGTCTGTCCTTTAATAGCACTTGTCTTTTCAGGGGCAGGCCAGTCGATTTCGGCGTGAGAACAGCTGGTGAGTCAGTTTCAGCGGGAGCAGTGCGGAAGTGGTTGCTGGGAGGTAAGTCTGTCCTTTAAAAGCACTTGTCTTTGCAGGGGCAGGCCAGTCGATTTCGGCGTGACAACAGCTGGTGAGTCAGTTTTAGCGGGAGCAGTCCGGAAGTGGTTGCTGGGAGGTAAGTCTGTCCTTTAAAGGCACTTGTCTTTGCAGGGGGCAGGCCAGTCGATTTCGGCGGGAGAACAGCTGGTGATCAGTTTCAGCGGGAGCAGTGCGGAAGTGGTAACTGGGAGGTAAGTCTGTCCTTTAAAAGCACTTGTCTTTGCAGGTGCAGGGCAGTCGATTTCAGCGTGAGAACAGCTGGTGAGTCAGTTTCAGCGGGAGCAGTGCGGAAGTGGTTGCTGGGAGGTAAGTCTGTCCTTTAAAAGCACTTGTCTTTGCAGGGGCAGGCCAGTCGATTTCGGCGGGAGAACAGCTGGTGAGTCAGTTTCAGCGGGAGCAGTGCGGAAGTGGTTGCTGTGAGGTACGTCTGTCCTTTAATAGCACTTGTCTTTTCAGGGGCAGGCCAGTCGATTTCGGCGTGAGAACAGCTGGTGAGTCAGTTTCAGCGGGAGCAGTGCGGAAGTGGTTGCTGGGAGGTAAGTCTGTCCTTTAAAAGCACTTGTCTTTGCAGGGGCAGGCCAGTCGATTTCGGCGTGAGACCAACTGGTGAGTCAGTTTCAGCGGGAGCAGTGCGGAAGTGGTTGCTGGGAGGTAAGTCTGTCCATTAAAAGCACTTGTCTTTGCAGGGGCAGGCCAGTCGATTTCGGCGCGAGAACGGCTGGTGAGTCAGTTTCAGCGGGAGCAGTGCGGAAGTGGTTGCTGGGAGGAAAGTCTGTCCTTTAAAAGCACTTGTCTTTGCAGGGGCAGGCCAGTCGATTCCGACGGGAGAACAGCTGGTGAGTCAGTTTCAGCGGGAGCAGTGCGGAAGTGGTTGCTGGGAGGTAAGTCTGTCCTTTAAAAGCACTTGTCTTTGCAGCGGCAGGCCAGTCGATTTCGGCGTGAGACCAACTGGTGAGTCAGTTTCAGCGGGAGCAGTGCGGAAGTGGTTGCTGGGAGGTAAGTCTGTCCTTTAAAAACACTTGTCTTTGCAGGGGCAGGCCAGTCGATTTCGGCGGGAGAACAGCTGGTGAGTCAGTTTCAGCGGGAGCAGTGCGGAAGTGGTTGCTGGGAGGTAAGTCTGTCCTTTAAAAGCACTTGTCTTTGCAGGGGCAGGCCAGTCGATTTCGGCGTGACAACAGCTGGTGAGTCAGTTTTAGCGGGAGCAGTCCGGAAGTGGTTGCTGGGAGGTAAGTCTGTCCTTTAAAGGCACTTGTCTTTGCAGGGGTCAGGCCAGTCGATTTCGGCGGGAGAACAGCTGGTGATCAGTTTCAGCGGGAGCAGTGCGGAAGTGGTAACTGGGAGGTAAGTCTGTCCTTTAAAAGCACTTGTCTTTGCAGGTGCAGGGCAGTCGATTTCAGCGTGAGAACAGCTGGTGTGTCAGTTTCAGCGGGAGCAGTGCGGAAGTGGTTGCTGGGAGGTAAGGCTGTTCTTTAAAAGCACTTGTCTTTGCAGGGGCAGGCCAGTCGATTTCGGCGTGAGAACAGCTGGTGAGTCAGTTTCAGCGGGAGCAGTGCGGAAGTGGTTGCTGGGAGGTAAGTCTGTCCTTTAAAAGCACTTGTCTTTGCAGGGGCAGGCCAGTCGATTTCGGCGGGAGAACAGCTGGTGAGTCAGCTTCAGCGGGAGCAGTGCGGAAGTGGTTGCTGTGAGGTACGTCTGTCCTTTAATAGCACTTGTCTTTTCAGGGGCAGGCCAGTCGATTTCGGCGTGAGAACAGCTGGTGAGTCAGTTTCAGCGGGAGCAGTGCGGAAGTGGTTGCTGGGAGGTAAGTCTGTCCTTTAAAAGCACTTGTCTTTGCAGGGGCAGGCCAGTCGATTTCGGCGTGAGACCAACTGGTGAGTCAGTTTCAGCGGGAGCAGTGCGGAAGTGGTTGCTGGGAGGTAAGTCTGTCCATTAAAAGCACTTGTCTTTGCAGGGGCAGGCCAGTCGATTTCGGCGCGAGAACGGCTGGTGAGTCAGTTTCAGCGGGAGCAGTGCGGAAGTGGTTGCTGGGAGGAAAGTCTGTCCTTTAAAAGCACTTGTCTTTGCAGGGGCAGGCCAGTCGATTCCGACGGGAGAACAGCTGGTGAGTCAGTTTCAGCGGGAGCAGTGCGGAAGTGGTTGCTGGGAGGTAAGTCTGTCCTTTAAAAGCACTTGTCTTTGCAGCGGCAGGCCAGTCGATTTCGGCGTGAGACCAACTGGTGAGTCAGTTTCAGCGGGAGCAGTGCGGAAGTGGTTGCTGTGAGGTAAGTCTGTCATTTAAAAGCACTTGTCTTTGCAGGGGCAGGCCAGTCGATTTCGGCGTGAGAACAGCTGGTGAGTCAGTTTCAGCGGGAGCAGTGCGGAAGTGGTTGCTGGGAGGTAAGTCTGTCCTTTAAAAGCACTTGTCTTTGCAGGGGCAGGCCAGTCGATTTCGGCGTGAGAACAGCTGGTGAGTCAGTTTCAGCGGGAGCAGTGCGGAAGTGGTTGCTGGGAGGTAAGTCTGTCCTTTAAAAGCACTTGTCTTTGCAGGGGCAGGCCAGTCGATTTCGGCGGGAGAACAGCTGGTGAGTCAGTTTCAGCGGGAGCAGTGCGGAAGTGGTTGCTGTGAGGTACGTCTGTCCTTTAATAGCACTTGTCTTTTCAGGGGCAGGCCAGTCGATTTCGGCGTGAGAACAGCTGGTGAGTCAGTTTCAGCGGGAGCAGTGCGGAAGTGGTTGCTGGGAGGTAAGTCTGTCCTTTAAAAGCACTTGTCTTTGCAGGGGCAGGCCAGTCGATTTCGGCGTGACAACAGCTGGTGAGTCAGTTTTAGCGGGAGCAGTCCGGAAGTGGTTGCTGGGAGGTAAGTCTGTCCTTTAAAGGCACTTGTCTTTGCAGGGGGCAGGCCAGTCGATTTCGGCGGGAGAACAGCTGGTGATCAGTTTCAGCGGGAGCAGTGCGGAAGTGGTAACTGGGAGGTAAGTCTGTCCTTTAAAAGCACTTGTCTTTGCAGGTGCAGGGCAGTCGATTTCAGCGTGAGAACAGCTGGTGAGTCAGTTTCAGCGGGAGCAGTGCGGAAGTGGTTGCTGGGAGGTAAGTCTGTCCTTTAAAAGCACTTGTCTTTGCAGGGGCAGGCCAGTCGATTTCGGCGTGCGAACAGCTGGTGAGTCAGTTTCAGCGGGAGCAGTGCGGAAGTGGTTGCTGGGAGGTAAGTCTGTCCTTTAAAAGCACTTGTCTTTGCAGGGGCAGGCCAGTCGATTTCGGCGGGAGAACAGCTGGTGAGTCAGTTTCAGCGGGAGCAGTGTGGAAGTGGTTGCTGTGAGGTACGTCTGTCCTTTAATAGCACTTGTCTTTTCAGGGGCAGGCCAGTCGATTTCGGCGTGAGAACAGCTGGTGAGTCAGTTTCAGCGGGAGCAGTGCGGAAGTGGTTGCTGGGAGGTAAGTCTGTCCTTTAAAAGCACTTGTCTTTGCAGGGGCAGGCCAGTCGATTTCGGCGTGAGACCAACTGGTGAGTCAGTTTCAGCGGGAGCAGTGCGGAAGTGGTTGCTGGGAGGTAAGTCTGTCCATTAAAAGCACTTGTCTTTGCAGGGGCAGGCCAGTCGATTTCGGCGCGAGAACGGCTGGTGAGTCAGTTTCAGCGGGAGCAGTGCGGAAGTGGTTGCTGGGAGGAAAGTCTGTCCTTTAAAAGCACTTGTCTTTGCAGGGGCAGGCCAGTCGATTCCGACGGGAGAACAGCTGGTGAGTCAGTTTCAGCGGGAGCAGTGCGGAAGTGGTTGCTGGGAGGTAAGTCTGTCCTTTAAAAGCACTTGTCTTTGCAGCGGCAGGCCAGTCGATTTCGGCGTGAGACCAACTGGTGAGTCAGTTTCAGCGGGAGCAGTGCGGAAGTGGTTGCTGTGAGGTAAGTCTGTCATTTAAAAGCACTTGTCTTTGCAGGGGCAGGCCAGTCGATTTCGGCGTGAGAACAGCTGGTGAGTCAGTTTCAGCGGGAGCAGTGCGGAAGTGGTTGCTGGGAGGTAAGTCTGTCCTTTAAAAGCACTTGTCTTTGCAGGGGCAGGCCAGTCGATTTCGGCGTGAGAACAGCTGGTGAGTCAGTTTCAGCGGGAGCAGTGCGGAAGTGGTTGCTGGGAGGTAAGTCTGTCCTTTAAAAGCACTTGTCTTTGCAGGGGCAGGCCAGTCGATTTCGGCGGGAGAACAGCTGGTGAGTCAGTTTCAGCGGGAGCAGTGCGGAAGTGGTTGCTGTGAGGTACGTCTGTCCTTTAATAGCACTTGTCTTTTCAGGGGCAGGCCAGTCGATTTCGGCGTGAGAACAGCTGGTGAGTCAGTTTCAGCGGGAGCAGTGCGGAAGTGGTTGCTGGGAGGTAAGTCTGTCCTTTAAAAGCACTTGTCTTTGCAGGGGCAGGCCAGTCGATTTCGGCGTGACAACAGCTGGTGAGTCAGTTTTAGCGGGAGCAGTCCGGAAGTGGTTGCTGGGAGGTAAGTCTGTCCTTTAAAGGCACTTGTCTTTGCAGGGGGCAGGCCAGTAGATTTCGGCGGGAGAACAGCTGGTGATCAGTTTCAGCGGGAGCAGTGCGGAAGTGGTAACTGGGAGGTAAGTCTGTCCTTTAAAAGCACTTGTCTTTGCAGGTGCAGGGCAGTCGATTTCAGCGTGAGAACAGCTGGTGAGTCAGTTTCAGCGGGAGCAGTGCGGAAGTGGTTGCTGGGAGGTAAGTCTGTCCTTTAAAAGCACTTGTCTTTGCAGGGGCAGGCCAGTCGATTTCGGCGTGAGAACAGCTGGTGAGTCAGTTTCAGCGGGAGCAGTGCGGAAGTGGTTGCTGGGAGGTAAGTCTGTCCTTTAAAAGCACTTGTCTTTGCAGGGGCAGGCCAGTCGATTTCGGCGGGAGAACAGCTGGTGAGTCAGTTTCAGCGGGAGCAGTGCGGAAGTGGTTGCTGTGAGGTACGTCTGTCCTTTAATAGCACTTGTCTTTTCAGGGGCAGGCCAGTCGATTTCGGCGTGAGAACAGCTGGTGAGTCAGTTTCAGCGGGAGCAGTGCGGAAGTGGTTGCTGGGAGGTAAGTCTGTCCTTTAAAAGCACTTGTCTTTGCAGGGGCAGGCCAGTCGATTTCGGCGTGAGACCAACTGGTGAGTCAGTTTCAGCGGGAGCAGTGCGGAAGTGGTTGCTGGGAGGTAAGTCTGTCCATTAAAAGCACTTGTCTTTGCAGGGGCAGGCCAGTCGATTTCGGCGCGAGAACGGCTGGTGAGTCAGTTTCAGCGGGAGCAGTGCGGAAGTGGTTGCTGGGAGGAAAGTCTGTCCTTTAAAAGCACTTGTCTTTGCAGGGGCAGGCCAGTCGATTCCGACGGGAGAACAGCTGGTGAGTCAGTTTCAGCGGGAGCAGTGCGGAAGTGGTTGCTGGGAGGTAAGTCTGTCCTTTAAAAGCACTTGTCTTTGCAGCGGCAGGCCAGTCGATTTCGGCGTGAGACCAACTGGTGAGTCAGTTTCAGCGGGAGCAGTGCGGAAGTGGTTGCTGGGAGGTAAGTCTGTCCTTTAAAAACACTTGTCTTTGCAGGGGCAGGCCAGTCGATTTCGGCGGGAGAACAGCTGGTGAGTCAGTTTCAGCGGGAGCAGTGCGGAAGTGGTTGCTGGAAGGTAAGTCTGTCCTTTAAAAGCACTTGTCTTTGCAGGGGCAGGCCAGTCGATTTCGGCGTGACAACAGCTGGTGAGTCAGTTTTAGCGGGAGCAGTCCGGAAGTGGTTGCTGGGAGGTAAGTCTGTCCTTTAAAGGCACTTGTCTTTGCAGGGGGCAGGCCAGTCGATTTCGGCGGGAGAACAGCTGGTGATCAGTTTCAGCGGGAGCAGTGCGGAAGTGGTAACTGGGAGGTAAGTCTGTCCTTTAAAAGCACTTGTCTTTGCAGGTGCAGGGCAGTCGATTTCAGCGTGAGAACAGCTGGTGTGTCAGTTTCAGCGGGAGCAGTGCGGAAGTGGTTGCTGGGAGGTAAGGCTGTCCTTTAAAAGCACTTGTCTTTGCAGGGGCAGGCCAGTCGATTTCGGCGTGAGAACAGCTGGTGAGTCAGTTTCAGCGGGAGCAGTGCGGAAGTGGTTGCTGGGAGGTAAGTCTGTCCTTTAAAAGCACTTGTCTTTGCAGGGGCAGGCCAGTCGATTTCGGCGGGAGAACAGCTGGTGAGTCAGCTTCAGCGGGAGCAGTGCGGAAGTGGTTGCTGTGAGGTACGTCTGTCCTTTAATAGCACTTGTCTTTTCAGGGGCAGGCCAGTCGATTTCGGCGTGAGAACAGCTGGTGAGTCAGTTTCAGCGGGAGCAGTGCGGAAGTGGTTGCTGGGAGGTAAGTCTGTCCTTTAAAAGCACTTGTCTTTGCAGGGGCAGGCCAGTCGATTTCGGCGTGAGACCAACTGGTGAGTCAGTTTCAGCGGGAGCAGTGCGGAAGTGGTTGCTGGGAGGTAAGTCTGTCCATTAAAAGCACTTGTCTTTGCAGGGGCAGGCCAGTCGATTTCGGCGCGAGAACGGCTGGTGAGTCAGTTTCAGCGGGAGCAGTGCGGAAGTGGTTGCTGGGAGGAAAGTCTGTCCTTTAAAAGCACTTGTCTTTGCAGGGGCAGGCCAGTCGATTCCGACGGGAGAACAGCTGGTGAGTCAGTTTCAGCGGGAGCAGTGCGGAAGTGGTTGCTGGGAGGTAAGTCTGTCCTTTAAAAGCACTTGTCTTTGCAGCGGCAGGCCAGTCGATTTCGGCGTGAGACCAACTGGTGAGTCAGTTTCAGCGGGAGCAGTGCGGAAGTGGTTGCTGTGAGGTAAGTCTGTCATTTAAAAGCACTTGTCTTTGCAGGGGCAGGCCAGTCGATTTCGGCGTGAGAACAGCTGGTGAGTCAGTTTCAGCGGGAGCAGTGCGGAAGTGGTTGCTGGGAGGTAAGTCTGTCCTTTAAAAGCACTTGTCTTTGCAGGGGCAGGCCAGTCGATTTCGGCGTGAGAACAGCTGGTGAGTCAGTTTCAGCGGGAGCAGTGCGGAAGTGGTTGCTGGGAGGTAAGTCTGTCCTTTAAAAGCACTTGTCTTTGCAGGGGCAGGCCAGTCGATTTCGGCGGGAGAACAGCTGGTGAGTCAGTTTCAGCGGGAGCAGTGCGGAAGTGGTTGCTGTGAGGTACGTCTGTCCTTTAATAGCACTTGTCTTTTCAGGGGCAGGCCAGTCGATTTCGGCGTGAGAACAGCTGGTGAGTCAGTTTCAGCGGGAGCAGTGCGGAAGTGGTTGCTGGGAGGTAAGTCTGTCCTTTAAAAGCACTTGTCTTTGCAGGGGCAGGCCAGTCGATTTCGGCGTGACAACAGCTGGTGAGTCAGTTTTAGCGGGAGCAGTCCGGAAGTGGTTGCTGGGAGGTAAGTCTGTCCTTTAAAGGCACTTGTCTTTGCAGGGGGCAGGCCAGTCGATTTCGGCGGGAGAACAGCTGGTGATCAGTTTCAGCGGGAGCAGTGCGGAAGTGGTAACTGGGAGGTAAGTCTGTCCTTTAAAAGCACTTGTCTTTGCAGGTGCAGGGCAGTCGATTTCAGCGTGAGAACAGCTGGTGAGTCAGTTTCAGCGGGAGCAGTGCGGAAGTGGTTGCTGGGAGGTAAGTCTGTCCTTTAAAAGCACTTGTCTTTGCAGGGGCAGGCCAGTCGATTTCGGCGTGCGAACAGCTGGTGAGTCAGTTTCAGCGGGAGCAGTGCGGAAGTGGTTGCTGGGAGGTAAGTCTGTCCTTTAAAAGCACTTGTCTTTGCAGGGGCAGGCCAGTCGATTTCGGCGGGAGAACAGCTGGTGAGTCAGTTTCAGCGGGAGCAGTGTGGA
Source organism: Scyliorhinus torazame (assembly GCF_047496885.1). NCBI lineage: Eukaryota > Metazoa > Chordata > Chondrichthyes > Carcharhiniformes > Scyliorhinidae > Scyliorhinus > Scyliorhinus torazame. Next base: position 360,978,792 of record NC_092710.1, on the reverse strand, counting down.
AGTGGTTGCTGTGAGGTACGTCTGTCCTTTAATAGCACTTGTCTTTTCAGGGGCAGGCCAGTCGATTTCGGCGTGAGAACAGCTGGTGAGTCAGTTTCAGCGGGAGCAGTGCGGAAGTGGTTGCTGGGAGGTAAGTCTGTCCTTTAAAAGCACTTGTCTTTGCAGGGGCAGGCCAGTCGATTTCGGCGTGAGACCAACTGGTGAGTCAGTTTCAGCGGGAGCAGTGCGGAAGTGGTTGCTGGGAGGTAAGTCTGTCCATTAAAAGCACTTGTCTTTGCAGGGGCAGGCCAGTCGATTTTGGCGCGAGAACGGCTGGTGAGTCAGTTTCAGCGGGAGCAGTGCGGAAGTGGTTGCTGGGAGGAAAGTCTGTCCTTTAAAAGCACTTGTCTTTGCAGGGGCAGGCCAGTCGATTCCGACGGGAGAACAGCTGGTGAGTCAGTTTCAGCGGGAGCAGTGCGGAAGTGGTTGCTGGGAGGTAAGTCTGTCCTTTAAAAGCACTTGTCTTTGCAGCGGCAGGCCAGTCGATTTCGGCGTGAGACCAACTGGTGAGTCAGTTTCAGCGGGAGCAGTGCGGAAGTGGTTGCTGTGAGGTAAGTCTGTCATTTAAAAGCACTTGTCTTTGCAGGGGCAGGCCAGTCGATTTCGGAGTGAGAACAGCTGGTGAGTCAGTTTCAGCGGGAGCAATGCGGAAGTGGTTGCTGGGAGGTAAGTCTGTCCTTTAAAAGCACTTGTCTTTGCAGGGGCAGGCCAGTCGATTTCGGCGTGAGAACAGCTGGTGAGTCAGTTTCAGCGGGAGCAGTGCGGAAATGGTTGCTGGGAGGTAAGTCTGTCCTTTAAAAGCACTTGTCTTTGCAGGGGCAGGCCAGTCGATTTCGGCGGGAGAACAGCTGGTGAGTCAGTTTCAGCGGGAGCAGTGCGGAAGTGGTTGCTGTGAGGTACGTCTGTCCTTTAATAGCACTTGTCTTTTCAGGGGCAGGCCAGTCGATTTCGGCGTGAGAACAGCTGGTGAGTCAGTTTCAGCGGGAGCAGTGCGGAAGTGGTTGCTGGGAGGTAAGTCTGTCCTTTAAAAGCACTTGTCTTTGCAGGGGCAGGCCAGTCGATTTCGGCGTGAGACCAACTGGTGAGTCAGTTTCAGCGGGAGCAGTGCGGAAGTGGTTGCTGGGAGGTAAGTCTGTCCATTAAAAGCACTTGTCTTTGCAGGGGCAGGCCAGTCGATTTCGGCGCGAGAACGGCTGGTGAGTCAGTTTCAGCGGGAGCAGTGCGGAAGTGGTTGCTGGGAGGAAAGTCTGTCCTTTAAAAGCACTTGTCTTTGCAGGGGCAGGCCAGTCGATTCCGACGGGAGAACAGCTGGTGAGTCAGTTTCAGCGGGAGCAGTGCGGAAGTGGTTGCTGTGAGGGAAGTCTGTCCTTTAAAAACACTTGTCTTTGCAGGGGCAGGCCAGTCGATTTCGGCGGGAGAACAGCTGGTGAGTCAGTTTCAGCGGGAGCAGTGCGGAAGTGGTTACTGGGAGGTAAGTCTGTCCTTTAAAAGCACTTGTCTTTGCAGGGGCAGGCTAGTCGATTTCGGCGTGAGAACAGATGGTGAGTCAGTTTCAGCGGGAGCAGTGCGGAAGTGGTTGCTGGGAGGTAAGTCTGTCCTTTAAAAGCACTTGTCTTTGCAGGGGCAGGCCAGTCGATTTCGGCGCGAGAACGGCTGGTGAGTCAGTTTCAGCGGGAGCAGTGCGGAAGTGGTTGCTGGGAGGTGAGTCTGTCCTTTAAAAGCACTTGTCTTTGCAGGGGCAGGCCAGTCGATTTCGGCGGGAGAACAGCTGGTGAGTCAGTTTCAGCGGGAGCAGTGCGGAAGTGGTTGCTGTGAGGTAAGTCTGTCCTTTAAAAACACTTGTCTTTGCAGGGGCAGGCCAGTCGATTTCGGCGGGAGAACAGCTGGTGAGTCAGTTTCAGCGGGAGCAGTGCGGAAGTGGTTGCTGTGAGGTAAGTCTGTCCTTTAAAAACACTTGTCTTTGCAGGGGCAGGCTAGTCGATTTCGGCGTGAGAACAGATGGTGAGTCAGTTTCAGCGGGAGCAGTGCGGAAGTGGTTGCTGGGAGGTAAGTCTGTCCTTTAAAAGCACTTGTCTTTGCAGCGGCAGGCCAGTCGATTTCGGCGTGAGACCAACTGGTGAGTCAGTTTCAGCGGGAGCAGTGCGGAAGTGGTTGCTGGGAGGTAAGTCTGTCCTTTAAAAGCACTTGTCTTTGCAGGGGCAGGCCAGTCGATTTCGGCGTGAGACCAACTGGTGAGTCAGTTTCAGCGGGAGCAGTGCGGAAGTGGTTGCTGGGAGGTAAGTCTGTCCATTAAAAGCACTTGTCTTTGCAGGGGCAGGCCAGTCGATTTCGGCGCGAGAACGGCTGGTGAGTCAGTTTCAGCGGGAGCAGTGCGGAAGTGGTTGCTGGGAGGAAAGTCTGTCCTTTAAAAGCACTTGTCTTTGCAGGGGCAGGCCAGTCGATTCCGACGGGAGAACAGCTGGTGAGTCAGTTTCAGCGGGAACAGTGCGGAAGTGGTTGCTGGGAGGTAAGTCTGTCCTTTAAAAGCACTTGTCTTTGCAGCGGCAGGCCAGTCGATTTCGGCGTGAGACCAACTGGTGAGTCAGTTTCAGCGGGAGCAGTGCGGAAGAGGTTGCTGTGAGGTAAGTCTGTCATTTAAAAGCACTTGTCTTTGCAGGGGCAGGCCAGTCGATTTCGGCGTGAGAACAGCTGGTGAGTCAGTTTCAGCGGGAGCAGTGCGGAAGTGGTTGCTGGGAGGTAAGTCTGTCCTTTAAAAGCACTTGTCTTTGCAGGGGCAGGCCAGTCGATTTCGGCGTGAGAACAGCTGGTGAGTCAGTTTCAGCGGGAGCAGTGCGGAAGTGGTTGCTGGGAGGTAAGTCTGTCCTTTAAAAGCACTTGTCTTTGCAGGGGCAGGCCAGTCGATTTCGGCGGGAGAACAGCTGGTGAGTCAGTTTCAGCGGGAGCAGTGCGGAAGTGGTTGCTGTGAGGTACGTATGTCCTTTAATAGCACTTGTCTTTTCAGGGGCAGGCCAGTCGATTTCGGCGTGAGAACAGCTGGTGAGTCAGTTTCAGCGGGAGCAGTGCGGAAGTGGTTGCTGGGAGGTAAGTCTGTCCTTTAAAAGCACTTGTCTTTGCAGGGGCAGGCCAGTCGATTTCGGCGTGACAACAGCTGGTGAGTCAGTTTTAGCGGGAGCAGTCCGGAAATGGTTGCTGGGAGGTAAGTCTGTCCTTTAAAGGCACTTGTCTTTGCAGGGGGCAGGCCAGTCGATTTCGGCGGGAGAACAGCTGTTGATCAGTTTCAGCGGGAGCAGTGCGGAAGTGGTAACTGGGAGGTAAGTCTGTCCTTTAAAAGCACTTGTCTTTGCAGGTGCAGGGCAGTCGATTTCAGCGTGAGAACAGCTGGTGAGTCAGTTTCAGCGGGAGCAGTGCGGAAGTGGTTGCTGGGAGGTAAGTCTGTCCTTTAAAAGCACTTGTCTTTGCAGGGGCAGGCCAGTCGATTTCGGCGTGAGAACAGCTGGTGAGTCAGTTTCAGCGGGAGCAGTGCGGAAGTGGTTGCTGGGAGGTAAGTCTGTCCTTTAAAAGCACTTGTCTTTGCAGGGGCAGGCCAGTCGATTTCGGCGGGAGAACAGCTGGTGAGTCAGTTTCAGCGGGAGCAGTGCGGAAGTGGTTGCTGTGAGGTACGTCTGTCCTTTAATAGCACTTGTCTTTTCAGGGGCAGGCCAGTCGATTTCGGCGTGAGAACAGCTGGTGAGTCAGTTTCAGCGGGAGCAGTGCGGAAGTGGTTGCTGGGAGGTAAGTCTGTCCTTTAAAAGCACTTGTCTTTGCAGGGGCAGGCCAGTCGATTTCGGCGTGAGACCAACTGGTGAGTCAGTTTCAGCGGGAGCAGTGCGGAAGTGGTTGCTGGGAGGTAAGTCTGTCCATTAAAAGCACTTGTCTTTGCAGGGGCAGGCCAGTCGATTTCGGCGCGAGAACGGCTGGTGAGTCAGTTTCAGCGGGAGCAGTGCGGAAGTGGTTGCTGGGAGGAAAGTCTGTCCTTTAAAAGCACTTGTCTTTGCAGGGGCAGGCCAGTCGATTCCGACGGGAGAACAGCTGGTGAGTCAGTTTCAGCGGGAGCAGTGCGGAAGTGGTTGCTGGGAGGTAAGTCTGTCCTTTAAAAGCACTTGTCTTTGCAGCGGCAGGCCAGTCGATTTCGGCGTGAGACCAACTGGTGAGTCAGTTTCAGCGGGAGCAGTGCGGAAGTGGTTGCTGGGAGGTAAGTCTGTCCTTTAAAAGCACTTGTCTTTGCAGGGGCAGGCCAGTCGATTTCGGCGTGAGACCAACTGGTGAGTCAGTTTCAGCGGGAGCAGTGCGGAAGTGGTTGCTGGGAGGTAAGTCTGTCCATTAAAAGCACTTGTCTTTGCAGGGGCAGGCCAGTCGATTTCGGCGCGAGAACGGCTGGTGAGTCAGTTTCAGCGGGAGCAGTGCGGAAGTGGTTGCTGGGAGGTAAGTCTGTCCTTTAAAAGCACTTGTCTTTGCAGGGGCAGGCCAGTCGATTTCGGCGGGAGAACAGCTGGTGAGTCAGTTTCAGCGGGAGCAGTGCGGAAGTGGTTGCTGTGAGGTACGTCTGTCCTTTAATAGCACTTGTCTTTTCAGGGGCAGGCCAGTCGATTTCGGCGTGAGAACAGCTGGTGAGTCAGTTTCAGCGGGAGCAGTGCGGAATTGGTTGCTGGGAGGTAAGTCTGTCCTTTAAAAGCACTTGTCTTTGCAGGGGCAGGCCAGTCGATTTCGGCGTGACAACAGCTGGTGAGTCAGTTTTAGCGGGAGCAGTCCGGAAGTGGTTGCTGGGAGGTAAGTCTGTCCTTTAAAAGCACTTGTCTTTGCAGGTGCAGGGCAGTCGATTTCGGCGCGAGAACGGCTGGTGAGTCAGTTTCAGCGGGAGCAGTGCGGAAATGGTTGCTGGGAGGTAAGTCTGTCCTTTAAAAGCACTTGTCTTTGCAGGGGCAGGCCAGTCGATTTCGGCGGGAGAACAGCTGGTGAGTCAGTTTCAGCGGGAGCAGTGCGGAAGTGGTTGCTGTGAGGTACGTCTGTCCTTTAATAGCACTTGTCTTTTCAGGGGCAGGCCAGTCGATTTCGGCGTGAGAACAGCTGGTGAGTCAGTTTCAGCGGGAGCAGTGCGGAAGTGGTTGCTGGGAGGTAAGTCTGTCCTTTAAAAGCACTTGTCTTTACAGGGGCAGGCCAGTCGATTTCGGCGCGAGAACGGCTGGTGAGTCAGTTTCAGCGGGAGCAGTGCGGAAGTGGTTGCTGGGAGGTGAGTCTGTCCTTTAAAAGCACTTGTCTTTGCAGGGGCAGGCCAGTCGATTTCGGCGGGAGAACAGCTGGTGAGTCAGTTTCAGCGGGAGCAGTGCGGAAGTGGTTGCTGTGAGGTAAGTCTGTCCTTTTAAAACACTTGTCTTTGCAGGGGCAGGCCAGTCGATTTCGGCGGGAGAACAGCTGGTGAGTCAGTTTCAGCGGGAGCAGTGCGGAAGTGGTTGCTGTGAGGTAAGTCTGTCCTTTAAAAACACTTGTCTTTGCAGGGGCAGGCTAGTCGATTTCGGCGTGAGAACAGATGGTGAGTCAGTTTCAGCGGGAGCAGTGCGGAAGTGGTTGCTGGGAGGTAAGTCTGTCCTTTAAAAGCACTTGTCTTTGCAGCGGCAGGCCAGTCGATTTCGGCGTGAGACCAACTGGTGAGTCAGTTTCAGCGGGAGCAGTGCGGAAGTGGTTGATGGGAGGTAAGTCTGTCCTTTAAAAGCACTTGTCTTTGCAGGGGCAGGCCAGTCGATTTCGGCGTGAGACCAACTGGTGAGTCAGTTTCAGCGGGAGCAGTGCGGAAGTGGTTGCTGGGAGGTAAGTCTGTCCATTAAAAGCACTTGTCTTTGCAGGGGCAGGCCAGTCGATTTCGGCGCGAGAACGGCTGGTGAGTCAGTTTCAGCGGGAGCAGTGCGGAAGTGGTTGCTGGGAGGAAAGTCTGTCCTTTAAAAGCACTTGTCTTTGCAGGGGCAGGCCAGTCGATTCCGACGGGAGAACAGCTGGTGAGTCAGTTTCAGCGGGAGCAGTGCGGAAGTGGTTGCTGGGAGGTAAGTCTGTCCTTTAAAAGCACTTGTCTTTGCAGCGGCAGGCCAGTCGATTTCGGCGTGAGACCAACTGGTGAGTCAGTTTCAGCGGGAGCAGTGCGGAAGTGGTTGCTGTGAGGTAAGTCTGTCATTTAAAAGCACTTGTCTTTGCAGGGGCAGGCCAGTCGATTTCGGCGTGAGAACAGCTGGTGAGTCAGTTTCAGCGGGAGCAGTGCGGAAGTGGTTGCTGGGAGGTAAGTCTGTCCTTTAAAAGCACTTGTCTTTGCAGGGGCAGGCCAGTCGATTTCGGCGTGAGAACAGCTGGTGAGTCAGTTTCAGCGGGAGCAGTGCGGAAGTGGTTGCTGGGAGGTAAGTCTGTCCTTTAAAAGCACTTGTCTTTGCAGGGGCAGGCCAGTCGATTTCGGCGGGAGAACAGCTGGTGAGTCAGTTTCAGCGGGAGCAGTGCGGAAGTGGTTGCTGTGAGGTACGTCTGTCCTTTAATAGCACTTGTCTTTTCAGGGGCAGGCCAGTCGATTTCGGCGTGAGAACAGCTGGTGAGTCAGTTTCAGCGGGAGCAGTGCGGAAGTGGTTGCTGGGAGGTAAGTCTGTCCTTTAAAAGCACTTGTCTTTGCAGGGGCAGGCCAGTCGCTTTCGGCGTGACAACAGCTGGTGAGTCAGTTTTAGCGGGAGCAGTCCGGAAATGGTTGCTGGGAGATAAGTCTGTCCTTTAAAGGCACTTGTCTTTGCAGGGGGCAGGCCAGTCGATTTCGGTGGGAGAACAGCTGTTGATCAGTTTCAGCGGGAGCAGTGCGGAAGTGGTTGCTGTGAGGTACGTCTGTCCTTTAATAGCACTTGTCTTTTCAGGGGCAGGCCAGTCGATTTCGGCGTGAGAACAGCTGGTGAGTCAGTTTCAGCGGGAGCAGTGCGGAAGTGGTTGCTGGGAGGTAAGTCTGTCCTTTAAAAGCACTTGTCTTTGCAGGGGCAGGCCAGTCGATTTCGGCGTGAGACCAACTGGTGAGTCAGTTTCAGCGGGAGCAGTGCGGAAGTGGTTGCTGGGAGGTAAGTCTGTCCATTAAAAGCACTTGTCTTTGCAGGGGCAGGCCAGTCGATTTCGGCGCGAGAACGGCTGGTGAGTCAGTTTCAGCGGGAGCAGTGCGGAAGTGGTTGCTGGGAGGAAAGTCTGTCCTTTAAAAGCACTTGTCTTTGCAGGGGCAGGCCAGTCGATTCCGACGGGAGAACAGCTGGTGAGTCAGTTTCAGCGGGAGCAGTGCGGAAGTGGTTGCTGGGAGGTAAGTCTGTCCTTTAAAAGCACTTGTCTTTGCAGCGGCAGGCCAGTCGATTTCGGCGTGAGACCAACTGGTGAGTCAGTTTCAGCGGGAGCAGTGCGGAAGTGGTTGCTGGGAGGTAAGTCTGTCCTTTAAAAACACTTGTCTTTGCAGGGGCAGGCCAGTCGATTTCGGCGGGAGAACAGCTGGTGAGTCAGTTTCAGCGGGAGCAGTGCGGAAGTGGTTGCTGGGAGGTAAGTCTGTCCTTTAAAAGCACTTGTCTTTGCAGGGGCAGGCCAGTCGATTTCGGCGTGACAACAGCTGGTGAGTCAGTTTTAGCGGGAGCAGTCCGGAAGTGGTTGCTGGGAGGTAAGTCTGTCCTTTAAAGGCACTTGTCTTTGCAGGGGGCAGGCCAGTCGATTTCGGCGGGAGAACAGCTGGTGATCAGTTTCAGCGGGAGCAGTGCGGAAGTGGTAACTGGGAGGTAAGTCTGTCCTTTAAAAGCACTTGTCTTTGCAGGTGCAGGGCAGTCGATTTCAGCGTGAGAACAGCTGGTGTGTCAGTTTCAGCGGGAGCAGTGCGGAAGTGGTTGCTGGGAGGTAAGGCTGTCCTTTAAAAGCACTTGTCTTTGCAGGGGCAGGCCAGTCGATTTCGGCGTGAGAACAGCTGGTGAGTCAGTTTCAGCGGGAGCAGTGCGGAAGTGGTTGCTGGGAGGTAAGTCTGTCCTTTAAAAGCACTTGTCTTTGCAGGGGCAGGCCAGTCGATTTCGGCGGGAGAACAGCTGGTGAGTCAGCTTCAGCGGGAGCAGTGCGGAAGTGGTTGCTGTGAGGTACGTCTGTCCTTTAATAGCACTTGTCTTTTCAGGGGCAGGCCAGTCGATTTCGGCGTGAGAGCAGCTGGTGAGTCAGTTTCAGCGGGAGCAGTGCGGAAGTGGTTGCTGGGAGGTAAGTCTGTCCTTTAAAAGCACTTGTCTTTGCAGGGGCACGCCAGTCGATTTCGGCGTGAGACCAACTGGTGAGTCAGTTTCAGCGGGAGCAGTGCGGAAGTGGTTGCTGGGAGGTAAGTCTGTCCATTAAAAGCACTTGTCTTTGCAGGGGCAGGCCAGTCGATTTCGGCGCGAGAACGGCTGGTGAGTCAGTTTCAGCGGGAGCAGTGCGGAAGTGGTTGCTGGGAGGAAAGTCTGTCCTTTAAAAGCACTTGTCTTTGCAGGGGCAGGCCAGTCGATTCCGACGGGAGAACAGCTGGTGAGTCAGTTTCAGCGGGAGCAGTGCGGAAGTGGTTGCTGGGAGGTAAGTCTGTCCTTTAAAAGCACTTGTCTTTGCAGCGGCAGGCCAGTCGATTTCGGCGTGAGACCAACTGGTGAGTCAGTTTCAGCGGGAGCAGTGCGGAAGTGGTTGCTGTGAGGTAAGTCTGTCATTTAAAAGCACTTGTCTTTGCAGGGGCAGGCCAGTCGATTTCGGCGTGAGAACAGCTGGTGAGTCAGTTTCAGCGGGAGCAGTGCGGAAGTGGTTGCTGGGAGGTAAGTCTGTCCTTTAAAAGCACTTGTCTTTGCAGGGGCAGGCCAGTCGATTTCGGCGTGAGAACAGCTGGTGAGTCAGTTTCAGCGGGAGCAGTGCGGAAGTGGTTGCTGGGAGGTAAGTCTGTCCTTTAAAAGCACTTGTCTTTGCAGGGGCAGGCCAGTCGATTTCGGCGGGAGAACAGCTGGTGAGTCAGTTTCAGCGGGAGCAGTGCGGAAGTGGTTGCTGTGAGGTACGTCTGTCCTTTAATAGCACTTGTCTTTTCAGGGGCAGGCCAGTCGATTTCGGCGTGAGAACAGCTGGTGAGTCAGTTTCAGCGGGAGCAGTGCGGAAGTGGTTGCTGGGAGGTAAGTCTGTCCTTTAAAAGCACTTGTCTTTGCAGGGGCAGGCCAGTCGATTTCGGCGTGACAACAGCTGGTGAGTCAGTTTTAGCGGGAGCAGTCCGGAAGTGGTTGCTGGGAGGTAAGTCTGTCCTTTAAAGGCACTTGTCTTTGCAGGGGGCAGGCCAGTCGATTTCGGCGGGAGAACAGCTGGTGATCAGTTTCAGCGGGAGCAGTGCGGAAGTGGTAACTGGGAGGTAAGTCTGTCCTTTAAAAGCACTTGTCTTTGCAGGTGCAGGGCAGTCGATTTCAGCGTGAGAACAGCTGGTGAGTCAGTTTCAGCGGGAGCAGTGCGGAAGTGGTTGCTGGGAGGTAAGTCTGTCCTTTAAAAGCACTTGTCTTTGCAGGGGCAGGCCAGTCGATTTCGGCGTGCGAACAGCTGGTGAGTCAGTTTCAGCGGGAGCAGTGCGGAAGTGGTTGCTGGGAGGTAAGTCTGTCCTTTAAAAGCACTTGTCTTTGCAGGGGCAGGCCAGTCGATTTCGGCGGGAGAACAGCTGGTGAGTCAGTTTCAGCGGGAGCAGTGTGGAAGTGGTTGCTGTGAGGTACGTCTGTCCTTTAATAGCACTTGTCTTTTCAGGGGCAGGCCAGTCGATTTCGGCGTGAGAACAGCTGGTGAGTCAGTTTCAGCGGGAGCAGTGCGGAAGTGGTTGCTGGGAGGTAAGTCTGTCCTTTAAAAGCACTTGTCTTTGCAGGGGCAGGCCAGTCGATTTCGGCGTGAGACCAACTGGTGAGTCAGTTTCAGCGGGAGCAGTGCGGAAGTGGTTGCTGGGAGGTAAGTCTGTCCATTAAAAGCACTTGTCTTTGCAGGGGCAGGCCAGTCGATTTTGGCGCGAGAACGGCTGGTGAGTCAGTTTCAGCGGGAGCAGTGCGGAAGTGGTTGCTGGGAGGAAAGTCTGTCCTTTAAAAGCACTTGTCTTTGCAGGGGCAGGCCAGTCGATTCCGACGGGAGAACAGCTGGTGAGTCAGTTTCAGCGGGAGCAGTGCGGAAGTGGTTGCTGGGAGGTAAGTCTGTCCTTTAAAAGCACTTGTCTTTGCAGCGGCAGGCCAGTCGATTTCGGCGTGAGACCAACTGGTGAGTCAGTTTCAGCGGGAGCAGTGCGGAAGTGGTTGCTGTGAGGTAAGTCTGTCATTTAAAAGCACTTGTCTTTGCAGGGGCAGGCCAGTCGATTTCGGAGTGAGAACAGCTGGTGAGTCAGTTTCAGCGGGAGCAATGCGGAAGTGGTTGCTGGGAGGTAAGTCTGTCCTTTAAAAGCACTTGTCTTTGCAGGGGCAGGCCAGTCGATTTCGGCGTGAGAACAGCTGGTGAGTCAGTTTCAGCGGGAGCAGTGCGGAAATGGTTGCTGGGAGGTAAGTCTGTCCTTTAAAAGCACTTGTCTTTGCAGGGGCAGGCCAGTCGATTTCGGCGGGAGAACAGCTGGTGAGTCAGTTTCAGCGGGAGCAGTGCGGAAGTGGTTGCTGTGAGGTACGTCTGTCCTTTAATAGCACTTGTCTTTTCAGGGGCAGGCCAGTCGATTTCGGCGTGAGAACAGCTGGTGAGTCAGTTTCAGCGGGAGCAGTGCGGAAGTGGTTGCTGGGAGGTAAGTCTGTCCTTTAAAAGCACTTGTCTTTGCAGGGGCAGGCCAGTCGATTTCGGCGTGAGACCAACTGGTGAGTCAGTTTCAGCGGGAGCAGTGCGGAAGTGGTTGCTGGGAGGTAAGTCTGTCCATTAAAAGCACTTGTCTTTGCAGGGGCAGGCCAGTCGATTTCGGCGCGAGAACGGCTGGTGAGTCAGTTTCAGCGGGAGCAGTGCGGAAGTGGTTGCTGGGAGGAAAGTCTGTCCTTTAAAAGCACTTGTCTTTGCAGGGGCAGGCCAGTCGATTCCGACGGGAGAACAGCTGGTGAGTCAGTTTCAGCGGGAGCAGTGCGGAAGTGGTTGCTGTGAGGGAAGTCTGTCCTTTAAAAACACTTGTCTTTGCAGGGGCAGGCCAGTCGATTTCGGCGGGAGAACAGCTGGTGAGTCAGTTTCAGCGGGAGCAGTGCGGAAGTGGTTACTGGGAGGTAAGTCTGTCCTTTAAAAGCACTTGTCTTTGCAGGGGCAGGCTAGTCGATTTCGGCGTGAGAACAGATGGTGAGTCAGTTTCAGCGGGAGCAGTGCGGAAGTGGTTGCTGGGAGGTAAGTCTGTCCTTTAAAAGCACTTGTCTTTGCAGGGGCAGGCCAGTCGATTTCGGCGCGAGAACGGCTGGTGAGTCAGTTTCAGCGGGAGCAGTGCGGAAGTGGTTGCTGGGAGGTGAGTCTGTCCTTTAAAAGCACTTGTCTTTGCAGGGGCAGGCCAGTCGATTTCGGCGGGAGAACAGCTGGTGAGTCAGTTTCAGCGGGAGCAGTGCGGAAGTGGTTGCTGTGAGGTAAGTCTGTCCTTTAAAAACACTTGTCTTTGCAGGGGCAGGCCAGTCGATTTCGGCGGGAGAACAGCTGGTGAGTCAGTTTCAGCGGGAGCAGTGCGGAAGTGGTTGCTGTGAGGTAAGTCTGTCCTTTAAAAACACTTGTCTTTGCAGGGGCAGGCTAGTCGATTTCGGCGTGAGAACAGATGGTGAGTCAGTTTCAGCGGGAGCAGTGCGGAAGTGGTTGCTGGGAGGTAAGTCTGTCCTTTAAAAGCACTTGTCTTTGCAGCGGCAGGCCAGTCGATTTCGGCGTGAGACCAACTGGTGAGTCAGTTTCAGCGGGAGCAGTGCGGAAGTGGTTGCTGGGAGGTAAGTCTGTCCTTTAAAAGCACTTGTCTTTGCAGGGGCAGGCCAGTCGATTTCGGCGTGAGACCAACTGGTGAGTCAGTTTCAGCGGGAGCAGTGCGGAAGTGGTTGCTGGGAGGTAAGTCTGTCCATTAAAAGCACTTGTCTTTGCAGGGGCAGGCCAGTCGATTTCGGCGCGAGAACGGCTGGTGAGTCAGTTTCAGCGGGAGCAGTGCGGAAGTGGTTGCTGGGAGGAAAGTCTGTCCTTTAAAAGCACTTGTCTTTGCAGGGGCAGGCCAGTCGATTCCGACGGGAGAACAGCTGGTGAGTCAGTTTCAGCGGGAACAGTGCGGAAGTGGTTGCTGGGAGGTAAGTCTGTCCTTTAAAAGCATTTGTCTTTGCAGCGGCAGGCCAGTCGATTTCGGCGTGAGACCAACTGGTGAGTCAGTTTCAGCGGGAGCAGTGCGGAAGAGGTTGCTGTGAGGTAAGTCTGTCATTTAAAAGCACTTGTCTTTGCAGGGGCAGGCCAGTCGATTTCGGCGTGAGAACAGCTGGTGAGTCAGTTTCAGCGGGAGCAGTGCGGAAGTTGTTGCTGGGAGGTAAGTCTGTCCTTTAAAAGCACTTGTCTTTGCAGGGGCAGGCCAGTCGATTTCGGCGTGAGAACAGCTGGTGAGTCAGTTTCAGCGGGAGCAGTGCGGAAGTGGTTGCTGGGAGGTAAGTCTGTCCTTTAAAAGCACTTGTCTTTGCAGGGGCAGGCCAGTCGATTTCGGCGGGAGAACAGCTGGTGAGTCAGTTTCAGCGGGAGCAGTGCGGAAGTGGTTGCTGTGAGGTACGTATGTCCTTTAATAGCACTTGTCTTTTCAGGGGCAGGCCAGTCGATTTCGGCGTGAGAACAGCTGGTGAGTCAGTTTCAGCGGGAGCAGTGCGGAAGTGGTTGCTGGGAGGTAAGTCTGTCCTTTAAAAGCACTTGTCTTTGCAGGGGCAGGCCAGTCGATTTCGGCGTGACAACAGCTGGTGAGTCAGTTTTAGCGGGAGCAGTCCGGAAATGGTTGCTGGGAGGTAAGTCTGTCCTTTAAAGGCACTTGTCTTTGCAGGGGGCAGGCCAGTCGATTTCGGCGGGAGAACAGCTGTTGATCAGTTTCAGCGGGAGCAGTGCGGAAGTGGTAACTGGGAGGTAAGTCTGTCCTTTAAAAGCACTTGTCTTTGCAGGTGCAGGGCAGTCGATTTCAGCGTGAGAACAGCTGGTGAGTCAGTTTCAGCGGGAGCAGTGCGGAAGTGGTTGCTGGGAGGTAAGTCTGTCCTTTAAAAGCACTTGTCTTTGCAGGGGCAGGCCAGTCGATTTCGGCGTGAGAACAGCTGGTGAGTCAGTTTCAGCGGGAGCAGTGCGGAAGTGGTTGCTGGGAGGTAAGTCTGTCCTTTAAAAGCACTTGTCTTTGCAGGGGCAGGCCAGTCGATTTCGGCGGGAGAACAGCTGGTGAGTCAGTTTCAGCGGGAGCAGTGCGGAAGTGGTTGCTGTGAGGTACATCTGTCCTTTAATAGCACTTGTCTTTTCAGGGGCAGGCCAGTCGATTTCGGCGTGAGAACAGCTGGTGAGTCAGTTTCAGCGGGAGCAGTGCGGAAGTGGTTGCTGGGAGGTAAGTCTGTCCTTTAAAAGCACTTGTCTTTGCAGGGGCAGGCCAGTCGATTTCGGCGTGAGACCAACTGGTGAGTCATTTTCAGCGGGAGCAGTGCGGAAGTGGTTGCTGGGAGGTAAGTCTGTCCATTAAAAGCACTTGTCTTTGCAGGGGCAGGCCAGTCGATTTCGGCGCGAGAACGGCTGGTGAGTCAGTTTCAGCGGGAGCAGTGCGGAAGTGGTTGCTGGGAGGAAAGTCTGTCCTTTAAAAGCACTTGTCTTTGCAGGGGCAGGCCAGTCGATTCCGACGGGAGAACAGCTGGTGAGTCAGTTTCAGCGGGAGCAGTGCGGAAGTGGTTGCTGGGAGGTAAGTCTGTCCTTTAAAAGCACTTGTCTTTGCAGCGGCAGGCCAGTCGATTTCGGCGTGAGACCAACTGGTGAGTCAGTTTCAGCGGGAGCAGTGCGGAAGTGGTTGCTGGGAGGTAAGTCTGTCCTTTAAAAGCACTTGTCTTTGCAGGGGCAGGCCAGTCGATTTCGGCGTGAGACCAACTGGTGAGTCAGTTTCAGCGGGAGCAGTGCGGAAGTGGTTGCTGGGAGGTAAGTCTGTCCATTAAAAGCACTTGTCTTTGCAGGGGCAGGCCAGTCGATTTCGGCGCGAGAACGGCTGGTGAGTCAGTTTCAGCGGGAGCAGTGCGGAAGTGGTTGCTGGGAGGTAAGTCTGTCCTTTAAAAGCACTTGTCTTTGCAGGGGCAGGCCAGTCGATTTCGGCGGGAGAACAGCTGGTGAGTCAGTTTCAGCGGGAGCAGTGCGGAAGTGGTTGCTGTGAGGTACGTCTGTCCTTTAATAGCACTTGTCTTTTCAGGGGCAGGCCAGTCGATTTCGGCGTGAGAACAGCTGGTGAGTCAGTTTCAGCGGGAGCAGTGCGGAAGTGGTTGCTGGGAGGTAAGTCTGTCCTTTAAAAGCACTTGTCTTTGCAGGGGCAGGCCAGTCGATTTCGGCGTGACAACAGCTGGTGAGTCAGTTTTAGCGGGAGCAGTCCGGAAGTGGTTGCTGGGAGGTAAGTCTGTCCTTTAAAGGCACTTGTCTTTGCAGGGGGCAGGCCAGTCGATTTCGGCGGGAGAACAGCTGTTGATCAGTTTCAGCGGGAGCAGTGCGGAAGTGGTAACTGGGAGGTAAGTCTGTCCTTTAAAAGCACTTGTCTTTGCAGGTGCAGGGCAGTCGATTTCGGCGCGAGAACGGCTGGTGAGTCAGTTTCAGCGGGAGCAGTGCGGAAATGGTTGCTGGGAGGTAAGTCTGTCCTTTAAAAGCACTTGTCTTTGCAGGGGCAGGCCAGTCGATTTCGGCGGGAGAACAGCTGGTGAGTCAGTTTCAGCGGGAGCAGTGCGGAAGTGGTTGCTGTGAGGTACGTCTGTCCTTTAATAGCACTTGTCTTTTCAGGGGCAGGCCAGTCGATTTCGGCGTGAGAACAGCTGGTGAGTCAGTTTCAGCGGGAGCAGTGCGGAAGTGGTTGCTGGGAGGTAAGTCTGTCCTTTAAAAGCACTTGTCTTTACAGGGGCAGGCCAGTCGATTTCGGCGCGAGAACGGCTGGTGAGTCAGTTTCAGCGGGAGCAGTGCGGAAGTGGTTGCTGGGAGGTGAGTCTGTCCTTTAAAAGCACTTGTCTTTGCAGGGGCAGGCCAGTCGATTTCGGCGGGAGAACAGCTGGTGAGTCAGTTTCAGCGGGAGCAGTGCGGAAGTGGTTGCTGTGAGGTAAGTCTGTCCTTTTAAAACACTTGTCTTTGCAGGGGCAGGCCAGTCGATTTCGGCGGGAGAACAGCTGGTGAGTCAGTTTCAGCGGGAGCAGTGCGGAAGTGGTTGCTGTGAGGTAAGTCTGTCCTTTAAAAACACTTGTCTTTGCAGGGGCAGGCTAGTCGATTTCGGCGTGAGAACAGATGGTGAGTCAGTTTCAGCGGGAGCAGTGCGGAAGTGGTTGCTGGGAGGTAAGTCTGTCCTTTAAAAGCACTTGTCTTTGCAGCGGCAGGCCAGTCGATTTCGGCGTGAGACCAACTGGTGAGTCAGTTTCAGCGGGAGCAGTGCGGAAGTGGTTGATGGGAGGTAAGTCTGTCCTTTAAAAGCACTTGTCTTTGCAGGGGCAGGCCAGTCGATTTCGGCGTGAGACCAACTGGTGAGTCAGTTTCAGCGGGAGCAGTGCGGAAGTGGTTGCTGGGAGGTAAGTCTGTCCATTAAAAGCACTTGTCTTTGCAGGGGCAGGCCAGTCGATTTCGGCGCGAGAACGGCTGGTGAGTCAGTTTCAGCGGGAGCAGTGCGGAAGTGGTTGCTGGGAGGAAAGTCTGTCCTTTAAAAGCACTTGTCTTTGCAGGGGCAGGCCAGTCGATTCCGACGGGAGAACAGCTGGTGAGTCAGTTTCAGCGGGAGCAGTGCGGAAGTGGTTGCTGGGAGGTAAGTCTGTCCTTTAAAAGCACTTGTCTTTGCAGCGGCAGGCCAGTCGATTTCGGCGTGAGACCAACTGGTGAGTCAGTTTCAGCGGGAGCAGTGCGGAAGTGGTTGCTGTGAGGTAAGTCTGTCATTTAAAAGCACTTGTCTTTGCAGGGGCAGGCCAGTCGATTTCGGCGTGAGAACAGCTGGTGAGTCAGTTTCAGCGGGAGCAGTGCGGAAGTGGTTGCTGGGAGGTAAGTCTGTCCTTTAAAAGCACTTGTCTTTGCAGGTGCAGGGCAGTCGATTTCAGCGTGAGAACAGCTGGTGAGTCAGTTTCAGCGGGAGCAGTGCGGAAGTGGTTGCTGGGAGGTAAGTCTGTCCTTTAAAAGCACTTGTCTTTGCAGGGGCAGGCCAGTCGATTTCGGCGTGAGAACAGCTGGTGAGTCAGTTTCAGCGGGAGCAGTGCGGAAGTGGTTGCTGGGAGGTAAGTCTGTCCTTTAAAAGCACTTGTCTTTGCAGGGGCAGGCCAGTCGATTTCGGCGGGAGAACAGCTGGTGAGTCAGTTTCAGCGGGAGCAGTGCGGAAGTGGTTGCTGTGAGGTACGTCTGTCCTTTAATAGCACTTGTCTTTTCAGGGGCAGGCCAGTCGATTTCGGCGTGAGAACAGCTGGTGAGTCAGTTTCAGCGGGAGCAGTGCGGAAGTGGTTGCTGGGAGGTAAGTCTGTCCTTTAAAAGCACTTGTCTTTGCAGGGGCAGGCCAGTCGATTTCGGCGTGAGACCAACTGGTGAGTCAGTTTCAGCGGGAGCAGTGCGGAAGTGGTTGCTGGGAGGTAAGTCTGTCCATTAAAAGCACTTGTCTTTGCAGGGGCAGGCCAGTCGATTTCGGCGCGAGAACGGCTGGTGAGTCAGTTTCAGCGGGAGCAGTGCGGAAGTGGTTGCTGGGAGGAAAGTCTGTCCTTTAAAAGCACTTGTCTTTGCAGGGGCAGGCCAGTCGATTCCGACGGGAGAACAGCTGGTGAGTCAGTTTCAGCGGGAGCAGTGCGGAAGTGGTTGCTGGGAGGTAAGTCTGTCCTTTAAAAGCACTTGTCTTTGCAGCGGCAGGCCAGTCGATTTCGGCGTGAGACCAACTGGTGAGTCAGTTTCAGCGGGAGCAGTGCGGAAGTGGTTGCTGGGAGGTAAGTCTGTCCTTTAAAAGCACTTGTCTTTGCAGGGGAAGGCCAGTCGATTTCGGCGTGAGACCAACTGGTGAGTCAGTTTCAGCGGGAGCAGTGCGGAAGTGGTTGCTGGGAGGTAAGTCTGTCCATTAAAAGCACTTGTCTTTGCAGGGGCAGGCCAGTCGATTTCGGCGCGAGAACGGCTGGTGAGTCAGTTTCAGCGGGAGCAGTGCGGAAGTGGTTGCTGGGAGGTAAATCTGTCCTTTAAAAGCACTTGTCTTTGCAGGGGCAGGCCAGTCGATTTCGGCGGGAGAACAGCTGGTGAGTCAGTTTCAGCGGGAGCAGTGCGGAAGTGGTTGCTGTGAGGTACGTCTGTCCTTTAATAGCACTTGTCTTTTCAGGGGCAGGCCAGTCGATTTCGGCGTGAGAACAGCTGGTGAGTCAGTTTCAGCGGGAGCAGTGCGGAAGTGGTTGCTGGGAGGTAAGTCTGTCCTTTAAAAGCACTTGTCTTTGCAGGGGCAGGCCAGTCGATTTCGGCGTGACAACAGCTGGTGAGTCAGTTTTAGCGGGAGCAGTCCGGAAGTGGTTGCTGGGAGGTAAGTCTGTCCTTTAAAGGCACTTGTCTTTGCAGGGGGCAGGCCAGTCGATTTCGGCGGGAGAACAGCTGTTGATCAGTTTCAGCGGGAGCAGTGCGGAAGTGGTAACTGGGAGGTAAGTCTGTCCTTTAAAAGCACTTGTCTTTGCAGGTGCAGGGCAGTCGATTTCGGCGCGAGAACGGCTGGTGAGTCAGTTTCAGCGGGAGCAGTGCGGAAATGGTTGCTGGGAGGTAAGTCTGTCCTTTAAAAGCACTTGTCTTTGCAGGGGCAGGCCAGTCGATTTCGGCGGGAGAACAGCTGGTGAGTCAGTTTCAGCGGGAGCAGTGCGGAAGTGGTTGCTGTGAGGTACGTCTGTCCTTTAATAGCACTTGTCTTTTCAGGGGCAGGCCAGTCGATTTCGGCGTGAGAACAGCTGGTGAGTCAGTTTCAGCGGGAGCAGTGCGGAAGTGGTTGCTGGGAGGTAAGTCTGTCCTTTAAAAGCACTTGTCTTTACAGGGGCAGGCCAGTCGATTTCGGCGCGAGAACGGCTGGTGAGTCAGTTTCAGCGGGAGCAGTGCGGAAGTGGTTGCTGGGAGGTGAGTCTGTCCTTTAAAAGCACTTGTCTTTGCAGGGGCAGGCCAGTCGATTTCGGCGGGAGAACAGCTGGTGAGTCAGTTTCAGCGGGAGCAGTGCGGAAGTGGTTGCTGTGAGGTAAGTCTGTCCTTTTAAAACACTTGTCTTTGCAGGGGCAGGCCAGTCGATTTCGGCGGGAGAACAGCTGGTGAGTCAGTTTCAGCGGGAGCAGTGCGGAAGTGGTTGCTGTGAGGTAAGTCTGTCCTTTAAAAACACTTGTCTTTGCAGGGGCAGGCTAGTCGATTTCGGCGTGAGAACAGATGGTGAGTCAGTTTCAGCGGGAGCAGTGCGGAAGTGGTTGCTGGGAGGTAAGTCTGTCCTTTAAAAGCACTTGTCTTTGCAGCGGCAGGCCAGTCGATTTCGGCGTGAGACCAACTGGTGAGTCAGTTTCAGCGGGAGCAGTGCGGAAGTGGTTGATGGGAGGTAAGTCTGTCCTTTAAAAGCACTTGTCTTTGCAGGGGCAGGCCAGTCGATTTCGGCGTGAGACCAACTGGTGAGTCAGTTTCAGCGGGAGCAGTGCGGAAGTGGTTGCTGGGAGGTAAGTCTGTCCTTTAAAAGCACTTGTCTTTGCAGGGGAAGGCCAGTCGATTTCGGCGTGAGACCAACTGGTGAGTCAGTTTCAGCGGGAGCAGTGCGGAAGTGGTTGCTGGGAGGTAAGTCTGTCCATTAAAAGCACTTGTCTTTGCAGGGGCAGGCCAGTCGATTTCGGCGCGAGAACGGCTGGTGAGTCAGTTTCAGCGGGAGCAGTGCGGAAGTGGTTGCTGGGAGGTAAGTCTGTCCTTTAAAAGCACTTGTCTTTGCAGGGGCAGGCCAGTCGATTTCGGCGGGAGAACAGCTGGTGAGTCAGTTTCAGCGGGAGCAGTGCGGAAGTGGTTGCTGTGAGGTACGTCTGTCCTTTAATAGCACTTGTCTTTTCAGGGGCAGGCCAGTCGATTTCGGCGTGAGAACAGCTGGTGAGTCAGTTTCAGCGGGAGCAGTGCGGAAGTGGTTGCTGGGAGGTAAGTCTGTCCTTTAAAAGCACTTGTCTTTGCAGGGGCAGGCCAGTCGATTTCGGCGTGACAACAGCTGGTGAGTCAGTTTTAGCGGGAGCAGTCCGGAAGTGGTTGCTGGGAGGTAAGTCTGTCCTTTAAAGGCACTTGTCTTTGCAGGGGGCAGGCCAGTCGATTTCGGCGGGAGAACAGCTGTTGATCAGTTTCAGCGGGAGCAGTGCGGAAGTGGTAACTGGGAGGTAAGTCTGTCCTTTAAAAGCACTTGTCTTTGCAGGTGCAGGGCAGTCGATTTCGGCGCGAGAACGGCTGGTGAGTCAGTTTCAGCGGGAGCAGTGCGGAAATGGTTGCTGGGAGGTAAGTCTGTCCTTTAAAAGCACTTGTCTTTGCAGGGGCAGGCCAGTCGATTTCGGCGGGAGAACAGCTGGTGAGTCAGTTTCAGCGGGAGCAGTGCGGAAGTGGTTGCTGTGAGGTACGTCTGTCCTTTAATAGCACTTGTCTTTTCAGGGGCAGGCCAGTCGATTTCGGCGTGAGAACAGCTGGTGAGTCAGTTTCAGCGGGAGCAGTGCGGAAGTGGTTGCTGGGAGGTAAGTCTGTCCTTTAAAAGCACTTGTCTTTACAGGGGCAGGCCAGTCGATTTCGGCGCGAGAACGGCTGGTGAGTCAGTTTCAGCGGGAGCAGTGCGGAAGTGGTTGCTGGGAGGTGAGTCTGTCCTTTAAAAGCACTTGTCTTTGCAGGGGCAGGCCAGTCGATTTCGGCGGGAGAACAGCTGGTGAGTCAGTTTCAGCGGGAGCAGTGCGGAAGTGGTTGCTGTGAGGTAAGTCTGTCCTTTTAAAACACTTGTCTTTGCAGGGGCAGGCCAGTCGATTTCGGCGGGAGAACAGCTGGTGAGTGAGTTTCAGCGGGAGCAGTGCGGAAGTGGTTGCTGTGAGGTAAGTCTGTCCTTTAAAAACACTTGTCTTTGCAGGGGCAGGCTAGTCGATTTCGGCGTGAGAACAGATGGTGAGTCAGTTTCAGCGGGAGCAGTGCGGAAGTGGTTGCTGGGAGGTAAGTCTGTCCTTTAAAAGCACTTGTCTTTGCAGCGGCAGGCCAGTCGATTTCGGCGTGAGACCAACTGGTGAGTCAGTTTCAGCGGGAGCAGTGCGGAAGTGGTTGATGGGAGGTAAGTCTGTCCTTTAAAAGCACTTGTCTTTGCAGGGGCAGGCCAGTCGATTTCGGCGTGAGACCAACTGGTGAGTCAGTTTCAGCGGGAGCAGTGCGGAAGTGGTTGCTGGGAGGTAAGTCTGTCCATTAAAAGCACTTGTCTTTGCAGGGGCAGGCCAGTCGATTTCGGCGCGAGAACGGCTGGTGAGTCAGTTTCAGCGGGAGCAGTGCGGAAGTGGTTGCTGGGAGGAAAGTCTGTCCTTTAAAAGCACTTGTCTTTGCAGGGGCAGGCCAGTCGATTCCGACGGGAGAACAGCTGGTGAGTCAGTTTCAGCGGGAGCAGTGCGGAAGTGGTTGCTGGGAGGTAAGTCTGTCCTTTAAAAGCACTTGTCTTTGCAGCGGCAGGCCAGTCGATTTCGGCGTGAGACCAACTGGTGAGTCAGTTTCAGCGGGAGCAGTGCGGAAGTGGTTGCTGTGAGGTAAGTCTGTCATTTAAAAGCACTTGTCTTTGCAGGGGCAGGCCAGTCGATTTCGGCGTGAGAACAGCTGGTGAGTCAGTTTCAGCGGGAGCAGTGCGGAAGTGGTTGCTGGGAGGTAAGTCTGTCCTTTAAAAGCACTTGTCTTTGCAGGGGCAGGCCAGTCGATTTCGGCGTGAGAACAGCTGGTGAGTCAGTTTCAGCGGGAGCAGTGCGGAAGTGGTTGCTGGGAGGTAAGTCTGTCCTTTAAAAGCACTTGTCTTTGCAGGGGCAGGCCAGTCGATTTCGGCGGGAGAACAGCTGGTGAGTCAGTTTCAGCGGGAGCAGTGCGGAAGTGGTTGCTGTGAGGTACGTCTGTCCTTTAATAGCACTTGTCTTTTCAGGGGCAGGCCAGTCGATTTCGGCGTGAGAACAGCTGGTGAGTCAGTTTCAGCGGGAGCAGTGCGGAAGTGGTTGCTGGGAGGTAAGTCTGTCCTTTAAAAGCACTTGTCTTTGCAGGGGCAGGCCAGTCGCTTTCGGCGTGACAACAGCTGGTGAGTCAGTTTTAGCGGGAGCAGTCCGGAAATGGTTGCTGGGAGATAAGTCTGTCCTTTAAAGGCACTTGTCTTTGCAGGGGGCAGGCCAGTCGATTTCGGCGGGAGAACAGCTGTTGATCAGTTTCAGCGGGAGCAGTGCGGAAGTGGTAACTGGGAGGTAAGTCTGTCCTTTAAAAGCACTTGTCTTTGCAGGTGCAGGGCAGTCGATTTCAGCGTGAGAACAGCTGGTGAGTCAGTTTCAGCGGGAGCAGTGCGGAAGTGGTTGCTGGGAGGTAAGTCTGTCCTTTAAAAGCACTTGTCTTTGCAGGGGCAGGCCAGTCGATTTCGGCGTGAGAGCAGCTGGTGAGTCAGTTTCAGCGGGAGCAGTGCGGAAGTGGTTGCTGGGAGGTAAGTCTGTCCTTTAAAAGCACTTGTCTTTGCAGGGGCAGGCCAGTCGATTTCGGCGGGAGAACAGCTGGTGAGTCAGTTTCAGCGGGAGCAGTGCGGAAGTGGTTGCTGTGAGGTACGTCTGTCCTTTAATAGCACTTGTCTTTTCAGGGGCAGGCCAGTCGATTTCGGCGTGAGAACAGCTGGTGAGTCAGTTTCAGCGGGAGCAGTGCGGAAGTGGTTGCTGGGAGGTAAGTCTGTCCTTTAAAAGCACTTGTCTTTGCAGGGGCAGGCCAGTCGATTTCGGCGTGAGACCAACTGGTGAGTCAGTTTCAGCGGGAGCAGTGCGGAAGTGGTTGCTGGGAGGTAAGTCTGTCCATTAAAAGCACTTGTCTTTGCAGGGGCAGGCCAGTCGATTTCGGCGCGAGAATGGCTGGTGAGTCAGTTTCAGCGGGAGCAGTGCGGAAGTGGTTGCTGGGAGGAAAGTCTGTCCTTTAAAAGCACTTGTCTTTGCAGGGGCAGGCCAGTCGATTCCGACGGGAGAACAGCTGGTGAGTCAGTTTCAGCGGGAGCAGTGCGGAAGTGGTTGCTGGGAGGTAAGTCTGTCCTTTAAAAGCACTTGTCTTTGCAGCGGCAGGCCAGTCGATTTCGGCGTGAGACCAACTGGTGAGTCAGTTTCAGCGGGAGCAGTGCGGAAGTGGTTGCTGGGAGGTAAGTCTGTCCTTTAAAAGCACTTGTCTTTGCAGGGGCAGGCCAGTCGATTTCGGCGTGAGACCAACTGGTGAGTCAGTTTCAGCGGGAGCAGTGCGGAAGTGGTTGCAGGGAGGTAAGTCTGTCCATTAAAAGCACTTGTCTTTGCAGGGGCAGGCCAGTCGATTTCGGCGCGAGAACGGCTGGTGAGTCAGTTTCAGCGGGAGCAGTGCGGAAGTGGTTGCTGGGAGGAAAGTCTGTCCTTTAAAAGCACTTGTCTTTGCAGGGGCAGGCCAGTCGATTCCGACGGGAGAACAGCTGGTGAGTCAGTTTCAGCGGGAGCAGTGCGGAAGTGGTTGCTGGGAGGTAAGTCTGTCCTTTAAAAGAACTTGTCTTTGCAGCGGCAGGCCAGTCGATTTCGGCGTGAGACCAACTGGTGAGTCAGTTTCAGCGGGAGCAGTGCGGAAGTGGTTGCTGTGAGGTAAGTCTGTCATTTAAAAGCACTTGTCTTTGCAGGGGCAGGCCAGTCGATTTCGGCGTGAGAACAGCTGGTGAGTCAGTTTCAGCGGGAGCAGTGCGGAAGTGGTTGCTGGGAGGTAAGTCTGTCCTTTAAAAGCACTTGTCTTTGCAGGGGCAGGCCAGTCGATTTCGGCGTGAGAACAGCTGGTGAGTCAGTTTCAGCGGGAGCAGTGCGGAAGTGGTTGCTGGGAGGTAAGTCTGTCCTTTAAAAGCACTTGTCTTTGCAGGGGCAGGCCAGTCGATTTCGGCGGGAGAACAGCTGGTGAGTCAGTTTCAGCGGGAGCAGTGCGGAAGTGGTTGCTGTGAGGTACGTCTGTCCTTTAATAGCACTTGTCTTTTCAGGGGCAGGCCAGTCGATTTCGGCGTGAGAACAGCTGGTGAGTCAGTTTCAGCGGGAGCAGTGCGGAAGTGGTTGCTGGGAGGTAAGTCTGTCCTTTAAAAGCACTTGTCTTTGCAGGGGCAGGCCAGTCGATTTCGGCGTGACAACAGCTGGTGAGTCAGTTTTAGCGGGAGCAGTCCGGAAGTGGTTGCTGGGAGGTAAGTCTGTCCTTTAAAGGCACTTGTCTTTGCAGGGGGCAGGCCAGTCGATTTCGGCGGGAGAACAGCTGTTGATCAGTTTCAGCGGGAGCAGTGCGGAAGTGGTAACTGGGAGGTAAGTCTGTCCTTTAAAAGCACTTGTCTTTGCAGGTGCAGGGCAGTCGATTTCGGCGCGAGAACGGCTGGTGAGTCAGTTTCAGCGGGAGCAGTGCGGAAGTGGTTGCTGGGAGGAAAGTCTGTCCTTTAAAAGCACTTGTCTTTGCAGGGGCAGGCCAGTCGATTCCGACGGGAGAACAGCTGGTGAGTCAGTTTCAGCGGGAGCAGTGCGGAAGTGGTTGCTGTGAGGGAAGTCTGTCCTTTAAAAACACTTGTCTTTGCAGGGGCAGGCCAGTCGATTTCGGCGGGAGAACAGCTGGTGAGTCAGTTTCAGCGGGAGCAGTGCGGAAGTGGTTACTGGGAGGTAAGTCTGTCCTTTAAAAGCACTTGTCTTTGCAGCGGCAGGCTAGTCGATTTCGGCGTGAGAACAGATGGTGAGTCAGTTTCAGCGGGAGCAGTGCGGAAGTGGTTGCTGGGAGGTAAGTCTGTCCTTTAAAAGCACTTGTCTTTGCAGGGGCAGGCCAGTCGATTTCGGCGCGAGAACGGCTGGTGAGTCAGTTTCAGCGGGAGCAGTGCGGAAGTGGTTGCTGGGAGGTGAGTCTGTCCTTTAAAAGCACTTGTCTTTGCAGGGGCAGGCCAGTCGATTTCGGCGGGAGAACAGCTGGTGAGTCAGTTTCAGCGGGAGCAGTGCGGAAGTGGTTGCTGTGAGGTAAGTCTGTCCTTTAAAAACACTTGTCTTTGCAGGGGCAGGCCAGTCGATTTCGGCGGGAGAACAGCTGGTGAGTCAGTTTCAGCGGGAGCAGTGCGGAAGTGGTTGCTGTGAGGTAAGTCTGTCCTTTAAAAACACTTGTCTTTGCAGGGGCAGGCTAGTCGATTTCGGCGTGAGAACAGATGGTGAGTCAGTTTCAGCGGGAGCAGTGCGGAAGTGGTTGCTGGGAGGTAAGTCTGTCCTTTAAAAGCACTTGTCTTTGCAGCGGCAGGCCAGTCGATTTCGGCGTGAGACCAACTGGTGAGTCAGTTTCAGCGGGAGCAGTGCGGAAGTGGTTGCTGGGAGGTAAGTCTGTCCTTTAAAAGCACTTGTCTTTGCAGGGGCAGGCCAGTCGATTTCGGCGTGAGACCAACTGGTGAGTCAGTTTCAGCGGGAGCAGTGCGGAAGTGGTTGCTGGGAGGTAAGTCTGTCCATTAAAAGCACTTGTCTTTGCAGGGGCAGGCCAGTCGATTTCGGCGCGAGAACGGCTGGTGAGTCAGTTTCAGCGGGAGCAGTGCGGAAGTGGTTGCTGGGAGGAAAGTCTGTCCTTTAAAAGCACTTGTCTTTGCAGGGGCAGGCCAGTCGATTCCGACGGGAGAACAGCTGGTGAGTCAGTTTCAGCGGGAGCAGTGCGGAAGTGGTTGCTGGGAGGTAAGTCTGTCCTTTAAAAGCACTTGTCTTTGCAGCGGCAGGCCAGTCGATTTCGGCGTGAGACCAACTGGTGAGTCAGTTTCAGCGGGAGCAGTGCGGAAGTGGTTGCTGGGAGGTAAGTCTGTCCTTTAAAAGCACTTGTCTTTGCAGCGGCAGGCCAGTCGATTTCGGCGTGAGACCAACTGGTGAGTCAGTTTCAGCGGGAGCAGTGCGGAAGTGGTTGCTGGGAGGTAAGTCTGTCCTTTAAAAGCACTTGTCTTTGCAGGGGCAGGCCAGTCGATTTCGGCGTGAGACCAACTGGTGAGTCAGTTTCAGCGGGAGCAGTGCGGAAGTGGTTGCTGGGAGGTAAGTCTGTCCATTAAAAGCACTTGTCTTTGCAGGGGCAGGCCAGTCGATTTCGGCGCGAGAACGGCTGGTGAGTCAGTTTCAGCGGGAGCAGTGCGGAAGTGGTTGCTGGGAGGAAAGTCTGTCCTTTAAAAGCACTTGTCTTTGCAGGGGCAGGCCAGTCGATTCCGACGGGAGAACAGCTGGTGAGTCAGTTTCAGCGGGAGCAGTGCGGAAGTGGTTGCTTGGAGGTAAGTCTGTCCTTTAAAAGCACTTGTCTTTGCAGCGGCAGGCCAGTCGATTTCGGCGTGAGACCAACTGGTGAGTCAGTTTCAGCGGGAGCAGTGCGGAAGTGGTTGCTGTGAGGTAAGTCTGTCATTTAAAAGCACTTGTCTTTGCAGGGGCAGGCCAGTCGATTTCGGCGTGAGAACAGCTGGTGAGTCAGTTTCAGCGGGAGCAGTGCGGAAGTGGTTGCTGGGAGGTAAGTCTGTCCTTTAAAAGCACTTGTCTTTGCAGGGGCAGGCCAGTCGATTTCGGCGTGAGAACAGCTGGTGAGTCAGTTTCAGCGGGAGCAGTGCGGAAGTGGTTGCTGGGAGGTAAGTCTGTCCTTTAAAAGCACTTGTCTTTGCAGGGGCAGGCCAGTCGATTTCGGCGGGAGAACAGCTGGTGAGTCAGTTTCAGCGGGAGCAGTGCGGAAGTGGTTGCTGTGAGGTACGTCTGTCCTTTAATAGCACTTGTCTTTTCAGGGGCAGGCCAGTCGATTTCGGCGTGAGAACAGCTGGTGAGTCAGTTTCAGCGGGAGCAGTGCGGAAGTGGTTGCTGGGAGGTAAGTCTGTCCTTTAAAAGCACTTGTCTTTGCAGGGGCAGGCCAGTCGATTTCGGCGTGACAACAGCTGGTGAGTCAGTTTTAGCGGGAGCAGTCCGGAAGTGGTTGCTGGGAGGTAAGTCTGTCCTTTAAAGGCACTTGTCTTTGCAGGGGGCAGGCCAGTCGATTTCGGCGGGAGAACAGCTGTTGATCAGTTTCAGCGGGAGCAGTGCGGAAGTGGTAACTGGGAGGTAAGTCTGTCCTTTAAAAGCACTTGTCTTTGCAGGTGCAGGGCAGTCGATTTCAGCGTGAGAACAGCTGGTGAGTCAGTTTCAGCGGGAGCAGTGCGGAAGTGGTTGCTGGGAGGTAAGTCTGTCCTTTAAAAGCACTTGTCTTTTCAGGGGCAGGCCAGTCGATTTCGGCGTGAGAACAGCTGGTGAGTCAGTTTCAGCGGGAGCAGTGCGGAAGTGGTTGCTGGGAGGTAAGTCTGTCCTTTAAAAGCACTTGTCTTTGCAGGGGCAGGCCAGTCGATTTCGGCGTGACAACAGCTGGTGAGTCAGTTTTAGCGGGAGCAGTCCGGAAGTGGTTGCTGGGAGGTAAGTCTGTCCTTTAAAGGCACTTGTCTTTGCAGGGGGCAGGCCAGTCGATTTCGGCGGGAGAACAGCTGTTGATCAGTTTCAGCGGGAGCAGTGCGGAAGTGGTAACTGGGAGGTAAGTCTGTCCTTTAAAAGCACTTGTCTTTGCAGGTGCAGGGCAGTCGATTTCGGCGCGAGAACGGCTGGTGAGTCAGTTTCAGCGGGAGCAGTGCGGAAGTGGTTGCTGGGAGGAAAGTCTGTCCTTTAAAAGCACTTGTCTTTGCAGGGGCAGGCCAGTCGATTCCGACGGGAGAACAGCTGGTGAGTCAGTTTCAGCGGGAGCAGTGCGGAAGTGGTTGCTGTGAGGGAAGTCTGTCCTTTAAAAACACTTGTCTTTGCAGGGGTAGGCCAGTCGATTTCGGCGGGAGAACAGCTGGTGAGTCAGTTTCAGCGGGAGCAGTGCGGAAGTGGTTACTGGGAGGTAAGTCTGTCCTTTAAAAGCACTTGTCTTTGCAGGGGCAGGCTAGTCGATTTCGGCGTGAGAACAGATGGTGAGTCAGTTTCAGCGGGAGCAGTGCGGAAGTGGTTGCTGGGAGGTAAGTCTGTCCTTTAAAAGCACTTGTCTTTGCAGGGGCAGGCCAGTCGATTTCGGCGCGAGAACGGCTGGTGAGTCAGTTTCAGCGGGAGCAGTGCGGAAGTGGTTGCTGGGAGGTGAGTCTGTCCTTTAAAAGCACTTGTCTTTGCAGGGGCAGGCCAGTCGATTTCGGCGGGAGAACAGCTGGTGAGTCAGTTTCAGCGGGAGCAGTGCGGAAGTGGTTGCTGTGAGGTAAGTCTGTCCTTTAAAAACACTTGTCTTTGCAGGGGCAGGCCAGTCGATTTCGGCGGGAGAACAGCTGGTGAGTCAGTTTCAGCGGGAGCAGTGCGGAAGTGGTTGCTGTGAGGTAAGTCTGTCCTTTAAAA
This sequence comes from Scyliorhinus torazame, assembly GCF_047496885.1. Taxonomy (NCBI): domain Eukaryota; kingdom Metazoa; phylum Chordata; class Chondrichthyes; order Carcharhiniformes; family Scyliorhinidae; genus Scyliorhinus; species Scyliorhinus torazame. Next base: position 360,951,043 of record NC_092710.1, on the reverse strand, counting down.
ACACTTGTCTTTGCAGGGGCAGGCTAGTCGATTTCGGCGTGAGAACAGATGGTGAGTCAGTTTCAGCGGGAGCAGTGCGGAAGTGGTTGCTGGGAGGTAAGTCTGTCCTTTAAAAGCACTTGTCTTTGCAGCGGCAGGCCAGTCGATTTCGGCGTGAGACCAACTGGTGAGTCAGTTTCAGCGGGAGCAGTGCGGAAGTGGTTGCTGGGAGGTAAGTCTGTCCTTTAAAAGCACTTGTCTTTGCAGGGGCAGGCCAGTCGATTTCGGCGTGAGACCAACTGGTGAGTCATTTTCAGCGGGAGCAGTGCGGAAGTGGTTGCTGGGAGGTAAGTCTGTCCATTAAAAGCACTTGTCTTTGCAGGGGCAGGCCAGTCGATTTCGGCGCGAGAACGGCTGGTGAGTCAGTTTCAGCGGGAGCAGTGCGGAAGTGGTTGCTGGGAGGAAAGTCTGTCCTTTAAAAGCACTTGTCTTTGCAGGGGCAGGCCAGTCGATTCCGACGGGAGAACAGCTGGTGAGTCAGTTTCAGCGGGAGCAGTGCGGAAGTGGTTGCTGGGAGGTAAGTCTGTCCTTTAAAAGCACTTGTCTTTGCAGCGGCAGGCCAGTCGATTTCGGCGTGAGACCAACTGGTGAGTCAGTTTCAGCGGGAGCAGTGCGGAAGTGGTTGCTGTGAGGTAAGTCTGTCATTTAAAAGCACTTGTCTTTGCAGGGGCAGGCCAGTCGATTTCGGCGTGAGAACAGCTGGTGAGTCAGTTTCAGCGGGAGCAGTGCGGAAGTGGTTGCTGGGAGGTAAGTCTGTCCTTTAAAAGCACTTGTCTTTGCAGGGGCAGGCCAGTCGATTTCGGCGTGAGAACAGCTGGTGAGTCAGTTTCAGCGGGAGCAGTGCGGAAGTGGTTGCTGGGAGGTAAGTCTGTCCTTTAAAAGCACTTGTCTTTGCAGGGGCAGGCCAGTCGATTTCGGCGGGAGAACAGCTGGTGAGTCAGTTTCAGCGGGAGCAGTGCGGAAGTGGTTGCTGTGAGGTACGTCTGTCCTTTAATAGCACTTGTCTTTTCAGGGGCAGGCCAGTCGATTTCGGCGTGAGAACAGCTGGTGAGTCAGTTTCAGCGGGAGCAGTGCGGAAGTGGTTGCTGGGAGGTAAGTCTGTCCTTTAAAAGCACTTGTCTTTGCAGGGGCAGGCCAGTCGATTTCGGCGTGACAACAGCTGGTGAGTCAGTTTTAGCGGGAGCAGTCCGGAAGTGGTTGCTGGGAGGTAAGTCTGTCCTTTAAAGGCACTTGTCTTTGCAGGGGGCAGGCCAGTCGATTTCGGCGGGAGAACAGCTATTGATCAGTTTCAGCGGGAGCAGTGCGGAAGTGGTAACTGGGAGGTAAGTCTGTCCTTTAAAAGCACTTGTCTTTGCAGGTGCAGGGCAGTCGATTTCAGCGTGAGAACAGCTGGTGAGTCAGTTTCAGCGGGAGCAGTGCGGAAGTGGTTGCTGGGAGGTAAGTCTGTCCTTTAAAAGCACTTGTCTTTGCAGGGGCAGGCCAGTCGCTTTCGGCGTGAGAACAGCTGGTGAGTCAGTTTCAGCGGGAGCAGTGCGGAAGTGGTTGCTGGGAGGTAAGTCTGTCCTTTAAAAGCACTTGCCTTTGCAGGGGCAGGCCAGTCGATTTCGGCGGGAGAACAGCTGGTGAGTCAGTTTCAGCGGGAGCAGTGCGGAAGTGGTTGCTGTGAGGTACGTCTGTCCTTTAATAGCACTTGTCTTTTCAGGGGCAGGCCAGTCGATTTCGGCGTGAGAACAGCTGGTGAGTCAGTTTCAGCGGGAGCAGTGCGGAAGTGGTTGCTGGGAGGTAAGTCTGTCCTTTAAAAGCACTTGTCTTTGCAGGGGCAGGCCAGTCGATTTCGGCGTGAGACCAACTGGTGAGTCAGTTTCAGCGAGAGCAGTGCGGAAGTGGTTGCTGGGAGGTAAGTCTGTCCATTAAAAGCACTTGTCTTTGCAGGGGCAGGCCAGTCGATTTCGGCGCGAGAACGGCTGGTGAGTCAGTTTCAGCGGGAGCAGTGCGGAAGTGGTTGCTGGGAGGAAAGTCTGTCCTTTAAAAGCACTTGTCTTTGCAGGGGCAGGCCAGTCGATTCCGACGGGAGAACAGCTGGTGAGTCAGTTTCAGCGGGAGCAGTGCGGAAGTGGTTGCTGGGAGGTAAGTCTGTCCTTTAAAAGCACTTGTCTTTGCAGCGGCAGGCCAGTCGATTTCGGCGTGAGACCAACTGGTGAGTCAGTTTCAGCGGGAGCAGTGCGGAAGTGGTTGCTGTGAGGTAAGTCTGTCATTTAAAAGCACTTGACTTTGCAGGGGCAGGCCAGTCGATTTCGGCGTGAGAACAGCTGGTGAGTCAGTTTCAGCGGGAGCAATGCGGAAGTGGTTGCTGGGAGGTAAGTCTGTCCTTTAAAAGCACTTGTCTTTGCAGGGGCAGGCCAGTCGATTTCGGCGTGAGAACAGCTGGTGAGTCAGTTTCAGCGGGAGCGGTGCGGAAATGGTTGCTGGGAGGTAAGTCTGTCCTTTAAAAGCACTTGTCTTTGCAGGGGCAGGCCAGTCGATTTCGGCGGGAGAACAGCTGGTGAGTCAGTTTCAGCGGGAGCAGTGCGGAAGTGGTTGCTGTGAGGTACGTCTGTCCTTTAATAGCACTTGTCTTTTCAGGGGCAGGCCAGTCGATTTCGGCGTGAGAACAGCTGGTGAGTCAGTTTCAGCGGGAGCAGTGCGGAAGTGGTTGCTGGGAGGTAAGTCTGTCCTTTAAAAGCACTTGTCTTTGCAGGGGCAGGCCAGTCGATTTCGGCGTGAGACCAACTGGTGAGTCAGTTTCAGCGGGAGCAGTGCGGAAGTGGTTGCTGGGAGGTAAGTCTGTCCATTAAAAGCACTTGTCTTTGCAGGGGCAGGCCAGTCGATTTCGGCGCGAGAACGGCTGGTGAGTCAGTTTCAGCGGGAGCAGTGCGGAAGTGGTTGCTGGGAGGAAAGTCTGTCCTTTAAAAGCACTTGTCTTTGCAGGGGCAGGCCAGTCGATTCCGACGGGAGAACAGCTGGTGAGTCAGTTTCAGCGGGAGCAGTGCGGAAGTGGTTGCTGTGAGGGAAGTCTGTCCTTTAAAAACACTTGTCTTTGCAGGGGCAGGCCAGTCGATTTCGGCGGGAGAACAGCTGGTGAGTCAGTTTCAGCGGGAGCAGTGCGGAAGTTGTTACTGGGAGGTAAGTCTGTCCTTTAAAAGCACTTGTCTTTGCAGGGGGAGGCTAGTCGATTTCGGCGTGAGAACAGATGGTGAGTCAGTTTCAGCGGGAGCAGTGCGGAAGTGGTTGCTGGGAGGTAAGTCTGTCCTTTAAAAGCACTTGTCTTTGCAGGGGCAGGCCAGTCGATTTCGGCGCGAGAACGGCTGGTGAGTCAGTTTCAGCGGGAGCAGTGCGGAAGTGGTTGCTGGGAGGTGAGTCTGTCCTTTAAAAGCACTTGTCTTTGCAGGGGCAGGCCAGTCGATTTCGGCGGGAGAACAGCTGGTGAGTCAGTTTCAGCGGGAGCAGTGCGGAAGTGGTTGCTGTGAGGTAAGTCTGTCCTTTAAAAACACTTGTCTTTGCAGGGGCAGGCCAGTCGATTTCGGCGGGAGAACAGCTGGTGAGTCAGTTTCAGCGGGAGCAGTGCGGAAGTGGTTGCTGTGAGGTAAGTCTGTCCTTTAAAAACACTTGTCTTTGCAGGGGCAGGCTAGTCGATTTCGGCGTGAGAACAGATGGTGAGTCAGTTTCAGCGGGAGCAGTGCGGATGTGGTTGCTGGGAGGTAAGTCTGTCCTTTAAAAGCACTTGTCTTTGCAGGGGCAGGCCAGTCGATTTCGGCGTGAGACCAACTGGTGAGTCAGTTTCAGCGGGAGCAGTGCGGAAGTGGTTGCTGGGAGGTAAGTCTGTCCATTAAAAGCACTTGTCTTTGCAGGGGCAGGCCAGTCGATTTCGGCGCGAGAACGGCTGGTGAGTCAGTTTCAGCGGGAGCAGTGCGGAAGTGGTTGCTGGGAGGAAAGTCTGTCCTTTAAAAGCACTTGTCTTTGCAGGGGCAGGCCAGTCGATTCCGACGGGAGAACAGCTGGTGAGTCAGTTTCAGCGGGAGCAGTGCGGAAGTGGTTGCTGGGAGGTAAGTCTGTCCTTTAAAAGCACTTGTCTTTGCAGCGGCAGGCCAGTCGATTTCGGCGTGAGACCAACTGGTGAGTCAGTTTCAGCGGGAGCAGTGCGGAAGTGGTTGCTGTGAGGTAAGTCTGTCATTTAAAAGCACTTGTCTTTGCAGGGGCAGGCCAGTCGATTTCGGCGTGAGAACAGCTGGTGAGTCAGTTTCAGCGGGAGCAGTGCGGAAGTGGTTGCTGGGAGGTAAGTCTGTCCTTTAAAAGCACTTGTCTTTGCAGGGGCAGGCCAGTCGATTTCGGCGGGAGAACAGCTGGTGAGTCAGTTTCAGCAGGAGCAGTGCGGAAGTGGTAGCTGTGAGGTACGTCTGTCCTTTAATAGCACTTGTCTTTTCAGGGGCAGGCCAGTCGATTTCGGCGTGAGAACAGCTGGTGAGTCAGTTTCAGCGGGAGCAGTGCGGAAGTGGTTGCTGGGAGGTAAGTCTGTCCTTTAAAAGCACTTATCTTTGCAGGGGCAGGCCAGTCGATTTCGGCGTGACAACAGCTGGTGAGTCAGTTTTAGCGGGAGCAGTCCGGAAGTGGTTGCTGGGAGGTAAGTCTGTCCTTTAAAGGCACTTGTCTTTGCAGGGGGCAGGCCAGTCGATTTCGGCGGGAGAACAGCTGTTGATCAGTTTCAGCGGGAGCAGTGCGGAAGTGGTAACTGGGAGGTAAGTCTGTCCTTTAAAAGCACTTGTCTTTGCAGGTGCAGGGCAGTCGATTTCAGCGTGAGAACAGCTGGTGAGTCAGTTTCAGCGGGAGCAGTGCGGAAGTGGTTGCTGGGAGGTAAGTCTGTCCTTTAAAAGCACTTGTCTTTGCAGGGGCAGGCCAGTCGATTTCGGCGTGAGAACAGCTGGTGAGTCAGTTTCAGCGGGAGCAGTGCGGAAGTGGTTGCTGGGAGGTAAGTCTGTCCTTTAAAAGCACTTGTCTTTGCAGGGGCAGGCCAGTCGATTTCGGCGGGAGAACAGCTGGTGAGTCAGTTTCAGCGGGAGCAGTGCGGAAGTGGTTGCTGTGAGGTACGTCTGTCCTTTAATAGCACTTGTCTTTTCAGGGGCAGGCCAGTCGATTTCGGCGTGAGAACAGCTGGTGAGTCAGTTTCAGCGGGAGCAGTGCGGAAGTGGTTGCTGGGAGGTAAGTCTGTCCTTTAAAAGCACTTGTCTTTGCAGGGGCAGGCCAGTCGATTTCGGCGTGAGACCAACTGGTGAGTCAGTTTCAGCGGGAGCAGTGCGGAAGTGGTTGCTGGGAGGTAAGTCTGTCCATTAAAAGCACTTGTCTTTGCAGGGGCAGGCCAGTCGATTTCGGCGCGAGAACGGCTGGTGAGTCAGTTTCAGCGGGAGCAGTGCGGAAGTGGTTGCTGGGAGGAAAGTCTGTCCTTTAAAAGCACTTGTCTTTGCAGGGGCAGGCCAGACGATTCCGACGGGAGAACAGCTGGTGAGTCAGTTTCAGCGGGAGCAGTGCGGAAGTGGTTGCTGGGAGGTAAGTCTGTCCTTTAAAAGCACTTGTCTTTGCAGCGGCAGGCCAGTCGATTTCGGCGTGAGACCAACTGGTGAGTCAGTTTCAGCGGGAGCAGTGCGGAAGTGGTTGCTGTGAGGTAAGTCTGTCATTTAAAAGCACTTGTCTTTGCAGGGGCAGGCCAGTCGATTTCGGCGTGAGAACAGCTGGTGAGTCAGTTTCAGCGGGAGCAATGCGGAAGTGGTTGCTGGGAGGTAAGTCTGTCCTTTAAAAGCACTTGTCTTTGCAGGGGCAGGCCAGTCGATTTCGGCGTGAGAACAGCTGGTGAGACAGTTTCAGCGGGAGCAGTGCGGAAATGGTTGCTGGGAGGTAAGTCTGTCCTTTAAAAGCACTTGTCTTTGCAGGGGCAGGCCAGTCGATTTCGGCGGGAGAACAGCTGGTGAGTCAGTTTTAGCGGGAGCAGTGCGGAAGTGGTTGCTGTGAGGTACGTCTGTCCTTTAATAGCACTTGTCTTTTCAGGGGCAGGCCAGTCGATTTCGGCGTGAGAACAGCTGGTGAGTCAGTTTCAGCGGGAGCAGTGCGGAAGTGGTTGCTGGGAGGTAAGTCTGTCCTTTAAAAGCACTTGTCTTTGCAGGGGCAGGCCAGTCGATTTCGGCGTGAGACCAACTGGTGAGTCAGTTTCAGCGGGAGCAGTGCGGAAGTGGTTGCTGGGAGGTAAGTCTGTCCATTAAAAGCACTTGTCTTTGCAGGGGCAGGCCAGTCGATTTCGGCGCGAGAACGGCTGGTGAGTCAGTTTCAGCGGGAGCAGTGCGGAAGTGGTTGCTGGGAGGAAAGTCTGTCCTTTAAAAGCACTTGTCTTTGCAGGGGCAGGCCAGTCGATTCCGACGGGAGAACATCTGGTGAGTCAGTTTCAGCGGGAGCAGTGCGGAAGTGGTTGCTGTGAGGGAAGTCTGTCCTTTAAAAACACTTGTCTTTGCAGGGGCAGGCCAGTCGATTTCGGCGGGAGAACAGCTGGTGAGTCAGTTTCAGCGGGAGCAGTGCGGAAGTGGTTACTGGGAGGTAAGTCTGTCCTTTAAAAGCACTTGTCTTTGCAGGGGCAGGCTAGTCGATTTCGGCGTGAGAACAGATGGTGAGTCAGTTTCAGCGGGAGCAGTGCGGAAGTGGTTGCTGGGAGGTAAGTCTGTCCTTTAAAAGCACTTGTCTTTGCAGGGGCAGGCCAGTCGATTTCGGCGCGAGAACGGCTGGTGAGTCAGTTTCAGCGGGAGCAGTGCGGAAGTGGTTGCTGGGAGGTGAGTCTGTCCTTTAAAAGCACTTGTCTTTGCAGGGGCAGGCCAGTCGATTTCGGCGGGAGAACAGCTGGTGAGTCAGTTTCAGCGGGAGCAGTGCGGAAGTGGTTGCTGGGAGGTAAGTCTGTCCTTTAAAAGCACTTGTCTTTGCAGGGGCAGGCCAGTCGATTTCGGCGTGAGAACAGCTGGTGAGTCAGTTTCAGCGGGAGCAGTGCGGAAGTGGTTGCTGGGAGGTAAGTCTGTCCTTTAAAAGCACTTGTCTTTGCAGGGGCAGGCCAGTCGATTTCGGCGGGAGAACAGCTGGTGAGTCAGTTTCAGCGGGAGCAGTGCGGAAGTGGTTGCTGTGAGGTACGTCTGTCCTTTAATAGCACTTGTCTTTTCAGGGGCAGGCCAGTCGATTTCGGCGTGAGAACAGCTGGTGAGTCAGTTTCAGCGGGAGCAGTGCGGAAGTGGTTGCTGGGAGGTAAGTCTGTCCTTTAAAAGCACTTGTCTTTGCAGGGGCAGGCCAGTCGAATTCGGCGTGAGACCAACTGGTGAGTCAGTTTCAGCGGGAGCAGTGCGGAAGTGGTTGCTGGGAGGTAAGTCTGTCCATTAAAAGCACTTGTCTTTGCAGGGGCAGGCCAGTCGATTTCGGCGCGAGAACGGCTGGTGAGTCAGTTTCAGCGGGAGCAGTGCGGAAGTGGTTGCTGGGAGGAAAGTCTGTCCTTTAAAAGCACTTGTCTTTGCAGGGGCAGGCCAGACGATTCCGACGGGAGAACAGCTGGTGAGTCAGTTTCAGCGGGAGCAGTGCGGAAGTGGTTGCTGGGAGGTAAGTCTGTCCTTTAAAAGCACTTGTCTTTGCAGCGGCAGGCCAGTCGATTTCGGCGTGAGACCAACTGGTGAGTCAGTTTCAGCGGGAGCAGTGCGGAAGTGGTTGCTGTGAGGTAAGTCTGTCATTTAAAAGCACTTGTCTTTGCAGGGGCAGGCCAGTCGATTTCGGCGTGAGAACAGCTGGTGAGTCAGTTTCAGCGGGAGCAATGCGGAAGTGGTTGCTGGGAGGTAAGTCTGTCCTTTAAAAGCACTTGTCTTTGCAGGGGCAGGCCAGTCGATTTCGGCGTGAGAACAGCTGGTGAGTCAGTTTCAGCGGGAGCAGTGCGGAAATGGTTGCTGGGAGGTAAGTCTGTCCTTTAAAAGCACTTGTCTTTGCAGGGGCAGGCCAGTCGATTTCGGCGGGAGAACAGCTGGTGAGTCAGTTTTAGCGGGAGCAGTGCGGAAGTGGTTGCTGTGAGGTACGTCTGTCCTTTAATAGCACTTGTCTTTTCAGGGGCAGGCCAGTCGATTTCGGCGTGAGAACAGCTGGTGAGTCAGTTTCAGCGGGAGCAGTGCGGAAGTGGTTGCTGGGAGGTAAGTCTGTCCTTTAAAAGCACTTGTCTTTGCAGGGGCAGGCCAGTCGATTTCGGCGTGAGACCAACTGGTGAGTCAGTTTCAGCGGGAGCAGTGCGGAAGTGGTTGCTGGGAGGTAAGTCTGTCCATTAAAAGCACTTGTCTTTGCAGGGGCAGGCCAGTCGATTTCGGCGCGAGAACGGCTGGTGAGTCAGTTTCAGCGGGAGCAGTGCGGAAGTGGTTGCTGGGAGGAAAGTCTGTCCTTTAAAAGCACTTGTCTTTGCAGGGGCAGGCCAGTCGATTCCGACGGGAGAACATCTGGTGAGTCAGTTTCAGCGGGAGCAGTGCGGAAGTGGTTGCTGTGAGGGAAGTCTGTCCTTTAAAAACACTTGTCTTTGCAGGGGCAGGCCAGTCGATTTCGGCGGGAGAACAGCTGGTGAGTCAGTTTCAGCGGGAGCAGTGCGGAAGTGGTTACTGGGAGGTAAGTCTGTCCTTTAAAAGCACTTGTCTTTGCAGGGGCAGGCTAGTCGATTTCGGCGTGAGAACAGATGGTGAGTCAGTTTCAGCGGGAGCAGTGCGGAAGTGGTTGCTGGGAGGTAAGTCTGTCCTTTAAAAGCACTTGTCTTTGCAGGGGCAGGCCAGTCGATTTCGGCGCGAGAACGGCTGGTGAGTCAGTTTCAGCGGGAGCAGTGCGGAAGTGGTTGCTGGGAGGTGAGTCTGTCCTTTAAAAGCACTTGTCTTTGCAGGGGCAGGCCAGTCGATTTCGGCGGGAGAACAGCTGGTGAGTCAGTTTCAGCGGGAGCAGTGCGGAAGTGGTTGCTGTGAGGTAAGTCTGTCCTTTAAAAACACTTGTCTTTGCAGGGGCAGGCCAGTCGATTTCGGCGGGAGAACAGCTGGTGAGTCAGTTTCAGCGGGAGCAGTGCGGAAGTGGTTGCTGTGAGGTAAGTCTGTCCTTTAAAAACACTTGTCTTTGCAGGGGCAGGCTAGTCGATTTCGGCGTGAGAACAGATGGTGAGTCAGTTTCAGCGGGAGCAGTGCGGAAGTGGTTGCTGGGAGGTAAGTCTGTCCTTTAAAAGCACTTGTCTTTGCAGCGGCAGGCCAGTCGATTTCGGCGTGAGACCAATTGGTGAGTCAGTTTCAGCGGGAGCAGTGCGGAAGTGGTTGCTGTGAGGTAAGTCTGTCATTTAAAAGCACTTGTCTTTGCAGGGGCAGGCCAGTCGATTTCGGCGTGAGAACAGCTGGTGAGTCAGTTTCAGCGGGAGCAGTGCGGAAGTGGTTGCTGGGAGGTAAGTCTGTCCTTTAAAAGCACTTGTCTTTGCAACGGCAGGCCAGTCGATTTCGGCGTGAGACCAACTGGTGAGTCAGTTTCAGCGGGAGCAGTGCGGAAGTGGTTGCTGGGAGGTAAGTCTGTCCTTTAAAAGCACTTGTCTTTGCAGGGGCAGGCCAGTCGATTTCGGCGCGAGAACGGCTGGTGAGTCAGATTCAGCGGGAGCAGTGCGGAAGTGGTTGCTGGGAGGAATGTCTGTCCTTTAAAAGCACTTGTCTTTGCAGGGGCAGGCCAGTCGATTTCGGCGTGAGAACAGCTGGTGAGTCAGTTTCAGCGGGAGCAGTGCGGAAGTGGTTGCTGGGAGGTAAGTTTGTCCTTTAAAAGCACTTGTCTTTGCAGGGGCAGGCCAGTCGATTTCGGCGGGAGAACAGCTGGTGAGTCAGTTTCAGCGGGAGCAGTGCGGAAGTGGTTGCTGTGAGGTACGTCTGTCCTTTAATAGCACTTGTCTTTTCAGGGGCAGGCCAGTCGATTTCGGCGTGAGAACAGCTGGTGAGTCAGTTTCAGCGGGAGCAGTGCGGAAGTGGTTGCTGGGAGGTAAGTCTGTCCTTTAAAAGCACTTGTCTTTGCAGGGGCAGGCCAGTCGATTTCGGCGGGAGAACATCTGGTGAGTCAGTTTCAGCGGGAGCAGTGCGGAAGTGGTTGCTGTGAGGTACGTCTGTCCTTTAATAGCACTTGTCTTTTCAGGGGCAGGCCAGTCGATTTCGGCGTGAGAACAGCTGGTGAGTCAGTTTCAGCGGGAGCAGTGCGGAAGTGGTTGCTGGGAGGTAAGTCTGTCCTTTAAAAGCACTTGTCTTTGCAGGGGCAGGCCAGTCGATTTCGGCGTGAGACCAACTGGTGAGTCAGTTTCAGCGGGAGCAGTGCGGAAGTGGTTGCTGGGAGGTAAGTCTGTCCATTAAAAGCACTTGTCTTTGCAGGGGCAGGCCAGTCGATTTCGGCGCGAGAACGGCTGGTGAGTCAGTTTCAGCGGGAGCAGTGCGGAAGTGGTTGCTGGGAGGAAAGTCTGTCCTTTAAAAGCACTTGTCTTTGCAGGGGCAGGCCAGTCGATTCCGACGGGAGAACAGCTGGTGAGTCAGTTTCAGCGGGAGCAGTGCGGAAGTGGTTGCTGGGAGGTAAGTCTGTCCTTTAAAAGCACTTGTCTTTGCAGCGGCAGGCCAGTCGATTTCGGCGTGAGACCAACTGGTGAGTCAGTTTCAGCGGGAGCAGTGCGGAAGTGGTTGCTGTGAGGTAAGTCTGTCATTTAAAAGCACTTGTCTTTGCAGGGGCAGGCCAGTCGATTTCGGCGTGAGAACAGCTGGTGAGTCAGTTTCAGCGGGAGCAGTGCGGAAGTGGTTGCTGGGAGGTAAGTCTGTCCTTTAAAAGCACTTGTCTTTGCAGGGGCAGGCCAGTCGATTTCGGCGTGAGAACAGCTGGTGAGTCAGTTTCAGCGGGAGCAGTGCGGAAGTGGTTGCTGGGAGGTAAGTCTGTCCTTTAAAAGCACTTGTCTTTGCAGGGGCAGGCCAGTCGATTTCGGCGGGAGAACAGCTGGTGAGTCAGTTTCAGCGGGAGCAGTGCGGAAGTGGTTGCTGTGAGGTACGTCTGTCCTTTAATAACACTTGTCTTTTCAGGGGCAGGCCAGTCGATTTCGGCGTGAGAACAGCTGGTGAGTCAGTTTCAGCGGGAGCAGTGCGGAAGTGGTTGCTGGGAGGTAAGTCTGTCCTTTAAAAGCACTTGTCTTTGCAGGGGCAGGCCATTCGATTTCGGCGTGAGACCAACTGGTGAGTCAGTTTCAGCGGGAGCAGTGCGGAAGTGGTTGCTGGGAGGTAAGTCTGTCCATTAAAAGCACTTGTCTTTGCAGGGGCAGGCCAGTCGATTTCGGCGCGAGAACGGCTGGTGAGTCAGTTTCAGCGGGAGCAGTGCGGAAGTGGTTGCTGGGAGGAAAGTCTGTCCTTTAAAAGCACTTGTCTTTGCAGGGGCAGGCCAGTCGATTCCGACGGGAGAACAGCTGGTGAGTCAGTTTCAGCGGGAGCAGTGCGGAAGTGGTTGCTGTGAGGTAAGTCTGTCCTTTAAAAACACTTGTCTTTGCAGGGGCAGGCCAGTCGATTTCGGCGGGAGAACAGCTGGTGAGTCAGTTTCAGCGGCAGCAGTGCGGAAGTGGTTACTGGGAGGTAAGTCTGTCCTTTAAAAGCACTTGTCTTTGAAGGGGCAGGCTAGTCGATTTCGGCGTGAGAACAGATGGTGAGTCAGTTTCAGCGGGAGCAGTGCGGAAGTGGTTGGTGGGAGGTAAGTCTGTCCTTTAAAAGCACTTGTCTTTGCAGGGGCAGGCCAGTCGATTTCGGCGCGAGAACGGCTGGTGAGTCAGTTTCAGCGGGAGCAGTGCGGAAGTGGTTGCTGGGAGGTGAGTCTGTCCTTTAAAAGCACTTGTCTTTGCAGGGGCAGGCCAGTCGATTTCGGCGGGAGAACAGCTGGTGAGTCAGTTTCAGCGGGAGCAGTGCGGAAGTGGTTGCTGTGAGGTAAGTCTGTCCTTTAAAAACACTTATCTTTGCAGGGGCAGGCCAGTCGATTTCGGCGGGAGAACAGCTGGTGAGTCAGTTTCAGCGGGAGCAGTGCGGAAGTGGTTGCTGTGAGGTAAGTCTGTCCTTTAAAAACACTTGTCTTTGCAGGGGCAGTCTAGTCGATTTCGGCGTGATAACAGATGGTGAGTCAGTTTCAGCGGGAGCAGTGCGGAAGTGGTTGCTGGGAGGTAAGTCTGTCCTTTAAAAGCACTTGTCTTTGCAGCGGCAGGCCAGTCGATTTCGGCGTGAGACCAACTGGTGAGTCAGTTTCAGCGGGAGCAGTGCGGAAGTGGTTGCTGTGAGGTAAGTCTGTCATTTAAAAGCACTTGTCTTTGCAGGGGCAGGCCAGACGATTTCGGCGTGAGAACAGCTGGTGAGTCAGTTTCAGCGGGAGCAGTGCGGAAGTGGTTGCTGGGAGGTAAGTCTGTCCTTTAAAAGCACTTGTCTTTGCAACGGCAGGCCAGTCGATTTCGGCGTGAGACCAACTGGTGAGTCAGTTTCAGCGGGAGCAGTGCGGAAGTGGTTGCTGGGAAGTAAGTCTGTCCTTTAAAAGCACTTGTCTTTGCTGGGGCAGGCCAGTCGATTTCGGCGCGAGAACGGCTGGTGAGTCAGTTTCAGCGGGAGCAGTGCGGAAGTGGTTGCTGGGAGGTGAGTCTGTCCTTTAAAAGCATTTGTCTTTGCAGGGGCAGGCCAGTCGATTTCGGCGGGAGAACAGCTGGTGAGTCAGTTTCAGCGGGAGCAGTGCGGGAGTGGTTGCTGGGAGGTAAGTCTGTCCTTTAAAAGCACTTGTCTTTGCAGGGGCAGGCCAGTCGATTTCGGCGTGACAACAGCTGGTGAGTCAGTTTTAGCGGGAGCAGTCCGGAAGTGGTTGCTGGGAGGTAAGTCTGTCCTTTAAAGGCACTTGTCTTTGCAGGGGGCAGGCCAGTCGATTTCGGCGGGAGAACAGCTGGTGAGTCAGTTTCAGCGGGAGCAGTGCGGAAGTGGTAACTGGGAGGTAAGTCTGTCCTTTAAAAGCACTTGTCTTTGCAGGTGCAGGGCAGTCGATTTCAGCGTGAGAACAGCTGGTGAGTCAGTTTCAGCGGGAGCAGTGCGGAAGTGGTTGCTGGGAGGAATGTCTGTCCTTTAAAAGCACTTGTCTTTGCAGGGGCAGGCCAGTCGATTTCGGCGTGAGAACAGCTGGTGAGTCAGTTTCAGCGGGAGCAGTGCGGAAGTGGTTGCTGGGAGGTAAGTTTGTCCTTTAAAAGCACTTGTCTTTGCAGGGGCAGGCCAGTCGATTTCGGCGGGAGAACAGCTGGTGAGTCAGTTTCAGCGGGAGCAGTGCGGAAGTGGTTGCTGTGAGGTACGTCTGTCCTTTAATAGCACCTGTCTTTTCAGGGGCAGGCCAGTCGATTTCGGCGTGAGAACAGCTGGTGAGTCAGTTTCAGCGGGAGCAGTGCGGAAGTGGTTGCTGGGAGGTAAGTCTGTCCTTTAAAAGCACTTGTCTTTGCAGGGGCAGGCCAGTCGATTTCGGCGTGAGACCAACTGGTGAGTCAGTTTCAGCGGGAGCAGTGCGGAAGTGGTTGCTGGGAGGTAAGTCTGTCCTTTAAAAGCACTTGTCTTTGCAGGGGCAGGCCAGTCGATTTCGGCGCGAGAACGGCTGGTGAGTCAGTTTCAGCGGGAGCAGTGCGGATGTGGTTGCTGGGAGGTGAGTCTGTCCTTTAAAAGCACTTGTCTTTGCAGGGGCAGGCCAGTCGATTTCGGCGGGAGAACAGCTGGTGAGTCAGTTTCAGCGGGAGCAGTGCGGAAGTGGTTGCTGTGAGGTAAGTCTGTCATTTAAAAGCACTTGTCTTTGCAGGGGCAGGCCAGTCGAATTCGGCGTGAGAACAGCTGGTGAGTCAGTTTCAGCGGGAGCAGTGCGGAAGTGGTTGCTGGGAGGTAAGTCTGTCCTTTAAAAGCACTTGTCTTTGCAACGGCAGGCCAGTCGATTTCGGCGTGAGACCAACTGGTGAGTCAGTTTCAGCGGGAGCAGTGCGGAAGTGGTTGCTGGGAGGTAAGTCTGTCCTTTAAAAGCACTTGTCTTTGCAGGGGCAGGCCAGTCGATTTCGGCGCGAGAACGGCTGGTGAGTCAGTTTCAGCGGGAGCAGTGCGGAAGTGGTTGCTGGGAGGTGAGTCTGTCCTTTAAAAGCACTTGTCTTTGCAGGGGCAGGCCAGTCGATTTCGGCGGGAGAACAGCTGGTGAGTCAGTTTCAGCGGGAGCAGTGCGGAAATGGTTGCTGTGAGGTAAGTCTGTCCTTTAAAAGCACTTGTCTTTGCAGGGGCAGGCCAGTCGATTTCGGCGTGAGAACAGCTGGTGAGTCAGTTTCAGCGGGAGCAGTGCGGAAGTGGTTGCTGGGAGGTAAGTCTGTCCTTTAAAAGCACTTGTCTTTGCAGGGGCAGGCCAGTCGATTTCGGCGTGACAACAGCTGGTGAGTCAGTTTTAGCGGGAGCAGTCCGGAAGTGGTTACTGGGAGGTAAGTCTGTCCTTTAAAGGCACTTGTCTTTGCAGGGGGCAGGCCAGTCGATTTCGGCGGGAGAACAGCTGGTGAGTCAGTTTCAGCGGGAGCAGTGCGGAAGCGGTTGCTGGGAGGTAAGTCTGTCCTTTAAAAGCACTTGTCTTTGCAGGGGCAGGCAGTCGATTTCGGCGGGAGAACAGCTGGTGAGTCAGTTTCAGCGGGAGCAGTGCGGAAGTGGTTGCTGTCAGGTACGTCTGTCCTTTAATAGCACTTGTCTTTTCAGGGGCAGGCCAGTCGATTTCGGCGTGAGAACAGCTGGTGAGTCAGTTTCAGCGGGAGCAGTGCGGAAGTGGTTGCTGGGAGGTAAGTCTGTCCTTTAAAAGCACTTGTCTTTGCAGGGGCAGGCCAGTCGATTTCAGCGTGAGACCAACTGCTGAGTCAGTTTCAGCGGGAGCAGTGCGGAAGTGGTTGCTGGGAGGTAAGTCTGTCCATTAAAAGCACTTGTCTTTGCAGGGGCAGGCCAGTCGATTTCGGCGCGAGAACGGCTGGTGAGTCAGTTTCAGCGGGAGCAGTGCGGAAGTGGTTGCTGGGAGGTAAGTCTGTCCTTTAAAAGCACTTGTCTTTGCAGGGGCAGGCCAGTCGATTCCGACGGGAGAACAGCTGGTGAGTCAGTTTCAGCGGGAGCAGTGCGGAAGTGGTTACTGGGAGGTAAGTCTGTCCTTTAAAAGCACTTGTCTTTGCAGGGGCAGGCCAGTCGATTTCAGCGTGAGAACAGCTGGTGAGTCAGATTCAGCGGGAGCATTGCGGAAGTGGTTGCTGGGAGGTAAGTCTGTCCTTTAAAGGCACTTGTCTTTGCAGGGGCAGGCTAGTCGATTTCGGCGTGAGAACAGATGGTGAGTCAGTTTCAGCGGGAGCAGTGCGGAAGTGGTTGCTGGGAGGTAAGTCTGTCCTTTAAAAGCACTTGTCTTTGCAGCGGCAGGCCAGTCGATTTCGGCGTGAGACCAACTGGTGAGTCAGTTTCAGCGGGAGCAGTGCGGAAGTGGTTGCTGGGAGGTAAGTCTGTCCTTTAAAAGCACTTGTCTTTGCAGCGGCAGGCCAGTCGATTTCGGCGTGAGACCAACTGGTGAGTCAGTTTCAGCGGGAGCAGTGCGGAAGTGGTTGTTGGGAGGTAAGTCTGTCCTTTAAAAGCACTTGTCTTTGCAGGGGCAGGCCAGTCGATTTCGGCGCGAGAACGGCTGGTGAGTCAGTTTCAGCGGGAGCAGTGCGGAAGTGGTTGCTGGGAGGTGAGTCTGTCCTTTAAAAGCATTTGTCTTTGCAGGGGCAGGCCAGTCGATTTCGGCGGGAGAACAGCTGGTGAGTCAGTTTCAGCGGGAGCAGTGCGGAAGTGGTTGCTGTGAGGTAAGTCTGTCATTTAAAAGCACTTGTCTTTGCAGGGGCAGGCCAGTCGATTTCGGCGTGGGAACAGCTGGTGAGTCAGTTTCAGCGGGAGCAGTGCGGAAGTGGTTGCTGGGAGGTAAGTCTGTCCTTTAAAAGCACTTGTCTTTGCAACGGCAGGCCAGTCGATTTCGGCGTGAGACCAACTGGTGAGTCAGTTTCAGCGGGAGCAGTGCGGAAGTGGTTGCTGGGAGGTAAGTCTGTCCTTTAAAAGCACTTGCCTTTGCAGGGGCAGGCCAGTCGATTTCGGCGGGAGAACGGCTGGTGAGTCAGTTTCAGCGGGAGCAGTGCGGAAGTGGTTGCTGGGAGGTGAGTCTGTCCTTTAAAAGCACTTGTCTTTGCAGGGGCAGGCCAGTCGATTTCGGCGGGAGAACAGCTGGTGAGTCAGTTTCAGCGGGAGCAGTGCGGAAGTGGTTGCTGGGAGGTAAGTCTGTCCTTTAAAAGCACTTGCCTTTGCAGGGGCAGGCCAGTCGATTTCGGCGGGAGAACGGCTGGTGAGTCAGTTTCAGCGGGAGCAGTGCGGAAGTGGTTGCTGGGAGGTGAGTCTGTCCTTTAAAAGCACTTGTCTTTGCAGGGGCAGGCCAGTCGATTTCGGCGGGAGAACAGCTGGTGAGTCAGTTTCAGCGGGAGCAGTGCGGAAATGGTTGCTGTGAGGTAAGTCTGTCCTTTAAAAGCACTTGTCTTTGCAGGGGCAGGCCAGTCGATTTCGGCGTGAGAACAGCTGGTGAGTCAGTTTCAGCGGGAGCAGTGCGGAAGTGGTTGCTGGGAGGTAAGTCTGTCCTTTAAAAGCACTTGTCTTTGCAGGGGCAGGCCAGTCGATTTCGGCGTGACAACAGCTGGTGAGTCAGTTTTAGCGGGAGCAGTCCGGAAGTGGTTGCTGGGAGGTAAGTCTGTCCTTTAAAGGCACTTGTCTTTGCAGGGGGCAGGCCAGTCGATTTCGGCGGGAGAACAGCTGGTGAGTCAGTTTCAGCGGGAGCAGTGCGGAAGTGGTAACTGGGAGGTAAGTCTGTCCTTTAAAAGCACTTGTCTTTGCAGGTGCAGGGCAGTCGATTTCGGCGTGAGAACAGCTGGTGAGTCAGTTTCAGCGGGAGCAGTGCGGAAGTGGTTGCTGGGAGGTAAGTCTGTCCTTTAAAAGCACTTGTCTTTGCAGGGGCAGGCCAGTCGATTTCGGCGTGAGACCAACTGGTGAGTCAGTTTCAGCGGGAGCAGTGCGGAAGTGGTTGCTGGGAGGTAAGTCTGTCCATTAAAAGCACTTGTCTTTGCAGGGGCAGGCCAGTCGATTTCGGCGCGAGAACAGCTGGTGAGTCAGTTTCAGCGGGAGCAGTGCGGAAGTGGTTGCTGTGAGGTAAGTCTGTCCTTTAAAAACACTTGTCTTTGCAGGGGCAGGCCAGTCGATTTCGGCGGGAGAACAGCTGGTGAGTCAGTTTCAGCGGGAGCAGTGCGGAAGTGGTTACTGGGAGGTAAGTCTGTCCTTTAAAAGCACTTGTCTTTGCAGGGGCAGGCTAGTTGATTTCGGCGTGAGAACAGATGGTGAGTCAGTTTCAGCGGGAGCAGTGCGGAAGTGGTTGCTGGGAGGTAAGTCTGTCCTTTAAAAGCACTTGCCTTTGCAGCGGCAGGCCAGTCGATTTCGGCGTGAGACCAACTGGTGAGTCAGTTTCAGCGGGAGCAGTGCGGAAGTGGTTGCTGGGAGGTAAGTCTGTCCTTTAAAAGCACTTGTCTTTGCAGGGGCAGGCCAGTCGATTTCGGCGCGAGAACGGCTGGTGAGTCAGTTTCAGCGGGAGCAGTGCGGAAGTGGTTGCTGGGAGGTGAGTCTGTCCTTTAAAAGCACTTGTCTTTGCAGGGGCAGGCCAGTCGATTTCGGCGGGAGAACAGCTGGTGAGTCAGTTTCAGCGGGAGCAGTGCGGAAGTGGTTGCTGTGAGGTCAGTCTGTCCTTTAAAAACACTTGTCTTTGCAGGGGCAGGCCAGTCGATTTCGGCGGGAGAACAGCTGGTGAGTCAGTTTCAGCGGGAGCAGTGCGGAAGTGGTTACTGGGAGGTAAGTCTGTCCTTTAAAAGCACTTGTCTTTGCAGGGGCAGGCCAGTCGATTTCAGCGTGAGAACAGCTGGTGAGTCAGTTTCAGCGGGAGCAGTGCGGAAGTGGTTGCTGGGAGGTAAGTCTGTCCTTTAAAGGCACTTGTCTTTGCAGGGGCAGGCTAGTCGATTTCGGCGTGAGAACAGATGGTGAGTCAGTTTCAGCGGGAGCAGTGCGGAAGTGGTTGCTGGGAGGTAAGTCTGTCCTTTAAAAGCACTTGTCTTTGCAGCGGCAGGCCAGTCGATTTCGGCGTGAGACCAACTGGTGAGTCAGTTTCAGCGGGAGCAGTGCGGAAGTGGTTGCTGGGAGGTAAGTCTGTCCTTTAAAAGCACTTGTCTTTGCAGGGGCAGGCCAGTCGATTTCGGCGCGAGAACGGCTGGTGAGTCAGTTTCAGCGGGAGCAGTGCGGAAGTGGTTGCTGGGAGGTGAGTCTGTCCTTTAAAAGCACTTGTCTTTGCATGGGCAGGCCAGTCGATTTCGGCGGGAGAACAGCTGGTGAGTCAGTTTCAGCGGGAGCAGTGCGAAAGTGGTTGCTGTGAGGTAAGTCTGTCATTTAAAAGCAATTGTCTTTGCAGGGGCAGGCCAGTCGATTTCGGCGTGAGAACAGCTGGTGAGTCAGTTTCAGCGGGAGCAGTGCGGAAGTGGTTGCTGGGAGGTAAGTCTGTCCTTTAAAAGCACTTGTCTTTGCAACGGCAGGCCAGTCGATTTCGGCGTGAGACCAACTGGTGAGTCAGTTTCAGCGGGAGCAGTGCGGAAGTGGTTGCTGGGAGGTCAGTCTGTCCTTTAAAAGCACTTGTCTTTGCAGGGGCAGGCCAGTCGATTTCGGCGCGAGAACGGCTGGTGAGTCAGTTTCAGCGGGAGCAGTGCGGAAGTGGTTGCTGGGAGGTGAGTCTGTCCTTTAAAAGCACTTGTCTTTGCAGGGGCAGGCCAGTCGATTTCGGCGCGAGAACGGCTGGTGAGTCAGTTTCAGCGGGAGCAGTGCGGAAGTGGTTGCTGGGAGGTGAGTCTGTCCTTTAAAAGCACTTCTCTTTGCAGGGGCAGGCCAGTCGATTTCGGCGGGAGAACAGCTGGTGAGTCAGTTTCAGCGGGAGCAGTGCGGAAGTGGTTGCTGGGAGGTAAGTCTGTCCTTTAAAAGCACTTGTCTTTGCAACGGCAGGCCAGTCGATTTCGGCGTGAGACCAACTGGTGAGTCAGTTTCAGCGGGAGCAGTGCGGAATTGGTTGCTGGGAGGTCAGTCTGTCCTTTAAAAGCACTTGTCTTTGCAGGGGCAGGCCAGTCGATTTCGGCGCGAGAACGGCTGGTGAGTCAGTTTCAGCGGGAGCAGTGCGGAAGTGGTTGCTGGGAGGTGAGTCTGTCCTTTAAAAGCACTTGTCTTTGCAGGGGCAGGCCAGTCGATTTCGGCGGGAGAACAGCTGGTGAGTCAGTTTCAGCGGGAGCAGTGCGGAAATGGTTGCTGTGAGGTAAGTCTGTCCTTTAAAAGCACTTGTCTTTGCAGGGGCAGGCCTGTCGATTTCGGCGTGAGAACAGCTGGTGAGTCAGTTTCAGCGGGAGCAGTGCGGAAGTGGTTGCTGGGAGGTAAGTCTGTCCTTTAAAAGCACTTGTCTTTGCAACGGCAGGCCAGTCGATTTCGGCGTGAGACCAACTGGTGAGTCAGTTTCAGCGGGAGCAGTGCGGAAGTGGTTGCTGGGTGGTCAGTCTGTCCTTTAAAAGCACTTGTCTTTGCAGGGGCAGGCCAGTCGATTTCGGCGTGAGAACAGCTGGTGAGTCAGTTTCAGCGGGAGCAGTGCGGAAGTGGTTGCTGGGAGGTAAGTCTGTCCTTTAAAAGCACTTGTCTTTGCAACGGCAGGCCAGTCGATTTCGGCGTGAGACCAACTGGTGAGTCAGTTTCAGCGGGAGCAGTGCGGAAGTGGTTGCTGGGAGGTCAGTCTGTCCTTTAAAAGCACTTGTCTTTGCAGGGGCAGGCCAGTCGATTTCGGCGCGAGAACGGCTGGTGAGTCAGTTTCAGCGGGAGCAGTGCGGAAGTGGTTGCTGGGAGGTGAGTCTGTCCTTTAAAAGCACTTGTCTTTGCAGGGGCAGGCCAGTCGATTTCGGCGGGAGAACAGCTGGTGAGTCAGTTTCAGCGGGAGCAGTGCGGAAATGGTTGCTGTGAGGTAAGTCTGTCCTTTAAAAGCACTTGTCTTTGCAGGGGCAGGCCAGTCGATTTCGGCGTGAGAACAGCTGGTGAGTCAGTTTCAGCGGGAGCAGTGCGGAAGTGGTTGCTGGGAGGTAAGCCTGTCCTTTAAAAGCACTTGTCTTTGCAGGGGCAGGCCAGTCGATTTCGGCAAGAGAACAGCTGGAGTGTCAGTTTCAGCGGGAGAAGTGCGGAAGTTGTTACTGGGAGGTAAGTCTGTTCTTTAAAAGCACTTGTCTTTGCAGTGGCAGGCCAGTCGAATTCGGCGTGAGAACAGCTGGTGAGTCAGTTTCAGCGGGAGCAGTGCGGAAGTGGTCGCTGGGAGGCAAGTCTGTCCTTTAAAAGCACTTGTCTTTGCAGGGGCAGACCAATCGATTTCGACGTGAGAACAGCTGGTGAGTCAGTTTCAGCGGGAGCAGTGCTGAAGTGGTTGCTGGGAGGTAAGTCTGTCCTTTAAAAGCACTTGTCTTTGCAGGGGCAGGCCAGTCGATTTCAGCGTGAGAACAGCTGGTGAGTTAGTTTCAGCGGGAGCAGTGCGGAAGTGGTTGCTGGGAGGTAAGTCTGTCCTTTAAAAGCACTTGTCTTTGCAGGGGCAGGCCAGTCGATTTCGGCGGGAGAACAGCTGGTGAGTCAGTTTCAGCGGGAGCAGTGCGGAAGTGGTTGCTGGGAGGTAGGTCTGTCCTTTAAAAGCACTTGTCTTTGCAGGGGCAGGCCAGTCGATTTCGGCGTGAGACCAACTGGTGAGTCAGTTTCAGCGGGAGCAGTGCGGAAGTGGTTGCTGGGAGGTAAGTCTGTCCTTTAAAAGCACTTGTCTTTGCAGGGGCAGGCCAGTCGATTTCGGCGGGAGAACAGCTGGTGAGTCAGTTTCAGCGGGAGCAGTGCGGAAGTGGTTACTGGGAGGTAAGTCTGTCCTTTAAAAGCACTTGTCTTTGCAGGGGCAGGCCAGTCGATTTCAGCGTGAGAACAGCTGGTGAGTCAGTTTCAGCGGGAGCAGTGCGGAAGTGGTTGCTGGGAGGTAAGTCTGTCCTTTAAAGGCACTTGTCTTTGCAGGGGCAGGCTAGTCGATTTCGGCGTGAGAACAGATGGTGAGTCAGTTTCAGCGGGAGCAGTGCGGAAGTGGTTGCTGGGAGGTAAGTCTGTCCTTTAAAAGCACTTGTCTTTGCAGCGGCAGGCCAGTCGATTTCGGCGTGAGACCAACTGGTGAGTCAGTTTCAGCGGGAGCAGTGCGGAAGTGGTTGCTGGGAGGTAAGTCTGTCCTTTAAAAGCACTTGCCTTTGCAGGGGCAGGCCAGTCGATTTCGGCGCGAGAACGGCTGGTGAGTCAGTTTCAGCGGGAGCAGTGCGGAAGTGGTTGCTGGGAGGTGAGTCTGTCCTTTAAAAGCACTTGTCTTTGCAGGGGCAGGCCAGTCGATTTCGGCGGGAGAACAGCTGGTGAGTCAGTTTCAGCGGGAGCAGTGCGGAAGTGGTTGCTGTGAGGTAAGTCTGTCATTTAAAAGCACTTGTCTTTGCAGGGGCAGGCCAGTCGATTTCGGCGTGAGAACAGCTGGTGAGTCAGTTTCAGCGGGAGCAGTGCGGAAGTGGTTGCTGGGAGGTAAGTCTGTCCTTTAAAAGCACTTGTCTTTGCAACGGCAGGCCAGTCGATTTCGGCGTGAGACCAACTGGTGAGTCAGTTTCAGCGGGAGCAGTGAGGAAGTGGTTGCTGGGAGGTAAGTCTGTCCTTTAAAAGCACTTGTCTTTGCAGGGGCAGGCCAGTCGATTTCGGCGCGAGAACGGCTGGTGAGTCAGTTTCAGCGGGAGCAGTGCGGAAGTGGTTGCTGGGAGGTGAGTCTGTCCTTTAAAAGCACTTGTCTTTGCAGGGGCAGGCCAGTCGATTTCGGCGGGAGAACAGCTGGTAAGTCAGTTTCAGCGGGAGCAGTGCGGAAATGGTTGCTGTGAGGTAAGTCTGTCCTTTAAAAGCACTTGTCTTTGCAGGGGCAGGCCAGTCGATTTCGGCGTGAGAACAGCTGGTGAGTCAGTTTCAGCGGGAGCAGTGCGGAAGTGGTTGCTGGGAGGTAAGTCTGTCCTTTAAAAGCACTTGTCTTTGCAGGGGCAGGCCAGTCGATTTCGGCGTGACAACAGCTGGTGAGTCAGTTTTAGCGGGAGCAGTCCGGAAGTGGTTGCTGGGAGGTAAGTCTGTCCTTTAAAGGCACTTGTCTTTGCAGGGGGCAGGCCAGTCGATTTCGGCGGGAGAACAGCTGGTGAGTCAGTTTCAGCGGGAGCAGTGCGGAAGTGGTAACTGGGAGGTAAGTCTGTCCTTTAAAAGCACTTGTCTTTGCAGGTGCAGGGCAGTCGATTTCAGCGTGAGAACAGCTGGTGAGTCAGTTTCAGCGGGAGCAGTGCGGAAGTGGTTGCTGGGAGGTACGTCTGTCCTTTAAAAGCACTTGTCTTTGCAGGGGCAGGCCAGTCGATTTCGGCGTGAGAACAGCTGGTGAGTCAGTTTCAGCGGGAGCAGTGCGGAAGTGGTTGCTGGGAGGTAAGTCTGTCCTTTAAAAGCACTTGTCTTTGCAGGGGCAGGCCAGTCGATTTCGGCGGGAGAACAGCTGGTGAGTCAGTTTCAGCGGGAGCAGTGCGGAAGTGGTTGCTGTGAGGTACGTCTGTCCTTAAAAGCACTTGTCTTTGCAGGGGCAGGCCAGTCGATTTCGGCGGGAGAACAGCTGGAGTGTCAGTTTCAGCGGGAGAAGTGCGGAAGTTGTTACTGGGAGGTAAGTCTGTCCTTTAAAAGCACTTGTCTTTGCAGTGGCAGGCCAGTCGAATTCGGCGTGAGAACAGCTGGTGAGTCAGTTTCAGCGGGAGCAGTGCGGAAGTGGTCGCTGGGAGGCAAGTCTGTCCTTTAAAAGCACTTGTCTTTGCAGGGGCAGGCCAATCGATTTCGACGTGAGAACAGCTGGTGAGTCAGTTTCAGCGGGAGGAGTGCTGAAGTGGTTGCTGGGAGGTATGTCTGTCCTTTAAAAGCACTTGTCTTTGCAGGGGCAGGCCAGTCGATTTCAGCGTGAGAACAGCTGGTGAGTTAGTTTCAGCGGGAGCAGTGCGGAAGTGGTTGCTGGGAGGTAAGTCTGTCCTTTAAAAGCACTTGTCTTTGCAGGGGCAGGCCAGTCGATTTCGGCGGGAGAACAGCTGGTGAGTCAGTTTCAGCGGGAGCAGTGCGGAAGTGGTTGCTGGGAGGTAGGTCTGTCCTTTAAAAGCACTTGTCTTTGCAGGGGCAGGCCAGTCGATTTCGGCGTGAGACCAACTGGTGAGTCAGTTTCAGCGGGAGCAGTGCGGAAGTGGTTGCTGGGAGGTAAGTCTGTCCTTTAAAAGCACTTGTCTTTGCAGGGGCAGGCCAGTCGATTTCGGCGGGAGAACAGCTGGTGAGTCAGTTTCAGCGGGAGCAGTGCGGAAGTGGTTACTGGGAGGTAAGTCTGTCCTTTAAAAGCACTTGTCTTTGCAGGGGCAGGCCAGTCGATTTCAGCATGAGAACAGCTGGTGAGTCAGTTTCAGCGGGAGCAGTGCGGAAGTGGTTGCTGGGAGGTAAGTCTGTCCTTTAAAGGCACTTGTCTTTGCAGGGGCAGGCTAGTCGATTTCGGCGTGAGAACAGATGGTGAGTCAGTTTCAGCGGGAGCAGTGCGGAAGTGGTTGCTGGGAGGTAAGTCTGTCCTTTAAAAGCACTTGTCTTTGCAGCGGCAGGCCAGTCGATTTCGGCGTGAGACCAACTGGTGAGTCAGTTTCAGCGGGAGCAGTGCGGAAGTGGTTGCTGGGAGGTAAGTCTGTCCTTTAAAAGAACTTGTCTTTGCAGGGGCAGGCCAGTCGATTTCGGCGCGAGAACGGCTGATGAGTCAGTTTCAGCGGGAGCAGTGCGGAAGTGGTTGCTGGGAGGTGAGTCTGTCCTTTAAAAGCACTTGTCTTTGCAGGGGCAGGCCAGTCGATTTCGGCGGGAGAACAGCTGGTGAGTCAGTTTCAGCGGGAGCAGTGCGGAAGTGGTTGCTGTGAGGTAAGTCTGTCATTTAAAAGCACTTGTCTTTGCAGGGGCAGGCCAGTCGATTTCGGCGTGAGAACAGCTGGTGAGTCAGTTTCAGCGGGAGCAGTGCGGAAGTGGTTGCTGGGAGGTAAGTCTGTCCTTTAAAAGCACTTGTCTTTGCAACGGCAGGCCAGTCGATTTCGGCGTGAGACCAACTGGTGAGTCAGTTTCAGCGGGAGCAGTGCGGAAGTGGCTGCTGGGAGGTAAGTCTGTCCTTTAAAAGTACTTGTCTTTGCAGGGGCAGGCCAGTCGATTTCGGCGCGAGAACGGCTGGTGAGTCAGTTTCAGCGGGAGCAGTGCGGAAGTGGTTGCTGGGAGGTGAGTCTGTCCTTTAAAAGCACTTGTCTTTGCAGGGGCAGGCCAGTCGATTTCGGCGGGAGAACAGCTGGTGAGTCAGTTTCAGCGGGAGCAGTGCGGAAATGGTTGCTGTGAGGTAAGTCTGTCCTTTAATAGCACTTGTCTTTGCAGGGGCAGGCCAGTCGATTTCGGCGTGAGAACAGCTGGTGAGTCAGTTTCAGCGGGAGCAGTGCGGAAGTGGTTGCTGGGAGGTAAGTCTGTCCTTTAAAAGCACTTGTCTTTGCAGGGGCAGGCCAGTCGATTTCGGCGTGACAACAGCTGGTGAGTCAGTTTTAGCGGGAGCAGTCCGGAAGTGGTTGCTGGGAGGTAAGTCTGTCCTTTAAAGGCACTTGTCTTTGCAGGGGCAGGCCAGTCGATTTCGGCGGGAGAACAGCTGGTGAGTCAGTTTCAGCGGGGGCAGTGCGGAAGTGGTAACTGGGAGGTAAGTCTGTCCTTTAAAAGCACTTGTCTTTGCAGGTGCAGGGCAGTCGATTTCAGCGTGAGAACAGCTGGTGAGTCAGTTTCAGCGGGAGCAGTGCGGAAGTGGTTGCTGGGAGGTAAGTCTGTCCTTTAAAAGCACTTGTCTTTGCAGGGGCAGGCCAGTCGATTTCGGCGTGAGAACAGCTGGTGAGTCAGTTTCAGCGGGAGCAGTGCGGAAGTGGTTGCTGGGAGGTAAGTCTGTCCTTTAAAAGCACTTGTCTTTGCAGGGGCAGGCCAGTCGATTTCGGCGGGAGAACAGCTGGTGAGTCAGTTTCAGCGGGAGCAGTGCGGAAGTGGTTGCTGTGAGGTACGTCTGTCCTTAATAGCACTTGTCTTTTCAGGGGCAGGCCAGTCGATTTCGGCGGGAGAACAGCTGGTGAGTCAGTTTCAGCGGGAGCAGTGCGGAAGTGGTTGCTGGGAGGTAAGTCTGTCCTTTAAAAGCACTTGTCTTTGCAGGGGCAGGCCAGTCGATTTCGGCGTGAGACCAACTGGTGAGTCAGTTTCAGCGGGAGCAGTGCGGAAGTGGTTGCTGGGAGGTAAGTCTGTCCATTAAAAGCACTTGTCTTTGCAGGGGCAGGCCAATCGATTTCGACGTGAGAACAGCTGGTGAGTCAGTTTCAGCGGGAGCAGTGCTGAAGTGGTTGCTGGGAGGTAAGTCTGTCCTTTAAAAGCACTTGTCTTTGCAGGGGCAGGCCAGTCGATTTCAGCGTGAGAACAGCTGGTGAGTTAGTTTCAGCGGGAGCAGTGCGGAAGTGGTTGCTGGGAGGTAAGTCTGTCCTTTAAAAGCACTTGTCTTTGCAGGGGCAGGCCAGTCGATTTCGGCGGGAGAACAGCTGGTGAGTCAGTTTCAGCGGGAGCAGTGCGGAAGTGGTTGCTGGGAGGTAGGTCTGTCCTTTAAAAGCACTTGTCTTTGCAGGGGCAGGCCAGTCGATTTCGGCGTGAGACCAACTGGTGAGTCAGTTTCAGCGGGAGCAGTGCGGAAGTGGTTGCTGGGAGGTAAGTCTGTCCTTTAAAAGCACTTGTCTTTGCAGGGGCAGGCCAGTCGATTTCGGCGGGAGAACAGCTGGTGAGTCAGTTTCAGCGGGAGCAGTGCGGAAGTGGTTACTGGGACGTAAGTTTGTCCTTTAAAAGCACTTGTCTTTGCAGGGGCAGGCCAGTCGATTTCAGCGTGAGAACAGCTGGTGAGTCAGTTTCAGCGGGAGCAGTGCGGAAGTGGTTGCTGGGAGGTAAGTCTGTCCTTTAAAGGCACTTGTCTTTGCAGGGGCAGGCTAGTCGATTTCGGCGTGAGAACAGATGGTGAGTCAGTTTCAGCGGGAGCAATGCGGAAGTGGTTGCTGGGAGGTAAGTCTGTCCTTTAAAAGCACTTGACTTTGCAGCGGCAGGCCAGTCGATTTCGGCGTGAGACCAACTGGTGAGTCAGTTTCAGCGGGAGCAGTGCGGAAGTGGTTGCTGGGAGGTAAGTCTGTCATTTAAAAGAACTTGTCTTTGCAGGGGCAGGCCAGTCGATTTCGGCGCGAGAACGGCTGGTGAGTCAGTTTCAGCGGGAGCAGTGCGGAAGTGGTTGCTGGGAGGTGAGTCTGTCCTTTAAAAGCACTTGTCTTTGCAGGGGCAGGCCAGTCGATTTCGGCGGGAGAACAACTGGTGAGTCAGTTTCAGCGGGAGCAGTGCGGAAATGGTTGCTGTGAGGTAAGTCTGTCCTTTAATAGCACTTGTCTTTGCAGGGGCAGGCCAGTCGATTTCGGCGTGAGAACAGCTGGTGAGTCAGTTTCAGCGGGAGCAGTGCGGAAGTGGTTGCTGGGAGGTAAGTCTGTCCTTTAAAAGCACTTGTCTTTGCAGGGGCAGGCCAGTCGATTTCGGCGTGACAACAGCTGGTGAGTCAGTTTTAGCGGGAGCAGTCCGGAAGTGGTTGCTGGGAGGTAAGTCTGTCCTTTAAAGGCACTTGTCTTTGCAGGGGGCAGGCCAGTCGATTTCGGCGGGGGAACAGCTGGTGAGTCAGTTTCAGCGGGGGCAGTGCGGAAGTGGTAACTGGGAGGTAAGTCTGTCCTTTAAAAGCACTTGTCTTTGCAGGTGCAGGGCAGTCGATTTCAGCGTGAGAACAGCTGGTGAGTCAGTTTCAGCGGGAGCAGTGCGGAAGTGGTTGCTGGGAGGTAAGTCTGTCCTTTAAAAGCACTTGTCTTTGCAGGGGCAGGCCAGTCGATTTCGGCGTGAGAACAGCTGGTGAGTCAGTTTCAGCGGGAGCAGTGCGGAAGTGGTTGCTGGGAGGTAAGTCTGTCCTTTAAAAGCACTTGTCTTTGCAGGGGCAGGCCAGTCGATTTCGGCGGGAGAACAGCTGGTGAGTCAGTTTCAGCGGGAGCAGTGCGGAAGTGGTTGCTGTGAGGTACGTCTGTCCTTAATAGCACTTGTCTTTTCAGGGGAAGCCAGTCGATTTCGGCGGGAGAACAGCTGGTGAGTCAGTTTCAGCGGGAGCAGTGCGGAAGTGGTTGCTGGGAGGTAAGTCTGTCCTTTAAAAGCACTTGTCTTTGCAGGGGCAGGCCAGTCGATTTCGGCGTGAGACCAACTGGTGAGTCAGTTTCAGCGGGAGCAGTGCGGAAGTGGTTGCTGGGAGGTAAGTCTGTCCATTAAAAGCACTTGCCTTTGCAGGGGCAGGCCAGTCGATTTCGGTGCGAGAACGGCTGGTGAGTCAGTTTCAGCGGGAGCAGTGCGGAAGTGGTTGCTGGGAGGTAAGTCTGTCCTTTAAAAGCACTTGTCTTTGCAGGGGCAGGCCAGTCGATTCCGACGGGAGAACAGCTGGTGAGTCAGTTTCAGCGGGAGCAGTGCGGAAGTGGTTGCTGTGAGGTAAGTCTGTCCTTTAAAAACACTTGTCTTTGCAGGGGCAGGCCAGTCGATTTCGGCGGGAGAACAGCTGGTGAGTCAGTTTCAGCGGGAGCAGTGCGGAAGTGGTTACTGGGAGGTAAGTCTGTCCTTTAAAAGCACTTGTCTTTGCAGGGGCAGGCTAGTCGATTTCGGCGTGAGAACAGATGGTGAGTCAGTTTCAGCGGGAGCAGTGCGGAAGTGGTTGCTGGGAGGTAAGTCTGTCCTTTAAAAGCACTTGCCTTTGCAGCGGCAGGCCAGTCGATTTCGGCGTGAGACCAACTGGTGAGTCAGTTTCAGCGGGAGCAGTGCGGAAGTGGTTGCTGGGAGGTAAGTCTGTCCTTTAAAAGCACTTGTCTTTGCAGCGGCAGGCCAGTCGATTTCGGCGTGAGACCAACTGGTGAGTCAGTTTCAGCGGGAGCAGTGCGGAAGTGGTTGCTGGGAGGTAAGTCTGTCCTTTAAAAGCACTTGTCTTTGCAGGGGCAGGCCAGTCGATTTCGGCGCGAGAACGGCTGGTGAGTCAGTTTCAGCGGGAGCAGTGCGGAAGTGGTTGCTGGGAGGTGAGTCTGTCCTTTAAAAGCACTTGTCTTTGCAGGGGCAGGCCAGTCGATTTCGGCGGGAGAACAGCTGGTGAGTCAGTTTCAGCGGGAGCAGTGCGGAAGTGGTTGCTGTGAGGTAAGTCTGTCATTTAAAAGCACTTGTCTTTGCAGGGGCAGGCCAGTCGATTTCGGCGTGAGAACAGCTGGTGAGTCAGTTTCAGCGGGAGCAGTGCGGAAGTGGTTGCTGGGAGGTAAGTCTGTCCTTTAAAAGCACTTGTCTTTGCAACGGCAGGCCAGTCGATTTCGGCGTGAGATCAACTGGTGAGTCAGTTTCAGCGGGAGCAGTGCGGAAGTGGTTGCTGGGAGGTCAGTCTGTCCTTTAAAAGCACTTGTCTTTGCAACGGCAGGCCAGTCGATTTCGGCGCGAGAACGGCTGGTGAGTCAGTTTCAGCGGGAGCAGTGCGGAAGTGGTTGCTGGGAGGTGAGTCTGTCCTTTAAAAGCACTTGTCTTTGCAGGGGCAGGCCAGTCGATTTCGGCGTGAGAACAGCTGGTGAGTCAGTTTCAGCGGGAGCAGTGCGGAAGTGGTTGCTGGGAGGTAAGTCTGTCCTTTAAAAGCACAAGTCTTTGCAGGGGCAGGCCAGTCTATTTCGGCGGGAGAACAGCTGGAGTGTCAGTTTCAGCGGGAGAAGTGCGGAAGTTGTTACTGGGAGGTAATTCTGTCCTTTAAAAGCACTTGTCTTTGCAGGGGCAGGCCAGTCGAATTCGGCGTGAGAACAGCTGGTGAGTCAGTTTCAGCGGGAGCAGTGCGGAAGTGGTCGCTGGGAGGCAAGTCTGTCCTTTAAAAGCACTTGTCTTTGCAGGGGCAGGCCAATCGATTTCGACGTGAGAACAGCTGGTGAGTCAGTTTCAGCGGGAGCAGTGCTGAAGTGGTTGCTGGGAGGTAAGTCTGTCCTTTAAAAGCACTTGTCTTTGCAGGGGCAGGCCAGTCGATTTCAGCGTGAGAACAGCTGGTGAGTTAGTTTCAGCGGGAGCAGTGCGGAAGTGGTTGCTGGGAGGTAAGTCTGTCCTTTAAAAGCACTTGTCTTTGCAGGGGCAGGCCAGTCGATTTCGGCGGGAGAACAGCTGGTGAGTCAGTTTCAGCGGGAGCAGTGCGGAAGTGGTTGCTGGGTGGTAGGTCTGTCCTTTAAAAGCACTTGTCTTTGCAGGGGCAGGCCAGTCGATTTCGGCGTGAGACCAACTGGTGAGTCAGTTTCAGCGGGAGCAGTGCGGAAGTGGTTGCTGGGAGGTAAGTCTGTCCTTTAAAAGCACTTGTCTTTGCAGGGGCAGGCCAGTCGATTTCGGCGGGAGTACA
Organism: Scyliorhinus torazame; assembly: GCF_047496885.1. NCBI lineage: Eukaryota > Metazoa > Chordata > Chondrichthyes > Carcharhiniformes > Scyliorhinidae > Scyliorhinus > Scyliorhinus torazame. The sequence goes on along the minus strand of NC_092710.1, from coordinate 360,921,211 downwards.
GCTGGTGAGTCAGTTTCAGCGGGAGCAGTGCGGAAGTGGTTGCTGGGAGATAAGTCTGTCCTTTAAAAGCACTTGTCTTTGCAGGGTCAGGCCAGTCGATTTCGGCGTGAGAACAGCTGGTGAGTCAGTTTCAGCGGGAGCAGTGCGGAAGTGGTTGCTGGGAGATAAGTCTGTCCTTTAAAAGCACTTGTCTTTGCAGGGGCAGGCCAGTCGATTTCGGCGTGAGAACGGCTGGTGAGTCAGTTTCAGCGGGAGCAGTGCGGAAGTGGTTGCTGGGAGGTAAGTCTCTCCTTTAAAAGCACTTGTCTTTGCAGGGGCATGCCAGTCGATTTCGGCGGGAGAACAGCTGGTGAGTCAGTTTCAGCGGGAGCAGTGCGGAAGTGGTTGCTGTGAGGAAAGTCTGTCCTTTAAAAGCACTTGTCTTTGCAGGGGCAGCCCAGTCGATTTCGGCGTGAGAACAGCTGGTGTGTCAGTTTCAGCGGGAGCAGTGCGGAAGTGGTTGCTGGGAGGTAAGTCTGTCCTTTAAAAACACTTGTCTTTGCAGGGGCAGGCCAGTCGATTTCGGCGGGAGAACAGCTGGTGAGTCAGTTTCAGCGTGAGCAGTGCGGAAGTGGTTGCTGGGAGGTAAGTCTGTCCTTTAAAAGCACTTGTCTTTGCAGGGGCAGGCCAGTCGATTTCGGCGTGAGAACAGCTGGTGAGTCAGTTTTAGCGGGAGCAGTCCGGAAGTGGTTGCTGGGAGGTAAGTCTGTCCTTTAAAGGCACTTGTCTTTGCAGGGGGCAGGCCAGTCGATTTCGGCGGGAGAACAGCTGGTGAGTCAGTTTCAGCGGGAGCAGTACGGAAGTGGTTACTGGGAGGTAAGTCTGTCCTTTAAAAGCACTTGTCTTTGCAGGTGCAGGCCAGTCGATTTCAGCGTGAGAACAGCTGGTGAGTCAGTTTCAGCGGGAGCAGTGCGGAAGTGGTTGCTGGGAGGTAAGTCTGTCCTTTAAAAGCACTTGTCTTTGCAGGGGCAGGCCAGTCGATTTCGGCGTGAGAACAGCTGGTGAGTCAGTTTCAGCGGGAGCAGTGCGGAAGTGGTTGCTGGGACGTAAGTCTGTCCTTTAAAAGCACTTGTCTTTGCAGGGGCAGGCCAGTCGATTTCGGCGGGAGAACAGCTGGTGAGTCAGTTTCAGCGGGAGCAGTGCGGAAGTGGTTGCTGTGAGGTACGTCTGTCCTTTAATAGCACTTGTCTTTTCAGGGGCAGGCCAGTCGATTTCGGCGTGAGAACAGCTGGTGAGTCAGTTTCACGGGAGCAGTGCGGAAGTGGTTGCTGGGAGGTAAGTCTGTCCTTTAAAAGCACTTGTCTTTGCAGGGGCAGGCCAGTCGATTTCGGCGTGAGACCAACTGGTGAGTCAGTTTCAGCGGGAGCAGTGCGGAAGTGGTTGCTGGGAGGTACGTCTGTCCATTAAAAGCACTTGTCTTTGCAGGGGCAGGCCAGTCGATTTCGGCGCGAGAACGGTGTGTAAGTCAGTTTCAGCGGGAGCAGTGCGGAAGTGGTTGCTGGGAGGTAATTCTGTCCTTTAAAAGCACTTGTCTTTGCAGGGGCAGGCCAGTCGATTCCGACGGGAGAACAGCTGGTGAGTCAGTTTCAGCGGGAGCAGTGCGGAAGTGGTTGCTGTGAGGTAAGTCTGTCCTTTAAAAACACTTGTCTTTGCAGGGGCAGGCCAGTCGATTTCGGCGGGAGAACAGCTGGTGAGTCAGTTTCAGCGGGAGCAGTGCGGAAGTGGTTACTGGGAGGTAAGTCTGTCCTTTAAAAGCACTTCTCTTTGCAGGGGCAGGCCAGTCGATTTCAGCGTGAGAACAGCTGGTGAGTCAGTTTCAGCGGGAGCAGTGCGGAAGTGGTTGCTGGGAGGTAAGTCTGTCCTTTAAAGGCACTTGTCTTTTCAGGGGCAGGCTAGTCGATTTCGGCGTGAGAACAGATGGTGAGTCAGTTTCAGCGGGAGCAGTGCGGAAGTGGTTGCTGGGAGGTAAGTCTGTCCTTTAAAAGCACTTGTCTTTGCAACGGCAGGCCAGTCGATTTCGGCGTGAGACCAACTGGTGAGTCAGTTTCAGCGGGAGCAGTGCGGAAGTGGTTGCTGGGAGGTAAGTCTGTCCTTTAAAAGCACTTGTCTTTGCAGGGGCAGGCCAGTCGATTTCGGCGCGAGAACGGCTGGTGAGTCAGTTTCAGCGGGAGCAGTGCGGAAGTGGTTGCTGGGAGGTGAGTCTGTCCTTTAAAAGCACTTGTCTTTGCAGGGGCAGGCCAGTCGATTTCGGCGGGAGAACAGCTGGTGAGTCAGTTTCAGCGGGAGCAGTGCGGAAATGGTTGCTGTGAGGTAAGTCTGTCCTTTAAAAGCACTTGTCTTTGCAGGGGCAGGCCAGTCGATTTCGGCGCGAGAACGGTGTGTAAGTCAGTTTCAGCGGGAGCAGTGCGGAAGTGGTTGCTGGGAGGTAATTCTGTCCTTTAAAAGCACTTGTCTTTGCAGGGGCAGGCCAGTCGATTCCGACGGGAGAACAGCTGGTGAGTCAGTTTCAGCGGGAGCAGTGCGGAAGTGGTTGCTGTGAGGTAAGTCTGTCCTTTAAAAACACTTGTCTTTGCAGGGGCAGGCCAGTCGATTTCGGCGGGAGAACAGCTGGTGAGTCAGTTTCAGCGGGAGCAGTGCGGAAGTGGTTACTGGGAGGTAAGTCTGTCCTTTAAAAGCACTTCTCTTTGCAGGGGCAGGCCAGTCGATTTCAGCGTGAGAACAGCTGGTGAGTCAGTTTCAGCGGGAGCAGTGCGGAAGTGGTTGCTGGGAGGTAAGTCTGTCCTTTAAAGGCACTTGTCTTTGCAGGGGCAGGCTAGTCGATTTCGGCGTGAGAACAGATGGTGAGTCAGTTTCAGCGGGAGCAGTGCGGAAGTGGTTGCTGGGAGGTAAGTCTGTCCTTTAAAAGCACTTGTCTTTGCAACGGCAGGCCAGTCGATTTCGGCGTGAGACCAACTGGTGAGTCAGTTTCAGCGGGAGCAGTGCGGAAGTGGTTGCTGGGAGGTAAGTCTGTCCTTTAAAAGCACTTGTCTTTGCAGGGGCAGGCCAGTCGATTTCGGCGCGAGAACGGCTGGTGAGTCAGTTTCAGCGGGAGCAGTGCGGAAGTGGTTGCTGGGAGGTGAGTCTGTCCTTTAAAAGCACTTGTCTTTGCAGGGGCAGGCCAGTCGATTTCGGCGGGAGAACAGCTGGTGAGTCAGTTTCAGCGGGAGCAGTGCGGAAATGGTTGCTGTGAGGTAAGTCTGTCCTTTAAAAGCACTTGTCTTTGCAGGGGCAGGCCAGTCGATTTCGGCGTGAGAACAGCTGGTGAGTCAGTTTCAGCGGGAGCAGTGCGGAAGTGGTTGCTGGGAGGTAAGTCTGTCCTTTAAAAGCACTTGTCTTTGCAGGGGCAGGCCAGTCGATTTCGGCGGGTGAACAGCTGGAGTGTCAGTTTCAGCGGGAGAAGTGCGGAAGTTGTTACTGGGAGGTAAGTCTGTCCTTTAAAAGCACTTGTCTTTGCAGGGGCAGGCCAGTCGAATTCGGCGTGAGAACAGCTGGTGAGTCAGTTTCTGCGGGAGCAGTGCGGAAGTGGTTGCTGGGAGGCAAGTCTGTCCTTTAAAAGCACTTGTCTTTGCAGGGGCAGGCCAATCGATTTCGACGTGAGAACAGCTGGTGAGTCAGTTTCAGCGGGAGCAGTGCTGAAGTGGTTGCTGGGAGGTAAGTCTGTCCTTTAAAAGCACTTGTCTTTGCAGGGGCAGGCCAGTCGATTTCAGCGTGAGAACAGCTGGTGAGTTAGTTTCAGCGGGAGCAGTGCGGAAGTGGTTGCTGGGAGGTAAGTCTGTCCTTTAAAAGCACTTGTCTTTGCAGGGGCAGGCCAGTCGATTTCGGCGGGAGAACAGCTGGTGAGTCAGTTTCAGCGGGAGCAGTGCAGAAGTGGTTGCTGGGAGGTAGGTCTGTCCTTTAAAAGCACTTGTCTTTGCAGGGGCAGGCCAGTCGATTTCGGCGTGAGACCAACTGGTGAGTCAGTTTCAGCCGGAGCAGTGCGGAAGTGGTTGCTGGGAGGTAAGTCTGTCCTTTAAAAGCACTTGTCTTTGCAGGGGCAGGCCAGTCGATTTCGGCGGGAGAACAGCTGGTGAGTCAGTTTCGGCGGGAGCAGTGCGGAAGTGGTTGCTGGGAGGTAGGTCTGTCCTTTAAAAGCACTTGTCTTAGCAGGGGCAGGCCAGTCGATTTCGGCGTGAGAACAGTTGGTGAGTCTGTTTCAGCGGGAGCAGTGCGGAAGTGGTTACTGGGAGGTAAGTCTGTCCTTTAAAAGCACTTGTCTTTGCAGGGGCAGTCCAGTCGATTTCAGCGTGAGAACAGCTGGTGAGTCAGTTTCAGCGGGAGCAGTGCGGAAGTGGTTGCTGGGAGGTAAGTCTGTCCTTTAAAAGCACTTATCTTTGCAGGGGCAGGCCAGTCGATTTCGGCGTGAGAACAGCTGGTGAGTCAGTTTCAGCGGGAGCAGTGCGGAAGTGGTTGCTGGGAGGTAAGTCTGTCCTTTAAAAGCACTTGTCTTTGCAGGGGCAGGCCAGTCGATTTCGGCGTGAGAACAGCTGGTGAGTCAGTTTCAGCGGGAGCAGTGCGGAAGTGGTTGCTGGGAGGTAAGTCTGTCCTTGAAAAGCACTTGTCTTTGCAGGGGCAGGCCAGTCGATTTTGGCGGGAGTGGAGCTGGCTGGTTAGTCAATTTCAGCAGGAGCTGAGAATTTTTAAAATTAAATTAGTGTTTTAGGCGGGAACAGGAAGTCGACCCGCGGACGTCTGGGAAGACCCTCACCAATAAATTCTGGTGGAGTGGAAACCCGAGACACTACACGTGTCATGTCTCCCACCCGCCCTCCTCCTCTAACCTAATAATAAAACCATTGGTCTGAGATAAGTACCATATTTTATTATATTATTATTATTTTTTATAAAAAATTGAATTTAGTTGTTAGCCAGATCTTGGTAGAAAGTTAGAGGAATGGCAGGGAAGGGAGTGCAATGTTCCTCCTGCAGGATGTTTGAGGTGAGGGATGCAGTTAGTGTCGCTGCTGATTTTACCTGCAGGAGGTGCTGCCATCTCCAGCTTCTCCAAGACCGAGTTAGGGAACTGGAGCTGGAGTTGGAAAAACTTCGGATCATTCGGGAGGCAGAAGGGGTCATAGATAGCAGCTTCAGGGAATTAGTTACACCAAAGATTGGAGATAGGTGGGTAACTGTAAGAGGGACTGGGAAAAAGCAGTCAGTGCAGGGATCCCCTGCGGTCCTTCCCCTGAGAAACAAGTATACCACTTTGGATACTTGTGGGGGGGGGACGACTTACCAGGGGTAAGCCATGGGGTACGGGCCTCTGGCACGGAGTCTGTCACTGTTGCTCAGAAGGGAAGGGGGAGAGGAGCAGAGCATTAGTAATTGGGGACTCTATAGTCAGGGGCACAGATAGGAGCTTTTGTGGGAGCGTGAGAGACTCACGTTTGGTATGTTGCCTCCCAGGTGCAAGGGTACGTGATGTCTCGGATCGTGTTTTCCGGGTCCTTAGGGGGGAGGGGGAGCAGCCCCAAGTCGTGGTCCACATTGGCACTAACGACATAGGTAGGAAAGGGGACAAGATTGTCAGGCAGGCTTTCAGGGAGCTAGGATGGAAGCTCAGAACTAGAACAAACAGAGTTGTTATCTCTGGGTTGTTGCCTGTGCCACGTGATAGTGAGATGAGGAATAGGGAGAGAGCGCATTTAAACACGTGGCTACAGGGATGGTGCAGGCGGGAGGGATTCAGATTTCTGGATAACTGGGGCTCTTTCTGGGGAAGGTGGGACCTCTACAGGCAGGATGGTCTACATCTGAACCTGAGGGGCACAAATATCCTGGGGGGAGATTTGTGAGTGCTCTTTGGGGGGGGGGGGGGTTTAAACTAATGCAGCAGGGGCATGGGAACCTGGATTGTAGTTTTAGGGTAAGGGAGAATGAGAGTATAGAGGTCAGGAGCACAGATTTGACGTGGCGAGAGGGGGCCAGTGTTCAGGTAGGTGGTTTGAAGTGTGTCTACTTCAATGCCAGGAGTATACGAAACAAGGTAGGGGAACTGGCAGCATGGGTTGGTACCTGGGACTTCGATGTTGTGGCCATTTCGGAGACATGGATAGAGCAGGGACAGGAATGGATGTTGCAGGTTCCGGGGTTTAGGTGTTTTAGTAAGCTCAGAGAAGGAGGCAAAAGAGGGGGAGGTGTGGCGCTGCTAGTCAAGAGCAGTATTACGGTGGCGGAGAGGATGCTAGATGGGGACTCTTCTTCCGAGGTAGTATGGGCTGAAGTTAGAAACAGGAAAGGAGAGGTCACCCTGTTGGGAGTTTTTTTATAGGCCTCCTAATAGTTCTAGGGATGTAGAGGAAAGGATGACGAAGATGATTCTGGATAAGAGCGAAAGTAACAGGGTAGTTATTATGGGATACTTTAACTTTCCAAATATTGACTGGAAAAGATATAGTTCGAGTATAATAGATGGGTCGTTTTTTGTACAGTGTGTGCAGGAGGGTTTCCTGAAACAATATGTTGACAGGCCAACAATAGGCGAGGCCATGTTGGATTTGGTTTTGGGTAATGAACCAGGCCAGGTGTTGGATTTGGAGGTAGGAGAGCACTTTGGGGACAGTGACCACAATTCGGTGACGTTTACGTTAATGATGGAAAGGGATAAGTATACACCGCAGGGCAAGAGTTATAGCTGGGGGAAGGGCAATTATGATGCCATTAGGCGTGACTTGGGGGGGATAAGGTGGAGAAGTAGGCTGCAAGTGTTGGGCACACTGGATAAGTGGGGCTTGTTCAATGATCAGCTAATGCGTGTTCTTGATAAGTATGTACTGGTCAGACAGGGAGGAAGGCGTCGAGCGAGGGAACCGTGGTTTACCAAGGAAGTGGAATCTCTTGTTAAGAGGAAGAAGGAGGCCTATGTGAAGATGAGGTGTGAAGTTTCGGTTGGGGCGATGGATAGTTACAAGGTAGCGAGGAAGGATCTAAAGAGAGAACTAAGACGAGCAAGGAGGGGACATGAGAAGTATTTGGCAGGAAGGGTCAAGGAAAACCCAAAAGCTTTCTATAGGTATGTCAGGAATAAGCGAATGACTAGGGAAAGAGTAGGACCAGTCAAGGGCAGGGATGGGAAATTGTGTGTGGAGTCTGAAGAGATAGGCGAGATACTAAATGAATATTTTTCGTCAGTATTCACTCAGGAAAAAGATAATGTTGTGGAGGAAAATGCTGAGCCCCAGGCTAATAGAGTAGATGGCATTGAGGTACGTAGGGAAGAGGTGTTGGCAATTCTGGACAGGCTGAAAATAGATAAGTCCCCGGGACCTGATGGGATTTATCCTAGGATTCTCTGGGAGGCCAGGGAAGAGATTGCTGGACCTTTGGCTTTGATTTGTATGTGATCATTGGCTACAGGAATAGTGCCAGAGGACTGGAGGACAGCAAATGTGGTCCCTTTGTTCAAAAAGGGGAGCAGAGACAACCCCGGCAACTATAGACCGGTGAGCCTCACGTCTGTAGTGGGTAAAGTCTTGGAGGGGATTATAAGAGACAAAATTTATAATCATCTAGATAGGAATAATATGATCAGGGATAGTCAGCATGGCTTTGTGAAGGGTAGGTCATGCCTCACAAACCTTATTGAGTTCTTTGAGAAGGTGACTGAACAGGTAGACGAGGGTAGAGCAGTTGATGTGGTGTATATGGATTTCAGCAAAGCGTTTGATGAGGTTCCCCACGGTAGGCTATTGCAAAAAATACGGAGGCTGGGGATTGACGGTGATTTAGAGATGTGGATCAGAAATTGGCTAGCTGAAGGAAGACAGAGGGTGGTGGTTGATGGGAAATGTTCAGAATGGAGTAGTCACAAGTGGAGTACCACAAGGATCTGTTCTGGGGCCGTTGCTGTTTGTCATTTTTATCAATGACCTAGAGGAAGGCGCAGTACGGTGGGTGCAGAAGGGTGGTTTGCAGACGATACTAAAGTCGGTGGTGTTGTCGATAGTGTGGAAGGATGTAGCAGGTTACAGAGGGATATAGCTAAGCTGCAGAGCTGGGCTGAGAGGTGGCAAATGGAGTTTAATGTAGAGAAGTGTGAGGTGATTCACTTTGGAAGGAATAACAGGAATGCGGAATATTTGGCTAATGGTAAAGTTCTTGAAAGTGTGGATGAGCAGAGGGATCTAGGTGTCCATGTACATAGATCCCTGAAAGTTGCCACCCAGGTTGATAGGGTTGTGAAGAAGGCCTATGGAGTGTTGGCCTTTATTGGTAGAGGGATTGAGTTCCGGAGTCGGGAGGTCATGTTGCAGCTGTACAGAACTCTGGTACGGCCGCATTTGGAGTATTGAGTACAGTTCTGGTCACCGCATTATAGGAAGGACGTGGAGGCTTTGGAGCGGATGCAGAGGAGATTTACCAGGATGTTGCCTGGTATGGAGGGAAAATCTTATGAGGAAAGGCTGATGGACTTGAGGTTGTTTTCGTTGGAGAGAAGAAGGTTAAGAGGAGACTTAATAGAGGCATACAAAATGATCAGGGGTTTGGATAGGGTGGACAGTGAGAGCCTTCTCCCGCGGATGGAAATGGCTGGCACGAGGGGACATAACTTTAAACTGAGGGGTAATAGATATAGGACAGAGGTCAGAGGTAGGTTCTTTACGCAAAGAGTAGTGAGGCCGTGGAATGCCCTACCTGCTACAGTAGTGAACTCGCCAACATTGAGGGCATTTAAAAGTTTATTGGATAAACATATGGATGATAATGGTATAGTGTAGGTTAGATGGCTTTTGTTTCGGTGCAACATCGTGGGCCGAAGGGCCTGTACTGCGCTGTATTGTTCTATGTTCTATGTTCCAGGCGGAGCGGCTTCCCGAGAAGCTGGGGAGAGGCTTCGTGACACAATCGTACAGTACAGAAGAGGTACTTCGGCCCATCGAATCTACACTGACTAACAACCATCAAATCTACACTAATCCCACTTCCCAGCAATTTGCCCATAACATTGAACGTTATGGAGTGGATTATCTTTTAATGGGACAAAATGTTGATACCGGGATTGAATCGCTGGACTTATGCAATTGGCGCTAGTCCCGCAGCAATTCCGGGGCAGTTAATGGGCTCGGAGCGGCAACACGTGGAACACAAGCCATTCCAATCTAATACAGCGCCGCATTCGCCAGGATCGTGATTCACACTCAGAATGCTGTCATGCTGCAGTGCATTTATAAACTGAACAGCCCCCCTCCCCCCACCACTACACACACACACACACACACACACACACACACACACACACTCATCCCAGCCAACAAGTGGCAGCACAGAGAGCGTCACCAGGTTCACCGACACCGAGATTGAGCTGCTGCTGGTCGCAGTGCAGGAGAGGTAGGCCACCCTGTACCGGGGATGGGAGGGGAGGGGGGAGGCTGCCGTACACCAGGCATTGGAGCAAGTGGCAGAGATGGTGCGCGCAGTGAGCCTCAACGTCCGGAGCTGCCAGCAGTGCGTCAAAACAAAAAGTGAAAACGTGCACAGCCTCCTCAGGGTAGCCAGGGTGAATAGGCAGCTCTGCGTAGCCACACAACCGTAACCCGCACCCCTACACTTGGAGGGCGACCGGACGCCGGCATTGCATGCACACCCCTCACTACACCACATGTTGGCACACATACCAAGCCCCATGGTATGAGGGATGGGCCGGGGCTGTACTGGCAGCAGAGGGGTCGCTGGGGGTGGCTGGCGCTGGAGAATGGGCAGGAATTTAGGTGGGCGTTGCCTAGGGACCCCTGTTCGCCAGCGATCGACGCTCCGGTGCCCCACCCCCATCCCACCCCAGCCAGTGTTGGGTGGAACATGGTGAAAGAATGGCCAGTTTGCATGCAGGGACCAGTCACATGGACGATGGAAATGTAACTGTGGGTATGAGTCAGACATTGTCGTACTGTGGAACAGAAATTAACATAAATGAAATACTGCTGAATTATTCTGACTTCGGCCTTATTATGAAAACACATTGTCCTCCGAAAGATAACAAAGCCAAGAGCAATAACATCTGCACTACGTAATTCCTCGTACGTACTTTCCAAGGTCTATTCAATGTAAACATGCCTGTTTACTTCAGATTATAAAAACATGCTGTCTTCAATCGAATCTCAGAGTGCGGTGTCCTGGCTATTGCAGCTGGAACACTCTCTCCCCCCAAATATATTTGTGCAAATAAGTATCCTTAAATCGAACCTCGAGGAATTTGTCTTTATTATGATTTCCACGACATGTGCAATGTGGAGCCTGTAGAACTCATCACAGAGCGTGTTGTCATCATCCTACATCCCAAGGACCAGGCCTACTGTGACTGCCAAAGCAAGGACTACACACGGTAGTGAGGCAGGTTGGAATCACGGAAGGGGTTGCGGGGCGTGGTCATGGAGGGTGCTCAGTGGTCTGCTTGGGGATGTGTGCGGTAGGATGGGATGCCCTTGCCACTCTCAGGGCACCCTAGTCGGAAAATATGGCGGCGATTAGAGTGGCCCGTGAACGGTGGCCCAGGGCCACAAATTGTGCTGTCTCCTTTGCCTGCCCGGGACCCAGGTTCTGCCCATCCTCCTCCTCTCCCGCATTCTCCTCATCAACCATTATAGATTATCATAGAATTTAAAGTGCAGAAGGAGGCCATTCGGACCAGCGAGACTGCACCGGCTCTTGGAAAGAGCACCCTACCAAAGGTCAACACCTCCACCCTATCCCCATAACTCAGTAACCTCACCCAACACTAAGGGCAATTTTGGACAATAAGGGCAATTTATCATGGCCAATCCACTTTACCTGCCCATCTTTGGACTGTGGGAGGAAACCGGAGCACTCGGAGGAAACCCACGCACACACGGGGAGGATGTGCAGACTCCACACAGACAGTGACCCAAGCTGAAATCGATCCTGGGACCTTGGAGCTGTAAAGCAATTGTGCTATCCACAATGCTACCGTGCTGCCCCTGATGAACCGAGGCCTGATGTTCATCCTCCTCCTCCAGCCAGTCGCCCCTCTGATGCGCAACGACATGGAGGAAGCAGCTGGTCCCCATGATGTGGGAAACACTTACCTGATATTGGAGCGCCCCTCCAGAGCGGTCCAAACACCTGTACCGCATCTTCAGGATGTCGAAGAAACGCGTGATCATGCTCCAGGATGCTGCCTGAGCGTCGGTATATCGGTTCCCAACATCGACCTGTGGTCTCCGGATAGGCGTATTCAACCACCGCCACGGCAGATAACACCTGCCGCCCAGAAGCCAACCGTTGAACGGGCATGTGCCTCGAATAAGCCGGGAATCGGCAGTGGTGTGCCAGGATGAAGATGTCGTGCACGCTGCCTGGGTACCGGGTACAGACGTGTATGATCCGCATCTCATGGTCACACCAGTTGCACGGTCATGGAGTCGAATCAATTTCGGTTCGTGTAGAACGGCCTGCCATGGGCCGGTGCTCATTTGGGAACATGAATCCCGTCGATCACCCTCTGGATCTCGGGCATCTCGGCGATGCCGTCACCTGGTAGATATGTTGCACTGTATCCTTGCTCAGGCCTGGCCTGGTTGGTCCTCGAACGACAGGCGCTAACGGTACACATGAAGCCTGATGCGGGGGGCACTGTGGTATTCTGTTGGCTGCGTTGGGTGTTGCACCACGGGTGCGGGTTTGGAATGTTGGCAAGATGGAGGCTGGCGTCGTGGGTGGATGGTGTGTGCTGGGGTTGTGGGGTTAGTGGGCGCGGAGCTGGGCTGCAGGGTTGGAAGGTGCGGTGCTGGGGTGTGGAATGTGTGGTGCTGTTGTTTTGGGTTGGAGGGTACTATCATAGGGTGTGGGCTAGAAGGTGCGGTGCTGTGTTGCAGGGTTGGTGGGTGAGGTGTTGCGGTGCAGGCATCCTCTCCCATCCAGCACTGCCAGTGGCCTTCCATCTGCCAGCTCTGGCAGTGCCCACATAGCCAGCCCCGCAAATACCCCTCCCCCCAGGTAACCCTGCCAGTGAGCCATCCGGCCAGCCATGCCAATGACCCCTACCACCTGCCTGTTCACCCAGTGCCTTCCAGTCAAACGATCGGGTGCCCTCCTCCCAGCCAGCCCTACCAGTGTCCACCCCAACCAGCCATGCCAGTGACCACCCAACCAGCCCTGCCAGTGACCATGGGCAGCACGGTAGCATAGTGATTAGCATAATTGCTTCACAGCTCCAAGGTTCCAGGTTCGATTCCCAGCTTGGGTCACTGTCTGTGCGGAGTCTGCACGTTATCCGCGTCGTGTGTGCGTGGGTTTCCTCCGGGTGCTCCGGTTTCGTCCCACAGTCCAAAGATGTGCAGGTTAGGTGGATTGGCCATGCTAAATTGCCGTTAGTGTCCAAAATTGCTTTTAGCGTTGAGTCGGGTTACTGGGTTATGGGGCTAGGGTGGAGGTGTGCGGTTGGGTAGGGTGCTCTTTCCAAGAGCCGGTGCAGACTCGATGGGCCGAATGGCCTCCTTCCGCACTGTAACTTCTATGAAAATTCTATGAATCTGTGACTTGCCAACCAGCCCTGCCAGTGTCTATTACAACCAGCCCTGCCAGTGACCACCCAACCAGCAATGCCAGTGACTTGCCAATCAGACCTTCCAACGTCTACTACAACCAGTCCTACCAGTTACCCCCTAGCCAGCCTAGTCACTGCTCCCTGAGCCAACCCTGCAAATAACCACCCCCCCCCCCCCCCACAACCCGCCCTGCTTGTGTCTACAACAACGAGTTCTGCCAGTGTCTACAGGAACCAGCTCTGCCAGAGTCTACAACAACCAGCCCTGCCAGTTAACCTCCGAGCCAGCCTAGTCAGTTATCCTGAGCCAGCCCTGCAAATACCACACCCCACCCAACAAGCCCTGTCATTGACACCCCCAAACAGCCCTACCAGTGACGACCCTCCCTGAACAGCCCTACCAGTGGCGCCCCGAGTCAGGCTAGCCAGAGCTCTCTACAACCAACCATGCCAGTTACACCCACCCAGTGCCTTTCCCCATGCCAGCCCTGCCAGTAACCCCCTGTCAGCCCTGCCAGTTCGTCCCAAACAGGATTGTTATGATCCCGCCTGCCAGTGCTCCCGCCCAGCCAATCATGCAAGTGCACCCCAGCCAGACCTGCCAGTAACTCACGGTCCAAGCCAGCCCTCCCAATGCCCCACTGTCAGTGTCCACTGCTCCCAGACAGCACTCTCAGTCTCCTCCCCTCCCCCGGCAGTGTCCCCCACCCGCAGGTATCCCATAGTCCTGACTCTGAAGGTCCTACCTCCTGTCAGTCTTAATTCGGAGTAGATGATTGGCTGAGAGGCTGTCAATTTGAATACAGAGTCTCTGAATGGCAGAACGTTCTGGCTGCGAGTTAGAGATTCGTGCTCACGATTCGTCACACGGTGTTGTCAGACAGTACGAGCGACGTCTGATTGGCGGAGGCGACTTGAAACCTGCAGCTGGAGCTCCTGATTGGCTGAGGGGCTGTCAGTCATCAGCTGTAGCTCCTGATTGGATGAGGGTCAGTCACTTTCGTTCATTGATTAATTTAATAATTGATGTAACCGGATATTTCGCTGCGATCTTGATCTGTTCCCTGAACCTCGACTGAGTCACCACATAAATAAATGTGTTTGTGCAGCAATTTAAATCCAGCAGCATGAATCCGACTTGTTGGAAAGTATATTGAGGAACGGTGAGGTAATGTACTCCTCCCACTTCAATATAGAAAAATTTTATAACAGCCACGGTCCAGAGCAGAATAAAAGCACCTGAGATACTGAAGAGTAAAATCATTGACTTCCTTCTGCTCTCCATCTCTGGGTCGGTGCGAGTGTCTCCCTGACTCTGAGCCCTCAGTGCCTTCCGGACCCGACTGGTGAGTAAAATGTGTCTGACTGTCAGAGCGTTGATCAACAGAATTGCGAAAAATGGAAAAAACGGGGTTAAAACCCGATTAAACCAGTTGTATACAGCCCGCACGGGGTCAATGGCAAATCTCCTCTTTACCTGACACTCCCACTGGACATTGTCTATTATCTCGAGAGGTTCATATATAAAGTACCAGGGGATGTTTTTCACACAGAGCAGGAGGCCAGTTGTTGACAGAACCACTGCCGCAGTTTTTCCGGTGCAATATTTAGTTTTCAGCTTCTGGCAGCTAATGGCCACAAATCGATCAAAGGAGAACGTGAGGGTGAACCAGACAGAACAGTCCGCGGCTGCATACAGCAGGGCAAGTTTAACACGACACACAGGAGTGAGGTCCAGGAAATTCCGGGGGAAATAATAATAATTCATCTTGTCCAGTATGGGGCGAGTGATGATATACAGTAGATCCGCTGTTGCCATGGCCACCAGATAGCGAGTGGTGCAGGTAGAGAGGCCACACTTCCCCCGAGACAGAATTGCAATTCCCAGGAAATTAACTGTTAGAGAGAGAAGGGACAAGAGCCTGGAAATTACTGATTACACTTTCTCCGTGCCTGCACCCGGACAGGATTTCAGCATCAATAAAATTGGCAGTGCGCAGGTGACAGCATTGGTAGAGGAATGGGTACAGAGTTTAACATTGTAGAGCGGGAAGTAGTAAATACAACACAAATGTTTTAGACGTGGGAGGGGGGAAGTGTGAATTGCAGCCCTGCTAGTCTGATAGAAATTAAATGAAAATCGCTTATTGTCACAAGTAGGCTCAAATGAAGTTACTGTGAAAAGCCCCTAGTCGCCACATTCCGGCGCCTGTTCGGGGAGGCTGGAACGGGAATTGAACCGTGCTGCTGGCCTGCCTTGGTCTGCTTTCAAAGCCAGCGATTTAGCCCAGTGTGCTAAAACAGCCACAGGAATGAAGTGGTTGGACATAAGACCATAAGACATAGGAGCGGAAGTAAGGCCATTCGGCCCATCGAGTCCACTCCACCATTCAACCATGGCTGTTTTCAACTCCATTTACCCGCTCTCTCTCCATAGCCCTTAGAACATAGAACATAGAACAATACAGCGCAGTACAGGCCCTTCGGCCCACGATGTTGCACCGTAACAAAAGCCATCTAACCTACACTATGCCATTATCATCCATATGTTTATCCAATAAACTTTTAAATGCCCTCAATGTTGGCGAGTTCACTACTGTAGCAGGTAGGGCATTCCACGGCCTCACTACTCTTTGCGTAAAGAACCTACCTCTGACCTCTGTCCTATCTCTATTACCCCTCAGTTTAAAGTTATGTCCCCTCGTGCCAGCCATATCCATCCGCGGGAGAAGGCTCTCACTGTCCACCCTATCCAATCCCCTGATCATTTTGTATGCCTCTATTAAGTCTCCTCTTAACCTTCTTCTCTCCAACGAAAACAACCTCAAGTCCGTCAGCCTTTCCTCATAAGATTTTCCCTCCATACCAGGCAACATCCTGGTAAATCTCCTCTGCACCCGCTCCAAAGCCTCCACGTCCTTCCTATAATGCGGTGACCAGAACTGTACGCAATACTCCAAATGCGGCCGGACCAGAGTTCTGTACAGCTGCAACATGACCTCCCGACTCCGGAACTCAATCCCTCTACCAATAAAGGCCAACACTCCATAGGCCTTCTTCACAACCCTATCAACCTGGGTGGCAACTTTCAGGGATCTATGTACATGGACACCTAGATCCCTCTGCTCATCCACACTTTCAAGAACTTTACCATTAGCCAAATATTCCGCATTCCTGTTATTCCTTCCAAAGTGAATCACCTCACACTTCTCTACATTAAACTCCATTTGCCACCTCTCAGCCCAGCTCTGCAGCTTATCTATATCCCTCTGTAACCTGTTACATCCTTCCACACTATCGACAACACCACCGACTTTAGTATCGTCTGCAAATTTCCTCACCCACCCTTCTGCGCCTTCCTCTCGGTCATTGATAAAAATGACAAACAGCAACGGCCCCAGAACAGATCCTTGTGGTACTCCACTTGTGACTGTACTCCATTCTGAACATTTCCCATCAACCACCACCCTCTGTCTTCTTTCAGCTAGCCAATTTCTGATCCACATCTCTAAATCACCCTCAATCCCCAGCCTCCGTATTTTTTGCAATAGCCTACGGTGGGGAACCTTATCAAACGCTTTGCTGAAATCCATATACACCACATCAACTGCTCTACCCTCGTCTACCTGTTCAGTCACCTTCTCAAAGAACTCAATAAGGTTTGTGAGGCATGACCTACCCTTCACAAAGCCATGCTGACTATCCCTGATCATATTATTCCTATCTAGATGATTATAAATCTTGTCCCTTATAATCCCCTCCAAGACTTTACCCACTACAGACGTGAGGCTCACCGGTCTATAGTTGCCGGGGTTGTCTCTGCTCCCCTTTTTGAACAAAGGGACCACATTTGCTGTCCTCCAGTCCTCTGGCACTATTCCTGTAGCCAATGATGACATAAAAATCAAAGCCAAAGGTCCAGCAATCTCTTCCCTGGCCTCCCAGAGAATCCTAGGATAAATCCCATCAGGTCCCGGGGACTTATCTATTTTCAGCCTGTCCAGAATTGCCAACACCTCTTCCCTACGTACCTCAATGCCATCTATTCTATTAGCCTGGGGCTCAGCATTCTCCTCCACAACATTATCTTTTTTCTGAGTGAATACTGACGAAAAATATTCATTTAGTATCTCGCCTATCTCTTCAGACTCCACACACAATTTCCCATCCCTGTCCTTGACTGGTCCTACTCTTACCCTAGTCATTCGCTTATTCCTGACATACCTATAGAAAGCTTTTGGGTTTTCCTTGATCCTTCCTGCCAAATACTTCTCATGTCCCCTCCTTGCTCGTCTTAGCTCTCTCTTTAGATCCTTCCTCGCTACCTTGTAACTATCCATCGCCCCAACCGAAACTTCACACTTCATCTTCACATAGGCCTTCTTCTTCCTCTTAACAAGAGATTCCACTTCCTTGGTAAACCACGGTTCCCTCGCTCGACGCCTTCCTCCCTGTCTGACCGGTACATACTTATCAAGAACACGCAGTAGCTGATCCTTGAACAAGCCCCACTTATCCAGTGTGCCCAACACTTGCAGCCTACTTCTCCACCTTATCCCCCCCAAGTCACGTCTAATGGCATCATAATTGCCCTTCCCCCAGCTATAACTCTTGCCCTGCGGTGTATACTTATCCCTTTCCATCATTAACGTAAACGTCACCGAATTGTGGTCACTGTCCCCAAAGTGCTCTCCTACCTCCAAATCCAACACCTGGCCTGGTTCATTACCCAAAACCAAATCCAACGTGGCCTCGCCTCTTGTTGGCCTGTCAACATATTGTTTCAGGAAACCCTCCTGCACACACTGTACAAAAAACGACCCATCTATTGTACTCGAACTATATATTTTCCAGTCAATATTTGGAAAGTTTAAGTCTCCCATAATAACTACCCTGTTACTTTCGCTCATATCCAGAATCATCTTCGCCATCCTTTCCTCTACATCCCTAGAACTATTAGGAGGCCTATAAAAAACTCCCAACAGGGTGACCTCTCCTTTCCTGTTTCTAACTTCAGCCAATACTACCTCGGAAGAAGAATCCCCATCTAGCATCCTCTCCGCCACCGTAATACTGCTCTTGACTAGCAGCGCCACACCTCCCCCTCTTTTGCCTCCTTCTCTGAGCTTACTAAAACACCTAAACCCCGGAACCTGCAACATCCATTCCTGTCCCTGCTCTATCCATGTCTCCGAAATGGCCACAACATCGAAGTCCCAGGTACCAACCCACGCTGCCAGTTCCCCTACCTTGTTTCGTATACTCCTGGCATTGAAGTAGACACACTTCAAACCACCTACCTGAACGCTGGCCCCCTCCTGCGACGTCAAATCTGTGCTCCTGACCTCTATACTCTCATTCTCCCTTACCCTAAAACTACAATCCATGTTCCCATGCCCCTGCTGCATTAGTTTAAACCCCCCCAAAGAGCACTAACAAATCTCCCCCCCAGGATATTTGTGCCCCTCAGGTTCAGATGTAGACCATCCTGTCTGTAGAGGTCCCACCTTCCCCAGAAAGAGCCCCAGTTATCCAAAAATCTGAAACCCTCCCGCCTGCACCACCCCTGTAGCCACGTGTTTAAATGCTCTCTCTCCCTATTCCTCATCTCACTATCACGTGGCACGGGCAACAACCCAGAGATAACAACTCTGTTTGTTCTAGTTCTGAGCTTCCATCCTAGCTCCCTGAAAGCCTGCCTGACATCCTTGTCCCCTTTCCTACCTATGTCGTTGGTGCCAATGTGGACCACGACTTGGGGCTGCTCCCCCTCCCCCTAAGGACCCGGAAAACACGATCCGAGACATCACGTACCCTTGCACCTGGGAGGCAACATACCAAACGTGAGTCTCTCACGCTCCCACAAAATCTCCTATCTGTGCCCCTGACTATAGAGTCCCCAATTACTAATGCTCTGCTCCTCTCCCCCCTTCCCTTCTGAGCAACAGGGACAGACTCCGTGCCAGAGGCCCGTACCCCATGGCTTACCCCTGGTAAGTCGTCCCCCCCCACAAGTATCCAAAGCGGTATACTTGTTTCTCAGGGGAACGACCGCAGGGGATCCCTGCACTGACTGTTTTTTCCCAGTCCCTCTTACAGTTACCCACCTATCTCCAATCTTTGGTGTAACTAATTCCCTGAAGCTGCTATCTATGACCCCTTCTGCCTCCCGAATGATCCGAAGTTCTTCCAACTCCAGCTCCTGTTCCCTAACTCGGTCTTGGAGGAGCTGGAGATGGCAGCACTTCCTGCAGGTAAAATCAGCAGGGACACTAACTGCATCCCTCACCTCAAACATCCTGCAGGAGGAACATTGCACTCCCTTCCCTGCCATTCCTCTAACTTTCTACCAAGATCTGGCTAACAACTAAATTAAATTTTTATAAAAAATAATAATAATATAATAAAAATATGGTACTTACCTCAGACCAATGGGTTTTATTATTAGGTTAGAGGAGGAGGGTGGGTGGGAGACACTACACGTGTAGTGTCTCGGGTTTCCTCTCCACCAGAATTTATTGGGAGGGTCTTCCCAGACGTCCGCGGGTCGACTTCCTGAATCCCGCCTAAAAAAACTAATTAAAAAAAAAAGAAAAATTCTCAGCTCCTGCTGAAATTGACCAACCAGCCAGCTCCACTCCCGCCGAAATCGACTGGCCTGCCCCTGCAAAGACAAGTGCTTTTAAAGGTTGACTTACCTCCCAGCAACCTCCTTCCGCAATGCTGCCGCTGAAATTGACTAACCAGCTGCTCTCACGCCGCCGAAATCGACTGGCCTGCCCCTGCAAAGAGAAGTGCTTTTAAAGGTTGACTTACCTCCCAGCAACCTCCTTCCGCAATGCTCCCGCTGAAATTGACTAACCAGCTGCTCTCACGCCGCCGAAATCGACTGGCCTGCCCCTGCAAAGAGAAGTGCTTTTAACGGTTGACTTACCTCCCAGCAACCTCCTTCCGCAATGCTCCCGCTGAAATTGACTAACCAGCTGCTCTCACGCCGCCGAAATCGACTGGCCTGCCCCTGCAAAGAGAAGTGCTTTTAAAGGTTGGCTTACCTCCCAGCAACCTCCTTCCGCAATGCTCCCGTTGAAATTGACTAACCAGCTGCTCTCACGCCGCCGAAACCGACTGGCCTGCCCCTGCAAAGAGAAGTGCTTTTAAAGGTTGACTTACCTCCCAGCAACCTCCGCAATGCTCCCGCTGAAATTGACTAACCAGCTGCTCTCACGCCGCCGAAATCGACTGGCCTGCCCCTGCAAAGAGAAGTGCTTTTAAAGGTTGTCTTACCTCCCAGCAACCTCCTTCCGCAATGCTCCCGCTGACATTGACTAACCACCTGCTCTCACGCCGCCGAAATCGACTGGCCTGCCCCTGCAAAGAGAAGTGCTTTTAAAGGTTGACTTACCTCCCAGCAACCTCCTTCCGCAATGCTCCCGCTGAAATTGACTAACCAGCTGCTCTCACGCCGCCGAAATCGACTGGCCTGCCCCTGCAAAGAGAAGTGCTTTTAAAGGTTGACTTACCTCCCAGCAACCTCCTTCCGCATTGCTCCCGCTGAAATTGACTAACCAGCTGCTTTCACGCCGCCGAAATCGACTGGCCTGCCCCTGCAAAGAGAAGTGCTTTTAAAGGTTGACTTACCTCCCAGCAACCTCCTTCCGCAATGCTCCCGCTGAAATTGACTAACCAGCTGCTCTCACGCCGCCGAAATCGACTGGCCTGCCCCTGCAAAGAGAAGTGCTTTTAAAGGTTGACTTACCTCCCAGCAGCCACTTCCGCAATGCTCCCGCTGAAATTGACTAACCAGCTGCTCTCACGCCGCCGAAAGCCCTTAATTCCTCGAGAAATCAAGAATTTATCAACTTCTGTCTTAAAGACACTCAACGTCCCGGCCTCCACCGCCCTCCGTGGCAATGAATTCCACAGACCCACCACTCTCTGGCTGAAGAAATTTCTCCTCATCTCTGTTCTAAAGTGACTCCCTTTTATTATATGGCTGTGCCCCCGGGTCCTATTCTCCCCTGTTAATGGAAACAACTTCCCTACGTCCACCCTATCTAAGCCATTCATTATCTTGTAAGTGTCGATTAGATCTCCCCTCAACCTCCTAAACTCCAATGAATATAATTCCAAGATCCTCAGACGTTCATCGTATGTTAGGCCTACCATTCCTGGGATCATCCGGGTGAATCTCCGCTGGACCACGTCCAGTGTCAGTATGTCCTTCCTGAGGCGTGGGGCCCAAAATTGCTCACAGTATTCTAAATGGGGCCTAACTAATGCTTTATAAAGCTTCAGAAGTACATCCCTGCTTTTATATTCCAAGCCTCTTGAGATAAATGACGACATTGCATTTGCTTTCTTAATTACGGACTCAACCTGCAAGTTTACCTTTAGAGAATCCTGGACTAGGACTCCCAAGTCCCTTTGCACTTCAACATTATGAATTTTGTCACCATTTAAAAAATAGTCCATGCCTCTATTCTCTTTTCTAAAGTGCAAGACCTCGCACTTGCCCACGTTGAATTTCATCAGCCATTTCTTGGACCACTCTCCTAAACTGTCTAAATCTTTCTGCAGCCTCCCCACCTCCTCAATACTACCTGCCCCTCCACCTATCTTTGTATCATCGGCAAACTTAGCCAGAATGCACCCAGTCCCGTCATCAAGACCGTTAATAACAACAACAAAAACAACAAAGAAATGTACAGCACAGGAACAGGCCCTTCGGCCCTCCAAGCCCGTGCCGACCATACTGCCCGACTAAACTACAATCTTCTACATTTCATGGGTCCGTATCCTTCTATTCCGATCCTATTCATATATTTGTCAAGATGCCCCTTAAATGTCCCTATCGTCCCTGCTTCCACTACCTCCTCCGGTAGTGAGTTCCAGGCACCCACTACCCTCTGCGTAAAAAGCTTGCCTCGTACATCTACTCTAAACTTTGCCCCTCTCACCTTAAACCTATGCCCCCTAGTAATTGACCCCTCTACCCTGGGGAAAAGCCTCTGACTATCCACTCTGTCTATGCCCCTCATAATTTTGTATACCTCTATCAGGTCGCCCCTCAACCTCCTTCGTTCCAGTGAGAACAAACCGAGTTTATTCAATCGCTCATCATAGCTAATGCCCTCCATACCAGGCAACATTCTGGTAAATCTCTTCTGCACCCTCTCTAAAGCCTCCACATCCTTCTGGTAGTGTGGCGACCAGAATTGAACACTATACTCCAAGTGTGGCCTAACTAAGGTTCTATACAGCTGCAACATGACTTGCCAATTCTTATACTCAATGCCCCGGCCAATGAAGGCAAGCATGCCGTATGCCTTCTTGACTACCTTCTCCACCTGTGTTGCCCCTTTCAATGACCTGTGGACCTGTACTCCTAGATCTCTTTGACTTTCAATACTCTTGAGGGTTCTACCATTCACTGTATATTCCCTACCTGCATTAGCCCTTCCAAAATGCATTACCTCACATTTGTCCGGATTAAACTCCATCTGCCATCTCTCCGCCCAAGTCTCCAGACAATCTAAATCCTGCTGTATCCTCAGACAGTCCTCATCGCTATCCGCAATTCCACCAACCTTTGTGTCGTCTGCAAACTTACTAATCAGACCAGTTACATTTTCCTCCAAATCATTTATATATACTACAAAGAGCAAAGGTCCCAGCACTGATCCCTGTGGAACACCACTGGTCACAGCCCTCCAATTAGAAAAGCATCCCTCCATTGCTACCCTCTGCCTTCTATGGCCTAGCCAGTTCTGTATCCACCTTGCCAGTTCACCCCTGATCCCGTGTGACTTCACCTTTTGTACTAGTCTACCATGAGGGACCTTGTCAAAGGCCTTACTGAAGTCCATATAGACAACATCTACTGCCCTACCTGCATCAATCATCTTAGTGACCTCCTCGAAAAACTCTATCAAGTTAGTGAGACACGACCTCCCCTTCACAAAACCGTGCTGCCTCTCACTAATACGTCCATTTGCTTCCAAATGGGAGTAGATCCTGTCTCGAAGAATTCTCTCCAGTAATTTCCCTACCACTGAAGTAAGGCTCACCGGCCTGTAGTTCCCGGGATTATCCTTGCTACCCTTCTTAAACAGAGGAACAACATTGGCTATTCTCCATTCCTCCGGGAATATATAAAGAGAACAGCTGTGGCCCCAACACTGAAACCTGCGGTACACCACTCGTCACCGGTTGCCATTCCGAAAAAGAACCTTTTATCCCAACTCTCTGCCTTCTGCCTGACAGCCAATCGTCAATCCATGTTAGTACCTTGCCTCGAATACCATGGGCCCTTATTTTACTCAGCAGTCTCCCGTGAGGCACCTTGGTCTAACCTATTTGTTATCTCTTCAAAGGCACGACCTCCCCTTACTAAATCCATGCTGATTTGTCCTAGTCCGACCGTGAACTTCCAAGAATTTAGAAATCTCATCCTTAACAATGGATTCCAGAATCTTGCCAACAACCGAGGTTAGGCTAACTGGCCTATAATTTTCCATCTTTTTCCTTTTTCGCTTCTTGAACAGGGGGCTGACAACAGCGATTTTCTGATGCTCTGGGACTTTCCCTGACTCCAGTGACTTTTGAAAGATCATAACAAACGCCTCCACTATTTCTTCAGCTATCTCCTTTCTACTCTACCTGCTAGGATGTAGCCCATCTGGGCCCGGAGATTGATCAATTTTTAGACCTCTTAGTTTCTCTAGCACTGTCTCCTTTGTGATGGCTACCATATTCAACTCGGCCCCATGACTCTCCTGAATTGTTGGGATATCACTCATGTCTTCTACTGTGAAGACTGACGCAAAGTACCTATTTAGTTCCTCAGCTATTTCCTTGTCTCCCATCACTAGATTACCAGCATCATTTTGGAGCGGCCCAACGTCTATCATAGATCATAGAATTTACAGTGCAGAAGGAGGCCATTCGGCCCACCGAGTCTGCACCGGCTCTTGGAAAGAGCACCCTACCCAAGGTCCACACATCCACCCTATCCCCATAACCCAGTAACCCCACACAACACTAAGGGCAATTTTAGACACTAAGGGCAATTTATCATGGCCAATCCACCTAACCTGCACATCTTTGGACTGTGGGAGGAAACCGGAGCACCCGGAGGAAACCCACGCACACACGGGGAGGATGTGCAGACTCCACACAGACAGTAACCCAAGCCGGAATCGAACCTGGGATTCTGGAGCTGTGAAGCAATTGTGCTATCCACAATGCTACCGTGCTGCCCTTTTGCCTACTTTTGCCTCCCGTTTGTTTTTAATGTATTTAAAGAAACTTTTACTATCATTCCTAATGTTACTGGCTATCCTACCTTTATATTTGATCCACACCTTCCTTATTTCTCTCCTTGTTAACCTCTGTTTGTTTTTGTAGCCTACCCAACCTTCTGAGTTCCCACTACTCTTTGCCACATTATAGGTTTTCTCTTTTGCTTTGATGCATTCACTAACTTCCTTTGTCAGCAATGGCTGCCTACTCCCCCCTCTGATAACCTGTCTTTTCTTTGGGATGAACCTATGTACTGTGTCCTCAATTACTCACAGAAACTCCTGCCATTGCTGTACTACTGTCTTTACCACTGGGCTCTTCTCCCAGTCGATTTTCGTCAGTTCCTCCCCCATGCCCCTGTAGTTACCTTTATTTAACTTTAACACCTTTACATCTGATTCTACCTTCTTTCTTTCAAATTGGAGATTGAATTCTACCATATTATGTTCATTGCCTCCGAAGTGTTCCCTTACTTTAAGAACTTCAATAAAGTCTGGCTCATTACATAACACTAAGTCCAGAATGGCATGTTCCCTCGTGGGCTCCATGACAAGCTGTTCCAAAAAGCCCTCCTGTAAACATTCAATGAATTCCCTTTCCTTGCGTCCACTGGCAGCATTATTTACTCAGTCCACCTGCATATTGAAGTCCCCCATGATCACTGTGACCTTCGCTTTCTGACATGCTCTTTCGATTTCGTGGTGCATTTTGTGCCCCTGGTCCCGTCCACTGTTAGGAGGCCTGTACATAACTCCCATTGTGTTTTTGTTTGCCTTTGTTGTTCCTCAACTCGACCCACACAGACTCCACATCATCTGACCCTACGTCGTTTAGTGCTATTGATTTAATTTCATTCCAAATTAACAAGACAACCCCGCCCCCTCTGCCCACCTCTCTATCTCTTCGATAGGTTGTGAATCCCTGGATGTTTAAATGCCAGTCCTGAACCCCCTGCAACCACGTCTCTGTGATCGCTACCACATCATACCTGCCAGTCACAATCTGGGCCACAAGCTCATCTATCTTGTCCCGTACACTGCGCGCATTTAAATATAGCCCGTTTAATTCTCTATTGACCGTCCCTTTTTGTTTTCTTAGTGTGGTGGACCTTGGTTTGCTGAGCCTTTCCATACACTGTATCATATTTTGTGGGGTGGGGACTATCGTAACCTCTCCTGAGTTCTGTCGTTTCGTGCTTTTTTGTATTCTAAGCAGCTACCCTTCCCACTGATTACTTCACCTTTTGGTTCCCTGACTTTCCCTCTCCCACCGCCCACCCCCAATCTCGAGTTTAAAGTCCTATTGGCCACCCTATTTACTCTTTTCGCCAGAACACTGGTCCCAGCTCGGTTCAGGTGGAGACCATCCCAACGGTATAGGTCCCCCCTGTCCCAAAACTGATGCTAGTGTCCCATGAAAAGGAGCCCCTCTTTCCCACACCACACTTTCAGCCACGTGTTAACTTCCCTTATTATTGCCTCCCTATGCCAATTTGCACGTGGCTCAGGCAGTAATCCGGAGATTATAACCCTTGAGGACCAGTTTTTTAATTTGAATCCTAGCTCTTTATAATCTCTAAACAGGTCCTCTTTCCTAGACTTGCCTATATTTTTTGTACCGACATGGACCACGACAACTGGATCGTCCCCTCCCTCTCGAGTATCCTTTCAAGCCGGTCAGAGATGTCCCGCACCCTAGCACCGGGCAGGCAACATAACATGCTTGATTCTTTGTCCTGCTCACAAAGGATACTATCTATCCCCCTGATAATAGAATCCCCTACAACTACAACTTGCCTATTTACTCCCTCTCCTTGAATGGCCTGCTGAACCATGGTGCCTTGGTCAGCTGACTCATCCTTCCTGCAGCCCTGTTCGCCATCCACACAGGGATCAAGTGCCTCATACCTGTTGGACAGGGTCAAGGGCTGAGGCTCCTGAGTTCCTGACTGCTGGTTCCCTTTACCTGCCTGACTTGCAGTCACACCCTGCTGTCCCTAGCCACTGGCAGGATTTAAACTACTAACTCTGACAGGTGTGACTGCCTCCTGAAACATAGTGTCCAGGTAAGTCTCCCCCTCCCGGATGTGCCTCAGTTTTTGAAGCTCGGACTCCAGCTCATCAACTCTGAGCCGGAGCTCTTTGAGCAGCCAACACTTACTGCAGATGTGGTCGCTGCAGCTCGCAATGGGATCTGCCAGCTCCCACATCAAGCAGCTCAAGCACAACACCTGACCAGCCATCTCTAATTAATTAATTAGTTTAATTTAAGTTTACGAGTTTCGCTGTGTTTTTTATATTTGGGGCAGATTTGCTATCAACCAATCAGATCACAGCTTCCCTCTGACGTCACTTTTGGAACAAAAGGTGGAAAACATGGAAGTTACCGTTAGGTTTTTATACTCACACAGAGACTGCTCCTCCTCCTCCGAACGGCTCCCGAAACTAGGCCCGAAGGAAGAGAGAGAGAAAAAAACAGTAGGGAAAAAGTACCTTCTCCCACTCTTCACCGAATTACCTCACTGCACCAAATTACCAAGTTTTAAATTCTCACTCTGTCTGTGTCTCACTCAGGCTGTGTCTCCTTGACCTGCGCAATGCTTACTGAGTGCGCTTTCTGTCTGTCTTTTATACAGACTTCAGGATGACTCACACTAAAACTTCAAAGAGAAGAACACAGTGTGTACCTTTGTGCCCCGAAACAGGCCTCAGGTAACTGCCTCTGAGCAATTAGGGTGGGGGCAGCTTCAGCCAATCAGACACTAATCTACACTGCACTTTTAACTGACAAACAGCACAATTCGATTAACCACTTACCTTTCCTGGTTACCTCACTGCACCAAATTACCAAGTTCCAAATTCTCACTCTGTCTGTGTCTCACTCACTCAGGCTGTGTCTCTTTGACCAGCGCAATGCTTACTAAGTGCGCTTTCCATCTGTCTTTTATACAGACTATAGGATGACTCACACTACTTAAACTTCAAAGAGAAGAATACAATGTGTACCTTTGTGCCCCTAAACAGACCTCAGGTGACTGCCAGATAACTGCCTCTGAGCAATTAGGGTGGGGGCAGCTTCAGCCAATCAGACACCAATCTACACTGCACTTTTAACTGAAAAACAGCCCAATTTGATTACCCACTTACCTTTCCTGATAACCTCACTGCACTAAATTACCAAGTTTCAAATTCCCACTCTGTGGCTCACTCAGGCTGTGTCTCTTTGACCTGCGCAAAGCTTACTTCAAATAGATTTGGGAGAGGTCAAATTCGTCATTTTGTCTGATTTACAGGATGAACTCCGACCGACAAGGTTTCCCAAACCGGATAAAAAACATACCGGAGATTACCAATTCTTCTCACTCCCAATCATTGACAGTTCTTAATGGAAAATAGCACCCCGGATTGGACCGTTCCCTGGCCTGGATTTCTGATGGATTTCGAAACCATACTTGGATTATTGGAATCCTCCATGGTCAATGGAAAACTTATGTAAAACACGCAGTATCTCCAATAGAGATTGTTCAGCCTTCAGAACAAGCTTACCTTTCCGAAGTGGCAACCTCTCCAAGTAATATTCGACAGTCACGTCCTAAACATTCAACATCATATTATTCCCATGATTACGATCTGCCCCGTTTGAAAAAATAAAGCCTAGCAAATTTTTGTCTCTAATATTCCCTCCAGGCATTGGACATCCCCCAAGGTTCATTGCCAGGAATAGGCTCCTCCAGATTCTGACCCTTTGCAGTTTGTTAAAAAGATGAGACATTCCAAAAGCAAAGACATTAAGATGGAGGAGAAAGTCCCCGGTCTAAAGTTATTGAACTTAACGCTGAGCAGTGAGGACTGTAAAACCCTAATTGGAAGATGAGGTGTTGCTCCTCCAGCTTGTATTGGGCTTCACTGGATCCTTGCAGCAGGCCATGTACAGAGATGTGGGCATGAGAGCAAGGTGCTGAGATAAGATGGACGCAACAGGAAGTCTAGGATCATACTTGTGGGCTGAGTGAAAGTGTTCCTAAAAGGATATCCGCCTTGAGCTTAGGCACAGTAATGTAGAAGAGACTGTATCAGGAGCATTGAATACAGTAAACAAAATTGAAAAACAAAAATGAATTGCTGCTTCACCTGAAAAGGCGAGTTTGCTGTCAAGAATAATGAAACGGGAGGAGGTAAAGGGGCAGATGTTGCACCCGCTATGATTGCAAAGAAAGGTCCTGTGGAAAGTGCAAGGGTTGTTGGTGTGATGGAGTAGTGGACAAGGGTGCCACAGGGAAGGCGGTACCTGAGCAATGCAAGAAATATGGGCGTTTCTGGAATTGCCGATGTGCTTCGTGGTGGCGTCATGCTGGAGGTGCAAGAAATTGTGGAGGATGATCCTTTGAATGCACAGGCCGGTAGTGTGGAAAGTGAGACTAGGGAGACACTACCATGTTCCCGGGAGGGAGGGGATTGAGGGCAGAGGTGCATTGAACACGAATGAGAGCCCTGCATACCAAAGGAATTTGGGAGGGGAAACAGTTGTTAAGGATAAGGCAGACACGCCAGAAGGGCGATTTTTGAAGATGGCATCATCAGAAAAGGAGGGACGGAGACAGAAAAACTGGGAAATGGTATTCAGCTATTAGAGGAAGCAATGTGTAGGATCTGTACACGAGGTACAACTGGATTTGGTGGGCTTGTAGTGAATATAAGTTAGAACATAGAACATAGAACAGTACAGCGCAGTACAGGCCCTTCGGCCCACGATGTTGCACCGAAACAAAAGCCATCTAACCTACACTATACCATTATCATCCATATGTTTATCCAATAAACTTTTAAATGCCCTCAATGTTGGCGAGTTCACTATTGTAGCAGGTAGGGCATTCCACGGCCTCACTACTCTTTGCGTAAAGAACCTACCTCTGACCTCTGTCCTATATCTATTACCCCTCAGTTTAAGGCTATGTCCCCTCGTGCTAGCCATTTCCATCCGCGGGAGAAGGCTCTCACTGTCCACCCTATCTAACCCTCTGATCAAGTTGTTAGTCTATCGCTGGAAATGGAGACAGACACGTCAAGGAAAGAAGGAAAATGTCGGAGATGAAACCTTTAAGGTGAGAAAGTGGTGGAAATTGGAATCAAAATTGAATCATGTTTCCAGGACCAGACAGAAGCATGAAGTGTCACCGATACAGTCATCGCTGTACCAGAAATTGAGGTGCAGGACGGTATCGAAGTAGAACAGGAACAAAGAGTGTTCACATCATCCGCAAAACGACATACATAAAAGACCCAAGAAGGTAACCATGGCCACGTCTTTTATTTGCAAGAAATGAGACAAGCTAAAGGAGCAATTATTGCGTGAGAGGAAAAGTTCAGAAATCCGGAGGAAGGAGGCGATGGTCGTGGTTTGTCCGGGCCTCCGATCAAGGAAGAAGCCGAGAGTGCTCCGACCCTCCTGTTGGGGAACGGATGTGCGGAGTGATTGGACATTGATAGCAAAGCTTGGGCGATTAGGTCCAGGGAAATTGACCTTGTTTATATGACGTCTGGCATAAGAGGAATTAGGAATATCGGTGGGAAGGGACAGAACACGAGTATCAAAGAGGAATAAATTAGTTTGGGTGCGGCTGGAACAGGCTGAAATAATGGGGCTGCTGTGGCAGTCCTCTTAGTGGATTCTGGGACAGAGGTAGAAGCGTGGGGGCCGATGTAGGATGCGTGGGGCTGTGGTACTAATATGTCTGAGGCAGGGGACGGAAGATCTCCAGAATCGATGATGTCAGTGAATGCCCTGGAACCAATATCATGATGATTGATGGTGGGATTCTGGTTCATGGGAAAATAGCAGGATATGAATATGAATTGGCACACAGCCTTTGTGAGGATGAGATCAGTACACAGCCAATAAAGGGACCACCTTTGTGAGCAGCTTAGATCACGAGGTCAGGGCTGCATATAGAAAGAGGAGTTCAGAAGGTGGCGGAATAGCGTGGGTGAGAGGGGCAGAGAAACTGAGTCAGTCGGTGTGGCATTGACAGATCTCAATGAAAAGATTAAGGACAGATAGGAAGCCAGAGGGTGGAGTGCGGGTGAGGGGGATTACTGGAGGCGGATGGATTTCGAATACAAACATTCTTGAAATAGACAGTGAGAAACAGCAGAGACACTATTAACTATTCACTCATCATGATCAGAACATTGCCAAATAACTGAAAGTCGATTTCTGCTATACCTGAATTTAAAACAGAAAATAAAACAATACCAGAAAAGAATCTCCCAGCAGCAACGTCAATCGTAGTGATTATTGAATTAAAATTATGAGAAAAATATAATCTAGTCTCACAGACTGTAACAAAGAGTGAATTCATATTCCAAAGTTAAAATCATTCCTGGTTTGATTGAATTGTTTCAAAAGCTATTAGAAATTACAGTTTTGATTAATATGAAAAATATTGGACAATTCGATTTCGGAAAGGCCTTCAGTAAGACACTCCATAGGAGACTCACGAGAAACGTGAGTGCAAGTGGAGTAAGGGAACACAGCAGCAGATTGGACAACAAGCTGGAGACACACACAGTGAACACGGAGAGGAGGTAAATGGATTTAGGCTGATTGGTGGAAGGTGGGAAGTGGTGTTCCACAAGGGTCGGCACTGGGATCACTCACCTTCACCATTCCCATCAACAGTATGGGATCGGGAAGCAGAATGATTGATACAGAATTGAGAGACAAAACCAAATTGAGAGTGACAGTGAATGCAGAGGAAGAGTACAACTAAATACAGTAACACATTCATCATCAATTATTAACTTGCAAATTGAGTATTTCAATGGGAAATTATTTTCTGGACTGCTCACTGTCCGTTTCTATATTTTGATCAGAACAATAAGTCTCCAAATTACTCCTTGGTAAATAATGTCGAAGTGGACTGGAGGGGTTTATGGGTTCAGATGGACAGATTCACAGACCGTTTGAAGCAGCAACACAATTTATTAACACTCATAAGAATTGATCAAACAATGGAGTTTATTTCAGGACTATTAGAAATTAGAAGAATATTCTGTACTCGGTGGTTTTATTAAATATCAGTGCAGGTGATAACTGTTTCTGTTGGAACAGTTCAACAGAAAGCAGAGACAGCGAGACATTTCGCATCACACAATAAATTTCAAACACCTTCAAAACACAGCCGAAAGCTTCCTGTCTAATCCAACCGTAAAGCAGAGAGAGACAGCCCCCCGAGAATTAGGCGATCGCTCACCAATAAAGTTCAGTATTTCCAAATAGAACCAACCTATTTCAGTCGAGTTCCTGACTCACACACAATACAATTGGATAGGGAGAGATTGTCCCAGTAACAAATGGACAATTGGATCAGATATCCCACTCTGGCGAGAGGCCCACATTCAGTACAATTGTACACTGGCAGATACTTCCAGTAATACCTGTCCACTGCTGTCATATATTTCACTCTGGTTAGTGATACACGCTCAGTGTGATTTCATTCTTACTCCCACTAGACATTCGTTCAAAGAGATTGCCTTCACTCAGATGCAATCTGACATTTAACAAGATTCCACTCAAAATAAAACTTCACTGATCAGAGATCCCATGACTTATAAACAGATGATTACTTGAAGTTGATGCAAGGGATTCTAACCATAGACAGGTTTTATTTTTAAATTTAGAGTACCAAATTCATTTATCCTAATTAAGGCGCAATTTAGCATGTTCAATTCACCTATCTTGCTTATCTTTGGGTTGTGCGGACGAAACCCATGCAGACACGGGGAGAATATGCAAACTCCACACGGACAGTGACCCAGAGCCGGGATCGAACCTGGGACATCGGCGCCGTGAGACTCAGTGCTACCACTGCGCGGCCGTGCTGCCCTACCATAGACAGGTTTAAATACGTTTGAAGTAAGTGAATTATATCGTTGATCAGGTGCCTGTGCAACTGTGAGCACATGATCAGAAATAAACATTTTCAGTCACAGTTTAAAATCAGAGAGCAGCTCACACACAGATTTACACAACTTCCATGGTAATAGTCACTTACCAGGAACACCAACCATAGCAAGGATTGGGTAGAATATTTTCTCAGCAACATTAATTGGAGGCTGCATGTTCAGTTTGAAGTGATGTGTCCTTTGTACTGCTGACAGCCTCTCCGTCTTGAACCATGAAGTAATATATTCCCAAATCCTTTAATTTATACCCTATGGAATCACCTCAGCGATATTGAGGTTGCAACATCGTTTAACTTGTTTTTAAAAAACATTAAACAAACAGATTACGACATTGGATTGAGCGAAATAAATTATTTTTTTGAGTGAGTGACTACTTTCCAGAAAAATGGCCTGTGTTGATCAAATTGTTCAACTAAGTGCAACATAAAGGACGCTGTCCACTCAAACACCATCAGTCTCATCTTTAGATCTCAGATGATTTCAGTGATATCTGTCACTCCAGTGTGACCATTCAGTGATTCAGTTCCAATTTTAGTGCCTTTCACTGTGTCGTTCCACTGCACTCTGTGATGTAGTTGCCTATGTAACTGTGGCCATTCAGTGATTCAGTTCCAATTATCAGTGTGTTTCTCTGGGTGGTTCCACTGCACACTGGGCTGTAGCTGCCTCCTTATCTTTGATTATTCAATGATTCAATTGCAATTGTCAGTGCGTTCTTTGGGTGGTTCCACTGCTCCCCGGGATGCAGCTGCCATTTAACTGAAAGATATAAAGATAAAACGGATGTATCAGAAAGCATTTATGGAAGAGGAATCTGATTGTATACCAGTGTGTTATTACCGTAAAAGTGATGTCTTGATGAGAAAATGGAGACCTTTACATATTCAGGCGGGTGAAAAGTGGGCAGAAGTCCATCAAGTAGAATTGGTCGGGTATGGAAAGGAGTTGTTACGAGTTGCACATGAGGTACCAGTGCGAGGTCATTTGGGGATAAGGGAAACTCAAGATAAAATCCAGAAACATTTTTATTGGCCTGGACTACATAATGATGTAGTTAATTTTTGTCAATCATAGAACATAGAACATGACAGCGCAGTACAGGCCCTTCGGCCCTCGATGTTGCGCCGACCTGTGAAACCACTCTAAAGACCATCTACACTATTCCCTTAGTCATTTTTGTCTACAGGAATACTGCCAGAAGACTGGAGGATAGCAAATGTTGCCCCCTTGTTCAAGAAGGGGAGTAGAGACAACCCGGTAACGATAGACCAGTGAGCCTTACTTCTGTTGCGGGCAAAATCTTGGGAAGGTTTATGAGAGATAGGGTGTATAATCATCTGGAGATTAATAATTTGATTAGACATAGTCAACACGGTTTTGTGAAGGTTAGGTCGTGTCTCACAAACATTATTGAGTTCTTTGAGAAGGTGACCAAACAGGTGGATGAGGGTAAAGCAGTTGATGTGGTGTATATGGATTTCAGTAAAGCGTTTGATAAGGTTCCCCACGGTAGGCTACTGCAGAAAATTCGGAGGCATGGGATTCAGGGCGATTTAGCAGTTTGGATTAGAAATTGGCTAGCTGGAAGAAGACAAAGGGTGGTGGTTGATGGGAAATATTCAGACTGGAGTCCAGTTACTAGTGGTTTATAGAATTTACAGTGCAGAAGGAGGCCATTCGGCCCATCGAGTCTACATCGGCTCTTGGAAAGAGCACCCTACCCAAGGTCAACACCGCCACCCTATCCCCATAATCCAGTAACCCCACCCAACACAAAGGGCAATTTTGGACACTGAGGGCAATTTATCATGGCCAATCCACCTAATCTGCACATCTTTGGACTGTGGGAGGAAACCGGAGCACCCGGAGGAAACCCACGCACACATGGGGAGAATCTGCAGACTCCGCACAGACAGTGACCCAAGCTGGAATCGAAGCTGGGACCCTGGAGCTGTGAAACAATTGTGCTATCCACAAGGCTACCGTGCAGACCTGCACGGCTGCCCTTGTGGTGTACCACACGGATCTGTTTTGGGGCCACTGCTGTTCGTCATTTTTATAAATTACCTGGAGGAGGGCGTAGAAGGATGGAGTAGGGCGTAGCAGGATGGGTGAGTAAATTTGCAGATGACACGAAAGTCGGTGGAGTTGTTGACAGTGCGGAAGGATGTTACAAGTTACAGAGGGACACAGATAAGCTGCAGCGCTGGGCTGAGAGGTGGCAATTGGAGTTTAATGCAGAAAAGTGTGAGGTGATTCATTTTCGAAGGAATAACAGGAAGACAGAGGACTGGGCTCGTGGTAAGATTCTTGGCAGTGTGGATGAGCAGAGAGATCACGGTGTCCATGTACATAGATCCCTGAAAGTTGTCATTCAGGTTGAGGGGGTTATCATAGATTTAACAGTGCAGAAGGACGCCATTCAGCCCATCGAGTCCGCACGGGCTCTTGGAAAGAGCACCCTACCCAAGGTCAACACCTCCACCCTACCCCCAGTAACCCAGTAACCCCACCCAACACTAAGGGCAATTTTGGACACCAGGGGCAATTTATCATGGCCAATCCACCTAACCTGCACATCTTTGGACTGTGGGAGGAAACCGGAGCACCCGGAGGAAACCCACGCACACACGGGGAGGATGTGCAGACTCCGCACAGACAGTGACCCAAGCCGGAATCGGACCTGGGACCCTGGAGCTGTGAAGCAATTGTGCTATCCACAATGCTACCGTGCTGCTGGTTGTTAAGAAGGCATACGGTGTGTTAGCCTTTATTGGTCGAGGGATTGAGTTTCGGAGCCATGAGGTCATGCTGCAGATGTACAAAACTCTGGTGCGGCCGCATTTGGAGTATTGCATGCAATTCTGTTCGCCGCATTATCGGAAGGATGTGGAAGTATTGGAAAGGATGCAGAGGAGATTTACCAGAATTTTGCCAAGTATGGAGGGAAAATCTTATGAGGAAAGACTGAGGGACTTGGGGCTGTTTTCGTTCGAGAGAAGAAGGTCAAGAGGTGACGTAATTGAGGCATACAAGATGATCAGATGATTGGGTAGGGTGGGCAGTGAGAGCCTTTTTCCTCGGATGGTGATGTCTAGCACGAGGGGACATAGCTTTAAATTGAGTGGAGATAGACATAAGACAGATGTCAGATGTAGGTTCTTTACTCAGAGTAGTAAGGGCGTGGAATGCCCTGCCTGCAACAGTAATGGACTCGCCAACACTAACGGCATTCAAATGGTCATTGGATAGACGTATGGACGATAAGGGAATAATGTAGATGGTCTTTAGAGTGGTTTCACAGGTCGGCGCAACATCGAGGGCCGAAGGGCCTGCACTGCGCTGTAATGTTCTATGTTCTATAAATACAATCGGATCAAGGATCAAGTTATACCTGAAAGTTAATCAAATAAGTTATGGATAGCTTAGGATTAAAACAATTTAAATCAACTGCGCACCATCCAGAATCACAGGGAGCGTTAGAAAGGTGGCATCAGACATTAAAGACAATGTTGAGGGCTTGTTGTCAAGATTATCCAGAGGATTGGGATAAAGGAATTCCATTAGTACTGTTTGTAATTTGGGATGCTCCTAATGAGTCAACCAAATTTAGTCCTTTTGAACTAATGTTTGGTCATGAGGTAAGGGGACCACTTAAATTGATTAAGGAAAAATTGGTGGGTGAGAAATCGGAAATTACGTTATTGGATTACGTGTCAAATTTCAGGGAACGATTAAATAGAGCAGGTGAACTGGCTAGACAACATTTGAGAGCTCCACAAAATGTGATGAAACGGGTCACGGACAAGAAATCCAAAGTTCGTAGTTTTGCCAGTGGAGATAATGTTTTAGTGTTGTTACCAGTGGTAGGTGAGCCTTTAAAAGCTAGGTTTTGTGGACCGTATCAGATTGAAAGGAAATCAAGTGAGGTGAAATATGTGGTAAAACCAACAGATAGTAGGAAGACTCACCAAGTGTGTCATGTGAATATGCTGAAAAGGCACTTTGAAAGGGAAGGAGAAAAGGAGGAGGTTTTAAAGATTATAACTCAAAGTGACGAACCAAATCCAGATGATTGTGAATTTGACATACCTTAAATTAAATTGGAAAATGAGGACGTTCTTAAAAATTGGGATAAAGTGTTGAGTTATCTTCCAGAGGAAAAACGAACTGACCTGAAAGAGTTATTGATATCTCATGCTAATTTTGTGGAGATAAATTGGGAAGTACTAAAATGGCTATACATGATGTAGATGTGGGATATGCTGTTCCAATTAAACAACATCCATATAGACTTAATCATTTAAATTTGGCACAGGTTAACAAAGAGATTGAGAGTATACTTAAAAATTGCATAATTGAAGTGAGTTGCAGCCAATGGAGCTCACCCATTGTGATGGTACTTAAGCCAGCCGATGTCCAGCGGGTGTGTGTGGACTATGGAAAGGTTAATGCAGTTACAAGAAAGGACTCTTATCCTAACCCACGTTTGGAGGATTGCATTGAGAAAGTGGGACAGTCCGCTTTTATTTCCAAATTGGATTTACTTAAAGGTTACTGGCAGGTACCTTTATCCGAAAGGGAGAAGGAGATTTCAGCATTTGTGACTCCAGATGGTATATATCAATTCAAAGTTATGCCATTTGGCATGAAACACGCCCCAGCCACATTTCAAAGGTTAACTAACAAAGCATCTGATGGAGTTATTCGAACTACTTCAGGAGGCGGGTTTGGTTATAAACCTAGCCAAAAGTGAATTTGGAAAAGCCCAAGTCACTTTCCTTGGCCATAAAATCGGACATGGTCGACTGGTCGTTGTAGATGTGTCAGGGTCTGAAATGGTAGGTGTAGATGCTCCTGTGGATGTGATGATAGGTGTTGATGTGACTGAGGCTGTGTTGATATGTTTGAAGCTGTGATGGAAATTGCTGAATATGTCAGAGGGCATGATGGTAGGTGTTGATGTGTCTAAGGCTGTTGGATAAGTTCTGATATGCCTGAGGCTATGATGTTAGGTGGAGATGTGTCTGAGGCTGCGATGGTAAGTGTTGATGTGTTTGATGCTCTGATGGTAGGTGTTGATGTGCCTGAGGCTGTGATGGTCGGTGTGATGTATCTGACGCTGTGATGGTGGGTGCTGAATGTGGCAGAGGCAATGATGGTTGGTGTTGATGCGCTAAGGCTGTGACGGTAAGTTCGGATATGCCTGAGGCGATGATGGTATGTGTCGATGTGTCTGAGGCTGTGATGGTAGGTGCTGGTGTGCCTGAGGTTGACGTGGTAGGTGTTGATGTATCTGAGTCTGTTTTGGTAGATGTTGCCTGTTAGAGGCTGTGATGGTAGGTGTTGATTGTCTGACGCTGTGATGGTCGGTGTGATGTATCTGACGCTGTGATGGTAGGAGTTAAAGTGTTTTAGCCTGTGATGGTTTGTATTGATGTGACTGAGGCGGTGATGGGAGATGTTGACGTGTCTGAGCATGACATGGTAGGTGTTGATGTACCTGAGG
Organism: Scyliorhinus torazame; assembly: GCF_047496885.1. Lineage (NCBI taxonomy): Eukaryota > Metazoa > Chordata > Chondrichthyes > Carcharhiniformes > Scyliorhinidae > Scyliorhinus > Scyliorhinus torazame. The sequence goes on along the minus strand of NC_092710.1, from coordinate 360,883,824 downwards.
ATGTGATGGGAGGTGTTGATGTGTCTGAGGATGTGATGGTTTGTATTGCTATATCTGAGGCTGTGATGAGAGGTTTTGATGTGTCTGACGATGTGATGGGAGGTGTTGATGTGACTGAGGCTGAGATGGTAGGTGTTGGTGTGTCTGAGGGTGTGATGTGGGGTGTTGATGTTCCTGAGGTTGTGTATTGATGCGTCTAAGGCTGTGACGGTAAGTTCGGATATGCCTGAGGCGATGATGGTATGTGTCGATGTGTCTGAGGCTGTGAAGGTAAGTGTTGATGTGTTTGAGGCTGTGATGGTAGGTGCTGGTGTGCCTGAGGCTGTGATGGTAAGTGTTGATGTTCCTGAGGTTGTGTAGGAAGGCGTTATGTATCTGAGGCTGTGATGGTGGGAGTTCATAGAATTTACAGTGCAGAAGGAGGCCATTCGGCCCATCGAGTCCGCACCGGCTCTTGGAAAGAGCACCCTACCCAAAGTCAACACCCCCACCCTATCCCCATATCCCAGTAACCCCACCCAACACTAAGGGCAATTTTGGACACGAAGGGCAATTTATCATGGCCAATCCACCTAACCCGCACATCTTTGGACTGTGGGAGGAAACCGGAGCACCCGGAGGAAACCCACGCACACACGGGGAGGACGTGCAGACTCCGCACAGACAGTGACCCAAGCCGGAATCGAACCTGGGACCCTGGAGCTGTGAAGCAATTGTGCTATCCACAAGGCTACCGTGCTGCCCCAAGTTGATGTGTTTGTGGCTGTGATGGTACGTTCTGATGTGCCAGAGTCTGTGATGGTAGGTGTTGATGTATCTGAGTCTGTTTTGGTAGATGTTGTCTGTTTGAGGCTGTAATGGTAGGTGTTGATGTGTCTGAGGATGTGATGGGAGGTGTTGATGTGTCTGAGGATGTGATGGTTTGTATTGCTATATCTGAGGCTGTGATGAGAGGTGTTGATGTGTCTGACGATGTGATGGGAGGTGTTGGTGTGACTGAGGCTGAGATGGTAGGTGTTGGTGTGTCTGAGGATGTGATGTGAGGTGTTGATGTGTCTGAAGCTGTGAAGGTGGGTGCTGAATGTGGCAGAGGCAATGATGGTTGGTGTTGATGCATCTAAGGCTGTGACGGTAAGTTCGGATATGCCTGAGGCGATGATGGTATGTATCGATGTGTCTGAGGCTGTGATGGTAAGTGTTGATGTGTTTGAGGCTGTGATGGTAGGTGCTGGTGTGCCTGAGGTTGACGTGGTAGGTGTTGATGTATCTGAGTCTGTTTTGGTAGATGTTGCCTGTTAGAGGCTGTGATGGTAGGTGTTGATTGTCTGACGCTGTGATGGGAGTGGTTGATGTGTCTGAGGCTGTGATGGTATGTGTTGATCTGTCTGAATCTATGATGGAGGTGTTGATGTGGCTGAAGCTGTGATAGTAGGCCTTAATGTGCCTGACGCTGTGATGGTTGGTGTTGCTGTATCTGAGGATGTGATGGGAGGTGTTAATGTGACTGAGGCTCAGATGGTAGGTGTTGGTGTGTCTGAGGATGTGATGGTAGGTGTTGATATATCTGATGCTGTGTTGGTAGTTGTTGATATGTATGAGCCTGTGATGGTAGACGTTGACGTGTCTGAGGCTGTGATTGTAGTTGTTGATGTGTCTGACGATCTCATGGGAGGTGCTGATGTGTCTGAGGCTGTGATGATTGGTGTTGATGAGTCCGAGGCTGTGATGGTAGGTGTTGATGTTTCTGAGGCTGCGATGGTAGATGTTATGTGTCTGGGGCTGTGATGGTATGCGATAAACTGTCTGATGCTGGGATGGTAGTTGTTGAAGTTTCGGAGTCTGTAATTGTAGGAATTGATGTTTTTGAGGCTGTGATGGTAGGTGTTGATGTGGCTGAGGTTGTGATGGTAGGTGGTGATGTGTCTGAGGATGTGATGGTTTGTATTGATATGTCTGAGGCTGTGATGAGAGGTTTTGATGTGTCTGACGATGTGATGGTTTGTGTTGATGTGTCTGACGATGTGATGGGAGGTGTTGATGTGACTGACGCTGAGACGGTAGGTGTTGGTGTGTCTGAGGATGTGATGTGAGGTGTTGATGTGTCTGAAGCTGTGATGGTGGGTGCTGAATGTGTCAGAGGCAATGATGGTTGGTGTTGATGCGTCTAAGGCTGCGACGGTAAGTTCGGATATGCCTGAGGCGATGATGGTATATATCGATGTGTCTGAGGCTGTGATAGTAAGTGTTGATGTGTTTGAGGCTGTGATGGTAGGTGCTGGTGTGCCTGAGGCTGTGATGGTAGGTGTTATGTATCTAAGGCTGTGATGATAGGAGTTGATGAGTCTGAGGCTGTGATGCTAGGCGCTGATGTGACAGAGACTCGATTAGTAGGTGCTGATGCACCTGAGTCTGTAATGGTAGATGTTGATGTGTCGGAGGCTGTGATGGTAGGTTTTGATGTATCTGAGGCTGTGATGGTTGGTGTTGATGTGTCTGGGGATGTACTGGCAGTTGTTGATGAATCCGAGGCTGTGATGGTAGGTGTTGATGTGTCTGAGGCTGTGATGGTAGGTGATGATCTGTCTGATGCTGGGATGGTAGTTGTTGAAGTTTCTGAGTCTGTAATTGTATGAATTGATGTTTTTGAGGCTGTGATGGTAGGTGTTCATGTGGCTGAGGTTGTGATGGGAGGTGTTGATGTGTCTGAGGATGTGATGGTTTGTATAGATATATCTGAGGCTGTGATGAGAGGTGTTGATGTGTCTGACGATGTGATGGTTTGTGTTGATGTGTCTGACGATGTGATAGGAGGTGTTGATGTGACTGAGGCTGAGATGGTAGGTGTTGGTGTGTCTGAGGATGTGATGTGGGGTGTTGATGTGTCTGAAGCTGTGATGTTGGGTGCTGAATGTGGCAGAGGCAATGATGGTTGGTGTTGATGTGTCTAAGGCTGTGACGGTAAGCGCGGATATGCCTGAGGCGATGATGGTATGTGTCGATGTGTCTGAGGCTGTGATAGTAAGTGTTGATGTGATTGAGGCTGTGATGGTAGGTGCTGGTGTGCCTGAGGCTGAGATGGTAGGTGTTATGTATCTAAGGCTGTGATGGTAGGAGTTGATGTGTTTGAGGCTGCGATGTGGGTGTTGATGTGCCAGAGGCTGTGATGATAGGTGTTGATGTGTCTAAGGCTGTGACGGTAAGTTCTGAAATGCCTGAGGCTGTGATGGTAGGTCTCGATGTGCCTGATGCTATGATGGTAAGTGTTGATGTGCCTGAGGTTGTGATGGTAGGCGTTATGTATCTGAGGCTGTGATGGTAGGAGTTGATGTATCTGAGTCTGTTTTGGTAGATGTTGTCTGTCTGAGGCTGTAATGGTAGGTGTTGATGTGTCTGAGGCTGACGTGGTAGGTGTTGATGTATCTGAGTCTGTTTTGGTAGATATTGCCTGTCAGAGGCTTTGATGGTGGGTGTTGATTTGTCTGACGCTGTGATGGGAGTGGCTGATGTGTCTGAGGCTGTGATGGTATGTGTTGATCTGGTTGAATCTGTGATGGAGGTGTTGATGTGACTGAAGCTGTGATAGTAGGTATTGAGGTGTCTGAGGCTGTGACGGTAGGTGTTGATGTGTCTGACGCTGTGATGGTAGGTCTTAATGTGACTGAGGCTCAGATGGTAGGTGTTGGTGTGTCTGAGTATGTGATATGAGGTGTTGATATGTCGGAAGCAGAGATGGTAGGTGCTGAATGTGTCAGAGGCAATGATGGTTGGTGTTGATGGGTCTACGGCTCCTACGGTAAGTTCTGAAATGCCTGAGGCGATGATGGTATGTGTCGATGTGTCTGAGGCTGTGATGGTAAGTGTTGATGTGTTTGAGTCTGTGATGGTATCTGCTGATGTGCCTGAGGCTGTGATGATAGGTGTTATGTATCTGCGGCTGTGATGGTAGGAGTTGATGTGTTTGAGGCTATGATGGTAGGTGTTGATGTGTGTGGGGCTGTGATGGTTGGTGTGTATGTGTCTGAGGCTGTGATGGTAAGTGCTGATGTGCCTGAGGCTGTGACGGTAGTAGCAGATGTATCTGAGTCTATGATGGTCGTTGTAGATGTGTCAGGGTCTGTAATGGTAGGTGTAGATGCTCCTGTGGATGTGATGATCGGTGTTGATGTGACTGAGGCGGTGTTGATATGTTTGAAGCTGTGATGGAAATTACTGAATATGTCAGAGGGAATGATGGTAAGTGTTGGTGTGTTTGATGCTCTAATGGTAGGTGTAGATGTGCCTGAGGCTGTGATGGTAGTTATGTACCTGAGGCTGTGATGGTAGGAGTAAATGTGTTTGATGCTGTAATGGTAGGTGTTGATGTGCCTGAGGCTGTGATGGTAGGTGTCATGTACCTGAGGCTGTGATGGTAGGGGTTAATGTGTTTGAGGCTGTGATGGTTTGTATTGATGTGGCTGAGGCTGTGATGGGAGGTGTTGATGTGTCTGACGATGTGATGGTAGGTCTTGATGTGCCTGACGCTGTGATGTTAGGTGTTAGCACATAGAACATAGAATATACAGCACAGAACAGGCCCTTCGGCCCACGATGTTGTGCCGACCCTTTGTCCTAGATTAATCATAGATTATCATTGAATTTACAGTGCAGAAGGAGGCCATTCGGCCCCTTGAGTCTGCACCGGCTCCTGGAAAGAGCACCCTACCCAAACTCAACACCTCCACCCAACACCAAGGGCAATTTTGCACATTAAGGGCAATTTATCATGGCCAATCGACCTAACCCGCACATCTTTGGACGTTGGGAGGAAACCTGAGCACCCGGAGGAAACCCACGCAGACACGGGGAGGACGTGCAGACTCCGCACAGACAATGACCCAAGCCGGAATCGAGCCTGGGACCCTGGAGCTGTGAAGCAATTGTGTTATCAACAATGCTACAGTGCTGCCCTTAAGAACAAATAAATCTACACTATATCATTTTACCGTAATCCATGTACCTATCCAATAGCTGCTGGAAGGTCCCTAATGTTTCCGACTCAACTACTTCCACAGGCAGTGCGTTCTATGCCCCCACTACTCTCTGGGTAAAGAACCTACCTCTGATATCCCTCCTATATCTTCCAGCTTTCACCTTAAATTTATGTCCCCTTGTAATGGTTTGTTCCACCCGGGGAAAAAGTCTCTGACTGTCTACTCTATCTATTCCCCTGATCATCTTATAAACCTCTATAAAGTCGCCCCTCATCCTTCTCCGTTTTAATGAGAAAAGGCCCAGCACCCTCAACCTTTCCCCGTAAAACCTACTCTCCATTCCAGGCAACATCCTGGTAAATCTTCTTTGCACCTTTTCCAAAGCTTCCACATCCTTCCTAAAATGAGGCGACCAGAACTGTAGACAGTACTCCAAATGTGGCCTGACCAAAGTTTTGTACAGCTGCATCATCACCTCACGGCTCTTAAATTCAATCCCTCTGTTAATGAACGCGAGCACACCATAGGCCTTCTTCACAGCTCCATCCACTTGATTGGCAACTTTCAAAGATGCATGAACATAGACCCCTAAATCCTCTCTGCTCCTCCACATTGCCAAGAACTATACCGTTAACCCTGTATTCCGCATTCATATTTGTCCTTCCAAAATGGACAACCTCACACTTTTCAGGGTTAAATTCTATCTGCCACTTCTCAGCCCAGCTCTGCATCCTATCTATGTCTCTTTGCAGCCAACAACAGCCCTCCTTACTATCCACAACTCCACCAATCTTCGTATCGTCTGCAAATTTACTGACCCACCCTTCAACTCCCTCATCCAAGTCATTAATGAAAATCATAAACAGCAGAGGACCCAGAACTGATCCCTGCGGTACGCCACTGGTAACTGGGATCCAGGCTGAATATTTGCCATCCACCACCACTCTCTGACTTCTATCGGTTAGCCAGTTCATTATCCAACTGGCCAAATTTCCCACTATCCCATGCCTCCTTACTTTCTGCAGAAGCCTACCATGGGGAACCTTATCAAATGCCTTACTAAAATCCATGTACACTACATCCGCTGCTTTACCTTCATCCACATGCTTGGTCACCTCCTCAAAGAATTCAATAATATTTGTAAGGCAAGACCGACCCCTCACAAAACCGTGCTGACTATCCCGAATCAAGCAGTGTCTTTCCATATGCTCAGGAATCCTATCCTTCAGTACCCTTTCCATTACTTTGTCTACCACCGAAGTAAGACTAACTGGCCTGTAATTCCCAGGGTTATCCCTAGTCCCTTTCTTGAACAGGGGAACGACATTCGCCACTCTCCAATCCCCTGGTACCACCCCTGTTGACAGTGAGGACGAAAAGATCATTGCCAACGGCTCTGCAATTTCATCTCTTGCTTCCCATAGAATCCTTGGATATATCCCGTCAGGCCCGGGTACTTGTCTATCCTCAAGTTTTTCAAAATGCCCAACACATCGTCCTTCCTAACAAGTATTTCCTCGAGCTTACCAGTCTGTTTCACACTGTCCTCTCCAACAATATCGCCCCTCTCATTTGTAAATACAGAAGAAAAGTACTCGTTCAAGACCTCTCCTATCTCTTCAGACTCAATACACAATCTCCCGCTACTGTCCTTGATCGGACCTTCCCTCGCTCTCGTCATTCTCATATTTCTCACATATGTGTAAAAGGCCTTGGGGTTTTCCTTGATCCTACCCGCCAAAGATTGTTCATGCCCTCTTTTAGCTCTCCTAATCCCTTTCTTCAGTTGCCTCCTGGCTATCTTGTATCCCTCCAATGCCCTGTCTGAACCTTGTTTCCTCAGCATTACATAAGTCTCCTTTTACCTCTTAACAAGACATTCAACCTCTCTTGTCAACCATGCTTCCCTCACTCGACCATCTCGTCCCTGCCTGACAGGGACATACATATCAAGGACACGTAGTACCTGTTCCTTGAACAAGTTCCACATTTCACTTGTGTCCTTCCCTGACAGCCTATGTTCCCAACTTATGCACTTCAATTCTTGCCTGACAACATCGTATTTACCCTTCCCCCAATTGTAAACCTTGCCCTGTTGCACGCACCTATCCCACTCCATTACTAAAGTGAAAGTCACAGAATTGTGGTCACTATCTCCAAAATGCTCCCCCACTAACAAATCTATCACTTGCCCTAGTTCATTACCAAGTACTAAATCCAATATTGCCCCTCCTCTGGTCGGACAATCTACATACTGTGTTAGAAAAGCTTCCTGGACACACTGCACAAACACCACGCCATCCAAACTATTTGATCGAAAGAGTTTCCACTCAATGTTTGGGAAGTTAAAGTCACCCATGACTACTACCCTGTGACTTCTGCACCTTTCCAAAATCTGTTTCCCAATCTGTTCCTCTACATCTCTGCTATTATTGGGGGGCCTATAGAAAACTCCTAACAAGGTGACTGCTCCTTTCCTATTTCTGACTTCAACCCATACTACCTCATTAGGGTGATACTCCTCGAACTGCCTTTCTGCAGCTGTTATACTATCTCTAATTAACAATGCCACGCCCCCACCTCTTTTACCACCCTCCCTAATCTTATTGAAACATCTATAACCAGGGACCTCCAACAACCATTTCTGCCCCTCTTCTATCTAAGTTTCCGTGATGGCCACCACATCGTAGTCCCAAGTACCGATCCAAGCCTTAAGTTCACCCACCTTATTCCTGATGCTTCTTGCGTTGAAGTATACACACTTCAACCCATCTCCGTGCCTGCAAGTACTCTCCTTTGTCAGTGTTCCCTTCCCCACTGCCTCATTACACGCTTTGGCGTCCTGAATATCGGCTACCTTAGTTGCTGGAATACTAATCCGGTTCCCATTCCCCTGCTAAATTAGTTTAAACCCTCCCGAAGAGTACTAGAAAACCTCCCTCCCAGGATTTTGGTGCCCCTCTGGTTCAGATGCAACCCGTCCTGCTTGTACAGGTCCCACCTTCCCCAGAATGCGCTCCAATTATCCAAATACCTGAAGCCCTCCCTCCTACACCATTCCTGCAGCCACGTGTTCAACTGCACTCTCTCCCTATTCCTCGCCTCGCTATCACGTGGCACCGGCAACAAACCAGAGATGACAACTCTGTCTGGCCTGGCTTTTAACTTCCAGCCTAACTCCCTAAACTTGTTTATTACCTCCACACCCCTTTTCCTACCTATGTCGTTGGTACCAATGTGCACCACGACTTCTGGCTGCTCGCCCTGCCCCTTAAGGATCCTGAAGACACGATCTGAGACATCCCTGACCCTGGCACCCGGGAGGCAACTTACCTTCCGGGAGTCTCGCTCGCGACCACATAATCTCCTATCTATTCCCCTAACCATTGAATCTCCTACAACTATTGATTTTCTATTCTCCCCCCTTCCCTTCTGAGCCCCAGAGCCAGACTCAGTGCCAGAGACCTGGCCGCTAGGGCCTCCCCCCGGTAGGTCACCACCGCCCCCCCCCCCCCCCCGCCCAACAGCATCCAAAACGGTATACTTGTTTTGAAGGGGAATGGCCACGAGGGATCCCTGCACTGTCTGCCTGTTTTTTTTTTCCCCTGACGGTAACGCAGCTATTCTTGTCCTGTACCTTGGGTGTGGTTACCTCCCTGTAACTCTTCTCAATCACCCCCTCTGCCTCCCGGATGATCCGAAGTTCATCCATCTTCAGCTCCAGTTCCCTAACACGGACTTTGAGGAGCTGAAGTTGGGTGCACTTCCCGCAGGTATAGTCAGCGGGGACACCGGTGGTATCCCTCACCACCCACATTCTACAGGAGGAGCATGCAACTGGCCTAGCCTCCATCCTCTCTTACCTGACAGAATATAGCTGCCCTGTGGACTAACTAGATCTCCGCCCTCCGACTCTGCTCCCAGTCAGCTACACTTTCTGTAAACTCCTGGCTCTCATAGAAGTTTACAGCATGGAAACAGGCCCTTCGGCCCAATCAGTCCATGCCGCCCAGTTTTTACCATTAAGCTAGTCCCAGTTGCCCGCACTTGGCCCATAACCCTCTATACCCATCTTACCCATGTAACTATCTAAATGCTTTTTGAAAGACACAATTGTACCCGCCTCTACTACTACCTCTGGCAGCCCATTCCAGACACTCACTACCCTCTGAGTGAAGAAATTGCCCCTCTGGGCCCTTCTGAATCTCTCCCCTCTCACCTTAAACCTATGCCCTCTAGTTTTAGACTCCCCTACCTTTGGGAAAAGATGTTGACTATCTACCTTATCTATGCCCCTCATTATATTATAGACCTCTATAAGATCACCCCTAAGCCTCCTACGCTCCAGGGAAAAAAGTCCCAGTCTATCCAGCCTCTCCTTAAACTCAAACCATCAAGTCCCGGCAACATCCTAGTAAATCTTTTGTGCACTCTTTCTAGTTTAATAATATCCTTTCTATAATAGGGTGACCAGAACTGCACACAGTATTCCAAGTGTGGCCGTACCAATGTCTTGTACAACTTCAACAAGACTCTCTTTCCACTCTTTGCGGAAATGTCGGAAACAAAATGAAAGGAGCACCTTACTCCCTCCTCACCTCACTCCCTCGGTCACCAAACTCTTACACTAGCACTCAAAATGCACCAAATTCAGCACTCAGTGCAAACAAAGTCTGTACTGTAGGGGATCACTTTTATACTGTGAATCTAGCCTCTGAAAACTGGCCTAATCCAATTAACTAATTAACAAGCTCCAGCTGCAAGTGCCGACAAGTAGAAGACTGTTTAAAGCTGATTGAAAATTCACCTTCTTCTAAACCAAACAGCAACTTTTAAGTTAAGTACTAAATCAAAGAAAGACTAAACTTTAGATAAAAATGAAGCCTTATACTCGGTCACCAAACTCTTACTATAGCATTCAAAATGCACCAAATTCAGCACTCAGTGCAAACCACTGACAACCTCACACTTTTCAGGGTTAAACTCCATCTGCCACTTCTCAGCCCAGCTCTGCAACCTATCTATGTCTCTTTGCAGCCGACAACAGCTCTCCTTACTATCCACAACTCCACCAATCTTCGTATCGTCTGCAAATTTACTGACCCACCCTTCAACTCCCTCATCCAAGTCATTAATGAAAATTACAAACAGCAGAGGCCCCAGAACTGATCCCTGCGGTACGCCACTGGTAACTGGGATCCAGACTGAATATTTGCCATCCACCACCACTCTCTGACTTCTATCGGTTAGCCAGTTCGTTATCCAACTGGCCAAATTTCCCAATATCCCATGCCTCCTTACTTTCTGCATAAGCCTACCATGGGGAACCTTACCAAATGCCTTACTAAAATCCATGTACACTACATCCACTGCTTTACCTTCATCCGCATGCGTGGTCACCTCCTCAAAGAATTCAATCAGACTTGTAAGGCAAGACCTACCCCTCACAAATCCAAGTCCATGTTGGGACACAACCGACAGAATACCCTTCGTCGTCCAGTACTTCCCCGGAGCGGAGAAACTACGTCATCTTCTTCACAGCCTTCAACACGTCATTGATGACGATGAACATCTTGCCAAGGTCATCCCCACACCCCCACTACTTGCCTTCAAACAACCGCGCAACCTCAAACAAACCATTGTTTGCAGCAAACTACCCAGTCTTCAGAACAGTGACCACGACACCACACAACCCTGCCATGGCAATCTCTGCAAGACGTGCCAGATCATCGACATGGATACCACTATTACACGTGAGAACACCACCCACCAGGTACGCAGTACATACTCGTGCGACTCGGCCAACGTTGTCTACCTCATACGCTGCAGGAAAGGATGTCCCGAAGCGTGGTACATTGGCGAGACCATGCAGACGCTGCGACAACGAATGAACGGACATCGCGCAACAATCACCAGGCAGGAATGTTCCCTTCCAGTCGGGGAACACTTCAGCAGTCAAGGGCATTCAGCCTCTGATCTCCGGGTAAGCGTTCTCCAAGGCGGTCTTCAGGACGCAGAATCACCAAGCAGAAACTTATAGCCAGGTTCCGCACACATGAGTGCGGCCTCAACCGGGACCTGGGATTCATGTCACATTACATTCATCCCCCACCATCTGGCCTGCAAAATCCTACCAACTGTCCTGGCTTGATACAATTCACACCTCTTTAACCTGGGGTTACCCCATCTCTGGATCTGTAAAGATTTAATCACCTGCTAATGGCCGCATTCCAAGCATTGTCTGGCATCTTTGAATTTGTCTATATATGTGCTTCTGGAACATACCTCTTCATTCACCTGAGGAAGGAGCAGCGCTCTGAAAGCTAGTGACATCGAAACAAACCTGTTGGACTTTAACCTGGTGTTGTAAGACTTCGTACTGTGCTCACCCCATTCCAACGCCGGCATCTCCACATCATTATCCCTAATCAAGCAGTGTCTTTACAGATGCTCAGAAATCCTATCCTTCAGTACCCTTTCCATTACTTTGCCTACCACCGAAGTAAGACTAACTGGCCTGTAATTCCCAGGGTTATCGCTAGTCCCTTTATTGAACAGGGGCACGACATTCGCCGCTCTCCAATCCCCTGGTACCACCCCTGTTGACAGTGAGGACGAAAAGATCATTGCCAACGGCTCTGCAATTTCATCTCTTGCTTCCCATAGACTCCTTGGACATATTCCGTCAGGCCCGGGGGACTTGTCTATGCTCAAGTTATTCCAAATGCCCAACACAAAGAACATAGAACGATACAGCGCAGTACAGGCCCTTCGGCCCACGATGTTGCACCGAAACAAAAGCCATCACCTACACTGTGCCATTGTCATCCATATGTTTCTCCAATAAACTTTTAAATGCCCTCAATGTTGGCGAATTCACTACTGTTGCAGGTAGGGCATTCCACGGCCTCACTACTCTTTGCGTAAAGAACCTACTTCTGACCTCGGTCCTATATCTATTAACCCTCAGTTTAAAGCTATGTCCCCTCGTGCCAGCCATTTCCATCCGCGGGAGAAAGCTCTCTCTGTCCACCCTATCTAACCCCCTGTTCATTTTGTATGCCTCTATTAAGTCTCCTCTTAACCTTCTTCTCTCTAACGAAAACAACCTCAAGTCCATCAGCCTTTCCTCATCAGATTTTCCCTCCGTACCAGGCAACATCCTGGTAAATCTCCTCTGCACCCGCTCGAAAGCCTCCACGTCCTTCCTATAATGCGGTGACCAGAACTGTACGCAATACTCCAAATGCGGCCGTACCAGAGTTCTGTACAGCTGCAACATCACCTCCTGACTCCGGAATTCAATCCCTCTACCAATAAAGGCCAACACTCCATAGACCTTCTTCACAACCCTATCAACATGGATGGCAACTTTCAGGGATCTATGTACATGGATACCTAGATCCCTCTGCTCATCCACACTTCCAAGAACTTTACCATTAGCCAAATATTCCGCATTCCTGTTATTCCTTCCAAAGTGAATCACCTCACACTTCTCTACATTAAACTTCATTTGCCACCTCTAAGCCCAGCTCTGCAGATTATTTATATCCTTCTGTAACCTGCTACATCCTTCCACACTATCGACAACACCACCGACTTTAGTATCGTCTGCAAATTTACTCACGCACCCTTCTGCGCCTTCCTCTAGGTCATTGATAAAAATGACAAACAGCAACGGCCCCAGAACAGATCCTTGTGGTACTCCACTTGTAACTGAACTCCATTCTGAACATTTCCCATCAACCACCACCCTCTGTCTTCTTTCAGCTAGCCAATTTCTGATCCACATCTCTAAATCACCCTCAATCCCCAGCCTCCGTATTTTCTGCAATAGCCTACATAGAACATAGAACAATACAGCGCAGTACAGGCCCTTCGGCCCACGATGTTGCACCGAAACAAAAGCCATCCAACCTACACTATGCCATTATCATCCATATGTTTATCCAATAAACTTTTAAATGCCCTCAATGTTGGCGAGTTCACTACTGTAGCAGGTAGGGCATTCCACGGCCTCACTACTCTTTGCGTAAAGAACCTACCTCTGACCTCTGTCCTATATCTATTACCCCTCAGTTTAAAGTTATGTCCCCTCGTGCCAGCCATATCCATCCGCGGGAGAAGGCTCTCACTGTCCACCCTATCCAACCCCCTGATCATTTTGTATGCCTCTATTAAGTCTCCTCTTAACCTTCTTCTCTCCAACGAAAACAACCTCAAGTCCATCAGCCTTTCCTCGTAAGATTTTCCCTCCATACCAGGCAACATCCTGGTAAATTTCCTCTGCACCCGCTCCAAAGCCTCCACGTCCTTCCTATAATGCGGTGACCAGAACTGTACGCAATACTCCAAATGCGGCCGTACCAGAGTTCTGTACAGCTGCAACATGACCTCCCGACTCCGGAACTCAATCCCTCTACCAATAAAGGCCAACACTCCATAGGCCTTCTTCACAACCCTATCAACCTGGGTGGCAACTTTCAGGGATCTATGTACATGGACACCGAGATCCCTCTGCTCATCCACACTTTCAAGAACTTTACCATTAGCCAAATATTCCGCATTCCTGTTATTCCTTCCAAAGTGAATGACCTCACACTTCTCTACATTAAACTCCATTTGCCACCTCTCGGCCCAGCTCTGCAGCTTATCTATATCCCTCTGTAATCTGCTACATCCTTCCACACTATCGACAACACCACCGACTTTAGTATCGTCTGCAAATTTACTCACCCACCCTTCTGCGCCTTCCTCTAGGTCATTGATAAAAATGACAAACAGCAACGGCCCCAGAACAGATCCTTGTGGTACTCCACTTGTGACTGTACTCCATTCTGAACATTTCCCATCAACCACCACCCTCTGTCTTCTTTCAGCTAGCCAATTTCTGATCCACATCTCTAAATCACCCTCAATCCCCAGCCTCTGTATTTTTTGCAATAGCCTACCGTGGGGAACCTTATCAAACGCTTTGCTGAAATCCATATACACCACATCAACTGCTCTACCCTCGTCTACCTGTTCAGTCACCTTCTCAAAGAACTCAATAAGGTTTGTGAGGCATGACCTACCCTTCACAAAGCCATGCTGACTATCCCTGATCATATTATTCCTATCTAGATGATTATAAATCTTGTCTCTTATAATCCCCTCCAAGACTTTACCCACTACAGACGTGAGGCTCACCGGCCTATAGTTGCCGGGGTTGTCTCTGCTCCCCTTTTTGAACAAAGGGACCACATTTGCTGTCCTCCAGTCCTCTGGCACTATTCCTGTAGCCAATGATGACATAAAAATCAAAGCCAAAGGTCCAGCAATCTCTTCCCTGACCTCACAGAGAATCCTAGGATGAATCCCATCACGACCCGGGGACTTATCTATTTTCAGCCTGTCCAGAATTGCCAACACCTCTTCCCTACGTACCTCAATGCCATCTATTCTATTAGCCTTGGTCTCAGCATTCTCCTCCACAACATTATCTTTTTCCTGAGTGAATACTGACGAAAAATATTCATTTAGTATCTCGCCTATCTCTTCAGACTCCACACACAACTTCCCATCCCTGCCCTTGACTGTTCCTACTCTTTCCCTAGTCATTGGCTTATTCCTGACATACCTACAGAAAGCTTTTGGGTTTTCCTTGATCCTACCTGCCAAATACTTCTCATTTCCCCTCCTTGCTCGTCTTAGCTCTCTCTTTAGATCCTTCCTCGCTACCTTATAACTATCCATCGCTCCAACTGAAACTTCACACCTCATCTTCACATAGGCCTCCTTCTTCCTCTTAACAAGAGATTCTACTTATTTGGTAAACCACGGTTCCCTCGCTCGACGCCTCCCTCCCTGCCTGACCGGTACATACTTATCAAGAACACGCAGTAGCTGATCCTTGAACAAGCTCCACTTATCCAGTGTGCCGAACACTTGCAGCCTACTTCTCCACCTCCCCCCCCCCCAAGTCACGTCTAATGGCATCATAATTGCCCTTCCCCCAGCTATAACTCTTGCCCTGCGGTGTATACTTATCCCTTTCCATCATTAACGTAAACGTCACCGAATTCTGGTCACTGTCCCCAAAGTGCTCTCCAACCTCCAAATCCAACACCTGGCCTGGTTCATTACCCAAAACCAAATCCAACGTAGCCTCGCCTCTTGTTGGCCTGTCAACATATTGTGTCAAGAAACCCTCCTGCACACACTGTACAAAAAACGACCCATCTCATGTACTCGAACTATATCTTTTCCAGTCAATATTTGGAAAGTTAAAGTCTCCCATAATAACTACCCTGTTACTTTCGCTCTTATACAGGATCATCCTCGCCATCCTTTCCTCTTCATCCCTAGAACTATTTGGAGGCCTATAGAAGACTCCCAACAGGGTGACCTCTCCTTTCATGTTTCTAACCTCAGCCCATACTACCTCGGAAGATGAGTCCCCATCTAGCATCCTCTCCGCCACTGTAATACTGCTCTTGACTAGCAGCGCCACACCTCCCCCTCTTTTGCCTCCTTCTTTGAGCTTACTAAAACACCTAAACCCCGGAACCTGCAACATCCATTCCTGTCCCTGCTCTATCCATGTCTCCGAAATGGCCACAACATCGAAGTCCCAGGTACCAACCCATGCTGCCAGTTCCCCTACCTTGTTTCGTATATGTTCCCTTCCAGTTGGGGAACACTTCAGCAGTCAAGGGCATTCAGCCTCTGATCTCCGGGTAAGCGTTCTCCAAGGCGGCCATCAGGACCCGCGACAACGCAGAATCGCCGAGCAGAAACTTACAGCCAAGTTCCGCACACATGAGTGCGGCCTCAACCGGGAACTGGGATTCATGTCGCATTACATTCATCCCCCAACATCTGGCCTGCAAAATCCTACCAACTGTCCTGGCTTGATACAATTTACACCTCTTTAACCTGGGGTTACCCCATCTCTGGATCTGTAAAGATTTAATCACCTGCTAATGGTCGCATTCCTAGCATTGTTTGGCATCTTTGAATTTGTCTATATATGTGTTTCTGGAACAGACCTCTGCATTCACCTGAGGAAGGAGCAGCGCTCCGAAAGCTAGTGACATTGAAACAAACCTGTTGGACTTTAACCTGGTGTTGTAAGACTTCGTACTTATTTCGTATACTCCTGGCATTGAAGTAGGCACACTTCAAACCACCTACCTGAACACTTGCCCCCTCCTGCGACGTCAAATCTGTGCTCCTGAACTCTATACTCTTCCTTCCTAACAAGTATTTCCTCGAGCTTACCAATCTGTTTCACACTGTCCTCTCCGACAATATCACCCCTCTCATTTGTAAATACAGAAGAAAAGTACTCGTTCAAGACCTCTCCTATCTCTTCAGACTCAATACACAATCTCTCGCTACTGTCCTTGATCGGATCTACCCCGGCTCTAGTCATTCTCATGTTTCTCACATATGTGTAAAAGGCTTTGGGGTTTTCCTTGATCCTACCCGCCAAAGATTGTTCATGCCCTCTCTTCGCTCTCCTAATCCCTTTCTTCAGTTCCCTCCTGGCTATCTTGTATCCCTCCAATGCCCTGTTTGAACCTTGTTTCCTCAGCCTTACAAAAGTCTCCTTTTTCCTCTTAACAAGACATTCAACCTCTCTTGTCAACCATGGTTCCCTCACTCGAACATCGCTTCCCTGCCTGACAGGGACATTCATATCAAGGACACGTAGTACCTGTTCCTTGAACAAGTTCCACATTTCACTTGTGTCCTTCCCTGACAGCCTATGTTCCCAACTTATGCACTTCAATTCTTGCCTGACAACATCGTATTTACCCTTCCCCAAATTGTAAACCTTGCCCTGTTGCACGCACCTATCCCTCTCCATTACTAAAGTGAAAGTCACAGAATTGTGGTCACTATCTCCAAAATGCTCCCCCACTAACAAATCTATCACTTGCCCTGGTTCATTACCAAGTACTAAATCCAATATTGCCCCTCCTCTGGTCGGACAATCTACATACTGTGTTAGAAAAGCTTCCTGGACACACTGCACAAACACCACCCCATCCAAACTATTTGATCTAAAGAGTTTCCACTCAATATTTGGGAAGTTAAAGTCACCCATGACTACTACCCTGTGACGTCTGCACCTTTCCAAAATCTATTTCCTAATCTGTTCCTCCACATCTCTGCTACTATTGGGGGGCTTATAGAAAACTCCCAACAAGGTTACTGCTCCTTTCCTATTTCTGACTTCAACCCATGCTACCTCATTAGGGTGATACTCCTCGAACTGCCTTTCTGTAGCTGTTATGCTATCTCTAATTAACAATGCCACCACCCCACCCCCACCTCTTTTACCACCCTCCCTAATCTTATTGAAATATCTATAACCAGGGACCTCCAACAACCATTTCTGCCCCTCTTCTATCCAAGTTTCCGTGATAGCCACCACATCGTAGTCCCAAGTACCGATCCATGCCTTAAGTTCACCCACCTTATTCCTGATGCTTCTTGCGTTGAAGTATACACACTTCAACCCATCTCCGTGCCTGCAAGTACTCTCCTTTGTCAGTGCTCCCTTCCCCACTGCCTCATTACACGCTTTGGCGTCCTGAATATCGGCTACCTTAGTTCCTGGACTACAAATCCGGTTCCCATTCCCCTGCCAAATTAGTTTAAACCCTCCCGAATAGTACTAGAAAACCTCCCTCCCAGGATATTGGTGCCCCTCTGGCTCAGATGTAACCCGTCCTGCTTGTACAGGTCCCACCTTCCCCAGAATGCGCTCCAATTATCCAAATACCTGAAGCCCTCCCTTCTACACCATTCCTGCAGCCACGTGTTCAGCTGCACTCTCTCCCTATTCCTAGCCTCACTATCACGTGGCACCGGCAACAAACCAGAGATGACAACTCTGTCTGTCCTGGCTTTTAACTTCCAGCCTAACTCCCTAAACGTGTTTATTACCTCCACACCCCTTTTCCTACCTATGTCGTTGGTACCAATGTGCACCACGACTTCTGGCTGCTCACCCTCCCCCTTAAGGATCCTGAAGACACGATCCGAGACATCCCAGGCCCTGGCACCCGGGAGGCACCATACCTTCCGGGAGTCTCGCTCGCGACCACAGAATCTCCTATCTATCCCCTGACCATTGAATCTCCTGCAACTATTGCTTTTCTATTCTCCCCTTCCCTTCTGAGCCCCAGAGCCAGACTCAGTGCCAGAGACCTGGCCGCTAGGGCCTTCCCCCGGTAGGTCATCCCCCCCCCCCCCCCCCACCAGCGTCCAAAACGGTATACTTGTTTTGAAGGGGAACGGCCACGAGGGATCCCTGCACTGTCTGCCTGTTTGTTTTTTTCCCCCTGACTGTAACCCAGCTATTCTTGTCCTGTCCCTTGGGTGTGGTTACCTCCCCGTAACTCTTCTCAATCACCCCCTCTGCCTCCCGGATGATCCGAAGTTCATACATCTTCAGCTCCAGTTCCCTAACACGGTCTTTGAGGAGCTGAAGTTGGGTGCACTTCCCGCAGGTATAGTCAGCGGGGACACCGGTGGTATCCCTCACCACCCACATCCTACAGGAGGAGCATTCAACTGGCCTAGCCTCCATCCCCTCTTACCTGACAGAATATAGCTGCTCTGTGGTCTAACTAGGTCTCCGCCCTCCCACTCTGCTCCCAGTCAGCTACACTTTCAGTAAACTCCTGGCTCTCTTCGCACTCTTTGCGGAAATGTCGGAAACAAAATGAAAGGAGCACCTTACTCCCTCCTCACCTAACTCCCTCGGTCACCCAACTCTTACTATAGCACTCAAAATGCACCAAATTCAGCACTTAGTGCAAACAAAGTCTGCACTGGAGGGGGTCACTTTTATACTGTGAATCTAGCCTCTGAAAACTGGCCTAATCCAGTTAACTAATTAACAAGCTCCAGCTGCAAGTGCCTACAAGTAGAAGCTTGTTTAAAGCTGATTGAAAATTCACCTTCTTCTAAACCAAACAGCAACTTTTAAGTTAATTAACTAAATAAAAGAAAGACTGAACTTTAGATAAAAATGAAGCCTTATACTCCCTCGGTCACCAAACTCTTACAATAGCACTCAAAATGCACCAAATTCAGCACTCAGTGCAAACAAACTCTTATGTGTTGATGTGTATGTGGCTGTGATGGGAGGTGTTGACGTGTCTGAGGATGACTTGGTAGGTGTTGATATGTCTGAGGCTGTGATGAGAGGTGTTGATGCGTCTGACGATGTGATGGTTTGTGTCGATGTGTCTGACCATGTGATGGGAGGTGTTGATGTGACTGAGGCTGAGACGGTAGGTGTTGGTGTGTCTGAGGATGTGATGTGAGGTGTTGATGTGTCTGAATCTGTGATGGTGGGTGCTGAATGTGTCAGAGGCAATGATGGTTGGTGTTGATGTGTCTAAGGCTGTGACGGTAACTTCGGATATGCCTGAGGCGATGATGATATGTGTCGATGTGTCTGAGGCTGTGATAGTAAGTGTTGATATGTCTGAGGCTGTAATGGGAGGTGTTGATGTGTCTTAGGATGTCATGGTTTGTATCGATGTGTCTGACGATGTGATGGGAGGTGTTGATGTGTCTGAAGCTGTGATTGGAGGTGCTGAATGTGTCAGAGGCAATGATGGTTGGTGTTGATGTGTCTAAGGCTGTGATGGTACGTTCTGATATGCCTGAGGCGATGATTGTATGTGTCGATGTGTCTGAGGCTGTGATGGTAGCTGTTATGTGTCTGAGGCTGTGATGTTAGGTGTTGATGTGTCTGAGGCTTTGATTATAGGTGTTGATGTGTCTGTGGATGTGATGATAGGTGTTGATGTATCTGAGGCTGTGTTGCCAGGTGTGGATGTGTCAGAGGCTTTTATAATAGTCGTTGATGTGTCTGAGGCTGTGATGGTAGGTGCTGATGTGCCTGATGCTGTGATGGTAGGAGTTGATTAATCTGAGGCTGTTTTGGTAGGTGTTGTCTGTCTGAGGCTGTGATGGTAGGTGTTAATGTACCTGAGGATGTGATGACAGGTGTGGATGTGTCTGAGTCTGTGGTGGTAGGTGTTGATGTATCTGAGTCTATGATGGTCGTTGTAGATGTGTCAGGGTCTGTAATGGTAGGTGTAGATGCTCCTGTGGATGTGATGATAGGTGTTGATGTGACTGAGGCTGTGTTGATATGTTTGAAGCTGTGATGGAAATTACTGAATATGTCAGAGGGAATGATGGTAGGTGTTGATGTTTCTGAGGCTGTTGGATAAGTTCTGATATTTTTGAGGCTGTGATGGTATGTGTAGATGTGGCTGAGGCTGTGATTGTAGTTGTTGATGTGTCTGAGGCTGTGATGGTAAGTGTTGATATGTCTCAGGCTGCGATGAAAGATGTTGATGTGTCTGAGACTGTGATGGTAAATGTTGATGTGTCTGAGGCCGTGATGGTAGGTGTTGATATGTCTGAGGCTGTGATGGTAGGTGTTGATGAGTCTTTGGCTGTGATGCTACGCGCTGATGTGTCTGAAGCTGTGATGGTAGGTGTTGATATTTCTGAGGCTGTGATGGTAGGTGTTGATATATCTGATGCTGTGTTGGTAGTTGTTGAACTGCCTGAGCCTGTGATGGTAGACGTTTACGTGTCTGAGGCTGTGATTGTTGTGTTGACGTGTCAGAGACTCTATTGGTAGGTACTGACGTAACTGAGTCTGTGGTGGTAGGTGTTGATGTTTCTGAGGCTGTGATGGTACGTGTTGATGTGTCGGAGGCTGTGATGGTAGGTGTTTATGAGTCTGAGGCTGTGATGGTAGTTGTTGATGTGTCTGTGGCTGTGATGGTAGGTGTTGATGTGCCTGAGGATGTGATGGTCGTTGGAGATATCTATCAGGTTGTGATGGTAGGTGATGATGTGTATGAGGCTGTGATGGTAGGTGTTGATGTGTATCAGGCTGTGATGGTAGGTGTTGATGTGCCTGAGGCTGTGATGGGAGGTTTTGATGTGTCTGACGTTGTGATGGTTGGTGTTGATGTGTCAGAGGATCTGATAGAAGGTGTTGATGTGTCTGAGGCTGTGATGGTAGATTTTGATATGTCTGATGTTGTGAACGTTACTGTTGACAAGTCTGAGGATTTGATGGTAGGCGTTGACGTGTCTGAGGTTGTGATTGTAGGTGTCGATGAGAAGAGGCTGTGATGGTAGTTGTTGATATGTCTGAGGCTGTGATGTTCGGTGATGATCTGTCTGACGCTGTGATGGAAGGTGTTGATGTGTCTGAGACTGTGATGGTAGTTGTTGATGTGTCTGAGGCTGTGATGGTAGGAGTTGATATGTCTGAGGCTGTGATGGAAGGTGTTGATACGTCTGAGTCTGTGATGGTAGGTGATGATCTGTTTGATGCTGAGATGGTAGGTGTTGGTAAGTCTGAGGCTGTGATGGTAGGTTTTGATGAGTCTGAGTCTATGATGGTAGGTGTTGATGTGTCTGTGTTGGTAGGTGATGATCTGTTTGATGCTGGGATTGTAGGTGTTGGTAAGTTTGAGGCTATGATGGTCGGTGTTGATGAGTCTGCGGCTGTGATGGTAGGTGTTGGTAAGTCTGAGGCTGTGATTAACATAGATTAACATAGAATGTACAGTGCAGAAGGAGGCCATTCTGCCCATCGAGGCTGCACCGGCTCTTGGAAAGAGCACCCTACCCAAGTTCAACACCTCCACCCGATCCCCATAACCCAGTGACCCCACCCCACCCAAGACTAAGGGCAATTCTGGACACTAAGGCCAATTTATCATGGCCAATCCAACTTGACTGCACATCATTGGACTGTGGGAGGAAACCCGAGCACCCGGAGGAAACACACGCACTCACGGGGAGGATATGCAGACTACGCACAGACAGTGACACAAGCTGGGAATCGAACCTGGGACCATGGAGCTGTGAAGCAACTGTGCTAACAAATAAATATGCTACCGTGCTGCCCGCAGATATTCACTCAGATAGTGAGTGATGATCCGATCATGGTCTATCAGATTGCGCAAGTGTTTGTTCATGCAGGCACAGCGAAGATGACTACACTTAACATTGGGACTAGAAGTAGGGAAAATCTACTTTAAAATAGCCACAAATTGATGCAATAGAAAATTTAGCAGGACATTATTTGTCAATGGAGAGTTCAGAAAGTGGAACTCGCTACCATACGGACGGGATGCGATCAATATCGTGCACGTGTAAAAAGGGAAGCTAGATAATCGCACAATGGAGAAATGAATGGAAAGAAATTCACATGAGGTGTGATGGAGAAGCAGTGGGGTTAGACTCTTTTGAACCAGAACACCTGGCAGAGATTTCTAAAGCCGCACAACTCTCTGAGAGAATAAATGATCTCCTCATCTCTGGTCTATAAGTACGATCCCTAATTTGAACACAGTGTCCCCGAGATCTGTGATCAACGGGAAACATATATTTAATGGTCCTCATTGGCAATATCATTCCAGACTTTGTATATTTCAGTCAAGTCACACATCACTTACCTATCACATTTCGAATACATTATGATTGAATAAATATGATTTTCCATCAATTGATGTTTCTTTGTTCAGTATTGTGATAAATATTGCTCATCACCTCAGAGACGGAACCAAGCTGCCGTCATCTACCTGTCCTTCATTAAAGATTATAAATATATTTACACTATGTTGCAATGTCTGTGTCTCCATGGAGATCTGTGAGGGTTTAAATTGAAGGTGCTGATAACGCACGGACTAGGAATTCAAACACAGGCTTTGCGTGCAGCTGTCAGCAACAGAACCCTTCTTACATACGACTATGGACACATTTGAGCGGATTGATAAAATATTCTACCCAATCCTTGCTGTAATTGGCGTTCCAGGTATGTGAGAATAATGGTTGAAATTGTGAAAAGCGGAAGAGCTAGCTTACTGCTTCTCGTTGATGATAATGTTATATGTTGGTCTAACTAACTGTTAAAAAGACATCTGAACGGATAGTTCGTTTCATCAGTGAAGTGTCCCAAACTATATTTGTGCTTTATTCCTTCGCATCATTTTTTAAATAGGTATGCTTGTTCTCACACCCAGGTTGAATTACGGAGTGTTTGTTCGCATAATAGTTTGCACAGTCCACGAGTCCTCAATGAAACGAACTCTCTGGTGGGAAGGCGATTGTATAATTCTAGCTTTGCAGAAATGTACTGAATGCCAACAATTAACAGGGGCAGCGACCATGCCCCATTCGTCACATATTTAGATTTTCTGAGACAGTAGCAACAGTGATTCGCAGTGCGGCTGCCAGGGACCCGCGATCGGTTCCCGGCTTGGGTCACTGTCGGAGCAAAGGTTTCCTCCGAGTGTTGCGATTTTCTCTCGCAAGTTTCGAAACACAAGCTTGTCAGGTGAATTGGGCATTCTGAATTCTCCCTCAGTGTACCCGAACATGCGCCGGAATGTGGCGACTAGGGGATTGTCACAGTACCTTCATTTCAGTGTTAATGTAAGCCTAATTATGACACGAATAAAGATTATTATTATACATGTGTGGCTAATTAACGGTAGGTAAATAACCATATTTTGCATTCTATTCGTTATCAAATAGGTGACGCGTTCACTCCCTTGCCATGTGATTTTTGAATGCAATTTGTAGAAAATAGTTTTAACAATTGATTGGAATGTTTGATTTTCAGTGGCTATGCATTGATGTTAATCTGATTCCTCTGGATCTGCGTATACAGAAACAAATATTAACAACCTATTGGAAGTTAGACAGAAAAATATCTCTGTACTGCATTCATCATTCTCCAGTATTCCCAAGCACTGTTCTTTCAATACTTGCGTTATGAGCGCGGAAACTCATTATCTTGCGTTTGCGCATATTATTATTAGACATAAGACTGTGTGTATTGTCTTCTCAAGTCTGGTAGCGCGGTTCATATCGTCCCTGCCTTTGGGCAAGAATCTACAGGTTTGACGGCTCTCCTCCCAGGAACTTGATGGACAAGGAAGTTGCGCTCAAACCGCGGTCACACACATTGAGTGTCAACCCGCAAGTCCTTCCAATCACGACAATAGCTGGCACTACAGCGTGAGAGTCGCCTGGTCAGGCTTGATGGACAGTGGCCCATCTGGCGACAAGTAGGGACCTATTCCTGATATAATCTGGAAATCTGCCAAAGTGCAGACTAGTTGCGGAAAGAGACACTTGCTGCTTGTTCTAGCACATGTATCCTTCAGTGATATTTAATTAAATATCAGTGAGCTATGGTACTTCTAAGAGTGAGGGACATAAATGGTAACCCGCAGACCAAACAAGAAAAGCATGCTCAGGTGAATGGAAGATAATAATGCGGAAGTAATATTTTGTATGAAACAAATGCACCAACGATGCATTTGATATGAGGATATATGCGATTAATAGACAATTCCATTGGTTTTAGAGTTCTGTATCTCTCCACATGGGTCTGCTAATAAACATATATATCTGATTTAGTTCCATAAGTCCTAAAAAAAAACGGTCCTACTAAGGAAATAATTATGGGAGGTCAGGCCCTACTGAAAACACAGTTCTACCACTGGTCGGCCACAACAGAAAGAGTGTGGGAATGGGTGAAGGAACCGGGACCGGAATAGGTGACGATGCAGGAGAATTCCTGCAAAGGGATGTCCTTCCAAGCTGTAGTCACACCCGCACTTCCATCCTCTCCGACCAAACACTCAAGAAGCCCAGTGAGGGTGGTCAGACTCCGGACGTATTATCAAATGAGACAAAACTTCTGCCTAACCGGAATGTCCATTATAACCTCCATCTTCAACAACTGCACGTTCACGTCCACAATAATGGATGCAACCTTCAAAAGATGGAGACAGGACGAGGGGACACTGACGGTTAGTAACATGTACACAGGAACAGGCTTGCGACCATGAAGGAACTCGTGGAATGCTTTTGACAACCTAAAGGTAAGGAAGTGAGTTACATATAGATTAAAAACTTCCTCCACAGAGAAACAACGATCAACCCCCGTATGCCAAGATACTTGCCAGTTGAGGAACTGTTGAATGCGGGTGACCTGGGGAATAGGAACCATGGGACTGTGCCCGGATGACTGGTGGGAGAGGTACCCTACTCCCTGGCCGAGCAAAGGGAAAATGGGAAGTAAGGTGGGACTTTAGACAGAAGCGCTACACAGTGCGAACTCCACCTCCACATGCGCAGGGCTGAGGCAAATGCACCTAACCAGAACTCGACTGAGCAGATTCTTCCTGGAGCTGAAGGACAATTGCGAACGGTGCCTGAGTGGCCCGGCCAACCACACTCACATGTTGCGGCCCTGCCGCAATCTTTTCAGGTTCTGGACACCTTATTTGAGGCAATGTCCAAGGTTGCGTGGATGAGAATGGAGTAATCTCCATCAGTGTCGGTCTTCGGTTTTCAGATCAGTTAGAACTCGTCACGGGGAGGGTGGCGACGCCCTACCTTTGCCTCCCTATTTGCCCGCCGGAGAATCCTGCTCGGCTGGCGACCTGCAACACGACCCAAACGGCAGTCTGGCTGTCCGCTTGTCGGAATTCGTCCAGCTGGAGAAGATAGCATTGGCAAGCCGGAGCTTGGAAGCGAGCTTCCACAAGACCTCGGAGCCGTTCACCAACTACTTCCAAGATCAGTTCGTAGCGGCAACCAGTAGAGCGGAGGGGAGGGGGGGGGGTGGTCAGTGGGTGGGGAAAGGGAACGGAGGGGGAGTAAAAGGATGCCATGCGGGTGGGGGGGGGGGCAGTAAAAAGCCCGCGGGACGCAAGTGACAGAGCCGCAGGAGACTAGCCTTTGGGAAAGCAGACGAAGACAGAGGGAGAGGCAATTCCCCCGGAAAGACACGCTGGGCAAACACTGGGCAGTTCAACTAAGGTAGAGTGGCAAAAAGGGGCACACAGACGGACGAGGGGGGACATGTAACTATGTGTAATGATCCGTATATGTTTCGATACTTTTAATTTTCTTCTTCTCGTTCTTCTTTGACTATCTCGTACTTGTATTTTTTAATTTTTGTTTGGTTGCTTCGCTTCGTACCATGCTCAGTGATGAAACTTACAAATTGAAAGTACAAACTGGAATGTGTCACAAATAACTGTGAAAACTAATAAAAATACTTTTAAAAAACTGATTGAAGCCATGACCCTGGATTGAGCCCAAACACCAGCAGGGATTTTTCTCACATTAAATGGTGGGTGCAGAGCTTTGTGGGCGTGAAGGTAGAGTCAGCCCATAACCTCTTGGCCCACAACAATCTGTTCAATTGCCTACTTTCTGAAGCGTTAAAACTTGAACCCAGGTTAAATCATATATTTCAAACCGTTTATAATTATTGGTCAGATCAAGCCCCCTCTTTGAACATAGAACATGAAGTGCAGAAAGAGACCATTCGGCTCATCGAGTCTGCACCGACCCACTTAATCCCTCACTTCGACACGATCCCCATAACCCAATAACCCCTCCTGAACTTTTTGGACACTAAGTGCAATTTAGCATGGCAAATCTACCTAACCTGTTCGTCTTTGGGAGGAAACCGGAGCACTCAGAGGAAACCTACCCAGACACGTGGAGAACGTGCAGACTCCGCACAGACAGTGAACCAGCAGGGAATCGAACCAGGGACCCTGGCGCTGTGAAGCCACCGTGCGAGCTACTTGTGCTATCGTGCTGCCCGAGTACGTGGAGAGTAGTTTTGCTCGCCTTTATTATGTTGTTCTGAATTTGGATGTGATAGTGTGCGACGGCTAATTCAGATTATGATTGAAATATGTGAATATTTGAAATGAAGCCCATCTAACCATAATGAGGTTTAAAATCCACCAAGTCCTGAGTTGGGTGAAACCGAGAGAAACGCTGGTTGTTAAATTTCAGTGTATTGTTTTCCTTTTCTGTCCTACAGTTAATCTCGTGGCAATTGTGATCCTGTCCCGGGAGAAGTGCGGCCTCTCCACTTGTACCATTCGCTATTTGGTGGCCATGGCAACGGCAGATCTACTGGTCATTATTACTGAGGTCATACTGAGACAGATAAATCAATATTATTTTCCAGCGTCGTTCCTTAACATCAGCCCTGCGTGCAGTGTCCCGGTTGTCCTGGTATGCGCAGCCATAGATTGTTCAGTCTGGTTCACTGTCTCTTTCGCCTTTGATCGTTTTGTTGCCATTTGCTGCCTGAAGTTGAAAACTAAATATTGCACTGAGAAAACAGCGGTCACGGTATTAACAACAGCCGGTATTCTGCTCTGCTTGAAAAACATTCCGTTCTACTTTACGTTCAAACCTTACGACATAGCTGACGACGTTCCATTCCTCTGTTATACAAATCCAAGTTTTTACTCTGAACCCGGATGGGTGGCCTTTGATTTGTTCGATAAGATTCAAAATCCATTCGCCCCATTTGTTTTAATTATGTTATTCAACGCTCTGACAGTCAGACACGTTTTAGTGGTCAGTCGATTCCGTAAGCGACTGAGGGCTGAGGGTAACAGCGAGAATCGCAGTGACCCTGAGATAGAAAGCAGAAAGAAGTCTATGATTTTACTCTTCACCATATCCGGCAGCTTCTTACTTCTGTGGTCAACATATGTAGTGGAATTCCTCTATTATAGCTTTTCTGGATTAGATCCCAACAATTACAGCGATTCTTTACACATCTTCCAGCAGGTCGGTATCGTGTTGATGAATATAAGTTGCTGCACCAACACGCTTATTTATGTTGCGACGCAGTCCAAGTTCCGGGAGCATTTCAAGAGGGCAGTGAAATATCCGGGTATCTCAATTATTAAACTAATTACGTGAAGTAGCAACGGAAACTCGGAAAATAGCACCTGTTAATGTTTCACAGCTAGCGACCTAATATTGATTACAATACATTTATCAAATTATTGACATAATGTGGCCCAATAAATTGGAAAATATATCAAGCTTCCTGAATAATCACTGTGTTCAATGTTGCTATTCCCAATTAACTGTTGCTATACCTTACACAAAAGAAAAAAATAATTTATGTCAGGACAGAGTGATTTCACTGTGTTACAAATGTTACGACAGTTCTCTCCAGTGTTCTCCGAAGATCACACCGTACACGCACCGAGCCCTGACTTTTCCTGAGGTTAAGGACAACCTATTGACAACAGCGCGACCAGCAGATCGCTCCACTGGCCAATGGCGTGACAATCCCGCTGCCACGTGGACAATGGAAAACACCGCCCTCCATCTTTTATCTCAATTAAATTAACTTAATTATATTTTAGAGGATATCTAAGCCAGAGATCGGAGAATATTATAGTTAGCTATCGCATTTCTATTAGAAATCTAGTGCTAGGAAACAGATAGTTGACAGTAACTTTGTAATTAAAAAAAAAAAAAGTATTTAAAAAAAAAAGACAAATTTTAATTTTAATTAATTGACGCAATGTCAGTTAGAGGGGTGCTGTGCTCTGACTGTGAGATGTGGCAGGTCCGGGAGGCTTCCAGCGTCCCGGATGGCTTCATCTGCAGAAAGTGCACCCAACTGCAGCTCCTCACAGACCGCATGGTTCGGTTGGAGCAGCAATTGGATGCACTTAGGAGCATGCAGGTGGCGGAAAGCGTCATAGATCGCAGTTATGTAAGTGTGGTCACACCCAAGGTGCAGGCAGAGAAATGGGTGACCACCAGAAAGGGCAGGCAGTCAGTGCAGGAATCCCCTGTGGTTGTCCCCCTCTCGAACAGATATACCCCTTTGGATACTGTCGGGGGGATAGCCTATCAGGGGAAAACAGCAGCAGCCAGAGCAGTGGCACCACGGCTGGCTCTGATGTTCAGAAGGGAGGGTCAAAGCGCAGAAGAGTAATAGTTATAGGGGACTCTATAGTCAGGGGCACAGATAGGCGCTTCTGTGGACGTGAAAGAGACTCCAGGATGGTATGTTGCCTCCCTGGTGCCAGGGTCCAGGATGTCTCCGAACGGGTAGAGGGAATCCTGAAGGGGGAGGGCAAACAGGCAGAGGTCGTTGTACATATTGGTACTAACGACATAGGCAGGAAGGGGCATGGGGTCCTGCAGCAGGAGTTCAGGGAGCTAGGCAGAAAGTTAAAAGACAGGACCTCGAGGGTTGTAATCTCGGGATTACTCCCTGTGCCACGTGCCAGTGAGGCTAGAAATAGGAAGATAGAGCAGACAAACACGTGGCTAAACAGCTGGTGTAGGAGGGAGGGTTTCTGTTATCTGGACCACTGGGAGCTCTTCCGGGGCAGGTGTGACCTGTATAAGATGGACGGGTTGCATCTAAACCGGAGAGGCATAAATATCCTGGCCGCGAGATTTGCTAGTGTCACACGGGAGGGTTTAAACTAGTATGGCAGGGGGGTGGGCACGGGAGCAATAGGTCAGAAGGTGAGAGCGTTGAGGGAGAACTAGGGAATAGGGACAGTGTGGCTCTGAGGCAGAGCAGACGGGGAGAAGTTGCTGAACACAGCGGGGCTGGTGGCCTGAAGTGCATATGTTTTAATGCAAGGAGCATTACGGGTAAGGCAGATGAACTTAGAGCTTGGATTACTACTTGGAACTATGATGTTGTTGCCATTACAGAGACCTGGTTGAGGGAAGGGCAGGATTGGCAGCTAAACGTTCCAGGATTTAGATGTTTCAGGCGGGATAGAGGGGGATGTAAAAGGGGAGGCGGAGTTGCGTTACTTGTTCAGGAGAGTATCACAGCTATACAGCGAGAGGACACCTCAGAGGGCAGTGAGGCTATATGGGTAGAGATCAGGAACAAGAAGGGTGCAGTCACAATGTTGGGGGTATACTACAGGCCTCCCAACAGCCAGCGGGAGATAGAGGAGCAGATAGGTAGACAGATTTTGGAAAAGAGTAAAAACAACAGGGTTGTGGTGATGGGAGACTTCAACTTCCCCAATATTGACTGGGACTCACTTAGTGCCAGGGGCTTAGACGGGGCAGAGTTTGTAAGGAGCATCCAGGAGGGCTTCTTAAAACAATATGTAAACAGTCCAACTAGGGAAGGGGCGGTACTGGACCTGGTATTGGGGAATGAGCCCGGCCAGGTGGTAGATGTTTCAGTAGGGGAGCATTTCGGTAACAGTGACCACAATTCAGTAAGTTTTAAAGTACTGGTGGACAAGGATAAGAGTGGTCCGAGGATGAATCTGCTAAATTGGGGGAAGGCTAATTATAACAATATTAGGCGGGACCTGAAGAACATAGATTGGGGGCGGATGTTTGAGGGCAAATCAACATCTGACATGTGGGAGGCTTTCAAGTGTCAGTTGAAAGGAATACAGGACAGGCATGTTCCTGTGAGGAAGAAAGATAAATACGGCAATTTTCGGGAACCTTGGATGACGAATGATATTGTAGGCCTCGTCAAAAAGAAAAAGGAGGCATTTGTCAGGGCTAAAAGGCTGGGAACAGACGAAGCCTGTGTGGCATATAAGGAAAGTAGGAAGGAACTTAAGCAAGGAGTCAGGAGGGCTAGAAGGGGTCATGAAAAGTCATTGGCAAATAGGGTTAAGGAAAATCCCAAGGCTTTTTACACTTACATAAAAAGCAAGAGGGTAGCCAGGGAAAGGGTTGGCCCACTGAAGGATAGGCAAGGGAATCTATGTGTGGAGCCAGAGGAAATGGGCGAGGTACTAAATGAATACTTTGCATCAGTATTCACCAAAGAGAAGGAATTGGTAGATGTTGAGTCTGGAGAAGGGGGTGTAGATAGCCTGGGTCACATTGTGATCCAAAAAGACGAGGTGTTGGGTGTCTTAAAAAATATTAAGGTAGATAAGTCTCCAGGGCCGGATGGGATCTACCCCAGAATACTGAAGGAGGCTGGAGAGGAAATTGCTGAGGCCTTGACAGAAATCTTTGGATCCTCGCTGTCTTCAGGGGATGTCCCGGAGGACTGGAGAATAGCCAATGTTGTTCCTCTGTTTAAGAAGGGTGGCAGGGATAATCCCGGGAACTACAGGCCGGTGAGCCTTACTTCAGTGGTAGGGAAATTACTGGAGAGAATTCTTCGAGACAGGATCTACTCCCATTTGGAAGCAAATGGACGTATTAGTGAGAGGCAGCACGGTTTTGTGAAGGGGAGGTCGTGTCTCACTAACTTGATAGAGTTTTTCGAGGAGGTCACTAAGATGATTGATGCAGGTAGGGCAGTAGATGTTGTCTATATGGACTTCAGTAAGGCCTTTGACAAGGTCCCTCATGGTAGACTAGTACAAAAGGTGAAGTCACACGGGATCAGGGGTGAACTGGCAAGGTGGATACAGAACTGGCTAGGCCATAGAAGGCAGAGGGTAGCAATGGAGGGATGCTTTTCTAATTGGAGGGCTGTGACCAGTGGTGTTCCACAGGGATCAGTGCTGGGACCTTTGCTCTTTGTAGTATATATAAATGATTTGGAGGAAAATGTAACTGGTCTGATTAGTAAGTTTGCAGACGACACAAAGGTTGGTGGAATTGCGGATAGCGATGAGGACTGTCTGAGGATACAGCAGGATTTAGATTGTCTGGAGACTTGGGCGGAGATATGGCAGATGGAGTTTAACCTGGACAAATGTGAGGTAATGCATTTTGGAAGGGCTAATGCAGGTAGGGAATATACGGTGAATGGTAGAACCCTCAAGAGTATTGAAAGTCAAAGAGATCTAGGAGTACAGGTCCACAGATCACTGAAAGGGGCTACACAGGTGGAGAAGGTAGTCAAGAAGGCATACGGCATGCTTGCCTTCATTGGCCGGGGCATTGAGTATAAGAATTGGCAAGTCATGTTGCAGCTGTATAGAACCTTAGTTAGGCCACACTTGGAGTATAGTGTTCAATTCTGGTCGCCACACTACCAGAAGGATGTGGAGGCTTTAGAGAGGGTGCAGAAGAGATTTACCAGAATGTTGCCTGGTATGGAGGGCATAAGCTATGAGGAGCGATTGAATAAACTCGGTTTGTTCTCACTGGAACGAAGGAGGTTGAGGGGCGACCTGATAGAGGTATACAAAATTATGAGGGGCATAGACAGAGTGGATAGTCAGAGGCTTTTCCCCAGGGTAGAGGGGTCAATTACTAGGGGGCATAGGTTTAAGGTGAGAGGGGCAAAGTTTAGAGTAGATGTACGAGGCAAGTTTTTTACGCAGAGGGTAGTGGGTGCCTGGAACTCACTACCGGAGGAGGTAGTGGAGGCAGGGACGATAGGGACATTTAAGGGGCACCTTGACAAATATATGAATAGGATGGGAATAGAAGGATACGGACCCAGGAAGTGTAGAAGATTGTAGTTTAGTCGGGCAGTATGGTCGGCACGGGCTTGGAGGGCCGAAGGGCCTGTTCCTGTGCTGTACATTTCTTTGTTCTTTGTTCTTTGTAAAGTTCCATAAAATTGGATTAGTACATCACTGTACACGCAGATTCCCTTGTTAGAGCAAGCTCAATAGGTGTACAGCGGAGAATGGGCTGTGGATTAGGAATTGGTTTTCTAAGGGCCTATTCTCACGGTTCTGTCCGCCTGTAACCGGAAATTACCCTCGGAGGCCAAGCCACCTTTAAATGGTCAATCAAATTTTCCGTCATGTCTGCGAGAAATCCAGAGGCTGCCGGGGCAGGAGCATTAACCCTTGGGATGAGTGGGTTTGAGAACGTGACACCAAAAAGAAATGTGGACAACCGCGGGTTGGTGGTGGATCCCAAGAAAATGAATTTGTGACTGTCTCAGAGATTTTTTTTACATCAGCTTGTGACAGAGGCGCCAAGGCAACAGGCAATTCTGGAGTTGGTGATGAGTAATGAAGCAGACTTGATTATGGGAGCTAAAGGTGAAGGAACCCCAAGGGAACAGTGACCACAATATGATAGAACTTGCCCTGCAGTTTTAGAGGGAGAAGCTGAAATGAGATGCAACGGTATAATAATTAAATAAGGGTAACTAGAAATAAATTATTGCGGAGTTGGCAATAGTTGTTAGGAAAGGGAGCCTTGCAGGGAACCCAATGGAACAGCAATGCCAGGACTTTTGGGGGGTTATTCGGGAGGCACTACATAAATTCATCGCAAGGAGGAGGAAACATGCTAAGGGAAACACAAGGCGTCCAAGGCTGACGAGGGAAGTCAAGAACAGTATAAAAACAAAGGAAAAAACATACAAAGTGGCAAGGATTAGTGGGAAGCCAGAGGATTGGGAAGCGTTTAAAAGTGAGCAGAGGACAACTAAAAAAGCAATAAGGGGAGAGAAGATGAAATATGAGTGCAAGCTATCCAGTAATATAAAAGAAATGAAATGAAATTAAATGAAAATCGCTTATTGTCACAAGTCGGCTTCAAATGAAGTTACTGTGAAAAGCCCCTAGTCGCCACATTCCGGCGCCTGTTCGGGGAGGCTGTTACGGGAATTGAACCGTGCTGCTGGCCTGCCTTAGTAGGATAGGAAGAGATAGGAAGAGTATTTTTTCAATATATAAAAGGTAAGAGAGGCATAAATGGATATTGGACCACTGGAAAATGCAGATGGAGAAGAAATAATGGGAAACAAAGAGGAATTGAGTACTTACTTTGCATCAGTCTTCACGGTGGAAGACACCAGTGGGATGCCAGTGCTCCGGGAGAGGGGGCAGAGGTGAGTGCAGTGGCCATCAGTAAGGAGAAGATTCTGGGGAAACTGAAAGGTCTAAAGGTGGATAAATCACCTGGAACGGATGGACTACACCCCAGGGTTCTAAAAGAGATAGCTGAGGAGATTGTGCAGACATTGGTGGTGATCTTTCAGGAATCACTGGAGGCAGTAAGGGTCCCAGGCGACTGGAAAGTTGCTAATGTAACACCGCTGTTGAAGAAGGGAGCGATGCTGAAGACGGGAAATTATAGGACAGTTAGCCTGGCTTCGGCCTTTGGTAAGAATTTAGAATCCATTATTATAGATGAAATCGCGGAGTACTTTGAAGTGAAATGAAATTAAAATGAAAATCGCTTATTGTCATAAGTAAGCTTCAAATAAAGTTACTGTGAAAAGCCGCTATTCGCCACAGCCCGGCGCATGTTGGGGGAGGCTGGTATGGTAATTGAACCCGCGCTGCTGGCCTTGTTCTGCTTTACAAGCCAGCTGTTTAGCCCTGTGCTATACCAGCCCCTGTACTGTGTGTGATAAAATAGGACATAGTCAGCACGGCTTTGCCAAAGGGAGGTCATGTCTGAAAAATCCGTTAGAGTTCTTTGACGAGGTAACAAGGAAGTTAGACGAAGGAGAACCAGTGGGTGTGATGTACTTAGATTTCCAGAAGGCCTTTGACAACCTGCCGCACAAGAGACTTTCAAATGCCTTAAGAGCCCGAGCTGTTAAGGGTAAAATCCACGTATGAATAGAGGACTAGCTCACTGGCAGAATGCAAAGAGTGGGGATAAAAAGGTCTTGTTCAGGATGGCTGCTGGTGAGTAATGGTGTGCCTCATGGTGTCTGTGCTGGGAGAGCGACTTTTCACAATATATATTAATGACCTGGAAGAAGGAACGGAAGGCACTGTTGTAAAGTTTGCAGATGATACAAAGGTCAGCGCCATAGCACAAGTGGATAGCACTGTGGCTTCACAGCGCCAGAGTCCCAGGTTCGATTCCCCGCTGGGTCACTGTCTGTGCGGAGTCTGCACGTTCTCCCCGTGCCTGCGTGGGTTTCCTCCGGGTGCTTCAGTTTCCTCCCACAGTCTAGAGACGCGCAGGTTAGTTGGATTGGCCGTGATAAATTGCTCTTAGTGACCAAAAGGGTTAGGAGGTGTTATTGGTTTATGGGGATAGGGTGGAAGTGAGGGCTTAATTGTGCCGGTGCAGACTCGATGGGCCGAATGGACTCCTTCTGCACTGTACGTTATATGTTCTAAAGGCCTGTAGAGGGACAGGTAGGATTGAGGAACAACGGGGGCTGCACAAGGATTTTCACAGGCTAGGACAGAGGGCAATGAAGTTACAGATGAAATACAATGTGGATACGCGTGAAGTTATGCACTTTGGTAGGAGGAATGGAGGCATAGACTATTTTCTAAATGGGGAAATGCTTAGGAAATCAGAAGCACAAAGCGGCTTGGCAGTACTTGTTCACGGTTCTCTTAAGGTTAATGTGCAGGTTAAGTCGGCAGTTCGGAAGGCAAAAGCAATGTTAGCATTTATGCCGAGAGGTCTAGAATGCAAGAGCAGGGATTTACTTCTGAGGCTGCATAAGGCTCTGGTCAGACCACATTTGGGGTTTAGTGAGTAGTTTTGGTCTCCGTATCTAAGAGAAGATGTGCTGGCCTTGGAATGGTCCAGAGCAGGTTCACAAGAATGATTCCTGGAATGACGAGCTTGTCGTATGAGGGACGGTTGAGGACTCTGGGTCTGTACTCGTTGGTTGTGGAAGGATGAGGGGGGATCTTATTGAAACTTGCAGGACACTGTGAGGCCTGGATAGAGTGGATGTGGAGAGAATGTTTCCACTTGTAGGAAAAACTAGAACCAGAGGGCATAATCTCAGACGATAGGGGCGATCTTTTAAAAGAGAGATGAAGAGGAATTTCTTCAGCCAGAATATGGTGAATCTGCGGAACTCTTTGCTGCAGAAGGCTGTGGAGCCAAACAAATGCCTGTCTTGAAGACACATAGGTAGATTCTTGATTAATAAGGGGATCAGGGGTTATAGGGGGAAGGCAGGAGAATGGGGTGAGAAAAATATCAACCATGATATTGGCGGAGCAGTCTCGGTGGGCCGAGTGGCTTAATTCTGTTCCTCTGTCTTATGGTCTTCTAGTTAGTAACAGACCCACTATGGCGAGATGATTTGGAAATAGAAAATACCTCATTGGCGAGGCATCAGCATGGCGCAGAAGCAGATGGATGCTCGTCCACAGCAGTCTAGATGTTGAGGCTTGAATATCGCTGCAAATGGAGGCAGGCGCCATCCTCGGCTTTGCAGCCTTGTGGGGTTTCGCATGTAGCTCCTCAGATGGCTATGGACATCATGCGAACTGAACTGGATCATACAGGGGAAATATCGAAGTTTCAACGCTGGTACCGAAGTATTGTGCCTGAACGATTAGATAGGAAAAAACACAAAGGCCAATAAAGTATATTTCTCCGGACCGTGAATTGGACAGGTGAGGATCACAACAATGTTCATGTTCGCTGAAATAAAGTCTAGACCTGCAATTCTGCAGCTGAACACACAGCAAACTCACTGAAATGCTTCTGGTCCCATTAATTAGTAGCGAGTGGGTTTCTCAGTCTTGCTTCAACCCCAACCTCGAATCAGTATTTCATTCTCGCCGGCAGCAGGCATCGTCCCAGGCGAACTGCAAGACTTAACGGGCCATGTAAAGGTCAACTGAACTGAGGCGGGAAGTACCGGTCAGGGGTGGGGCGCGGGGGGCCAAAATCCCGCACCCTAATGGAAATTAAGAAGTGTCCTGGGAGACTACAAAGTCATAGAATCTCACAGCAAGAGAACGAGGACCTTCGGCCCATTGTGTATCTGCCGGCAATTAAACACCTATCCTTTCTCATCCCGTTTCTCACCACTTGGCCCGTAGCCTTGTATGGGATTGCGTTCCAAGCGCTTATCGAAATGCTTCACAAAGGTTTCGACGGTTATTTCATCTACCACCCTTCAGGCAATGAGCTCCCGATTCGTGACGCCCTCTTGGTGAAAATATTTTTCTACAAATCTCCTCCAAATCCCCTGCTCCTTAGCTTAAATCTATGCCCCGTGGTTATTAACCCTTCGAGTAAGGGTAAAAGTGTATCTCGACCTACGACACCTGGGACCTTCAAATTGTACGCAACTTCACGACGTCCCCACAGAGTCTTCTCTGCTCTGAAGGGAACAAATCTAACCTAGCCGGACTTTCTTCATATCTGAAAAGCTCCACCTCTGGCAATACTCCGCTGTGTCTCCGACATAGAACATACAGTGCCATTCGGCCCATCGAGTCTGCACCGACCCATTTAAGCACACACTTCCGCCCTAACCCCATAACCCCTTCTGACCTTTTTGGTTACTAAGGGCAATTTCTCATGGCCAATCCACCTAACCTGCACATCTTTGGACTATGGGAGAAAACCAGAGCACCCGGAGGAAACCCACGCACGCACGGGGAGAGCATGCAGACTCCGCCCAGACAGTGTCCCAACGGGGATTCGAACCTGGCACCCTGGCGCTGTGAAGCCACTTTGCTATCCACTTGTGCTACCGTGCTGCCCTTCCTCAGTGCCTTTGCCAGAGCATTCACATCCTCCAATAGAGTGGCGAACAAAATTACACGCATTAATCCAGAATTACTCCTGACCTAAAGGGCGTTTTACGCAGCTCCATCATAAGACCATAAGACCATAAGACATAGGAGCGGAAGTACGGTCATTCGGCTCATTGAGTCCACTCCACCATTCAATCATGGCTGATTTCAACTCCATGTACCCGCTCTCTCTCCATAGCCCTTAATTCCTCGAGAAATCAAGAATTTATCAACTTCTGTCTTAACGACACTCAACGTCCCGCCCTCCACCGCCCTCTGTGGCAATGAATTCCACAGACCCACCATTCTCTGGCTGAAGAAATGTCTCCTCATCTCTGTTCTAAAGTGACTCCCTTTTATTCTAAGGCTGTGCCCCCGGGTCCTAGGCTCCCCTGCTAATGGAAACAACTTCCCTACATCCACTCCATCTAAGCCATTCATTATCTTGTAAGTTTATATTAGATCTCCCTCAACCTCCTAAACTCCAATGAATATAATCCCAGGATCCTACGTGTTCCCTTCGTCAGGTTATGAAGACCTGTTGCCAAAGCCGCGACTTTCAAATCAGGCCCACGAAGCCATTTGAAAATACAGCCTATATTTTCTTTGTCAGTCGCATTCGGGGGTGGAATGCTCTTTAATCTGTGGGGAATTACCTGCAAACTGAAATGATTGAAAAACATTTCCTGTTATATTTCGCTGTGGCTGGGTACCACAGACCAATTTCCCGTGCTATTAACGCAGTCAGACGATCCACACACTGAAATTCTCCCAGCGAGCCATGATTCGAAGCGTTGGAATTGTTTTCATGAATTTAGAATGGGCCGCACTGCCGGCTGGCGATGTCGTTAGCTGATAGGATGCCTCCCAGCAGAAGCTCTCGGGGCGATCGGTGCGAACATTTGTTGAGCCCCGACTGGAACCGGCGACATGTCATGCAGCTCCGATATTTGCAAGATTCTTCCCCGAGTACCAATCCTTCCATTTGTCGGCCCTGTCAAGTCTGCAATTTTGAAATATGGCCTCCTAGAATGTTCTTGTCTCTCTCCTTGGTCATTGACGACCATCT
Source organism: Scyliorhinus torazame (assembly GCF_047496885.1). NCBI lineage: Eukaryota > Metazoa > Chordata > Chondrichthyes > Carcharhiniformes > Scyliorhinidae > Scyliorhinus > Scyliorhinus torazame. Next base: position 360,845,539 of record NC_092710.1, on the reverse strand, counting down.
ATTCCTGGAGCAGCGGAAGCGACTTGGAGAATCAGCAGTCTGAATGCCAGCCTTATTGTTATTATAAAGTGTTCTGGCAATGCCGTACAATTACCAGAAATAATTGGAATACATTGTAAGGCTGAAGTTCCTTATCAATAGGATTCTCCATCCTTCCCTTCCAAAATGCAAGGAATAATCACGATGCTGCTGGAGAAAGCATATTCATTCATAAGTTGTTTACAGAAGGTGGTTGTATCGGGCAGGTGGTCTGTCGAGCAATGGCTTTCATGCACACATCCCTAAACCAGATATGAAGAAACCTGTTGTCCATTTGCCCAAAGACCTCAATGCGATACTCACCCAAAGAGAACAAGTTGTCAGAGGCAAAAGGACCCTGCTATTGGAAGGTGTCTGGCATGGAGTAATTTAACAATTGGCTTGGAAAAGGCTATTCAGCGATTAGCTGGGATACCAATCAAATACTGAAGATAATAATCTAAACGGTACGTTAATCAGAATTAGACACATCGCAAGGGAATTGATTCTTCAGCGTTGTCAATGTTCATTCTAACACACTGATAGATTAAACGTTTTATCCAGATTATTGTGATAGGTGGCAGCATTTCGGCTGTTCAGTCCATCATATCGCGGACCAGTAAATCGTCTCAGCAACGCTGGGCCTACCTTCACAATTATTCGCCTGAACGAGGAGTGTATTTGTATTTCTTATGTTTGTTTTCCTCAATAACCTACTATAAAAGTCTATCCTTCTCCAGCCATATCGACGCTGACACCAAGAAAGCACAACAGCGCCTATACTTCCTCTGGAAACGAAGGAACTTCATCAAGTCCTCTTTAACTCTTACCAACTTTTACAGATGCACCAAAGAACATAGAACATAGAACGACACAGGCCCTTCAGCCCACGATGTGGCACCGATATGGGAAGTCAAAAAAACAAAAGCCATCTAACCTACACTATGCCATTATCATCTATATGCTTATCCAATAAACTTTTAAATGCCCTCAATGTTGGCGAGTTCATTACTGTTGCAGGTAGGGCATTCCACGGCCTCATCACTCTTTGCGTAAAGAACCTACCTCTGACCTCTGTCCGATATCTATTACCCCTCAGTTAAAGGCTAAGTCCCCTCGTGCTAGCCATTTCCATCCGAGGGAGATGGCTCTCACTGTCCACCCTATCTAACCCCCTGATCATTTTGTATGCCTCTATTAAGTCTCCTCTTAACCTTCTTCTCTCTATCGAAAACAACCTCACGTCCATCAGCCTTTCCTCATAAGATCTTCCCTCCATACCAGGCAACATCCTGGTAAATCTCCTCTACACCTGTTCCAAAGCTTCTACGTCCTTCCTATAATGAGGTGACTAGAACTGTACGCAATACTCCAAATGCGGCCGTACCAGAGTTCTGTACAGCTGCAACATGACCTCCCGTCTCCGGAACTCAATCCCTCTACCAATGAAGGCCAACACTCCATAGGCCTTCTTCACAACCCTATCAACCTGGGTGGCAACTTTCAGGGATCTATGTACATGGACACTGGATCCCTCAGCTCATCCACACTTCCAAGAATTTTACCATTCGCCAAATATTCCGCATTCCTGTTATTCCTTCCAAAGTGAATCACCTCACACTTCTCTACATTAAAATCCATTTGCCACCTCTCAGCCCAGCACTGCAGCTTATCTATGTCCCTCTTTAACCTGCTACATCCTTCCACACTGTCGACAACACCACCAACTTTAGTGTCGTCCGCAAATTTACTCACCCACCCTTCTGCGTCCTCCTCTTGGACATCTATAAAGTGACAAACAGCAACGGCCCCAGAACAGATCCATGTGGCACGCCACTTGTAACGGAACTCCATTCTGAACATTTCCCATCAACCACCACCCTATGTCTTCTTTCAGATAGCCAATTTCTGATCCACATCTCTAAATCACCCTCAATCCCCAGCCTCCGTATTTTCTGCAATAGCCTACCGTGGGGAACCTTATCAAACGCTTTACTGAAATCCATATACACCACATCAACTGCTCTACCCTCGTCTACCTGTTCAGTCACCTTCTCAAAAAACTCGATGAGGTTAGTGAGGCATGAACTACCCTTCACAAAGCCATGCTGACTATCCCTAATCATATTATTCCTATCTAGATGATTATAAATCTTGTCTCTTATAATCCCCTCCAAGACTTTACCCACAACAGACGTGAGGCTCACCGGTCTATAGTTGCCGGGGTTGTCTCTACTCGCCTCCTTGAACAAAGGAACCACATTTGCTATCCTCCAGTCCTCTTGCACTATTCCTGTAGCCAATGATGACATACAAATCAAAGCCAAAGACTCAGCAATCTCTTCCCTGGCTTCCCAGAGAATCCTAGGATAAATCCCATCAGGCCCCGGGGACTTATCTAATTTCAGCCTGTCCAGAATTGCCAACACCTCTTCCCTGCGTACCTGAATGCCATCTAATCTAATAGCCTGGGTCTCAGCATTCTCCTCCACAACATTCTCTTTTTCCTGAGTGAATACTGACGAAAAATATTCATTTAGTATCTCGCCTATCTCTTTAGACTCCACACACAACTTCCCATCCATGTCCTTGACTGGCCCTACTCTTACCCTAGTCATTCTTTTATTCCTGACATACCGAGAGAAAGCTTTTGTGTTATCCTTGATCCTACCTGCCAAATACTTCTCATGTGCCCTCCTTGCTCGTCTTTGCTCTCTCTTTAGATCCTTCCTCGCTACCTTGTAACTATCAAGCGCCCCAACTGAAACTTCACACCTCATCTTCACATAGGCCTCCTTCTTCCTCTTAACAAGTGATTCCAGTTCTTTGGTAAACCACGGTTCCCTCGCTCGACGCCTTCCTCCCTGCCTGACCGGTACGTACTGATCAAGACCACGCAGTAGCTGTTCCTTGAACAATCTGCACATATCCAGTGTGCCCAACACTTGCAGCCTACTTCTCCAACCTACCGCCTCCCCACCCCCCCCCCCCCCAGGTCATGTCTAGTGGCATCATAATTGCCCTTCCCCCAGCTATAACTCTTGCCCTGCGGGGTATACTTAACCCTTTCCATCACTAACGTAAACGTCACCGAATTGTGGCCACTGTGCCCAAAGTGCTCACCTACCTCCAAATCTAACACCTGGTCTGGTTCATTACCCAAAACCAAATCCAATGTGGCCTCGCCTCTTGTTGGCCTGTCAACATATTGTGTCAGGAAACCTTCCTGCACACATTGTACAAAAAACGACCCATCTAATGTACTCGTAGTATATATTTTCCAGTCACTATTTGGAAAGTTAAAGTCTCCCATAATAACTACCCTGCTACTTTCGCTCTTATCCAGAATCATCTTCGCCACCCCTTCCTCTACATCCCTAGAACTATTTGGAGGCCGATGGTAAACTCCCAACAGGGTGACCTCTCCTTTCCTGTTTCTAACCTCAGCCCATACTACCTCGGAAGAAGAGTCCCCATCTAGCATCCTCTCCGTCACCGTAATAATGTTCTTGACTAGCAGCGCCACACCTCCCCCTCTTTTGCCTCCTTCTCTGAGCTTACTAAAACACCTAAACCCCGGAACCTGTAACAACCATTCCTGTCCCTGCTCTATCCATGTCTCCGAAATGGCCACAACATCGAAGTCCCAGAATGCATCCTTTCTGACTGCACCAAAGCCTCGTATGGCAACTGCTCGGCACAAGGCCGCAAGAAGCATCAGAGAGTCGTGAACACCGCCCAGTCCATCACACGAACCCGCCTCCCATCCATTGACTCCATCTACACCTCCCGCTGTCTGGGGAAAGCGGGCAGCATAATCGCAGACCCCTCCCACCCGGCTTACTCACTCTTCCAACTTCTTCCATCGGGCAGAAGTCTGAGAACACTCACGAACAGACTAAAAACAACTTCTTCCGGGCTGTTATCAGACTCCTAAACGACCCTCTTATGGACTGACCTGATTAACACTACACCCCTATATGCATCACCCGATGTCGGTCTTTATGTAGTTTCAGTGTGTACGTTGTATTGCGCTATTATGTATTTATTTTATTTTATCGAAATCTGTAAGCACAATCCTACAATGCAGCTTCTTAAGAAAAGCATGTATGTTCTTACCACCCAAGCATGCGAAACCACAAATTTAGCCAGTGTGGTATATTTTGCTTCCCCTTCTGCCACACGTCTCACCGTGGTACAGACGGGAAAAATGACAGACCTCTGAAAGCTGAGATGCCCGCAGGCTGTGATTTGTGGCCGACGCGGGCAGGAATAATAGGGTAAATCTGCCTCTGCACCGTCCCTCCAAATTGGCTCCGTGCAGCCACAATACGGTTAAATACATAGAACATAGAAAAATAAAGCACAGAACAGGCCCTTCTACCCACGATGTTGTGCCGAACCTTTGCCCTAGATTAATCATCGATTATCATTGAATTTACAGTGCAGAAGGAGGCCATTCGGCCCACCGAGCCTGCACCGGCTCCTGGAAAGAGCACCCCACCCAAAGTCAACACCTCCACCCAACACTAAGGGCAATGTTGGACACTAAGGGCAATTTATCATGGCCAATCCACCTAACTTGCACATCTTTGGACTGTGGGAGGAAACCGGAGCACCCGGAGGAATCCCACGCAGACACGGGGAGGATGTGCAGACTCCGCACAGACAGTGACCCAAGCCGGAATCGAACCTGGGACCCTGGAGCTGCGAAGCAATTGTGCAATCCACAATGCGACCGTGCTACCCTTAAGAACAAATAAATCCACACTATATCATTTTACCGTAATCCATATACCTATCCAATAGCTGCTTGAGGGTCCCTAATGTTTACGACTCAACTATTTCCACAGGCAGTGCATCCCATGCCCCCATTACTCTCTGGGTAAAGAACCTACCTCTGATATCCCTCCTATGTCTTCCACCTTTCACCTTAAATTTATGTCCCCTTTTAATGGTTTGTTCCACCCGGGGAAAAATACTCAGACTGTCTACTCTATCTATTCCCCTGATCATCTTATACACCTCTATCAAGTCGCCCCTCATCCTTCTCCGTTCTAATGAGAAAAGGCCGAGCACCCTCAACCTTTCCTCGTAAGGCCTACTCTCCATTCCAGGCAACAACCTGGTAAATCTCCTTTGCACCTTTTCCAAAGCTTCCACATCCTTCCTAAAATGAGGCGACCAGATCTGTACACAGTACTCCAAATGTGGCCTTACCAAGGTTTTGTACAGCTGCATCATCACCTCAAGGCTCTTATATTCAATCCCTCTGTTAACGACCGCCAGCACACCATAGGCCTTCTTCACAGCTCTATCCACTTGAGTGGCAACTTTCAAAGATCTCTGACCATAGACCCCAAGATCTCTCTGCTCCTCCACATTCCGAAGAACTATACCATTAACCCTGTATTCCGCATTCATATTTGTCCTTCCAAAATGGACAACCTCACATTTTTCAGGGTTAAACTCCATCTGCCACTTCTCAGCTCAGCTCTGCATCCTATCTATGTCTCTTTCCAGCCGACAACAGCCCTCCTCACTGTCCACAACTCCACCAATCTTCGTATCGTCTGCAAATTTACTGACCCACCCTTCAACTCCCTCATCCAAGTCATTTATGAAAATCACAAACAGCAGAGGACCCAGAACTGATCCCTGCGGTACGCCACTGGTAACTGGGCTCCAGTCTGCATATTTTCCACCCACCACCACTCTCTGGCTTCTATTGGTTAGCCAGTTCGTTATCCAATTGGCCAAATTTCCCACTATCCCATGCCTCCTTACTTTCTGCAGAAGCCTACCATGGGGAACTTTATCAAATGCCTTACTAAAATCCATGTACACTACATCCACTGCTTTACCTTCATCCACATGCTTGGTCACCTCCTCAAGAATTCAATAAGACTTGTAAGGCAAGACCTACCCCTTACAAATCCGTGCTGACTGTCCCTAATCAAGCAGTGTCTTTCCAGATGCTCAGAAATCCTATCCTTCAGTACCCTTTCCATGACTTTGCCTACCACCGAAGTAAGACTAACTGCCCTTTAATTCCCAGGGTTATCGCTAGTCCCTTTTTTGAACAGGGGCACGACATTCGCCACTCTCCAATCCCCTGGTTCCACCCCTGTTGACAGTGAGGACGAAAAGATAATTGCCAACGGCTCTGCAATTTCATCTCTTGCTTCCCATAGAATCCTTGGATATATCCCGTCAGGCCCGGGGGACTTGTCTATCCTCAAGTTTTTCAAAATGCCCAACACATCTTCCTTCCTGACACGTCTTTCCTCGAGCTTACAAGTCTGTTTCACACTGTCCTCTCCAATAATATGGCCCCTCTCATTTGTAAATACAGAAGAAAAGTATTCGTTCAAGACCTCCCCTATCTCTTCAGACTCAATACACAATCTCCCGCTACTGTCCTTGATCGGACCTTCCCTCGCTCGAGTCATTCTCATTTTTCTCACCTATGTGTAAAAGGCCTTGGGGTTTTCCTTGATCCTACCCGCCAAAGGTTGTTCATGCCCTCGCTTAGCTCTCCTAATCCCTTTCTTCAGTTCCCTCCTGGCTACCTTGTATCCCTCCAACGCCATGTCTGAACCTTGTTTCCTCAGCCTTACATAAGTCTCCTTTTACCTCATAACAAGACATTCAACCTCTCTTGTCAACCATGGTTCCCTGCCTGACAGTGACATACATATCAAGGGCACGTAGTACCTGTTCCTTGAACAAGTTCCACATTCCACTTGTGTCCTTCCCTGACAGCCTATGTTCCCAACTTATGCACTTCAATTCTTGTCTGACAACATCGTATTTACCCTTCCCCCAATTGTAAACCTTGCCCTGTTGCACGCACCTATCCCTCTCTATTATTAAAGTGAAAGTCACAGAATTGTGGTCACTATCTCCAAAATGCTCCCCCACTAACAAATCTATCACTTGCCCTAGTTCATTACCAAGTACTAAATCCAATATTGCCCCTCCTCTGGTCGTAAAATCTACATACTGTGTTAGAAAATCTTCCTGGACACAATGCACAAACACCACGCCATCCAAACTATTTGATCGAAAGAGTTTCCACTCAATGTTTGGGAAGTTAAAGTCACCCATGACTACTACCCTGTTTCCCAATCTGTTCCTCCACATCTCTGCTACTATTGGGGGCCTATAGAAAACTCCTAACAAGGTGACTGCTACTTTCCGATTCCTGACTTCAACCCATACTACCTCAGTAGGCTGATACTCCTCGAACTGCCTTTCTGCAGCTGTTATACTATCTCTAATTAACAATGGCACCCTCCCCACCTCTTTTACCACCCTCCCTAATCTTATTGAAACATCTATAACCAGGGACCTCCAACAACCATTTCTGCCCCTCTTCTATCCAAGTTTCCGTGCTGGCCACCACATCGCAGTCCCAAGTTCCGATCCATGCCTTAGGTTCACCCACCTTATTGCTGATGCTTCTTGCGTTGAAGTATACACACTTCAACCCATCTCCATGCCTGCAAGTACTCTCCTTTGTCAGTGTTCCCTTCCCCACTGCCTCATTACACGCTTTGGCGTCCTGAATATCGGCTACCTTAGTTGCTGGACTACAAATCCGGTTCCCATTCCCCTGCCAAATTAGTTTAAACCCTCCCGAAGAGTACTAGAAAACCTCCCTCCCAGGATATTGGTGCCCCTCTGGTTCCGATGCAATCCGTCCTGCTTGCACAGGTCCCACCTTCCCCAGAATGCGCTCCAATTTTCCAAATACCTGAAGCCCTCCCTCCTACACTATTCCTGCAGCCACGTGTTCAGCTGCACTCTCAACAGCTGAGAGTGGCACCGGCAACAAACCAGAGATGACATCTCTGTCTGTCCTGGCTTTCAAATTCCAGCCTAACTCCCTAAACTCGTTTGTTACATCCACACTCATTTTCCTACCTACGTTGTTGGTACCAATGTGCACCACGACTTCTGGCTGCTCCCCCTCCCCCTTAAGGATCCTGAAGACACGATCCGAGACGTCCCTGGCCCTGGCACCCGGGAGGCAACATACCTTCCGGAAGTCTCGCTTGCGACCACAGAATCTCCTATCTATTCCCCTAACCATTGAATCTACGACTACTATTGCTTTTCTATTCTCCCCCTTCCCTTCTGAGCCCCAGAGACAGACTCAGTGCCAGAGACCTGGCCGCTAGGGCCTTTCCCCGGTAGGTCATCCCCCCCCCCCCCCAACAGCATCCAAAACGGTATACTTGTTTTGAAGGGGAACGGCCACGAGGGATCCCTGCACTGTCTGCCTGCGTGTTTTCTTTCCCCTGACTGTAACCCAGCTATTCTTGTCCTGTACCTTGGGTGTGGTTACCTCCCTGTAACTCTTCTCTATCACCCTCTCTGCCTCCCAGATGATCCGAAGTTCATCAAGCTTCAGCTCCAGTTCCCTAACACGGTCTTTGAGGAGCTGGAGTTGGGTGCACTTCCCGCAAGTATAGTCAGTGGGAACACCGGTGGTATCCCTCACCACCCACATCCTACAGGAGGAGCTGTTCTCTCCTCATCCACCCCATTAATCAAAAAATCTCCCTGGCTTCCGGTTCACACTCAGTTGAGATAAAGGAGTTTTGTGTAGCAAACCTCACAGTCCAGGGAAGGAAGTTCAAAAATTTCCGTCTCTACGTCCTTCCCCACCTCTGCGCGGTTACACTCCTGGGTTTAGACTTCCAGTGTAACCTTCAAAGTCTGACCTTCCAATTCGGCTGCCCTATACTCTCCCTTACTGTCTGCGGCCTCGCGACCCATAAGGTCGACCCGCCTTCCCTGTTTGCGAACCTCATCCTGGATTGCAAACCCGTTGCCACCAGGAGCAGACGCTACAGTGCACAGGACCGGATCTTTATTAGGTCAGAGGTCCAAAGGCTACTGAGGGAAGGGGTCATTGAAGCCAGTAGCAGCCCCTGGAGAGCTCAAGTAGTGGTGGTGAAGACCGGGGAGAAGCATAGGATGGTCAACGACTACAGTCAGACCATCAACAGGTTTACGCAGTTGGATGCGTACCCCCTGCCCCGCAGATCCGACCTGGTCAACAGGATCGCGCATTCTAAGGTCTTCTCCGTGGTGGATCTCAAGTCATCCTACCACCAGCTCCCCATCCGTACTAGTGACAGCAAATACACTACCTTCGAGACAGATAGGCGGCTCTATCACTTCTTAAGGGTTCCCTTCGGTGTCACTAATGGGGTCTCGCTCTTCCAGCGCGAGATGGACCGAATGGTTGACCGGTACTGTTTACGGGCAACATTCCCGTACCTCGATAATGTCACCATCTGCAGCCATGACCAGCAGGACCACGACACAAACCTCTGAACATTTCTCCAGACCGCTAAAATCCTTAAATTTACATACAACAAGGATAAATGCGTGTTTAGCACCGACCGTCTAGCCATCCTCGGCTACATAGTGCGAAATGGAGTTTTAGGCCCCGATCCTGAACGCATGCGCCCCCTTATGGAGTTCCCCTTCGCTCACTGCTCCAGGGCCCTGAAACGTTGCCTAGGGTTTTTTAGCTACTATGCTCAGTGGGTCCCCAACTGCGCGGACAAGGCCCGTCCCCTGATCCAATCCACAGTATTTCCCCTGTCAATAGAGGCCCGCCAGGCCTTCAGCCGCATCAAAGCAGACATTGCAAAGGCCACGATGCACGCCATCGATGAGTCCCTCCCCAATCTAGGTCGAGAGCGATGCATCCGACGTTGCTCTGGCGGCCACCCTCAACCAAGCGGGCAGACCCGTTGTCTTCTTCTCCCGTACCTTCCGAAATCCGCCACTCCTCAGTCGAAAAGGAGGCCCAGGCCATCGTAGAAGCTGTGCGACATTGGAGGCATTACCTGGCCTGCAGGCGATTCACTCTCCTCACTGACCAACGGTCGGTTGCTTTCATGTTTGATAATGCACAGCGGGGTAAGATAAAAAACGACCGTCGGGGTACTCGCTACCGGAGGAGGTGGTGGAAGCAGGGACAATAGTGACATTTAAGGGGCATCTTGACAAATACATGAATAGGATGGGAAAAGAGACCCAGGAAGTGTAGAAGATTGTAGTTTAGTCGGGCAGCATGGTCGGCACGGGCTTGGAGGGCCGAGGGGCCTGTTCCTCTGCTATACATTTCTTTGTTCTTTGTTTGTTGTTCTTGTTCTTTGACAAGCTCTTGCGGTGGAGGATAGAACTCTCCATCTACAATTACGAGATCTTGTATTTTCCCGGGACGCTAAACGAGCCTCCTGATGCCCTGTCCTGCGGCACATGTGCCACCGCACAAGTGGACCGCCTCCAAGCCCTCCACGAGGACCTCTGCCACCCGGGGGTCACTCACTCTTTCCATTTTGTCAAGACCCGCAACCTGCCCTACTCCATCGAGGAGGTCAGGACAGCCACCAGGGACTGCCAATTCTGCGTGGTGTGCAAACCGCACTTCTACCGGCCTGGACTTCAAAGGTGCCCTCCCCTCCACCGACCGCAACACGTACTTCCTGAACGTGATTGACGAGGACTCCCGGTTCCCATTTGCCATCCCCTGCCCCGACATGACCGCAACCACCATCATTAAGGCCCTCTATAGCATCTTTGCACTGTTCGGTTTCCCCGCCTACATACATAGCGATAGGGGGTCCTCCTTTATGAGCGACGAACTGCGTCAATTCCTGCTCAGCAAGGGTATCGCCTCGAGCAGGACGACCAGTTACAACCCCCCCCCCCCCCCCCCCCCCCCCCCCGGTGTAACGGACAGGTAGAGAGGGAGAACGGAACGGCCTGGAAGACTGTCCTACTGGCCCTACGGTCCAGGAACCTCCCAGTCTCCCGCTGGCAAGAAGTCCTCCCGAATGCCTTCCACTCCATCCGGTCACTGCTTTGTACCACAACCAACCAAACACCTCACGGAAATCTCCTGGTCTTCCCGAGGAAGTCCTCCTCTGGGACCTCGCTCCCGACCTCGCTGGCAGCACCCGGACCCATCCTGCTCCGAAAACATAAGCGGGCGCACAAGTCGGACCCATTGGTCGAGAGGATCCATCTGCTCAATGCTAACCCCCAGTACGCCTACGTGGCGTAACCCGACGGCCGACAAGATACAGTCTGCCTACGAGACCTGGCGCCCACCGGAACCCCACGCACATCCGAGCCACCAGTCCCACCCTCCCTCCCACCAGTGCACCTTACAGGAGGATCGGCCCTGCCGCCGGCCCCGCCTAGCCCCCCCCCCCCCCCACCCACTGACGCCCCTGCAGGCGCTCCCTTCCCTGGTCTGCCGTTTTCCCCACCAGCGCCGCCTAGGGATGCCGAAGCTGCCACGGAGAGCGAAGCCACGCTCCCTGAGTCACAGACGCCCGAGCCTCCACTGGAGTCACCACCGAAGCTCCGACAATCACAGAGGTCCACTGATTGCTTCATTTTAACTGTAATCTGTAAATATAAACCATCAAATGTACATAGCTAGCAGACTTGTAAATAATTACTGAACACTGTACGGAGGTATTACGGTACCTCCATAACTAATTATACCATGATGCCATGTTTGTAGTTTCAGGCCACCATCCCCACCGGACTCTTTTTTAACAGGGGTGAATGTGGTATTATAGGTATTACGGTACCTGATAGGCTAAAGCACCATTGGTGGAAACTGTATGCTCTCTATGGGTTAGAATGTATGATAGCTCCGCCCTGATAGGCGGGTTATAAGAACCCGTGGCGCCCCAGCAGCCTTCATTCTGTACTTGAGATGCTGGGGGAAATATCTAGCTTATTAAATTTGGACTACAACCTCGCTTTAGTGGTCATTGATCGTGCATCACTAATACAAGCTCTAAGCCCATCTGCCTTACCTAGTACACTTCTTGCATTAAAACAAATGCACCTCAGACCACCAGTCCCTTTGCGTTCATCATCTGCTCCCTGCCTACTCTTACCCTTAGTCACGCTGACTTCATGATCTAGTTCCTTGCAGGCTTTAGTTAATACCTCCTTACTGACCACTAGCCTCCTCATTTGTTTCCCAAAGGTAATGGACAGTAAGGAGGTAGTAACTACAGCCTGTAAGGAACAACACTGTCAGGGTCCAGTGGTCGAGTGGTACTTTATCATTATTTACAGTGGTCCCTGGGCAGTATATAATTATTTACAATGGTCCCTGGATAGTGTATCATTATTTGCAGTGGTCCCTGGGTAGTATATCATAATTGACTGTGGTCCCTGGGTAGCTCATGATTATTTTCAGTGGTCAATGGACAGTATTTCATTATTTACAGTGGTGCCTGGGTAGGATATCAATATTTACAATGGTGAATGGATAGTATTCCATTATTTACAGTGGTCCCTGGGTAGGACATCATTTTTCTTTTTTAATTTAGAGTACCCAATTATTATTTTTCCCAATTAAGGGGCAATTTCGTATGGCCAATCCACCTACGCTGCACATTTTTGGGTTGTGGAGGCGAAGCCACGCAAACACGGGTAGAATGTGCAAACCCCACAAGGACAAAGTCCCAGAGCCGCAATCGAAACTGGGACCTCGGCGCCGTGAGGCAGCAGGGCTAACCCACTGCGCCACCGTGCTGTATCTGATTATTTACAGTTGTCCCTGGGCAGTATGTCATTATTTACAGTGGTCCCTGGGCCATTATTTACAGTGGTCCTTGTGTAGTACATCATTATTTACAACAGTCGCAGGGTGGAATTTCATTATTTCCAGTGGTCCCTGGGTAGAATATCATTATTTCCAGTGGTCCCTGGGTAGAATACCATTATTTAAAGTGGTCCCTGGCCAGCATGTCATTATTTAATGTTGTGTCTCGGCAGTATGTCATTCTTTATAGTGATCCCTGTGTTGTACATCATTATTTACAATCGTCCATGGGTGAAATGTTATTACTTACAGTGGCCCCTGGGTAGTATATCATTATTTACAGTGGTCCATGGGTAATATATTATTAGTTACAGTGGCCTTGGCTCGGTGTCATCATTTTACAGTGGTCACTGGATGGCATTTCATTACTTACAGTGGTCCCTGGGAAGTACGTCATTATTTACAATGGTCACTGGATAGTATATCATTGTTTACAGTGGTCCCACGATAGTGTATCATTATTTACATTGGCCCCTGGATAGTATGTTATAATTGACTGTGGTGTCTGGGTAGAATATGATTATTTACAGTGGTCCCTGGGTAGAATACGATTCTTTATAGTGGTTCCTGGCCAGTATATTATTATTTAGAGTGGTTTCTGGGTAGTATAGCATTATTTAAGTGGTGCTGGGTCGTCAATGATTACTCACAGTCGTACCGGGGTAGTACATCATGATTTGCAGTGGTCCCTGTGCAGTATGTCATTGCTTACAGTGGTCACTGGGTAGTATATCATTATTTACAGTGGTCTCTGGGCAGTATATCATAATTTACAGTGGTCTCTGGGCAGTATGTCATCATTTATAGTGGTTCCCGTGTTGCACGTCACTATTGACGACGATCCCAGGCTGGAATTTAATTATTTACAATGGCCTTGGCCGGTATCATTTTTTACAGTGGTTCCTGGGCAGCATGCCATTACTTACAGTGGCCCCTGGCAGTACAAATATCCTGGGGGGGGGGAGATTTGTTAGTGCTCTTTGGGGGGGGGGGGGGGGGTTAAACTAATGCAGCAGGGGCATGGGAACATGGATTGTCGTTTTAGGGTAAGGGAGAATGAGAGTATAGAGGTCAGGAGCTCAGATGTGACGTCGCAGGAGGGGGCCAGTGTTCAGGTAGGTGGTTTGAAGTGTGTCTACTTCAATGCCAGGAGTATACGAAATAAGGTGGGGGAACTGGCAGCATGGGTTGGTACCTGGGACTTCGATGTTGTGGCCATTTCGGAGACGTGGATAGAGCAGGGACAGGAATGGATGTTGCAGGTTCCGGGGTTCAGGTGTTTTAGTAAGCTCAGAGAAGGAGGCAAAAGAGGGGGAGGTGTGGCGCTGCTAGTCAAGAGCAGTATTACGGTGGCGGAGAGGATGCTAGATGGGGACTCATCTTCCGAGGTAGTATGGGCTGAGGTTAGAAACAGGAAAGGAGAGGTCAACCTGTTGGGAGTTTTCTATAGGCCTCCAAATAGTTCTAGGGATGTAGAGGAAAGGATGGCGAGGATGATCCTGGATAAGAGCGAAAGTAATCGGGTAGTTATTATGGGAGACTTTAACTTTCCAAATATTGACTGGAAAAGATATAGCTCGAGTACATTAGATGGGTCGTTTTTTGTTCAGTGTGTGCAGGAGGGTTTCCTGACACAGTTTGTTGACAGGCCAACAAGAGGCGAGGCCACATTGGATTTGGTTTTGGGTAATGAACCAGGCCAGGTGTTGGATTTGGAGGTAGGTGAGCACTTTGGGGACAGTGACCACAATTCGGTGACGTTTACGTTAAGGATGGAAAGGGATAAGTATACACCGCAGGGCAAGGGTTATAGCTGGGGGAAGGGAAATTATGATGCCATTAGACGTGACTTGGGGGGGGATAAGGTGGAGAAGTAGGCTGCAAGTTTTGGACACACTGGATAAGTGGAGCTTGTTCAAGGATCAGCTACTGCGTATTCTTGATAAGTATGTACCGGTCAGGCAGGGAGGAAGGTGCCGAGCGAGGGAACCGTGGTTTACCAAAGAAGTGGAATCTCTTGTTAAGAGGAAGAAGGAGGCCTATGTGAAGATGAGGTGTGAAGTTTCAGTTGGGGCGATGGATAGTTACAAGGTAGCGAGGAAGGATCTAAAGAGAGAGCTAAGACGAGCAAGGAGGGGACATGAGAAGTATTTGGCAGGAAGGATCAAGGAAAACCCAAAAGCTTTCTATAGGTATGTCAGGAATAAGCGAATGACTAGGGACAGAGTAGGACCAGTCAAGGACAGGGATGGGAAGTTGTGTGTAGAGTCTGAAGAGATAGGCGAGATACTAAATGAATATTTTTCGTCAGTATTCACTCAGGAAAAAGATAATGTTGTGGAGGAGAATGCTGAGCTCCAGGTAAATAGATTAGATGGCATTGAGGTACGTAGGGAAGAGGTGTTGGCAATTCTGGACAGGCTGAAAATAGATAAGTCCCCGGGACCTGATGGGATTTATCCTAGGATTCTCTGGGAGGCCAGGGAAGAGATTGCTGGACCATTGGCTTTGATTTTTATGTCATCATTGGATACAGGAATAGTGCCAGAGGACTGGAGGATAGCAAATGTGGTCCCTTTGTTCAAGAAGGCGAGCAGAGACAACCCCGGCAACTATAGACCGGTGAGCCTCACGTCTGTAGTGGGTAAAGTCTTGGAGGGGATTATAAGGGACAAGATTTATAATCATCTAGATAGGAATAATATGATCAGCTTTGTGAAGGGTAGGTCATGCCTCACAAACGTTATCGAGTTCTTTGAGAAGGTGACTGAACAGGTAGACGAGGGTAGAGCAGTTGATGTGGTGTATATGGATTTCAGCAAAGCGTTTGATAAGGTTCCCCACGGTAGGCTATTGCAGAAAATACGGAGGCTGTGGATTGAGAGTGATTTAGAGATGTGGATCAGAAATTGGCTAGCTAAAAGAAGACAGAGGGTGGTGGTTGATGGGAAATGTTCAGAATCGAGTTCTGTCACAAGTGGAGTACCACAAGGATCTGTTCTGGGGCCGTTGCTGTTTGTCATTTTTATCAATGACCTAGAGGAAGGCGCAGAAGGGTGGGTGAGTAAATTTGCAGACGATACTAAAGTCGGTGGTGTTGTCGATAGTGTGGAAGGAAGTAGCAGGTTACAGAGGGATATAGATAAGCTGCAGTGCTGGGCTGAGAGGTGGCAAATGGAGTTTAATGTAGAGAAGTGTGAGGTGATTCACTTTGGAAGGAAAAACAGGAATGTGGAATATTTGGCTAATGGAAAAGTTCTTGAAAGTGTGGATGAGCAGAGGGATCTAGGTGTCCATGTACATAGATCCCTGAAAGTTGCCACCCAGGTTGATAGGGTGGTGAAGAAGGCCTATGGAGTGTTGGCCTTTATAGGTAGAGGGATTGAGTTACGGAGTCAGGAGGTCATGTTGCAGCTGTACAGAACCCTGGTACGGCCGCATTTGGAGTATTGCGTACAGTTCTGGTCACCGCATTATAGGAAGGACGTGGAGGCTTTGGAGCGGGTGCAGAGGAGATTTACCAGGATGTTGCCTGGTATGGAGGGAAAATCTTATGAGGAAAGGCTGATGGACTTGAGGTTGTTTTCGTTAGAGAGAAGAAGGTTAAGAGGAGACTTAATAGAGGCATACAAAATGATCAGAGGGTTAGATAGGGTGGACAGTGAGAGCCTTCTCCCGTGGATGGAAATGGCTAGCACGAGGGGACATAGCCTTAAACTGAGGAGGAATAGATATAGGACAGAGGTCAGGGGAAGGTTTTTTACGCAAAGAGTAGTGAGGCCGTGGAATGCCCTACCTGCTACAGTAGTGAACTCGCCAACATTGAGGGCATTTAAAAGTTTATTGGATTAACATATGGATGATAATGGTATAGTGTAGGTTAGATGGCTTTTGTTTCGGTGCAACATCGTGGGCCGAAGGGCCTGTACTGCGCTGTATTGTTCTATGTTCTATGTTCTATGCCATTATTTCCTGTGGTCCCTGGGTGGAATATCATTATTTCCAGTAGATCCTTGGCAGTATGCCATTGCGTATAGTGTTCCCTGTGTTGTACATCATTATATACAACTGTCCCAGGGTGGAATTTCATTATTTATAGTGGTCCCTGGACAGTATTTCATTATTTACAGTTGTACCTGGGTTGCATATCATTATTTAAAGTTGTCGAAGGGCGGTGCGGCATTATTTATGTGTTCCCTTGGTATTATATCATTATTTACAGTGGTCCATGGACATTATATTATTATTTACAGTGGTCCCTGGGCCGTATATCATTATTTACAGTGGTCCATGTGTAGTATATCATTATTTACAGTGGTCCCAGGGTAGTATATCATTATTTACAGTGGTTCCTGGGCAGTATATCATTATTTCCAGTGGTCCCTGGGCAGTATATCGTTATTTACAGTGGTCCATGGGCAGTATATCATTATTTACAGTGGTCCATGTGTAGTATGTCATTATTTACAGTGTTACCTGGATCGTATATCATTACTTACAGTGATCCCTGGGCAGTATATCATTATTTACAGTGTTCCCACGTAGTGTATCATTATTGACAGTGGATCCTGAGCAGTGCATCATTATTTACAGTTTTCCCTGGACAGTATGTCATAACTTACACTGTCCCTCGTAGTATATCATTATTCACAGTGGTTCCTGGATTGCACATAAATATTTAGAGGGGCACCTGGGCAGTATATTACTAGTTATAGTGGACCTGGATAGTATATTATTATTTACAGTGTTCCCTCGTTAGAATGCCATTATGTACTGCAGTCCCTGGGCAGTATACCATTTTTCCAGTTGTCCCTTTGTCGTATATATTTTTTAACAGTGGACACTGGGCAGTATATCATTGTTTACAGTGGTTCCTGGGCTGTATATCATTATTTACAGGTTCCCTGTGTGGTATGGAATTATTTACAGTGATCTCTGTGCAGAATAGCATTATTTGCAGTGGGCTCTGAGTAGTATATCATTATTTACAGTGGATCCTGGGTTGTATATCATTATTTACAGTGGCCCCTGTGTGGTATATAGTTGTTTACAGTGGGTCCTGGGTATTGTGTCATTATTTACAGTTGTCCCTGGCATTATATCATTATTTACAGTATTCGCTGGATAGTATATCGTTGTTTACAATATAGCCAGTTACACGGAGGTAGCCATACCCAAGGTGCAGGACAAGAGTAGCTAAAAACAAACATTACACGACCAATTATTCATTGTGCAACAACGATAGAAAATCCCAAATTAGTTTTCAGTCCATTAAACACAGCAAATAACTAAAAACATTTCATTGCATCTTTCACTGTGATTGTCAAAGGATTGTTCATTGCAGTGATCACAGGCGGTTTCTAATTATTGTTCAGACCATAATCAAATTGAGATTGTTATTCAGTGGAATAGAATCTGTAATTCCTGACCACACAACAATAATAACTTAATTAAAAATGCATTTGTTCAGCTCACAATCCCAATCAGTGGGATTCTCCCTTGGCAGCATCCTCCAATTCCGCCGGCAGCGCACCCATGTCGGCGGGTTTCTCGATGGCGTGGGGTGGTCACAATGGGAAACCTCATTGACCGGCTGCGGGAACGGAGAATCCCGTTGTGGCGGTGGGTGTGCAGCGCCGGATAACGGGGCTGGCGGGACGGAGAACCGGATAGAGGCATTAAACCGATGGTCATTTTCCAAGTGAATTATCATGGCAAGATACTGAGTAATCCATTGATCACTAACGAGATGTGTAAATCTTTTAACTTCCCACAATAATATGTATTGGAAAATATTTCCCATGTCTATGATACCAGCAATTATATCTCAGGATTTAATTCCATTAATCATAGTTGTTCCGTGACTGAATAGTGTGAGAATTCTCTCTGCCTGTTTCTATCAAAGAAAACGGAGCAAATCGGGCAGCACGGTAGCATAGTGGTGCCACTATGACTTCACAGCGCCAGTGTCCCAGGTTCGATTCCCACTTGGATCACTCTCTGTGCAGAGTCTGTACGTTCTCCCCGTGTCTGCGTGGGTTTCCTCCGGGTGCTCTGATTGTCTCCCACAGTCCAAAGATGTGCAGGTTAGGTGGATTGGCCATGATAAATTGTCGTTAGCTTAGATGTGGTTACTGGGTTATGGGGATAGGGTGGAGGTGTGGGCTTGGGTCGGGTGCTCTTTCCAAGAGCCGATGGGCCGAATGGTGTCCTTCTGCACTGTAAATTCTATGATCTCAGAAATCCAATGATGGAAGGTAGGATGACATATATCACACCATCATGTTTGCACAACATTGATAGAAAGCATCACATTCGTTTTCAGTCCATTGAACACAGTAAATAACGAAAAACATTTAATTGCAACTTTGAAAGTGATCATTAAAGGATTGATTATTCCAGTAATCAGAGGCGTAAATTAGTATTGTTCAGACAATAATCATAATAAGATTGTTCTTTCAAATAGAGTCAGTAATTCCTGACCTTCCTAAACACAATAAATTGAACATGCACATTTCTGCTCACAATTAACTAAACTGTGATTATTTTTCTATTGAATCATCATGCCAGGAACCTGATTATTTTCAGTCCAATGATTAGTGAATATATTTTCCCAATAATGTGTATTTAGAAATGTCCATGAGTACCTGTAATTACCTTTCAGATTTTAATTCCATTAGTTACTTGAAATATCACTGCTATGTGGTGGAATTCCATGTGATCTCTCTGCCTGTTTCTACTCAAGACGTCTCAGCAATTTGAATGATGGAATCCGGGAAGTAATGGGCTGAGAAACTATTATATATTGTGTTCCATATTTATTTAAATTATTGAGGCTATCTGACTGCCACAACTGGATAACTACAAGCTCCCGCTGGTGTTGTTGGGGAGACTGGTCCTTTTGGTTCCCTTCTGTATCCTCTAGAATTTCTCTTCGGGAAAATACTGACTGTTTCACAACAAGAGAGTCATCAACCATTGTTTCCATTCATTATTCATCAATTAGAGTCTGTTTCCCAGGTTTAATGGACTAATCATTGCCGGGGGCTAATGTGATGGTTAAGATCGGAGCTGGCGGATTGTAGGAGAATCAAACTCTGCTATGGCCTTGGTGATTTATTTCACAGTATTACACAGCAGATTCATAATTCTCCGTGATACCGAAACTCTCCCAATTCTTGAGGATTCCTGATTTGAAGGCCGGCATGGCAGCACAGTGGTTAGCACATTTGCTTCACAGCTCCAGGGTTCCGAGTTCGTTCCTGGCTTGGGTCACTGTCTGTGCGGTGTCTGCGCGTTCCCCCCCCCCCCCCCCCCCCCCCCCCCGTGGTTTTCCTCCGGGTGCTCCGGTTTCCTCCCACAGGTCCCGAAAGATGTGTTGTTAGCTGTGTACCCGAACAGGCGCCGCAGTATGGCGACTAGGGGCTTTTCACAGTAACTTCATTGCAGTAGTAATGTAAGACTACTTATGACAATAAAGATTAAAATTATTATTAATAAAGATTATTATTATTATATGAATAGTTGAACAGATGATACCTTGTCTTCCGCTGTCTGGCCCGGAAGGTGTGGGATTATCTTCTCCAGTCTCTCAGTCCCATTACCTCGTGTTCGTTGTTCAAGACAAACACTTGTAACATATACTATTAATTGCGAATTTCGACTCCTGACTCAGCAATACCTGATACAAAGAGTTAGAACAAAGAACAAAGCACAAATAAAAGTACAACATAGATATTGGCCCTTCGGCCCTCAAACCTGTGCTGAACAAGCTGCCCATCTAACCTATAATCTTCTGCACTTCCGTGGTCCGTATCCCTGTATTCCCATTCTGCTCACGTATTAGTCATGTAATTCAGGTTCTATACAACTGCAGCAACTAATTCATTAAATGGGTAGAGGAGTAACTAAACCTGAGAGCAGGGGTTAGAATTTAACATTTAATTTACAGTAAAAATCCAGCGCCAGGACCATATAGTTAATTGTAACTTAATCTGATAACAATTTAAGTGATTATTTTGAATTAATTAACTAGTGCATAAATGTCACTCAACGGGGTGCAGTGCTTTAACTGTGAGATGTGGGAGAACCGTGATGCTCCCAGTGTTCCGGTCGACTGCGTCTGCAGCAGATGTTGCCAATTTCAACTCCTCACAGACAGCGTGGTTCGGTTGGAGCAGCATTTGGACGCACTTAGGAGCATGCAGGTGGCGGATGGCAGCAGAGATAGACGTTCTGGAGACGTGGTCACACCGAAGGTGCAGGCAGATTTTTGGGTGGATGACTGCTGGAAAGGTCTGGCAGTCAGCGCTGGAATCCCCTGTGGCTGTCCCCCTGTCTAATAGGTATACTGTGTTGGATACATTTGGGGGAATAGCGTATCAGGGGAAAACAACAACAGCCAGAACTGTGGCACCACAACTGGCTCTGTTGCTCAGCAGGGAGGGCAAAGTGCAGGAAAGCGATAGTTATAGGGACTCTATAGTAAGGGGCACAGATACGCGCTTCTGTGGACAGGGAAGAGACTCCAGGTCGGTATGTTACCTCTCTAGTGCCAGGGTCAAGGATGTCTTTGATCTAACACAGGACGTCCTGAAGGGGGAAGGTGAACAGCCAGAGATCTTAGTTCACATCGGTACTAACGACATCGGCAGCAAGAGTGATGAGGTCCTGCCGAAGGAGTTCAGGGAGTTAGGCAATAAGCTAAAAAGCAGGACCTCTAGGGTTGTAATCTCAGGATTACTCCCTGTGCCACGTGACAGTGAGGCCAGAAGTAAGAGGATAGTGCAGCTAAACACGTGGCTAAACTGGTGGTGTAGGAGGGAGGATTTCAGATTTCTGGGCCATTGGGCGATACTCCGGGAAAGGTGGGACCTGGACAAGAAGGGCGGGCCGCATCTAAATTGGAGGGGCATCACTAACCTCGCTGGGAGCTTAGTTAGTGTCACTCGGGAGAATTGAAACTAATATGAAAGGGGGTGGGAACCAGAGCGGGAGCTCAGCAGGTGTAATAACTGAAGGGAAAAAGGAGAACACAAATAGCTGAACAACATCACCCTCAGGCAGAGCAAAAAAGGTGACGAGTGTGAGAAGGAAGGTGTTCAATGCAGGATTGAGGGCGATGGACCAAAATGTGCGCAGTGAACGGAACAAGTTAAATTTGAATGTTGCGCACATTGAAATTGGCTGGTACGATGTTGTTGGCATCACAGAGACGTGGCTGCAAGGTGATCAGGGCTGGCATCAAAATATGCAAGGATAGGTGTTCTATCGAAAGGACAGGCAGATGGGCAAAGGGGCGTGGTTGCATTGTTCGTAAGGAATGAAGTTAAATCGATAGCAAGGAGCGATATAGGATCAGAAGGCATAGAAACTCTGAGGGCAGAGTTGAGGAATCGAATAGATAAAAGACCCTGATGGGAGTTATTTGCAGGGCCCCTAGCAGTAGTCAGGATGTGGAGCAGAAAATTAATCAGAAGATAGAAAAGGCATATAAAAAAGGCAATATTACAATAATCATAGTGGACTTCAATATGCAGGTGGACTGGCAATATCTGATTGGGCGTGGATCTCAAGAAAAGGAATTTGTGGAAAGTCTAAGAGATGTTTTTTTTGAGTAGCTTGTGACAGAGCCTACTAGGGAACAGGCAATTCTGGATTTGGTGATGTGTAATGAAGCAGATTTGATTCGGGGACATAAGGTGAAGGAACCCTGAGGGGGCAGTGACCACAATATGCTACAATTTACCCTGCAGTTTGAGAGGGAGAAGCTGCAATCAGATGTAATGGTATTACAATTAAATAAGGGTAACTACAAAGACATGAGGGAGGAGCTGCCAAGAGTTGATTGGAAAAGGAGCCTAGCAGGGAAGACAGTGGAACAGCAATGGCAGGAGTTTTGGGGGTTATTGGGGAGGAACAGCAGAATCTCATCCGACGGAGGAGGAAACATGCCAAGGGGAGGACAAGGAATCCATGGCTGACGAGTGAGGTCAAGGACAGCAGTAAGCAAAATAAAAAAACTTACAATTTGGCGAGGAGTAGTGGGATTCCGGAAGATTGGGATGCTTTTAACAGCGAGCAGAGGACAGCCCCACTCTCTCCCCATAGCCATGTATCAATCCCCAAACTAATTCCATTGCCCCACTCTCTCCCCATAGCCCTGCATCAATTCCAAAATAGTCGCGTTGCCCCCACTCTCTCCCCATAGCCCTGTATCAATCCCAAACTATTCGCATTGGCCCACTCTCTCCCCATAGCCCTGCATCAATCCCAAACTATTCGCATTGCCCCACTCTCTCCCTATAGCCCTGTATCAATCCCAAACTATTCGCGTTGCCCCACCCACTCCCCATAGCCCTGTATCAATCCCAAACTTTTCCCACTGCCCGACACTCTCCCTATAGCCCTGTATCAATCCCCAAACGATTCGCATTGGCCCGCTCTCTCCCGATAGCCCTGTATCAATCCCCAAAGTAATCCCACTGACCCGCTCTCCCCCCATAGCCCTGTATCAATCCCAAACTATTGGCATTGCCCCCCCTCTCCTGATAGCCCTGCACCAATCCCCAAACTAATCCCACTGCCCTACTCTCTCCCCATAGCCCAATATCAATGCCAAACTTTTCGCATTGCCCCACTCTCTCTCTTTCGTCCTGTATCAATCCCAAATTATTCGCATTACCCTCACTCTCTCCCATAGCCCTGCATCAATCCCAAACTATTTGCATTGCCCCAATCTCTCCCCATAGCCCTGTATCAATCGCAAACTATTTGCATTGCTCCACTCTCTCCCTATAGCCCTGCATCAATCACAAACTAATCCCATTGCCCCACTCTCTCCCCATAGCCCTGTATCAATCGCAAACTATTCGCATTGCCCCATTCTCTCCCTATAGCCCTGTATCAATCCCCAAATTAATCCCACTGCCACGCTCTCTCCCCATAGCCCTGTATCAATCCCCAAACTAATCCCACTGCCCCACGCTCTACCCATATCGCTGTATCAATCCCCAATCTAATCCCACTGCCCCACTCTCTCCCCATAGCCTAATATCAATCCCAAACTATTCGCATTGCCCCACTCTCTCCCTATAGTCCTGTATCAATCCCAAACTATTCGCATTGCCCTCACTCTCTCCCCATAGCCCTGTATCAATCACAAACTATTTGCATAGCCCCAATCTCTCCCCATAGCCCTGTATCAATCCCAAATTATTCGCATTACCGCCCTCTCTCCGTATAGCCCATTATCAATCCCAAACTATTCGCATTGCCCCACTCTCTCCATATAGCCCATTATCAATCCCAAACTATTCGCATTGCCCCACTCTCTATCGTTCGCCCATTCTCAATCCCATAATATTCGCATTGCCCACTCTCTCCCTGCAGCCAGGCATACATCCTCAGACTATTCCAACTCCCCACTCCCTCCAATGGCATCATCCGATCCCCAAATAATACCACTGCCGGCCTCTGCCCAAGCCTCTCCTATGAATTTACAAACTAATCCCAGTGTCCCCGTAGGCTTCTATCAATCCTCAAAGTAATCCCACTGCCCCACTCTCCCCACAGCAATGTATCAATCCCCAAACTAATTCCATTGCCCCACTCACATCCCATAGCCCTGTATCAATCCTCAAACTAATCCCACTGCCCCACTCTCTCCCCATAGCTCTGTATCAATCCCCAAACTAATTCCATTGCCCCACCCTCTCCGCATAGCCCTGTATCAATCCTCAACTAATCCCACTGCCCCATCCTCTCCCCATAGCCATGTATCAATCCCCAAACTAATACCATTGCCCCACTCTCTCCCCATTTCCCTGCATCAATCCCAAACTATTCGCATGGCCCCCTCTATCCCCGTAGCCCAGTATCTACCCCAAACTATTCGCATTGCCCCCCTCTCTCCCCATAGCCCTGTATCAATACCAAACTATTCGCATTGCCCCATTCTCTCCTCATTGCCCGGTGTCAATCCCAAACAAATCCCACTGCCCCACTCTTGCCCTATAGCCCCGTGTCAATTCCCAAACTAATGGGTGTTTCTCTGGTTGGCAATCAGTAGCTAGTGGTGTCCCTCAGGGATCAGTGTTGGGCCCACAACTGTTCACAATTTACATAGATGATTTGGAGTTGGGGACCAAGGGCAATGTGCCCAAGTTTGCAGACGACACTAAGATAAGTGGTAAAGCAAAAAGTGCAGAGGATACTGGCAGTCTGCAGAGGGATTTGGATAGGCTAAGTGAATGGGCTAGGGTCTGGCAGATGGAATACAATGTTGACAAATGTGAGATTATCCATTTTGGTAGGAATAACAGCAAAAGGGATTATTATTTAAATGATAAAATATTAAAACATGCTGCTGTGCAAAGAGACCTGGGTGTGCTAGTGCATGAGTCGCAAAAAGTTGGTTTACAGGTGCAACAGGTGATTAAGAAGGCAAATGGAATGTTGTGGTTCATTGCTAGAGGATTGGAGTTTACAACTAGGGAGGTTATGCTGCAATTGTATAAGGTGATAGTGAGGCCACGCCTGGAGTATTGTGTTCAGTTTTGGTCTCCTTACTTAAGAAAGGACGTACTGGCACTGGAGGGTGTGCAGAGGAGATTCACTAGGTTAATCCCAGAGCTGAATGGGTTGGATTACGAGGAGAGGCTGAGTAGACTGGGACTGTACTCGTTGGAATTTAGAAGGATGAGGGAGGATCTTATAGAAACAGACACGATTATGAAGGGAATAGATAGGATAGATGCGGGCAGGTTGTTTCCACTGGCGGGTGAAAGCAGAACTAGGGGGCACAGCCTCAAAATAAGGGGAAGTAGATTTAGGACTGAGTTGAAGAGGAACTTCTTCACCCAAAGGGTTGTGAATCTATGGAATTCCTTGCACAGTGAAGCAGTAGAGGCTCCTTCATTAAATGTTTTTAAGATAAAGATAGATAGTTTTTTGAAGAATAAAGGCATTAAGGGTTATGGTGTTCGGGCCGGAAAGTGGAGCTGAGTCCACAAAAGATCAGCCATGATCTCATTGAATGGTGGAGAAGGCTCGAGGGGACAGATGGCCTACTCCTGCTCCTAGTTCTTATGTTCTTATGTTCTTATTTTCTAATCCCACTGCCCCCTCTCTCCCCATAGCCCTGTGTCAATCACAAACTAATCCCACTGCCCCGCTCTCTCCACATAGCCCTGTATCAATCTCCAAACTAATCTCACTGTCCCCATAGGCCTGTATCAATCCTCAAACTAATCCCACTGCCCCACCCTCTCCCCATAGCCCTGTGTCAATCACAAACTAAGCCCACTGCCCCGCTCTCTCCACATAGCCCTGTATCAATCTCCAAATTCATCCCACTGTCCCCATAGGCCTGAATCAATCGTCAAACTAATCCCACTGCCCCACCCTCTCCCCATAGCCCTATGTCAAATCCAAACTAATCCCACTGCCCCGCTCTCTCCCCATAGCCCTGTATCAATCTCCAAACTAATCCCGCTGCCCCACCCTCCCCATAGCCCTGTATCAATCCCAAAACTAATCTCACTGCCCCACCCTCCCGTAGCCCAGTGCCAATCCCCAAACTAATATCACTGCCTCACTCACTCCACAGAGCTCTGTGTCAATCCCCAAACTAATCTCACTGCCTGACTCTCTCCCCATAGCCCCGTATCAATCCCCAAACTAATCCCACTGCCCCGCTCTCTCCCCATAGCCCTGTGTCAATCCCAAACTAATCCCACTGCCCCACTCTCTCCCCATAGCCCTGTATCAATCTCCAAACGAATCTCCCTGCCCCACCCTCCCCGTAGCCCAGTGGCAATCCCCAAACTAATATCACTGCCTCACTCTCCCCACATAACCCAGTGTCAATCCCCAAACTAATATCACTGCCTCACTCTCCCACCAGAGCACCGTATCAATGCACAAACTAATCTCATTGCCCCGCTCTCTCCCCATAGCCCTGTATCAATCCTCAAACTAATCCCACTGACACACTCTCTCCCCATAGCCCTCTATCAATCCTCATACTAAACCCACTGCCCCACTCTCTCCCCATAGCCCTGTATCAATCCTCAAACTAATCCCACTGCCCCACTCTCTCCCCATAGCACTGTATCAATCCCCATACTAATCCCACCGCCCCCATAGGCCCATCTCCCCATAGCCCTGTATCAATCTCCGAACTAATCTCATTGTCCCACCCTCCCCGTAGCCCAGTGTCAATCCCCAAACTATTCTCACGGCCCCACTCTCTCCCCTCGCCCTATATCAATCCCCAAACTAATCCCACTGTCCCACTCTCTCCCCGTAGCCCTATATCAATCCTCATACTAAACTCACTGCCCCACTCTCTCCCCATAGCCCTCTATCAATCATCAAACTCATCCCCCTGCCCCACTCTCTCCCCGTAGCCCTATAACAATCCCGAAACTAATCCCACTGCCCCACTCTCTCCCCACAGCCCTGTATCAATCCTCAAACTAATCCCACTGCCCCACTGTCTCCCCATAGCCCAGTGTCAATCCCCAAACTAATATCACTGCCTCATTCTCCCCACATAGCCCAGTGTTAATCCCCAAACTAATATCACTGCCCCGCTCTCTCTCCAGAGCCCTCAATCAATCCTCATAATAAAAGCACTGCCCCACTCTCTCCCCAGAGCCCTGTATCAATACTCAAACTAATCCCACTGCCCCACTCTCTCCCCATAGCACTGTATCAATCCCCATACTCATCCCACCGTCCCCATAGGCCCATCTCCCCATAGCCCTGTATCAATCTCCAAACTAATCTCATTGTCCCACCCTCCCCGTAGCCCAGTGTCAATCCCCAAACTAATCTCACGGCCCCACTCTCTCCCAATAGCCCTGTGTCAATCCTCATACTAAACCCATTGCTCCATTCGCTCCCCATAGCCCTCTATCAATCCTCATACTAAACCCACTGCCCCGCTCTCTCCCCATAGCCCTGTGTCAATCCCAAACTAATCCCACTGCCCCCTCGCTCCCCATAGCACTGTACCAATCTCCAAACTAATCCCACCGTCCCCATAGGCCTTTATCAATCCTCAAACTAATCACACTGCTCCACCCTCTCTCCATAGCCCAGTGTCAATCCCCAAACAAATCCCACTGCCCCACTCTCTACCTTTGGCCCTGTATCAATCCCAAACTAATCTCACTGCTTCACACTCTCCCCAGAGCCCTGTATCTATCCTCAAACAAATCCCACTATCCCAATCTCTCCCCTTGGCCCTGTAACAATCCCCAAACAAATCCCACTGTCCCACTCTCTCCCCTTGGCCCTGTATCAATCCCCAAACTAATCCCACTGCCCCGCTCTCTCACCATAGCCCTGTATCAATCCTCAAACTAATCCCACTGCCCCACTCTCTCCCCATAGCCCTGTATCAATCCCCAAATTAATCCCACTGCCCCGCTCTCTCCCCATAGCCCTGTATCAATCTCCAAACTAATCCCCTGCCCCACACTCTCCCCATAGCCCTGTATCAATCCCAAACTAATCCCACTGCCACGCTCTCCTCCCATAGCCGTGTATCAATCCCAAACTAATCCCACTGCCCCGCTCTCTCTCCATACACCTCTGTCAAACCCCAAACTAATCCCACTGCCCCGCTCTCTCCCCATAGCCCTGTATCAAATACCAAACTAATCCCACCGTCTCACTCTCTCCCCATTGCCCTGTGTCAATCCCAAACTAATCCCACTGCCCCGGCCTCTCCCCATAGCCCTGTATCAATCTTCAAACTAATCCCACTGTCCCACTCTCTCCCCATAGACCTCTATCAATCCTCATACTACACCCACTGCCCCACTCTCTCCCCATAGCCCATGGATCAATCCTCAAACTAAACGCACTGCCCGACTCTCTCCCCTTGGCCCTGTATCAATCCCCAAACTAATCCCACTGCCCCGCTCTCTCCCCATAGCCCTCTATCAATCCTCAAACTAAACCCACTGCCCCACTCTCTCCCCATAGCCCTGTAGCAATCCCCAAACAAATCCCACTGTCCCACTCTCTCCCATTGGCCCTGATTCAATCCGCAAACCAATCCCACTGCCCCGATCTCTCCCCCTAGCACTGTGTCAATCCCCAAACTAATCCCCCTGCCACCGCTCTCTCCCCATAGCCCTGTATCAATCCCCAATCTAATCCCACTGCCCCGCTCTCTCCTCATAGCCCTGTATAAATCCCCAGACTAATCGCACTGCCCCACTCTCTCCCCATAGCCCTGTATCAATCCCCAAACTAATTCCACTTCCCCACTCTCTCCATAGCCCTGTATCAATCCCAAACCAAACCCACTGCCCCACTTTCTCACCATAGCCCTGTATCAATACCCAGCGCATCGCAGTGCCCCGCTCTCTCCTTATAACCCTGTATCAATCCCCAAACTAATCCCACTTCCCCACGCTCTCCACATAGCCCTATGTCAATCCCCAAACTAATCCCACTGTCCCACTCTCTCCCTGTAACCCTGTATCAATCCCCAAACTAATCCCACTCCCCGGCTCTCTTCCCATAGCCCCTGTATCAATCCCGAAACTAATCCCACTTCCCCACTCTCTCCATAGCCCTGTATTTATCCCAAACTAATCCCACTCTCCCCACAGCCTTGTATCAATCCCCAAACTAATCCCACTCTCCCCATAGCCCTGGGTTATTCCCCAAACTAATCGCACTCTCCCATAGCCCTGGGTCATTCCACAAACTAATTCCACTCTACCATAGCCCTGGGTAAATCCCAAATATAATCCCACTCTCCCCATAGCCCTGTGGAGAATTTCCCATCATGATCACATTTTGTTGAATCTTACTGTGCAATCAATCTGCCTGCTGTCAGTTTGTACACCTTTGAGTAGAAAGAGAGAAAGAAATTCATCTTCAGAGAGTCTGAACTTAATTTTGGAAGTGCCCCATTTTTGGGCTCTTCCTGTGCACAAGCTGCCTGCAGAATTCCCCAAATTAAAAACAAGGTGAGAGAGGATCGTTAACAGATATCAATTGGGGTTATCATACTGACCGTTTTAATTTAATCTAAATTGTTTCATTTCAAATTCTAGTCTCAGAAATTGACATCAGAGGCTTTCAGTGAAAAACCCCATTGAACCTCCTTGTCTAATAAAATGACGTTGTTGCCGATGACCCTGTATTGATTCAGGAATAAACTTTACATCTCACGGTGTGAAAAAAATCAAATTGAATCCAAATTTATAGAGCAGCTCAATGAAGAAATCTATCTGTGAGTAACAGAATAAGATTGCCCCCTGATTTACTTTAAAAACACTTACCTTTGCAGGAGCAGCCCTTTGGATTTCGGCGGGACCAGTGCGCAAGGCCCTTCTGGGAGGTGAGTATTTACTTTAAAAACCCTTACCTTTGCAGGAGCAGCCTTTTGGGTTTCGGCGGGAGCGGTGTGCAAGGGCCTTCTGGGAGGTGAGTATTTACTTTAAAAACACTTACCTTTGCAGGAGCACCCCTTTGGATTTCGGCGGGAGCGGTGCGCAAGGGCCTTCTGGAAGGTGAGTATTTACTTTAAAAACCCTTACCTTTGCAGGAGCAGCCCTTTGGATTTCGGCGGGAGCGGTGCGCCTTCTGGGAGGTGAGTAGTTACTTTAAAATCACTTACCTGGTCCCGCTTCTGTTCTTCTTTTCTGTTTAATTTTTTTAAAAATTTTAATATAAGGCGGGAACCGGAAGTTCGACCCGCGGACTTCTGAGAAGGCCCCCCCCCTCCCCCCAACCAATAAATTCTGGTGGAGTGGAGAGGAAACCCGAGACACTACACGTGTAGTGTCTCCCACCCGCCCTCCTCTTCTAACCTAATAATAAGACCCATTGGTGTGAGGTAAGTGCCATATTATATTATTATTATATTTTTTTAATTCATTTTTTATTTATTTATTAACCAGATCTTGGTTAGAAGTTAGAGGGATGGCAGGGAAGGGAGTGCAATGTTCCTCCTGCAGGATGTTTGAGGTGAGGGATGCCGTTAGTGTCCCTGCTGATTTTACCTGCAGGAAGTGCAGCCATCTCCAGCTCCTCCAAGACCGAGTGAGGGAACTGGAGCTGGAGTTGGTTGAACTTCGGATCATTCGGGAGGCAGAGGGGGTCATAGATAGCAGCTTCAGGGAATTAGTTACACCAATGATTGGAGATAGATGGGTAACTGTAAGAGGGACTGGGAAGAAGCAGTCAGTGCAGGGATCCCCTGCGGTCGTTCCCCTGAGTAACAAGTATACCGCTTTGGATACTTGTGCGGGGGGGGGGGGGGGGGGGAACTTACCACGGGTAAGCCATGGGGTACGGGCCTCTGGCACGGAGTCTGTCCCTGTTGCTCAGAAGGGAAGGGGGGGAGGAGCAGAGCATGAGTAATTGGGGACTCGATAGTCAGGGGCACAGATAGGAGATTTTGTGGGAGCGAGAGAGACTCACGTTTGGTATGTTACCTCCCAGGTGCTAGGGTACGTGATGTCTCAGATCGTGTTTTCTGTGTACTTAAGGGGGAGGGGGCGCAGCCCCAAGTCGTGGTCCATATTGGCACTAACGACATAGGTAGGAAAGGGGACAAGGATGTCAGGCAGGCTTTCAGGGAGCTAGGATGGAAGCTCAGAACGAGAACAAACAGAGTTGTTATCTCTGGGTTGTTGCCCGTGCCACGTGACAATGAGATCAGGGATAGGGAGAGGGATGGTGCAGGCGGGAGGGATTCAGATTTCTGGATAACTGGGGCTCTTTCTGGGGAAGGTGGGACCTCAACAGACAGGATGGTCTACATCTGAACCTGAGGGGCACAAATATCCTGGGGGGGGGGGGGGGGAGATTTGTTAGTGCTCTTTGGGGGGGGGGGGGGGGGTTAAACTAATGCAGCAGGGGCATGGGAATCTGGATTGTACTTTTAGGGTACGAGAGATTGAGAGTATAGAGGTCAGGAGCACAGATTTGACTTCGCAGGAGGGGGCCAGTGTTCAGGTAGGTGGATTGAAGTGTGTCTACTTAAATGCCAGGAGTATACGAAATAAGGTAGGGGAACTGGCAGCATGGGTTGGTACCTGGGACTTCGATGTTGTGGCCATTTCGGAGACATGGATAGAGCAAGGACAGGAATGGTTGTTGCAGGTTCCGGGGTTTAGGTGTTTTAGTAAGCTCAGAGAAGGAGGCAAAAGAGGGGGAGGTCGTGGCGCTGCTAGTCAAGAACAGTATTACAGTGGCAGAGAGGATGCTAGATGGGGACTCTTCTTCCGAGGTAGTATGGGCTGAGGTTAGAAACAGGAAAGGAGAGGTCACCCTGTTGGGAGTTTTCTATAGGCCTCATAATAGTTCTAGGGATTTAGAGGAAAGGATGGTGAAGATGATTCTGGATCAGAGCGAAAGTCACCGGGTAGTTATTATGGGAGACTTTAACTTTCCAAATATTGACAGGAAAAGGTATAGTTCGAGTACATTAGATGGGTCGTTTTTTGTACAATGTGTGCAGGAGGGTTTCCTGACACAATATGTTGACAGGCCAACAAGAGGAGAGGCCACATTGGATTTGGTTTTGGGTAATGAACCAGGCCAGGTGTTAGGTTTGGAGGTAGGTGAGCACTTTGGGGACAGTGACCACAATTCGGTGACGTTTACGTTAGTGATAGAAAGGGATAAGTATACCCCGCAGGGCAAGAGTTATAGCTGGGGGAAGGGCAATTATGATGCCATTAGACATGACTTGGGGGGCATAGGTTGGAGAAGTAGGATGCAAGTGTTGGGCACACTGGATATGTGGAGCTTGTTCAAGGAACAGCTACTGCGTGTTCTTGATAAGTACATACCGGTCAGGCAGGGAGGAAGGCGTTGAGCGAGGGAACCGTGGTTTACCAAAGAAGTGGAATCTCTTGTTAAGAGGAAGAAGGAGGCCTATGTGAAGATGAGGTGTGAAGTTTCAGTTGGGGCGCTTGATAGTTACAAGGTAGCGAGGAAGGATCTAAAGAGAGACCTAAGACGAGCAAGGAGGGGACATGAGAAGTGTTTGGCAGGGAGGATCAAGTAAAACCCAAAAGCTTTCTATAGGTATGTCAGGAATAAAAGAATGACTAGGGTAAGAGTAGGACCAGTCAATGACAGGGATGGGAAGTTGTGTGTGGAGTCTGAAGAGATAGGCGAGATACTAAATGAATATTTTTCGTCATATTCACTCAGGAAAAAGAGAATGTTGCGGAGGAGAATAGCTGAGACCCAGGCTATTAGAATAGATGGGATTGAGGTACGTAGGGAAGAGGTGTTGGCAATTCTGGACAGGCTGAAAATAGATAAGTCCCCGGGCTGATGGGATTTATCCTAGGATTCTCTGGGAAGCCAGGGAAGAGATTGCTGGGCCTTTGGCTTTGATTTTTATGTCATCATTGGCTACAGGAATAGTGCCAGAGGACTGGAGGATAGCAAATGTGGTCCCTTTGTTCAAGAAGGGGGGTAGAGACAACCACGGCAACTATAGACCGGTGAGCCTCACGTCTGTTGTGGGTAATGTCTTGGAGGGGAGTATAAGGGACAAGATTTATAATCATCTAGATAGGAATAATATGATTAGGGATAGTCAGCATGGCTTTGTGAAGGGTAGGTCATGCCTCACAAACCTTTTCGAGTTCTTTGAGAAGGTGACTGAACAGGTAGACGAGGGTAGTGCAGTTGATGTGGTGTATATGGATTTCAGTTAAGCGTATGATAAGGTTCCCCACGGTAGGCTATTGCAGAAAATACGGAGGCTGGGGATTGAGGGTGATTTAGAGATGTGGATCAGAAATTGGCTAGCTGAAAGAAGACAGAGGGTGGTGGTTGATGGTAAATGTTCAGAATGGAGTTCAGTTACAAGTGGCGTACCACAAGGATCTGTTCTGGGGCCGTTGCTGTTTGTCATTTTTATCAATGACCTGGAGGAGGGCGCAGAAGAGTGGGTGAGTAAATTTGCAGACGACACTAAAGTCGGAGGTGTTGTCGACAGTGCGGAAGGATGTAGCAGGTTACAGAGGGACATAGATAAGCTGCAGAGCTGGGCTTAGAGGTGGCAAATGGAGTTTAATGTAGAGAAGTGTGAGGTGATTCACTTTGGAAAGAATAACAGGAATGCGGAATATTTGGCTAATGGTAAAGTGCTTAGAAGTGTGGATGAGCAGAGGGATCTAGGTGTCCATGTGCATAAATCCCTGAAAGTTGCCACCCAGGTTGATAGGGTTGTGAAGAAGGCCTATGGAGTATTGGTAGAGGGATTGAGTTCCGGAGCCATGAGGTCATGTTGCAGCTGTACAAAACTCTGGTACGGCCGCATTTGGAGTATTGCGTACTGTTCTGGTCACCGCATTATAGGAAGGATGTGGAAGCTTTGGAGCGGGTGCAGAAGTGATTTACTAGGATGTTGCCTGGTTATGGAGGGAATATCTTATGAGGAAAGGCTGATGGACTTGAGGTTGTTTTCGTTAGAGAGAAGAAGGTTAAGAGGAGACGTAATAGAGGCGTACAAAATGATCAGGGGGTTAGATAGGGTGGACAGTGAGAGCCTTCTTCCGCGGATGGAAATGGCTAGCACGAGGGGACATAGCCTTAAACTGAGGGGTAATAGATATAGGACAGAGGTCAGAGGTAGGTTCTTTACGCAAAGAGTGGTGAGGCCGTGGAATGCCCTACCTGCAACAGTAGTGAACTCGCCAACATTGAGGGCATTTAAAAGTTCATTGGATAAGCATATGGATGATAATGGCATAGTGTTGGTTAGATGGCTTTTGTTTTTTTGACTTCCCATGTCGGTGCAACATCGTGGGCCGAAGGGCCTATACTGCGCTGTATCGTTCTATGTTCTATGTTCTAAGACTCCCAAGATAGGAACGTCCTGGGGTCCCTTGCCGGTCTTTACACATTGTATAGAAAGCCCTCCTTGGGAGACAGACAAATAGACATCCCAAACTGGTCAGAAATTCAGGGGGAAATAAATATTAGCATCAAGACTGAAGTAAGGACAGGACATTGTTAGATCTGTTGCTGTGCCCTGAATTAACATAACCACAGACAGAACAAATGCCTCTGGCCTCTCCTGTGAAGACACATCTTTAGTAAACAATCACAGCGGACAGACTGAAAACATTCATGACAGTCAGTGGGTAGGTCTGCACACAGATCTCTGAGGAGATCTCAACCAATACTGTTTCTAATCAATTCCCAATTGCATTTTAACTTATGCTTCAATTCTGTTATACAGAAATGTGGTCCCTGTGGGAGGATTGTGAGAAGACAGCAGCTTGCTGGATCCATTGCTGTGTCATTTATCAACAGTAAGGAGATTGGTATCTCTTGTCAGTCATTTACATGTCAATCGTGAGCTGCCCTCAGAGGCAGACATTCCACACGTGTCAGAGACTAGGGCTGGAGTTTGCTCACAGATCACAGGATAAATCTGAGTCTGAGGGACTTCAGTTCTCAATGAAATTCTCCCACTTCACTGAAAACATTGCCCCTCTTGTTCAGTGTGTGTCTGTGTGTTGCTGAGTGGAGCTTCAGTTTGAAGTGAGAGAACTTGAAGCGAGAGTTGTTGGTGGTGTGAGGAAGTGGAGTTCCCCGACCCTACCTTCCCCAGATTGTGTTGCGCCTGGTGGGAGCGGGACCATCCAGGGCTGCAGGCCCAGACTGCTGTCGTCCCAACCCTCTGCCTGAGGTGGGAGTGGGACCATCCAGGGCTGCAGGCCCAGCTTGTCCTCCCACCCCTCTGCCTGAGGTGGGACTGGGACCATCCAGGGCTGCAGGCCCAGCCTCCTGTCCTTCCACCCCTCTGCCTGAGGTGGGAGTGGGACCATTCAGGGCTACAGGCCCAGCCTCCTGTCATCCCACCCCTCTGCCTGAGGTGGGAGTGGGACAACCTGGGGCAGCAGGCCCAGCCTCCTGTCCTCCCACCCCTCTGCCTGAGGTGGGACTGGGACCATCCAGGGCTGCAGGACCAGCCTAATGTCTTCCCACCCCTCTGCCTGAGGTGGGAGTGGGACCATCCAGGGCTGCAGGCCAAGCCTCCTGTCCTCCTACCCCTCTGTCTGAGGTGGGAGTGGGACCATCCAGGGCTGCAGGCCCAGCCTCCTGTCCTCCCACCCCTCTGCCTGAGGTGGGAGTGAGACCATCCAGGGCTGCAGGCCCAGCCTCCTGTCCTCCCACCCCTCTGCCTGAGGAGGGAGTGGGACCACCTGGGGCCGCAGGACCAGCCTCCTGTCCTGCCACCCCTCTGCCTGAGGTGGGACTGGGACCATCCAGGGCTGCAGGCCCAGCCTCCTGTCTTCCCACCACTCTGCGTGAGGTGGGAGTGGGACCATCCAGGGCTGCAGGCCAAGCCTTCTGCCCTCCTACCCCTCTGCCTGAGGTGGGAGTGGGACCATCCAGGGCTGCAGGCCCAGCCTCCTGTCCTCCCACCCCTCTGCCTGAGGTGGGAGTGGGATATCCAGGGCTGCAGGCCCAGCCTCCTGTCCTCCCACCCCTCTGCCTGAGGTGGGAGTGGGAACATTCAGGGCTGCAAGCCCAGCCTTCTGTCCTCCCTCCCCTCTGTCTGAGGTGGGAGTGGGACCACCTGGGGCTGCAGGCCCAGCCTCCTGTCCTCCCACACCTCTGCCTGAGGTGGGACTAGGACCATCCAGGACTGCAGGCCCAGCCTCCTGTCCTCCCACCCCTCTGCCTGAGGTGGGAGTTGGATCATCCAGGGCTGCAGGCCCAGCCTTCTATCCACCCACCCCTCTGCCTGAGGTGGGAGTGGGACCATTCAGGGCTACAGGCCCAGCCTCCTGTCATCCCACCCCTCTGCCTGAGGTGGGAGTGGGACAACCTGGGGCAGCAGGCCCAGCCTCCTGTCCTCCCACCCCTCTGCCTGAGGTGGGACTGGGACCATCCAGGGCTGCAGGACCAGCCTAATGTCTTCCCACCCCTCTGCCTGAGGTGGGAGTGGGACCATCCAGGGCTGCAGGCCAAGCCTCCTGTCCTCCTACCCCTCTGTCTGAGGTGGGAGTGGGACCATCCAGGGCTGCAGGCCCAGCCTCCTGTCCTCCCACCCCTCTGCCTGAGGTGGGAGTGAGACCATCCAGGGCTGCAGGCCCAGCCTCCTGTCCTCCCACCCCTCTGCCTGAGGAGGGAGTGGGACCACCTGGGGCCGCAGGACCAGCCTCCTGTCCTGCCACCCCTCTGCCTGAGGTGGGACTGGGACCATCCAGGGCTGCAGGCCCAGCCTCCTGTCTTCCCACCACTCTGCGTGAGGTGGGAGTGGGACCATCCAGGGCTGCAGGCCAAGCCTTCTGCCCTCCTACCCCTCTGCCTGAGGTGGGAGTGGGACCATCCAGGGCTGCAGGCCCAGCCTCCTGTCCTCCCACCCCTCTGCCTGAGGTGGGAGTGGGATATCCAGGGCTGCAGGCCCAGCCTCCTGTCCTCCCACCCCTCTGCCTGAGGTGGGAGTGGGAACATTCAGGGCTGCAAGCCCAGCCTTCTGTCCTCCCTCCCCTCTGTCTGAGGTGGGAGTGGGACCACCTGGGGCTGCAGGCCCAGCCTCCTGTCCTCCCACACCTCTGCCTGAGGTGGGACTAGGACCATCCAGGACTGCAGGCCCAGCCTCCTGTCCTCCCACCCCTCTGCCTGAGGTGGGAGTTGAATCATCCAGGGCTGCAGGCCCAGCCTTCTATCCACCCACCCCTCTGCCTGAGGTGGGAGTGGGACCATTCAGGGCTGCAGGCCCAGCCTCCTGTCCTCCCAACCCTCTGCCTGAGGTGGGAGTGGGACCATCCAGGGACCATCCAGAGCTGTAGGCCCAGCCTCCTGTCCTCCCATCCCTCTGCCTGAGGTGGGAGTTGGACCATCCAGGCCTGCAGGCCCAGCCTCCTGTCCTCCCACCCCTCTGCCTGAGGTGGGAGTGGGATATCCAGGGCTGCAGGCCCAGCCTCCTGTCCTCCCACCCCTCTGCCTGAGGTGGGAGTGGGAACATTCAGGGCTGCAAGCCCAGCCTTCTGTCCTCCCTCCCCTCTGTCTGAGGTGGGAGTGGGACCACCTGGGGCTGCAGGCCCAGCCTCCTGTCCTCCCACACCTCTGCCTGAGGTGGGACTAGGACCATCCAGGACTGCAGGCCCAGCCTCCTGTCCTCCCACCCCTCTGCCTGAGGTGGGAGTTGGATCATCCAGGGCTGCAGGCCCAGCCTTCTATCCACCCACCCCTCTGCCTGAGGTGGGAGTGGGACCATTCAGGGCTGCAGGCCCAGCCTCCTGTCCTCCCAACCCTCTGCCTGAGGTGGGAGTGGGACCATCCAGGGACCATCCAGAGCTGTAGGCCCAGCCTCCTGTCCTCCCATCCCTCTGCCTGAGGTGGGAGTTGGACCATCCAGGCCTGCAGGCCCAGCCTCCTGTCCTCCCACCCCTCTGCCTGAGGTGGGAGTGGGACATCCAGGGCTGCAGGCCCAGCCTCCTGTCTTCCCACCCCTCTGCCTGAGGTTGGAGTGGGAACATTCAGGGCTGCAAGCCCAGCATTCTGTCCTCCCTCCCCTCTGTCTGAGGTGGGAGTGGGACCACCTGGGGCTGCAGGCCCAGCCTCCTGTCCTCCCACCCCCCTGCCTGAGGTGGGACTGGGACCATCCAGGACTGCAGGACCAGCCTCCTGTCCTCCCACCCCTCTGCCTCAGGTGGGAGTTGGATCATGCAGGGCTGCAGGCCCAGCCTTCTATCCTCCCACCCCTCTGCCTGAGGTGAGAGTGGGACCATTCAGGGCTGCAGGCCCAGCCTCCTGTCCTCCCACCCCTCTGCCTGAGGTGGGAGTGGGACCATCCAGAGACCATACAGAGCTGCAGGCCCAGCCTCCTGTCCTCCCATCCCTCTGCCTGAGGTGGGAGTGGGACCATCCAGGGCTGCAGTCCCAGCCTCCTGTCCTCCCACCCCTCTGCCTGAGGTGGGAGTGGGACCACCTGGGGCTGCAGGCCCAGCCTCCTGTCCTCCCACCCCTCTGCCTGACGTGGGAGTGGGACCACCTGGGGCTGCAGCGAAATACTTTGTTTTGGGATCCGGCAGGGCTGAAGAGTGCCGTCTGCCCGCTTTACCACCTGCGGCGGGTGTGGGGCAGCTTTGGACATTTCTTTAGGCCCCTTCCAGGGCTTAAAAACGGTGCCCCGCTCTGCTATTGCCCTGCGCCGCCTTCCCTTGTGGCCCCTGCATTTAGGCTGCCACCTCCCTACCTCCCCTGTCCTTTGCCTTTTTACACGGCCGAGTGGCACCAGGGGTGGGCATGGCCAGCACCTCGGGGGCATCCTCCACTCTGCCGGGGGCAGGGCGGCCAAGACATAATGCGGGGTTGGCAGCCTACCGTCCCTCCGCTGCCTCCGTGGTGCCCTCGCCCTCCGCCTGCTCACGCGGCAGCTAGGGGTGAAGTGCTATGCCCACCCTACCATGACCATTGAGGCGTGTACCCGTGCGATGGGCGGGGTTGTTGGCCCCTCTGCCATCGTAGCCGCCTCAAGGATGTACGACAAGTCCGTGTTTTTCCTGCGGGCCGGACAGGCGGCCCACCGGGCCCTGAAAAGGAGGCTCAGGAGGGCGGGACACACGATGTGCCGATGGTGGAGCCGCTGGAGGCCACCGCAGAACGTGTTGTTCTATCAAACATGCCGCCCTCCCTCCCCACTGAGCTCCTCCTCCCCCATCTCAACCTACTGGGGGTCTCGCTTCCCCCTCCCCGGGTGAGGGGGTGGGTCTCCCTGCCCCCTCCCCGGGTGAGGGTGGGTGGGTCTCCCTGCCCCCTCTCCGGGTGGTGGGGGGGGGGGATTGCTGCCCCCTCCCCGGGTGAGTGGTGTGGGCCTTGCTTCCCCCTCTGCGGGTGAGGGGGGTCTTGCTGCCCCCTCCCCGGGTGATGGTGTGGGTCTCGCTGCCCCGTCCCCGGGTGAGGGGGGTTCTTGCTGCCCCCTCCCCGGGTGAGAGGGGATGGGTCTCGCTGCCTCCTCCCCGGGTGAGGGTGGGGGTGGGTCTTGCTGCCCCCTCCCCGGGTGAGGATGGGAGTGTCTCGCTGCCCCCTCCCCGGGTGAGGGGGGTGGGTCTCGCTGCTCCCTCCCTGGGTGAGAGGGGGCGGGTCTCGCTGCCCTTTCCCAGGGTGAGCGGGGTGGATCTCGCTGCCCCCTACCTGGCTGAGGGGGTTGGGTTTCGCTGCGCCCTCCCCGAGTGAGTGGGTGGATATTGCTGCCCCCACCCCTAGTGAGGGTGGGTGGATCTTTCTGCCCCCTCCCCGGGTGAGGGGGTGGGTCCTGCTGCCCCCTCCCCGGGTGTGGGTGGGTGGGTCTTGCTGCCCCCCTCCCCGGGTGAGGGGAGTGGGTCTTGTTGCCCTCTCCCAGGGTGAGGGGGTTCTCGCTTCCCCCTCCCCGGGTGGGTCTCGCTGCCCTCTCCCCGGGTGAGGGAGTGTGGGTCTAGCTGCCCCCTCCCCTGGTGAGCGGAGGTAGGTCTCGCTACCCCCTCCCCGGGTGGTGGGGTGGTTCTTGCTGCCCCCTCCCCGGGTGAGGGGGTTGGGTCTTGCTGCCCCCTCCCCGGCTGAGTACGGTTGGGCCTTGCTTCCCCCTCCGCGGGTGAGGGGGGTCTTGCTGCCCCCTCCCCGGGTGATGGGGTGAGTCTCGCTGCCCCGTCCCCGGGTGAGGGGGGTCTTGCTGTCCCCTCCAAGGTGAGAGGGGATGGGTCTCGCTGCCTCCTCCCCGGGTGAGGGTCGTGGTGGGTCTTGCTGCCCCCTCCCCGGGTGAGGGTGGGAGTGTCTCGCTGCCCCCTCCCCGGGTGAGGGGGGGTGTCTGCTGCCCCCTCCCCGGGTGCGGGGGGTGGGTCTTGCTGCCCCCTCCCCGGGTGAGGGTGGGAGTGTCTCGCTGCCCCCTCCCCGCGTGAGGGAGGTGGTGGTCTCCCGTGTTGGTTACCGTCCCCCTGACACCCAGCCCTGCGCACAGAAAAAGAAAAGCAAGGCCAGGGGACCTGCGAGGGGGACCCAGGGGATGGGGTCGACCCGGCCTCGGGTTAGCCAGTGGGCCCGTACCGCCCACACTCCATGTGGCGGGGGACTCGAGTTCAGGTGGTGGCCGTTCGGAGGAGGAAGGCTGCTCGGTGGCGGGTGAGGAGGAGGATTTAGACGCTCTCTGCAGCGAGGCACAGGACACCCTCACACCCAGCACCGAGTCTCCACTCATCACCTCAGGGGAACTCCCAACATTTCTGGTTAAACATCACGGTCACCCAGACTGTGTGCGGCTGGCCCTGGACAGC
This sequence comes from Scyliorhinus torazame, assembly GCF_047496885.1. Lineage (NCBI taxonomy): Eukaryota > Metazoa > Chordata > Chondrichthyes > Carcharhiniformes > Scyliorhinidae > Scyliorhinus > Scyliorhinus torazame. The sequence continues at coordinate 360,804,586 of NC_092710.1, read as the reverse complement.
TGGGGAAATCTGGGGCTGCTCCTTGGCTCCGCCTACGCCTATGCCATAGGGGCCCAGGAGTTCGATCAAGACCAGGAGGAGCAGCGCCAAACTGTTCAGTTCCTTGTAGGACTCCTGAGGGAGTGGAAGGGGCGTTGAACCTTCACTTCCTCTGAGCACTAAAGGTGTTGGTGACGGAGAGACAATACTACTGACATGGAGGTAACCAGAGCCAGCCTCAACATCAACGGCAGCTGCAAAGCGCACCACCGTTTCCAGTTCTTTTCTATCCGACGGGACGGAAAGTACGGGGTGTGCTTCCTGCAGGAAACCCACGCCATCCGGGTGACGAAGCTAAGTGAACCCTGAAGGGGCAAGGAGGAATCTTCATGAGTCACCTGGCCCCACGTTCGGGCGGGGTGGCTATCTTGTTGGCTCCACATTTTCAGCCGGAGACCTTGGGGGGGGGGGGGGGGGGGAGGGGGGGGTGTCAAGGAGCCGGTGCCAGGCCGTCTGCTGCACCTAAAGGTCCGTGACGGGGCAGTGGTGATTCACTTTGTAAATGTATACGCTCCCGTGGCCGGACCGCAGCAGGCGACTTAGGGGTTTCCTGTACGGCCTGCTGTTGCACACCTTCCACCTCCTTTACCTCGCCCGCCGTCCGGACACGCCTTGTTGCCGTCCGGCAGCGGAGATCCCTGCTGGGGTGCCCTCTCCGGATGTGTCCTCCCCATAAAACTTGGGGAGCTGGGGTGGAGGGTGCTGCACATGGCAGTGCCGTCCAATCGCAGAGTTTATCACTTCTCGGCATCCCCAGAGACCTGCCTCTTTTGCGGCCTGGTGGGGACCGTGGAGCTTGTCCATGTTGTCTGTCCTCGGCTGCACTCCCGCTTTGATTTCTTGACAACGTTGTTGTTGAGGTTTTCTTTGCACTTCAGCCCCACGCTCCTGATCTACGGACATCCGGTGCGGAGGGGGGCGGGGAAGGCAGAGGACCTCCCCGTGAACCTGCTCCTGGGCCTGGCCAAACTTGCCAATTATAGGTCCAGGCAGCGGGCGACTGAGGGGGTCGTGGCGCCCGGCTGTCTGTCCCTCTTCCGCGGCCTGGATGGCGGCCGGGTGTTCCTGGAGCGGGAACATGCGCTGTCCACGGGCACACTCGAAGCTTTCCGCATGGGTTGGGCTGCCTGATTGACCCAGATTCTCACACTTTCATTTGACGGCGTTTTGTTAAGTTTTTGCTGCGCCTTTTTGTTCTTTTTGGGTTGTGCTCCGCTCGTCGTTTTGGAGTCCACCCCCTTTTCTTTCTCCCTCATTTACTTTGTGTTATTTTACTCAGTCGCTACAATAGGCATCATGCAGCACACAAGTCCCCTGCTGCATGGAGATAAATGTGGCCGGGCTTCACCTCACAGAAGGGAAACAAACATTATTTTTTTGCCTTATTTGGCAATAAATTTATAATTTATAGTAGCAACACCTTATAAAAGGTGCTCAAACTCACTCCTGAGCCTGCATTCCCCCCACTCCCACTCACCCCTGAGCCTGCATTCCCCCCCCGCTCCCACTCACTCCTGAGCCTGCATTCCCCCCACTCCCACTCACTTCTGAGCGTGCATTCTCCCCGCTCGCACATACTCCTGAGCCTGCATTCCCCCACGCTCCCACTCACTCCTGAGTCCGCATTCCTCCCGCTCCCACTCACTCCTGAGCCTGCATTCCCCCCGCTCCCACTCACTCGTAAGCCTGCATTCCCCCCGCACCCACTCACTCCTGGGCCTGCAGTGCCATCGCTCCCACTCACTCCTGAGCCTGCATTCCCCCCGCTCCCAGTCACTCCTGAGCCTGCAGTCCCACCGCTCCCACTCACTCCTGAGCCTGCATTCCCCCTGCTCCCACTCACTCCTGAGACTGCATTCCCCCTGCTCCCACTCATGCCTGAGCCTGCATTCCCACCGCCCGCACTCACTTTTGAGCCTGCATTCCCAACGCTCCCACTCACTCCTGAGCCTGCATTCCCTTCTGCTCCCACTCACTCCTGAGCCTGCATCCACCCCCGCTCCCACTAACTCCTGAGCCTGCATTCCCCCCGCTCCAACTCACTCCTGAGCCTGCATTCCCCCTGCTCCCACTCACTCCTGAGCCTGCATTCCCCACGCTCCCACTCACTCCTGAACCTGCATTCCCCCCGCTGCCACACACTCCTGGGCATACATTCCCCCCCCCCCCGCTCGCTCTGACTCCTGAGCCTGCATTTCCATCGCGCCCACTCACTCCTGAGCCTGTATTCCCCCCCGCCGCTCCCACTAACTCCTGAGCATACTTCCCCCCCCCCCCCGCTCCCAATCACTCCTGAGCCTGCATTTCCCCCCGCTCCCACACACTCCTGAGCATACATTCCCCTTGCTCCCACTCACTCCTCAGCCTGTATCCCCCCCCGCTCCCACTCACTCCTGAGCATAAATTCCCCCCCCCCGCTCCGTCTGACTCCTGAGCCTGCATTTCCATCGGGCCCACTCACTCCTGAGCCTGCATTCCACCGCTCCCACTCACTCCTGAGCCTGCAATCACCCGGCTCCCACTCACTCCTGAGCCTGCATTCCCCACCCCGCTCCCAGTTTCCACCTCCTTAATGCCCTCCTGACCCTGCATTGCCCCTGCTGCCAGTCTCGACCTCCTTAATGCTCTCCTCTGTTTACATTCCATCCTGCTTCCACTCAATCCTGAGCCTGCGTTCCCTCCTGTTCCCACTCACTCCTGAGCCTGCATTCCCCCTGCTCCCACTCACTACTGAGACTGCATTCCCCCCCCCCCTGGTCCCACTCACTCTTGAGCCTGCATTCCCACCGCTCCCACTCACTCCTGAGCCTGAATTGCCCCCCCCGCTCCCACTCACTCCTGAGCCAGCATTCCCCACGCTCCCACTCACTCCTGAGCCAGCATTCCCCACGCTCCCACTCACTCCTGATCCTGCATTCCCTCCGCTCCCTCTCACTCCAGAGCCTGCACTCCCCCCCCCGATCTCACTCACTCCTGAGCCTGCATTCCCCCCGCTCCAACTCACTCCTGATCCTGCATTCCCCCGCTCCCACAGACTCGGGAGCCTTCATTCCCCCCGCTCCCAATCTCTCCTGAGACTGCATTCCCCGTGCTCCCACTCACTCCTGAGCATGCATTCCCCCCCCCGCTCCAACTCACTCCTGAGCATACATTCCCTCCACTCCCAATCACTCCTGAGCCTGCATTCCCCCTGCTCCCACTCACCCCTGAGCCTGCATTCCCCACGCTCCCACTCACTCCTGAACCTGCATTCCCTGCGCTGCCACTCACTTCTCAGCCTGTATTCCCCCCCGCTCCCACTCACTCCTGAACATACGTCCCCCCCCCCGCTCCCAATCACTCCTGAGCCTGCATTTCCCCTCCGCTCCCACTCACTGCTGAGCATACGTTCCCCCCGCTCCCACTCACTCCTGAGCCTGCATTCCCCCCGCTCCCACTCACTCCTCAGCCTGTATTCCCCCCGCTCACACTCACTCCTGAGCATACATTCCCCACGCTCCCACTCACTCCTGAGCCTGCAATCCCCCCCCGCTCCCACTCACTCCTGATCCTGCATTCCCTCCGCTCCCTCTCACTCCAGAGCCTGCACTCCCCCCCCGATCTCACTCACTCGTGAGCCTGCATTCCCCCCGCTCCGACCACTCCTGAGCCTGCATTCCCCCCCGCTCCCAATCTCTCCTGAGACTGCATTCCCCGTGCTCCCACTCACTGCTGAGCATGCATTCCCCCCCACGCTCCAACTCACTCCTGAGCATACATTCCCTCCACTCCCAATCACTCTTGAGCCTGCATTCCCCCTGCTCCCACTCACCCCTGAGCCTGCATTCCCCCCCCCCCGCTTCCACTCACTCTTGAGACTGCATTCCCACCGCTCCCACTCATTCCTGATCCTGCATTCCCCACCCCCGCTCCCACTCACTCCTGAGCCTGCAATCACCCCGCTCCCACTCACTGCTGAGCATACGTTCCCCCCCGCTCCCACTCACTTCTGAGCCTGCATTCCCCCCGCTCCCACTCACTCCTCAGCCTGTATTCCCCCCGCTCACATTCACTCCTCAGCATACATTCCCCCCCCCCCGCTCCCACTCACTCCTCAGCCTGTATTCCCCCCGCTCACACTCACTCCTCAGCATACATTCCCCCCCCCCCGCTCCCACTGACTCCTGAGCCTGCATTCCCATCGCTCCCACTCACTCCTGATCCTGCATTCCCCACCCTCGCTCCCACTCACTCCTGAGCCTGCAATCACCCCGCTCCCACTCACTCGTGAGCCTGGATTCCCCCCCCGCTCTCACTCACTCCTGAGCCTGCATTCCCCCCGCTCCGACTCACTCCTGAGCCTGCACTCCCCCCGCTCCCAGTCTCCACCTCCATAATGCCCCCCTGAGCCTGCATTCCCCCCGCTCTCAGCCGCCACATCCTTAATGCCCCCCTGAGCCTGCATTCCCTCCGCTCCCAGTCTCCGCCTCCTTAATGCCCCGCTGAGCCGGCATTTCCCCCGCTCCCTGTTTCCACCTCCTTAATGCCCTCCTGTGCCTGCAATCCACCTGCTGCCAGTCTCCACCTCCTTAATGCTCTCCTCAGTCTGCATTCCGTCCTGCTTCCACTCACACCTGAGCCTGCGTTCCCTCCTGCTCCCACTCATTCCTGTGCCTGCATTCCCCCCGCACCCACTCACTCCTGGGCCTGCAGTCCCACCGCTCCCACTCACTCCTGAGCCTGCATTCCCCCTGCTCCCACTCACTCCTGTGCCTGCATTCCCCCTGCTCCCACTCACACCAGGGCCTGCATTCCCCCCGCTTCCACTCACTCTTGAGCCTGCATTCCCACCGCTCCCACTCATTCCTGAGCCTGCATTCCACGCCCCCCCCCGCTCCCACTCACTCCTGAGCCTGCATTCCACCCGCTCCCACTCACTCCTGAGCCTGCACTCCCCCCGCTCCCACACACTCCTGATCCTGCATTCCCCCCGCTCCCACAGACTCCTGAGCCTTCATTCCCCCCGCACCCAATCTCTCCTGAGCCTGCATTCCCCGCGCTCCCACTCACTCCTGAGCCTGCATTCCCCCCCGCTCCAACTCACTCCTGATCCTGCATTCCCCCGCTCCCACAGACTCGGGAGCCTTCATTCCCCCCGCTCCCAATCTCTCCTGAGACTGCATTCCCCGTGCTCCCACTCACTCCTGAGCATGCATTCCCCCCCCGCTCCAACTCACTCCTGAGCATACATTCCCTCCACTCCCAATCACTCCTGAGCCTGCATTCCCCCTGCTCCCACTCACCCCTGAGCCTGCATTCCCCACGCTCCCACTCACTCCTGAACCTGCATTCCCTGCACTGCCACTCACTTCTCAGCCTGTATTCCCCACCGCTCCCACTCACTCCTGAACATACGTTCCCCCCCCCGCTCCCAATCACTCCTGAGCCTGCATTTCCCCTCCGCTCCCACTCACTGCTGAGCATACGTTCCCCCCGCTCCCACTCACTCCTGAGCCTGCATTCCCCCCGCTCCCACTCACTCCTCAGCCTGTATTCCCCCCGCTCACACTCACTCCTGAGCATACATTCCCCACGCTCCCACTCACTCCTGAGCCTGCAATCCCCCCCGCTCCCACTCACTCCTGATCCTGCATTTCATCCGCTCCCTCTCACTCCAGAGCCTGCACTCCCCCCCCCCGATCTCACTCACTCGTGAGCCTGCATTCCCCCCGCTCCGACTCACTCCTGAGCCTGCATTCCCCCCCGCTCCCAATCTCTCCTGAGACTGCATTCCCCGTGCTCCCACTCACTGCTGAGCATGCATTCCCCCCCCCCCCCCACGCTCCAACTCACTCCTGAGCATACATTCCCTCCACTCCCAATCACTCTTGAGCCTGCATTCCCCCTGCTCCCACTCACCCCTGAGCCTGCATTCCCCCCCGCTTCCACGCACTCTTGAGACTGCATTCCCACCGCTCCCACTCATTCCTGATCCTGCATTCCCCACCCCCGCTCCCACTCACTCCTGAGCCTGCAATCACCCCGCTCCCACTCACTCCTGAACCTGCATTCCCTGCGCTGCCACTCACTCCTCAGCCTGCATTTCCCCTCCGCTCCCACTCACTGCTGAGCATACGTTCCCCCCGCTCCCACTCACTCCTGAGCCTGCATTCCCCCCGCTCCCACTCACTCCTCAGCCTGTATTCCCCCCGCTCACACTCACTCCTCAGCATACATTCCCCCCCCCCCGCTCCCACTGACTCCTGAGCCTGCATTCCCATCGCTCCCACTCACTCCTGATCCTGCATTCCCCACCCTCGCTCCCACTCACTCCTGAGCCTGCAATCACCCCGCTCCCACTCACTCGTGAGCCTGGATTCCCCCCCCGCTCTCACTCACTCCTGAGCCTGCATTCCCCCCGCTCCGACTCACTCCTGAGCCTGCACTCCCCCCGCTCCCAGTCTCCACCTCCATAATGCCCCCCTGAGCCTGCATTCCCCCCGCTCTCAGCCGCCACATCCTTAATGCCCCCCTGAGCCTGCATTCCCTCCGCTCCCAGTCTCTGCCTCCTTAATGCCCCGCTGAGCCGGCATTTACCCCGCTCCCTGTTTCCACCTCCTTAATGCCCTCCTGTGCCTGCAATCCACCTGCTGCCAGTCTCCACCTCCTTAATGCTCTCCTCAGTCTGCATTCCGTCCTGCTTCCACTCACACCTGAGCCTGCTTGCCCTCCTGCTCCCACTCATTCCTGTGCCTGCATTCCCCCCCTCCTCCCAATCTCTCCTGAGACTGCATTCCCCGTGCTCCCACTCACTGCTGAGCATGCATTCCCCCCCCCCCCCACGCTCCAACTCACTCCTAAGCATACATTCCCTCCACTCCCAATCACTCTTGAGCCTGCATTCCCCCTGCTCCCACTCACCCCTGAGCCTGCATTCCCCCCCGCTTCCACTCACTCTTGAGACTGCATTCCCACCGCTCCCACTCATTCCTGATCCTGCATTCCCCACCCCCGCTCCCACTCACTCCTGAGCCTGCAATCACCCCGCTCCCACTCACTCCTGAACCTGCATTCCCTGCGCTGCCACTCACTCCTCAGCCTGCATTTCCCCTCCACTCCCACTCACTGCTGAGCATACGTCCCCCCCGCTCCCACTCACTCCTGAGCCTGCATTCCCCCCGCTCCCACTCACTCCTCAGCCTGTGTTCCCCCCGCTCACACTCACTCCTCAGCCTACATTCCCCCCCCCCCCTCCCACTGACTCCTGAGCCTGCATTCCCATCGCTCCCACTCACTCCTGATCCTGCATTCCCCACCCTCGCTCCCACTCACTCCTGAGCCTGCAATCACCCCGCTCCCCACTCACTCGTGAGCCTGGATTCCCCCCCCGCTCTCACTCACTTCTGAGCCTGCATTCCCCCCGCTCCGACTCACTCCTGAGCCTGCACTCCCCCCGCTCCCAGTCTCCACCTCCATAATGCCCCCCTGAGCCTGCATTCCCCCCGCTCTCAGCCGCCACATCCTTAATGCCCCCCTGAGCCTGCATTCCCTCCGCTCCCAGTCTCCGCCTCCTTAATGCCCCGCTGAGCCGGCATTTCCCCCGCTCCCTGTTTCCACCTCCTTAATGCCCTCCTGTGCCTGCAATCTACCTGCTGCCAGTCTCCACCTCCTTAATGCTCTCCTCAGTCTGCATTCCGTCCTGCTCCCACTCATTCCTGTGCCTGCATTCCCCCCGCACCCACTCACTCCTGGGCCTGCAGTCCCACCGCTCCCACTCACTCCTGAGCCTGCATTCCCCCTGCTCCCACTCACTCCTGTGCCTGCATTCCCCCTGCTCCCACTCACACCAGGGCCTGCATTCCCCCCGCTTCCACTCACTCTTGAGCCTGCATTCCCACCGCTCCCACTCATTCCTGAGCCTGCATTCCACGCCACCCCCCGCTCCCACTCACTCCTGAGCCTGCATTCCACCCGCTCCCACTCACTCCTGAGCCTGCACTCCCCCCGCTCCCACACACTCCTGATCCTGCATTCCCCCCGCTCCCACAGACTCCTGAGCCTTCATTCCCCCCGCACCCAATCTCTCCTGAGCCTGCATTCCCCGCGCTACCACTCACTCATGAGCATGCTTTCCCACCGCTCCCACTCACTCCTGATCATACATTCCCTCCACACCCACTCACTCCTGAGCCTGCATCCCCCCCGCTCCCACTAACTCCTGAGCCTGCATTCTCCCCGCTCCCACTCACTCCTGAGCCTGCATTCCTCCTGCTCCCACTCACTCCTGAGCCTGCATTCCTCCCGCTCCCACTCACTCCTGAACCTGCATTCCCCCCGCTGCCACAAACTGCTCAGCCTGTATTCCGCCCCCCCGCTCCCACTAACTCCTGAGCATACTTCCCCCCCCCCCCGCTCCCAATCACTCCTGAGCCTGCATTTCTCCCCGCTCCCACTCACTCCTGAGCCTGCATTCCCCGCGCGCCCACTCACTCCTCAGCCTGTATTCCCCCCCCGCTCCCACTCACTCCTGAGCATTCATTCCCCCCGCTCCCTCTGACTCCTGAGCCTGCATTCCCATCGCTCCCACTCATTCCTGAGCCTGCATTCCCCCCGTTCCCACTCACACCTGAGCCTGCAATCACCCCGCTCCCACTCACTCCTGAGCCTGCACTCCCCCCGCTCCCTGTCTCCACCTCCTTAATGCCCCACTGAGCCGGCATTCCCGCCGCTCTCAGTCTCTACCTCCTTAATGCCCCCCTGAGCCGGCATTCCCCCCCCCCCCCCGCTCCCGGTCTCTACCTCCTTAATGCTCTCCTCTGTCTGCATTCCATCCTGCTTCCACTCACTCCTGGGCCTGCGTTACCCCCTGTTCTCACTCTCTCCTGAGCCTGCATTCCCCGCGCTCCCACTCACTCATGAGCATGCTTTCCCACCGCTCCCACTCACTCCTGAGCATACATTCCCTCCACTCCCACTCACTCCTGAGCCTGCATTCCCCCCCCGCTCCCACTAACTCCTGAGCCTGCATTCCTCCTGCTCCCACTCACTCCTGAGCCTGCATTCCTCCCGCTCCCACTCACTCCTGAACCTGCATTCCCCCCGCTGCCACAAACTGCTCAGACTGTATTCCCCCCCCCCCCCGCTCCCACTAACTCCTGAGCATACTTTCCACCTCCCCGCTCCCAATCACTCCTGAGCCTGCATTTCCCCCCGCTCCCACTCACTCCTGAGCCTGCATTCCCTGCGCGCCCACTCACTCCTCAGCCTGAATTCCACCCCCCCCCCCGCTCCCACTCACTCCTGAGCATACATTCCCCCCCGCTCCCTCTGACTCCTGAGCCTGCATTCCCATCGCTCCCACTCACTCCTGAGCCTGCATTCGCCCCGCCCCCAATCACTCCTGAGCCTGCTCCCCCCCCCCCCGCTACCACTCACTCCTGAGACTGCATTCACCCCGCTCCCACTCACTCCTGAGCCTGCATTCCCCCAGCTCCCACTCACTAATGAGCCTGCATTCCCCCCGCCCCCACTCACCCCTGAGACTGCATTGCCCCCGCTCCCACTCACTCCTGAGCCTGGATTTCCACCGCTCCCACTCACTCCTGAGCCTGCATTCCCCCCGCTCCCACTCACTCCTGAGCCTGCATTCCCTCCTGCTCCCACACTTCTGAGCCTGATTACTCCCGCTCCCACTCACTCCTGAGCCTGCATTCCCCCCAGTCCCACTCACTCCTGAGCCTGCATTCCCTCCTGCTCCCACTCACTCGTGAGCCTGCATTTCCTCCTGCTCCCACTCACTCCTGAGCCTGCATTACCCCTGCTCCCACTCACTCCAGAGCCTGCATTCCCTCCTGCAACCACTCACACCTGAGCCTGCATTCCCACCTGCTCCCACTCACTCCTGAGCCTGCATTCCCCCTGCTCGCACTCACTCCTGAGCCTGCATTCCCTCATGCTCCCATTCACTCCTGAGCCTGCATTCCCTCCGCTCCCACTCACTCCTGAGCCTGCATTCGCTCCGCTCCCACTCATTCCTGAGCCGGCATTCCCCCCGCTCCCACTCACTCCTGAGCCTGCATTCCCTCCTGCTCCCACTCACTCCTGAGCCTGCATTCCCTCCGCTGCCACTCACTCCTCAGCCTGTATTCCCCCCGCTCCCACTCACTCCTGAACATACGTCCCCCCCCTCCCAATCACTCCTGAGCCTGCATTTCCCCTCCGCTCCCACTCACTGCTGAGCATACATTTTCCCCGCTCCCACTCACTCCTGAGCCTGCATTCCCCCCGCTCCCACTCACTCCTGAACATACGTTCCCCCTCCCGCTCCCAATCACTCCTGAGCCTGCATTTCCCCTCCGCTACCACTCACTCCTGAGCATACATTCCCCCACGCTCCCACTGACTCCTGAGCCTGCATTCCCATCGCTCCCACTCACTCCTGATCCTGCATTCCCCATCCCCGCTCCTACTCACTCCTGAGCCTGCAATCACCCCGCTCCCACTCACTCGTGAGCCTGCATTCCCCCCCGCTCTCACTCACTCCTGAGCCTGCATTTCCCCCGCTCCGACTCACTCCTGAGCCTGCACTCCCCCCGCTCCCAGTCTCCACCTCCTTTATGCCCCGCTGAGCCGGCATTCCCCCCGCTCCCTGATTCCACCTCCTTAATGCCCTCCTGTGCCTGCAATCCCCCGGCTGCCAGTCTCCATCTCCTTAATGCTTTCCTCAGTCTGCATTCCGTCCTGCTTCCACTCACACCTGAGCCTGCGTTCCCTCCTGCTCCCACTCATTCCTGTGCCTGCATTCCTCTGCACCCACTCACTCCTGGGCCTGCAGTCCCACCGCTCCCACTCACTCCTGAGCCTGCATTCCCCCTGCTCCCACTCACTCCTGTGCCTGCATTCCCCCTGCTCCCACTCACACCTGAGCCTGCATTCCCCCCCCCCCCCGCTTCCACTCACTCTTGAGCCTGCATTCCCACCGCTCACACTCATTCCGGAGCCTGCACTCCACCACACCCCCCCGCTCCCACTCACTCCTGAGCCTGCATTCCACACGCTCCCACTCACTCCTGAGCCTGCATTCCCCCCGCTCCCTCACACTCCTGATCCTGCATTCCCCCCGCTCCCACAGACTCCTGAGCCTTCATTACCCCCGCACCCACTCTCTCCTGAGCCTGCATTCCCCGCGCTCCCACTCACTCATGAGCATGCTTTCCCACCGCTCCCACTCACTCCTGAGCATACATTCCCTCCACTCCCACTCACTCCTGAGCCTGCATCCCCCCCCCCCGCTCCCACTAACTCCTGAGCCTGCATTCTCCCCGCTCCCACTCACTCCTGAGCCTGCATTCCTCCTGCTCCCACTCACTCCTGAGCCTGCATTCCTCCCGCTCCCACTCACTCCTGAACCTGCATTCCCCCCGCTGCCACATACTGCTCAGCCTGTATTCAGCCCCCCGCTCCCACTAACTCCTGAGCATACTTCCCCCCCCCGCTCGCAATCACTCCTGAGCCTGCATTTCCCCCCGCTCCCACTCACTCCTGAGCCTGCATTCCCCGCGCGCCCACTCACTCCTCAGCCTGTAATCCACCCCCCCGCTCCCACTCAATCCTGAGCATACATTCCCCCCCGCTCCCTCTGACTCCTGAGCCTGCATTCCCATCGCTCCCACTCACTGCTGAGCCTGCATTCCCCCGCTCCCACTTACTCCTGAGCCTGCATTCCCCCCCCCGCTTCCACTCACTCTTGAGCCTGCATTCCCACCGCTCCCACTCATTCCGGAGCCTGCACTCCACCACCCCACCCCCCCCCCCGCTCCCACTCACTCCTGAGCCTGCATTCCACTCGCTCCCACTCACTCCTGAGCCTGCATTCCCCCCGCTCCCACACACTCCTGATCCTGCATTCCCCCCGCTCCCACAGACTCCTGAGCCTTCATTACCACCGCACCCACTCTCTCCTGAGCCTGCATTCCCCGCGCTCCCACTCACTCATGAGCATGCTTTCCCACCGCTCCCACTCACTCCTGAGCATACATTCCCTCCACTCCCACTCACTCCTGAGCCTGCATCCCCCCCCCGCTCCCACTAACTCCTGAGCCTGCATTCTCCCCGCTCCCACTCACTCCTGAGCCTGCATTCCTCCTGCTCCCACTCACTCCTGAGCCTGCATTCCTCCCGCTCCCACTCACTCCTGAACCTGCATTCCCCCCGCTGCCACAAACTGCTCATCCTGTATTCAGCCCCCCGCTCCCACTAACTCCTGAGCATACTTCCCCCCCCCCGCTCGCAATCACTCCTGAGCCTGCATTTCCCCCCGCTCCCACTCACTCCTGAGCCTGCATTCCCCGCGCGCCCACTCACTCCTCAGCCTGTAATCCACCCCCACCCCCGCTCCCACTCAATCCTGAGCATACATTCCCCCCCGCTCCCTCTGACTCCTGAGCCTGCATTCCCATCGCTCCCACTCACTCCTGAGCCTCATTCCCCCGCTCCCACTTACTCCTGAGCCTGCAATCACCCCGCTCCCACTCACTCCTGAGCCTGCACTCGCCCCGCTCCCTGTCTCCATCTCCGTAATGCCCCACTGAGCCGGCATTCCTCCCGCTCTCAATCTCTACCTCCTTAAAGCCCCCCATGAGCCGGCATTCCCCCCCCCCCCCGCTCCCAGTTTCCACCTCCTTAATGCCCTCCTGACCCTGCATTCCCCCTACTGCCAGTCTCTACCTCCTTAATGCTCTCCTCTGTCTGCATTCCATCCTGCTTCCACTCACTCCTGGCACTGCGTTACCCCCTGTTCCCACTCTGTCCTGAGCCTGCATTCCCCGCGCTCCCACTCACTCATGAGCATGCTTTCCCCCCCCGCTCCCACTCACTCCTGAGCATACATTCCCTCCACTCCCACTCACTCCTGAGCCTGCATTCCTCCCGCTCCCACTCACTCCTGAACCTGCATTCCCCCCGCTGCCACACACTGCTCAGCCTGTATTCCCCCCCCCCGCTCCCACTAACTCCTGAGCATTCTTTCCACCCACCGCTCCCAATCACTCCTGAGCCTGCATTTCCCCCCAGCTCCCCCTCACTCCTGAGCCTGCATTCCCTGCGCGCCCACTCACTCCTCAGCCTGAATTCCCCCCCCCGCTCCCACTCACTCCTGAGCATACATTCCCCCGCTCCCTCTGACTCCTGAGCCTGCATTCCCCCCCCCCGCTCCCACTCACTCCTGAGCCTGCATTCCCCCCACTCCCACTCACTCCTGAGCCTGCCTTCTCCCCGCTCCCACATACTCCCGAGCCTGCATTCCCCCACGCTCCCACTCACTCCTGAGTCCGCATTCCACCCGCTCCCACTCACTCCTTAGCCTGCATTCCCCCCCCCCCCCGCTCCCACTCACTCGTAAGCCTGCATTCCCCCCGCACCCACTCACTCCTGGGCCTGCAGTGTCACCGCTCCCACTCACTCCTAAGCCTGCATTGCCCCCAGTCCCACTCACTCCTGAACCTGCAGTCCCACCGCTCCCAATCACTCCTGAGCCTGCATTCCCCCTGCTCCCACTCACTCCTGTGCCTGCATTCCCCCTGCTCCCACTCACACCTGAGCCTGCATTCCCCCCCCCCCCCCCGCTTCCACTCACTCTTGAGCCTGCATTCCCACCGCTCACACTCATTCCGGAGCCTGCACTCCACCACACCCCCCCGCTCCCACTCACTCCTGAGCCTGCATTCCACACGCTCCCACTCACTCCTGAGCCTGCATTCCCCCCGCTCCCTCACACTCCTGATCCTGCATTCCCCCCGCTCCCACAGACTCCTGAGCCTTCATTACCCCCGCACCCACTCTCTCCTGAGCCTGCATTCCCCGCGCTCCCACTCACTCATGAGCATGCTTTCCCACCGCTCCCACTCACTCCTGAGCATACATTCCCTCCACTCCCACTCACTCCTGAGCCTGCATCCCCCCCCCGCTCCCACTAACTCCTGAGCCTGCATTCTCCCCGCTCCCAATCACTCCTGAGCCTGCATTCCTCCTGCTCCCACTCACTCCTGAGCCTGCATTCCTCCCGCTCCCACTCACTCCTGAACCTGCATTCCCCCCGCTGCCACATACTGCTCAGCCTGTATTCAGCCCCCCGCTCCCACTAACTCCTGAGCATACTTCCCCCCCCCGCTCGCAATCACTCCTGAGCCTGCATTTCCCCCCGCTCCCACTCACTCCTGAGCCTGCATTCCCCGCGCGCCCACTCACTCCTCAGCCTGTAATCCACCCCCCCGCTCCCACTCAATCCTGAGCATACATTCCCCCCCGCTCCCTCTGACTCCTGAGCCTGCATTCCCATCGCTCCCACTCACTGCTGAGCCTGCATTCCCCCGCTCCCACTTACTCCTGAGCCTGCATTCCCCCCCCCCGCTTCCACTCACTCTTGAGCCTGCATTCCCACCGCTCCCACTCATTCCGGAGCCTGCACTCCACCACCCCACCCCCCCCCCCGCTCCCACTCACTCCTGAGCCTGCATTCCACTCGCTCCCACTCACTCCTGAGCCTGCATTCCCCCCGCTCCCACACACTCCTGATCCTGCATTCCCCCCCGCTCCCACAGACTCCTGAGCCTTCATTACCACCGCACCCACTCTCTCCTGAGCCTGCATTCCCCGCGCTCCCACTCACTCATGAGCATGCTTTCCCACCGCTCCCACTCACTCCTGAGCATACATTCCCTCCACTCCCACTCACTCCTGAGCCTGCATCCCCCCCTCGCTCCCACTAACTCCTGAGCCTGCATTCTCCCCGCTCCCACTCACTCCTGAGCCTGCATTCCTCCTGCTCCCACTCACTCCTGAGCCTGCATTCCTCCCGCTCCCACTCACTCCTGAACCTGCATTCCCCCCGCTGCCACAAACTGCTCAGCCTGTATTCAGCCCCCCGCTCCCACTAACTCCTGAGCATACTTCCCCCCCCCCCGCTCGCAATCACTCCTGAGCCTGCATTTCCCCCCGCTCCCACTCACTCCTGAGCCTGCATTCCCCGCGCGCCCACTCACTCCTCAGCCTGTAATCCACCCCCACCCCCGCTCCCACTCAATCCTGAGCATACATTCCCCCCCGCTCCCTCTGACTCCTGAGCCTGCATTCCCATCGCTCCCACTCACTCCTGAGCCTCATTCCCCCGCTCCCACTTACTCCTGAGCCTGCAATCACCCCGCTCCCACTCACTCCTGAGCCTGCACTCGCCCCGCTCCCTGTCTCCATCTCCGTAATGCCCCACTGAGCCGGCATTCCTCCCGCTCTCAATCTCTACCTCCTTAAAGCCCCCCATGAGCCGGCATTCCCCCCCCCCCCCGCTCCCAGTTTCCACCTCCTTAATGCCCTCCTGACCCTGCATTCCCCCTACTGCCAGTCTCTACCTCCTTAATGCTCTCCTCTGTCTGCATTCCATCCTGCTTCCACTCACTCCTGGCACTGCGTTACCCCCTGTTCCCACTCTGTCCTGAGCCTGCATTCCCCGCGCTCCCACTCACTCATGAGCATGCTTTCCCCCCCCGCTCCCACTCACTCCTGAGCATACATTCCCTCCACTCCCACTCACTCCTGAGCCTGCATTCCTCCCGCTCCCACTCACTCCTGAACCTGCATTCCCCCCGCTGCCACACACTGCTCAGCCTGTATTCCCCCCCCCCCCGCTCCCACTAACTCCTGAGCATTCTTTCCACCCACCGCTCCCAATCACTCCTGAGCCTGCATTTCCCCCCAGCTCCCCCTCACTCCTGAGCCTGCATTCCCTGCGCGCCCACTCACTCCTCAGCCTGAATTCCCCCCCCCCGCTCCCACTCACTCCTGAGCATACATTCCCCCGCTCCCTCTGACTCCTGAGCCTGCATTCCCCCCCCCCCGCTCCCACTCACTCCTGAGCCTGCATTCCCCCCACTCCCACTCACTCCTGAGCCTGCCTTCTCCCCGCTCCCACATACTCCCGAGCCTGCATTCCCCCACGCTCCCACTCACTCCTGAGTCCGCATTCCACCCGCTCCCACTCACTCCTTAGCCTGCATTCCCCCCCCCCGCTCCCACTCACTCGTAACCCTGGCTTTTCCCCAGGGTAGAGGGGTCAATTACTAGGGGGCATAGGTTTAAGGTGAGAGGGGCAAAGTTTAGAGTAGATGTACGAGGCAAGTTTTTTACGCAGAGGGTAGTGGGTGCCTGGAACTCACTACCGGAGGAGGTAGTGGAGGCAGGGACGATAGGGACATTTAAGGGGCATCTTGACAAATATATGAATAGGATGGGAATAGAAGGATACGGACCCAGGAAGTGTAGAAGATTGTAGTTTAGTCGGGCAGTATGGTCGGCACGGGCTTGGAGGGCCGAAGGGCCTGTTCCTGTGCTGTACATTTCTTTGTTCTTTGTTCTTTGTACTCCTTAGACTGCATTCCCCCTGCTCCCACTCATGCCTGAGCCTGCATTCCCACCGCCCGCACTCACTTTTGAGCCTGCATTCCCAACGCTCCCACTCACTCCTGAGCCTGCATTCCCTTCTGCTCCCAGTCACTCCTGAGCCTGCATCCTCCCGCGCTCCCACTAACTCCTGAGCCTGCATTCCCCCCCGCTCCAACTCACTCCTGAGCCTGCATTCCCCCTGCTCCCACTCACTCCTGAGCCTGCATTCCCCACGCTCCCACTCACTCCTGAACCTGCATTCCCCCCGCTGCCACACACTCCTGAACATACATTCCCCCCCCCGCTCCCTCTGACTCCTGAGCCTGCATTTCCATCGCGCCCACTCACTCCCGAGCCTGTATTCCCCCCCCCCCAGCTCCCACTAACTCCTGAGCATACTTTACCCCCCGCTCCCAATCACTCCTGAGCCTCCATTTCCCCCCGCTCCCACTCACTCCTGAGCATACGTTCCCCTTGCTCCCACTCACTCCTGAGCCAGCATTCCCCCGCGCTCCCACTCACTCCTCAGCCTGTATCCCCCCCCCGCTCCCACTCACTCCTGAGCATAAATTCTCCCCCCCGCTCCCTCTGACTCCTGAGCCTGCATTTCCATCGCGCCCACTCACTCCTGAGCCTGCATTCCCCAGCTCCCACTCACTCCTGAGCCTGCAATCACCCCGCTCCCTCTGACTCCTGAGCCTGCATTCCCCCCGCTCCCACAAACTCCTGAAACTGCATTCCCACCGCTCTCACTCACTTCTGAGCCTGCATTCCCCCCGCTCCCACTCACACCTGAGCCGGCACTACCCCCGCTCTCAGTCTCCACCCCCTTAAAGCGCCCCTGACCCTGCATTCTCCACCCCGCTCCCAGTTTCCACCTCCTTAATGCCCTCCTGACCCTGCATTCCCCCTGCTGCCAGTCTCGACCTCCTTAATGCTCTCCTCTGTCTGCATTCCATCCTGCTTCCACTCACTCCTGAGCCTGCGTTCCCTCCTGTTCCCACTCACTCCTGAGCCTGCATTCCCCCTGCTCGCACTCACTACTGAGCCTGCATTCCCCCCCCCGGTCCCACTCACTCTTGAGCCTGCATTCCCACCGCTCCCACTCACTCCTGAGCCTGAATTCCCCCCCCCCGCTCCCACTGACTCCTGAGACAGCATTCCCCCCGCTCCCACTCACTCCTGAGCCTGCAATCCCCCCGCTCCCACACACTCCTGATCCTGCATTCCCTCCGCTCCCTCTCACTCCAGAGCCTGCACTCCCCCCCCCGATCTCACTCACTCCTGAGCCTGCATTCGCCCCGCTCCAACTCACTCCTGACCCTGCATTCCCCCGCTCCCACAGACTCGGGAGCCTTCATTCCCCCCGCTCCCAATCTCTCCTGAGACTGCATTCCCCGTGCTCCCACTCACTCCTGAGCATGCATTCCCCCCCCCCGCTCCAACTCACTCCTGAGCAGACATTCCCTCCACTCCCAATCACTCCTGAGCCTGCATTCCCCCTGCTCCCACTCACTCCTGAGCCTGCATTCCCCACGCTCCAACTCACTCCTGAACCTGCATTCCCTCCGCTGCCACTCACTCCTCAGCCTGTATTCCCCCCGCTCCCACTCACTCCTGAACATACGTTCCCCCCCCCGCTCCCAATCACTCCTGAGCCTGCATTTCCCCTCCGCTCCCACTCACTCCTGAACCTGCATTCCCCCCGCTCCCACTCACTCCTCAGCCTGTATTCCCCCCGCTCACTCTCACTCCTGAGCATACATTCCCCCCGCTCCCACTGACTCCTGAGCCTGCATTGCCATCGCTCCCACTCACTCCAGATCCTGCATTCCCCACCCCCGCTCCCACTCACTCCTGAGCCTGCAATCACCCCGCTCCCACTCACTCGTGAGCCTGCATTCCCCCCGCTCTCACTCACTCCTGAGCCTGCATTCCTCCCGCTCCGACTCACTCCTGAGCCTGCACTCCCCCGACTCCCAGTCTCCACCTCCATAATGCCCCCCCTGACCCGGCATTCCCCCCGCTCTCAGCCGCCACATCCTTAATGCCCCCCTGAGCCTGCATTCCCCCCGCTCCCAGTCTCCACCTCCTTAATGCCCCGCTGAGCCGGCATTCCCCCCGCTCCCTGTTTCCACCTCCTTAATGCCCTCCTGTGCCTGCAATCCCCCTGCTGCCAGTCTCCACCTCCTTAATGCTCTCCTCAGTCTGCATTCCGTCCTGCTTCCACTCACACCTGAGCCTGCGTTCCCTCCTGCTCCCACTCATTCCTGTGCCTGCATTCCCCCCGCACCCACTCACACCTGAGCCTGCATTCCCCCCGCTTCCACTCACTCTTGAGCCTGCATTCCCACCGCTCCCACTCATTCCTAAGCCTGCATTCCACCCCCCCCCCGCTCCCACTCACTCCTGACCCTGCATTTCACCGCTCCCACTCACTCCTGAGCCTTCATTCCCCCCGCACCCACTCTCTCCTGAGCCTGCATTCCCCGCGCTCCCACTCACTCATGAGCATGCTTTCCCACCGCTCCCACTCACTCCTGAGCCTATATTCCCTCCACTCCCACTCACTCCTGAGCCTGCATCCCCCCCCCGCTCCCACTAACTCCTGAGGCTGCATTCTCCCCGCTCCCACTCACTCCTGAGCCTGCATTCCTCCTGCTCCCACTCACTCCTGAGCCTGCATTCCTCCCGCTCCCACTCACTCCTGAACCTGCATTCCCCCCGCTGCCACAAACTGCTCAGCCTGTATTCCGCCCCCCGCTCCCACTAACTCCTGAGCATACTTTCCCCCCTCCCGCTCCCAATCACTCCTGAGCCTGCATTCCCCCTGCTCCCACTCACACCTGAGCCTGCATTCCCCCCCGCTTCCACTCACTATTGAGCCTGCATTCACACCGCTCCCACTCATTCCTGAGCCTGCATTCCACCCCCCCCCCGCTCCCACTCACTCCTGACCCTGCATTCCACCCGCTCCCACTCACTCCTGAGCCTTCATTCCCCCCGCACCCACTCTCTCCTGAGCCTGCATTCCCCGCGCTCCCACTCACTCATGAGCATGCTTTCCCAGCGCTCCCACTCACTCCTGAGCATACATTCCCTCCACTCCCACTCACTCCTGAGCCTGCATCCCCCCCCCGCTCCCACTAACTCCTGAGGCTGCATTCTCCCCGCTCCCACTCACTCCTGAGCCTGCATTCCTCCTGCTCCCACTCACTCCTGAGCCTGCATTCCTCCCGCTCCCACTCACTCCTGAACCTGCATTCCCCCCGCTGCCACAAACTGCTCAGCCTGTATTCCGCCCCCCGCTCCCACTAACTCCTGAGCATACTTTCCCCCCCCCCCGCTCCCAATCACTCCTGAGCCTGCATTTCCCCCCTCCCGCTCCCACTCACTCCTGAGCCTGCATTCCCCGCGCGCCCACTCACTCCTCAGCCTGTATTCCCCCCCCCGCTCCCACTCACTCCTGAGCATACATTCCCCCCGCTCCCTCTGACTCCTGAGCCTGCATTCCCATCGCTCCCACTCACTCCTGAGCCTGCATTCCCCCCGTTCCCACTCACTCCTGAGCCTGCAATCACCCCGCTCCCACTCACTCCTGAGCCTGCACTCCCCCCGCTCCCTGTCTCCACCTCCTTAATGCCCACTGAGCCGGTAATTCCCCCCGCTCTCAGTCCCTACCTCCTTAATGCCCCGCTGAGACGGCATTACCCCCCCCCCCGCTCCCAGTTTCCACCTCCTTAATGCCCTCCTGACCCTGCATTCCCCCTACTGCCAGTCTCTACCTCCTTAATGCTCTCCTCTGTCTGCTTTCCATCCTGCTTCCACTCACTCCTGGGCCTGCGTTACCCCCTGTTCCCACTCGCTCCTGAGCGTGCATTCCCCGCGCTCCCACTCACTCATGAGCATGCTTTCCCACCGCTCCCACTCACTCCTGAGCATACATTCCCTCCACTCCCACTCACCACTCACTCCTGAGCCTGCATCCCCCCCCCCCCGCTCCCACTAACTCCTGAGCCTGCATTCCTCCTGCTCCCACTCACTCCTGAGCCTGCATTCCTCCCGCTCCCACTCACTCCTGAACCTGCATTCCCCCCGCTGCCACAACCTGCTCAGCCTGTATTCCCCCCCGTCCCACTAACTCCTGAGCATACTTTCCCCCCCCCCGCTCCCAATCACTCCTGAGCCTGCATTTCCCCCCGCTCCCACTCACTCCTGAGCCTGCATTCCCTGCGCGCCCACTCACTCCTCAGCCTGAATTCCCCCCCCCCCGCTCCCACTCAGTCCTGAGCATACATTCCCCCCGCTCCCTCTGACTCCTGAGCCTGCATTCCCATCGCTCCCACTCACTGCTGAGCCTGCATTCCCCCGCTCCCACTTACTCCTGAGCCTGCATTCCCCCCCCCGCTTCCACTCACTCTTGAGCCTGCATTCCCACCGCTCCCACTCATTCCGGAGCCTGCACTCCACCACCCCACCCCCCCCCCCGCTCCCACTCACTCCTGAGCCTGCATTCCACTCGCTCCCACTCACTCCTGAGCCTGCATTCCCCCCGCTCCCACACACTCCTGATCCTGCATTCCCCCCGCTCCCACAGACTCCTGAGCCTTCATTACCACCGCACCCACTCTCTCCTGAGCCTGCATTCCCCGCGCTCCCACTCACTCATGAGCATGCTTTCCCACCGCTCCCACTCACTCCTGAGCATACATTCCCTCCACTCCCACTCACTCCTGAGCCTGCATCCCCCCCCCGCTCCCACTAACTCCTGAGCCTGCATTCTCCCCGCTCCCACTCACTCCTGAGCCTGCATTCCTCCTGCTCCCACTCACTCACTCGCATTCCCCGCGCGCCCACTCACTCCTCAGCCTGTAATCCACCCCCCCCCCGCTCCCACTCAATCCTGAGCATACATTCCCCCCCGCTCCCTCTGACTCCTGAGCCTGCATTCCCATCGCTCCCACTCACTCCTGAGCCTCATTCCCCCGCTCCCACTTACTCCTGAGCCTGCAATCACCCCGCTCCCACTCACTCCTGAGCCTGCACTCGCCCCGCTCCCTGTCTCCATCTCCGTAATGCCCCACTGAGCCGGCATTCCTCCCGCTCTCAATCTCTACCTCCTTAAAGCCCCCCATGAGCCGGCATTCCCCCCCCCCCCCCCGCTCCCAGTTTCCACCTCCTTAATGCCCTCCTGACCCTGCATTCCCCCTACTGCCAGTCTCTACCTCCTTAATGCTCTCCTCTGTCTGCATTCCATCCTGCTTCCACTCACTCCTGGCACTGCGTTACCCCCTGTTCCCACTCTGTCCTGAGCCTGCATTCCCCGCGCTCCCACTCACTCATGAGCATGCTTTCCCCCCCCCGCTCCCACTCACTCCTGAGCATACATTCCCTCCACTCCCACTCACTCCTGAGCCTGCATTCCTCCCGCTCCCACTCACTCCTGAACCTGCATTCCCCCCGCTGCCACACACTGCTCAGCCTGTATTCCCCCCCCCGCTCCCACTAACTCCTGAGCATTCTTTCCACCCACCGCTCCCAATCACTCCTGAGCCTGCATTTCCCCCCAGCTCCCCCTCACTCCTGAGCCTGCATTCCCTGCGCGCCCACTCACTCCTCAGCCTGAATTCCCCCCCCCGCTCCCACTCACTCCTGAGCATACATTCCCCCGCTCCCTCTGACTCCTGAGCCTGCATTCCCCCCCCCCCCGCTCCCACTCACTCCTGAGCCTGCATTCCCCCCACTCCCACTCACTCCTGAGCCTGCCTTCTCCCCGCTCCCACATACTCCCGAGCCTGCATTCCCCCACGCTCCCACTCACTCCTGAGTCCGCATTCCACCCGCTCCCACTCACTCCTTAGCCTGCATTCCCCCCCCCCCCCGCTCCCACTCACTCGTAAGCCTGCATTCCCCCCGCACCCACTCACTCCTGGGCCTGCAGTGTCACCGCTCCCACTCACTCCTAAGCCTGCATTGCCCCCAGTCCCACTCACTCCTGAACCTGCAGTCCCAGCGCTCCCACTCACTCCTGAGCCTGCATTCCCCCTGCTCCCACTCACTCCTTAGACTGCATTCCCCCTGCTCCCACTCATGCCTGAGCCTGCATTCCCACCGCCCGCACTCACTTTTGAGCCTGCATTCCCAACGCTCCCACTCACTCCTGAGCCTGCATTCCCTTCTGCTCCCAGTCACTCCTGAGCCTGCATCCTCCCGCGCTCCCACTAACTCCTGAGCCTGCATTCCCCCCCGCTCCAACTCACTCCTGAGCCTGCATTCCCCCTGCTCCCACTCACTCCTGAGCCTGCATTCCCCACGCTCCCACTCACTCCTGAACCTGCATTCCCCCCGCTGCCACACACTCCTGAACATACATTCCCCCCCCGCTCCCTCTGACTCCTGAGCCTGCATTTCCATCGCGCCCACTCACTCCCGAGCCTGTATTCCCCCCCCCAGCTCCCACTAACTCCTGAGCATACTTTACCCCCCGCTCCCAATCACTCCTGAGCCTCCATTTCCCCCCGCTCCCACTCACTCCTGAGCATACGTTCCCCTTGCTCCCACTCACTCCTGAGCCAGCATTCCCCCGCGCTCCCACTCACTCCTCAGCCTGTATCCCCCCCCCCCGCTCCCACTCACTCCTGAGCATAAATTCTCCCCCCCGCTCCCTCTGACTCCTGAGCCTGCATTTCCATCGCGCCCACTCACTCCTGAGCCTGCATTCCCCAGCTCCCACTCACTCCTGAGCCTGCAATCACCCCGCTCCCTCTGACTCCTGAGCCTGCATTCCCCCCGCTCCCACAAACTCCTGAAACTGCATTCCCACCGCTCTCACTCACTTCTGAGCCTGCATTCCCCCCGCTCCCACTCACACCTGAGCCGGCACTACCCCCGCTCTCAGTCTCCACCCCCTTAAAGCGCCCCTGACCCTGCATTCTCCACCCCGCTCCCAGTTTCCACCTCCTTAATGCCCTCCTGACCCTGCATTCCCCCTGCTGCCAGTCTCGACCTCCTTAATGCTCTCCTCTGTCTGCATTCCATCCTGCTTCCACTCACTCCTGAGCCTGCGTTCCCTCCTGTTCCCACTCACTCCTGAGCCTGGATTCCCCCTGCTCGCACTCACTACTGAGCCTGCATTCCCCCCCCCCGGTCCCACTCACTCTTGAGCCTGCATTCCCACCGCTCCCACTCACTCCTGAGCCTGAATTCCCCCCCCCGCTCCCACTGACTCCTGAGACAGCATTCCCCCCGCTCCCACTCACTCCTGAGCCTGCAATCCCCCCGCTCCCACACACTCCTGATCCTGCATTCCCTCCGCTCCCTCTCACTCCAGAGCCTGCACTCCCCCCCCGATCTCACTCACTCCTGAGCCTGCATTCGCCCCGCTCCAACTCACTCCTGACCCTGCATTCCCCCGCTCCCACAGACTCGGGAGCCTTCATTCCCCCCGCTCCCAATCTCTCCTGAGACTGCATTCCCCGTGCTCCCACTCACTCCTGAGCATGCATTCCCCCCCCCCGCTCCAACTCACTCCTGAGCAGACATTCCCTCCACTCCCAATCACTCCTGAGCCTGCATTCCCCCTGCTCCCACTCACTCCTGAGCCTGCATTCCCCACGCTCCAACTCACTCCTGAACCTGCATTCCCTCCGCTGCCACTCACTCCTCAGCCTGTATTCCCCCCGCTCCCACTCACTCCTGAACATACGTTCCCCCCCCCCGCTCCCAATCACTCCTGAGCCTGCATTTCCCCTCCGCTCCCACTCACTCCTGAACCTGCATTCCCCCCGCTCCCACTCACTCCTCAGCCTGTATTCCCCCCGCTCACTCTCACTCCTGAGCATACATTCCCCCCGCTCCCACTGACTCCTGAGCCTGCATTGCCATCGCTCCCACTCACTCCAGATCCTGCATTCCCCACCCCCGCTCCCACTCACTCCTGAGCCTGCAATCACCCCGCTCCCACTCACTCGTGAGCCTGCATTCCCCCCGCTCTCACTCACTCCTGAGCCTGCATTCCTCCCGCTCCGACTCACTCCTGAGCCTGCACTCCCCCGACTCCCAGTCTCCACCTCCATAATGCCCCCCTGACCCGGCATTCCCCCCGCTCTCAGCCGCCACATCCTTAATGCCCCCCTGAGCCTGCATTCCCCCCGCTCCCAGTCTCCACCTCCTTAATGCCCCGCTGAGCCGGCATTCCCCCCGCTCCCTGTTTCCACCTCCTTAATGCCCTCCTGTGCCTGCAATCCCCCTGCTGCCAGTCTCCACCTCCTTAATGCTCTCCTCAGTCTGCATTCCGTCCTGCTTCCACTCACACCTGAGCCTGCGTTCCCTCCTGCTCCCACTCATTCCTGTGCCTGCATTCCCCCCGCACCCACTCACACCTGAGCCTGCATTCCCCCCGCTTCCACTCACTCTTGAGCCTGCATTCCCACCGCTCCCACTCATTCCTAAGCCTGCATTCCACCCCCCCCCCCGCTCCCACTCACTCCTGACCCTGCATTTCACCGCTCCCACTCACTCCTGAGCCTTCATTCCCCCCGCACCCACTCTCTCCTGAGCCTGCATTCCCCGCGCTCCCACTCACTCATGAGCATGCTTTCCCACCGCTCCCACTCACTCCTGAGCCTACATTCCCTCCACTCCCACTCACTCCTGAGCCTGCATCCCCCCCCCCCGCTCCCACTAACTCCTGAGGCTGCATTCTCCCCGCTCCCACTCACTCCTGAGCCTGCATTCCTCCTGCTCCCACTCACTCCTGAGCCTGCATTCCTCCCGCTCCCACTCACTCCTGAACCTGCATTCCCCCCGCTGCCACAAACTGCTCAGCCTGTATTCCGCCCCCCGCTCCCACTAACTCCTGAGCATACTTTCCCCCCTCCCGCTCCCAATCACTCCTGAGCCTGCATTCCCCCTGCTCCCACTCACACCTGAGCCTGCATTCCCCCCCGCTTCCACTCACTCTTGAGCCTGCATTCACACCGCTCCCACTCATTCCTGAGCCTGCATTCCACCCCCCCCCCCGCTCCCACTCACTCCTGACCCTGCATTCCACCCGCTCCCACTCACTCCTGAGCCTTCATTCCCCCCGCACCCACTCTCTCCTGAGCCTGCATTCCCCGCGCTCCCACTCACTCATGAGCATGCTTTCCCAGCGCTCCCACTCACTCCTGAGCATACATTCCCTCCACTCCCACTCACTCCTGAGCCTGCATCCCCCCCCCGCTCCCACTAACTCCTGAGGCTGCATTCTCCCCGCTCCCACTCACTCCTGAGCCTGCATTCCTCCTGCTCCCACTCACTCCTGAGCCTGCATTCCTCCCGCTCCCACTCACTCCTGAACCTGCATTCCCCCCGCTGCCACAAACTGCTCAGCCTGTATTCCGCCCCCCGCTCCCACTAACTCCTGAGCATACTTTCCCCCCCCCCCCGCTCCCAATCACTCCTGAGCCTGCATTTCCCCCCCCCCCCGCTCCCACTCACTCCTGAGCCTGCATTCCCCGCGCGCCCACTCACTCCTCAGCCTGTATTCCCCCCCCCGCTCCCACTCACTCCTGAGCATACATTCCCCCCGCTCCCTCTGACTCCTGAGCCTGCATTCCCATCGCTCCCACTCACTCCTGAGCCTGCATTCCCCCCGTTCCCACTCACTCCTGAGCCTGCAATCACCCCGCTCCCACTCACTCCTGAGCCTGCACTCCACCCGCTCCCTGTCTCCACCTCCTTAATGCCCACTGAGCCGGTAATTCCCCCCGCTCTCAGTCCCTACCTCCTTAATGCCCCGCTGAGACGGCATTACCCCCCCCCCCCCCGCTCCCAGTTTCCACCTCCTTAATGCCCTCCTGACCCTGCATTCCCCCTACTGCCAGTCTCTACCTCCTTAATGCTCTCCTCTGTCTGCTTTCCATCCTGCTTCCACTCACTCCTGGGCCTGCGTTACCCCCTGTTCCCACTCGCTCCTGAGCGTGCATTCCCCGCGCTCCCACTCACTCATGAGCATGCTTTCCCACCGCTCCCACTCACTCCTGAGCATACATTCCCTCCACTCCCACTCACCACTCACTCCTGAGCCTGCATCCCCCCCCCCGCTCCCACTAACTCCTGAGCCTGCATTCCTCCTGCTCCCACTCACTCCTGAGCCTGCATTCCTCCCGCTCCCACTCACTCCTGAACCTGCATTCCCCCCGCTGCCACAACCTGCTCAGCCTGTATTCCCCCCCGTCCCACTAACTCCTGAGCATACTTTCCCCCCCCCCGCTCCCAATCACTCCTGAGCCTGCATTTCCCCCCGCTCCCACTCACTCCTGAGCCTGCATTCCCTGCGCGCCCACTCACTCCTCAGCCTGAATTCCCCCCCCCCGCTCCCACTCAGTCCTGAGCATACATTCCCCCCGCTCCCTCTGACTCCTGAGCCTGCATTCCCATCGCTCCCACTCACTCCTGAGCCTGCATTCCCCCCCGCCCCCACTCACTCCTGAGCCTGCTTTCCCTCCCCCCCCCCCCCCCCCCCGCTACCACTCACTCCTGAGACTGCATTCACCCCGCTCCCACTCACTCCTGAGCCTGCATTCCCCCAGCTCCCACTCACTCCTGAGCCTGCATTCCCCCCGCCCCCACTCACCCCTGAGACTGCATTGCCCCCGCTCCCACACACTCCTGAGCCTGGATTCCCACCGCTCCCACTCACTCCTGAGCCTGCATTCCCCCCGCTCCCACTCACTCCTGAGCCTGCATTCCCTCCTGCTCCCACACTTCTGAGCCTGCATTACTCCCGCTCCCACTCACTCCTGAGCCTGCATTCCCTCCTGCTCCCAATCACTCCTGAGCCTGCATTTCCTCCTGCCCCCACACACTCCTGAGCCTGCACTCCTCCCGCTCCGACTCACACCTGAGCCTGCACTCCCCCGACTCCCAGTCTCCACCTCCATAATGCCCCCCTGAGCCGGCATTCCCCCCGCTCCCTGTTTCCACCTCCTTA
Source organism: Scyliorhinus torazame (assembly GCF_047496885.1). NCBI lineage: Eukaryota > Metazoa > Chordata > Chondrichthyes > Carcharhiniformes > Scyliorhinidae > Scyliorhinus > Scyliorhinus torazame. The sequence goes on along the minus strand of NC_092710.1, from coordinate 360,777,162 downwards.
ATGCCCTCCTGTGCCTGCAATCCCCCTGCTGCCAGTCTCCACCTCCTTAATGCTCTCCTCAGTCTGCATTCCGTCCTGCTTCCACTCACACCTGAGCCTGCGTTCCCTCCTGCTCCCACTCATTCCTGTGCCTGCATTCCCCCCGCACCCACTCACTCCTGGGCCTGCAGTCCCACCGCTCCCACTCACTCCTGAGCCTGCATTCCCCCTGCTCCCACTCACTCCTGTGCCTGCATTCCCCCTGCTCCCACTCACACCTGAGCCTGCATTCCCCCCGCTTCCACTCACTCTTGAGCCTGCATTCCCACCGCTCCCACTCATTCCTGAGCATACATTCCCTCCACTCCCACTCACTCCTGAGCCTGCATCCCCCCCCCCCCGCTCCCACTAACTCCTGAGCCTGCATTCCTCCTGCTCCCACTCACTCCTGAGCCTGCATTCCCCCCGCTCCCACTCACTCCTGAACCTGCATTCCCCCCGCTGCCACAAACTGCTCAGCCTGTATTCCCCCCCCGTCCCACTAACTCCTGAGCATACATTCCCCCCCCCGCTCCCACTCACTCCTGTGCCTGCATTCCCCCTGCTCCCACTCACACCTGAGCCTGCATTCCCCCCGCTTCCACTCACTCTTGAGCCTGCATTCCCACCGCTCCCAATCATTCCTGAGCCTGCATTCCACCCCCCCCGCTCCCACTCACTCCTGACCCTGCATTCCACCCGCTCCCACTCACTCCTGAGCCTGCACTCCCCCCGCTCCCACACACTCCTGAACCTGCATTCCCCCCGCTCCCACAGACTCCTGAGCCTTCATTCCCCCCGCACCCACTCTCTCCTGAGCCTGCATTCCTCCTGCTCCCACTGACTCCTGAGCCTGCATTCCTCCCGCTCCCACTCACTCCTGAACCTGCATTCCCCCCGCTGCCACAAACTGCTCAGCCTGTATTCCGCCCCCCGCTCCCACTAACTCCTGAGCATTCTTCCCCCCCCCGCTCCCAATCACTCCTGAGCCTGCATTTCCCCCCGCTCCCACTCACTCCTGAGCCTGCATTCCCCGCGCGCCCACTCACTCCTGAGCCTGTATTCCCCCCCCCCCCGCTCCCACTCACTCCTGAGCATACATTCCCCCCGCTGCCTCTGACTCCTGAGCCTGCATTCCCATCGCTCCCACTCACTCCTGAGCCTGCATTCCCCCCGTTCCCACTCACTCCTGAGCCTGCAATCACCCCGCTCCCACTCACTCCTGAGCCTGCACTCCTCCCGCTCCCTGTCCCAACCTCCTTAATGCCCACTGAGCCGGTAATTCCCCCCGCTCTCAGTCACTACCTCCTTAATGCCCCCTGAGACGGCATTCCCCCCCCCCGCTCCCAGTTTCCACCTCCTTAATGCCCTCCTGACCCTGCAATCCCCCTACTGCCAGTCTCTACCTCCTTAATGCTCTCCTCTGTCTGCATTCCATCCTGCTTCCACTCACTCCTGGGCCTGCGTTACCCCCTGTTCCCACTCTCTCCTGAGCGTGCATTCCCCGCGCTCCCACTTACTCATGAGCATGCTTTCCCACCTGCTCCCACTCACTCCTGAGCCTGCATTCCCCCTGCTCCCACTCACTCCTGAGCCTGCATTCCCTCATGCTCCCATTCACTCCTGAGCCTGCATTCCCTCCGCTCCCACTCACTCCTGAGCCTGCATTCGCTCCGCTCCCACTCACTCCTGAGCCGGCATTCCCCCCGCTCCCACTCACTCCTGAGCCTGCATTCCCTCCTGCTCCCACTCACTCCTGAACCTGCATTCCCTCCGCTGCCACTCACTCCTCAGCCTGTATTCCCCCCGCTCCCACTCACTCCTGAACATACGTTCCCCCCCCTGCTCCCAATCACTCCTGAGCCTGCATTTCCCCTCCGCTCCCACTCACTGCTGAGCATACATTCCCCCCGCTCCCACTCACTCCTGAGCCTGCATTCCCCCCGCTCCCACTCACTCCTCAGCCTGTATTCCCCCCCGCTCACACTCACTCCTGAGCATACATCCCCCCCCCCCCGCTCCCACTGACTCCCGAGCCTGCATTCCCATCGCTCCCACTCACTCCTGATCTTGCATTCCCCACCCCCGCTCCCACTCACTCCTGAGCCTGCAATCACCCCGCTCCCACTCACTCTTGAGACTGCATTCCCCCCGCTCTCACTCACTCCTGAGCCTGCATTCCCCCCACTCCGACTCATCCTGAGCCTGCACTCCCCCCGCTCCCAGTCTCCACCTCCATAATGCCCCCCTGAGCCTGCATTCCCCCCGCTCTCAGACGCCACATCCTTAATGACCCCCTGAGCCTGCATTCCCCCCGCTCCCAGTCTCCACCTCCTTAATGCCCCGCTGAGCCGGCATTCCCCACGCTCTCTGTTTCCACCTCCTTTATGCCCTCCTGTGCCTGCAATCCCCCTGCTGCCAGTCTCCACCTCCTTAATGCTCTCCTCAGTCTGCATTCCGTCCTGCTTCCACTCACACCTGAGCCTGCGTTCCCTCCTGCTCCCACTCATTCCTGTGCCTGCATTCCCCCCGCACCCACTCACTCCTGGGCCTGCAGTCCCACCGCTCCCACTCACTCCTGAGCCTGCATTCCCCCTGCTCCCACTCACTCCTGTGCCTGCATTCCCCCTGCTCCCACTCACACCTGAGCCTGCATTCCCCCCGCTTCCACTCACTCTTGAGCCTGCATTCCCACCGCTCCCACTCATTCCTGAGCATACATTCCCTCCACTCCCACTCACTCCTGAGCCTGCATCCCCCCCCCCCCGCTCCCACTAACTCCTGAGCCTGCATTCCTCCTGCTCCCACTCACTCCTGAGCCTGCATTCCTCCCGCTCCCACTCACTCCTGAACCTGCATTCCCCCCGCTGCCACAAACTGCTCAGCCTGTATTCCCCCCCCGTCCCACTAACTCCTGAGCATACATTCCCCCCCCCCGCTCCCAATCACTCCTGAGCCTGCATTTCCCCCCGCTCCCACTCACTCCTGAGCCTGCATTCCCTGCGCGCCCACTCACTCCTCAGCCTGAATTCTCCCCCCCGCTCCCACTCACTCCTGAGCATACATTCCCCCCGCTCCCTCTGACTCCTGAGCCTGCATTCCCATCGCTCCCACTCACTCCTGAGCCTGCATTCCCCCCCCGCCCCCACTCACTCCTGAGCCTGCTTCCCCCCCCCGCTACCACTCACTCCTGAGACTGCATTCACCCCGCTCCCACTCACTCCTGAGCCTGCATTCCCCCAGCTCCCACTCACTCCTGAGCCTGCATTCCCCCCGCCCCCACTCACCCCTGAGACTGCATTGCCCCCGCTCCCACTCACTCCTGAGCCTGCATTCCTCCTGCTCCCACTCACTCCTGAGCCTGCATTCCTCCCGCTCCCACTCACTCCTGAACCTGCATTCCCCCCGCTGCCACTCACTCTTGAGCCTGCATTCCCACCGCTCCCACTCATTCCTGAGCCTGCATTCCACTCCCCCCCCCGCTCCCACTCACTCCTGACCCTGCATTCCGCCCGCTCCCACTCACTCCTGAGCCTGCACTCCCCCCACTCCCACACACTCCTGATCCTGCATTCCCCCCGCTCCCACAGACTCCTGAGCCTTCATTCCCCCCGCACCCACTCTCTCCTGAGCCTGCATTCCCCGCGCTCCCGCTCACTCATGAGCATGCTTTCCCACCGCTCCCACTCACTCCTGAGCATACATTCCCTTCACTCCCACTCACCCCTGAGCCTGCATCCCCCCCCGCTCCCACTAACTCCTGAGGCTGCATTCTCCCCGCTCCCACTCACTCCTGAGCCTGCATTCCTCCTGCTCCCACTCACTCCTGAGCCTGCATTCCTCCCGCTCCCACTCACTCCTGAACCTGCATTCCCCCCGCTGCCACAAACTGCTCAGCCTGTATTCCGCCCCCCGCTCCCACTAACTCCAAAGCATACTTTCCCCCCCCCGCTCCCAATCACTCCTGAGCCTGCATTTCCCCCCCCCCGCTCCCACTCACTCCTGAGCCTGCATTCCCCGCGCGCCCACTCACTCCTCAGCCTGTATTCCCCCCCCGCTCCCACTCACTCCTGAGCATACATTCCCCCCGCTCCCTCTGACTCCTGAGCCTGCATTCCCATCGCTCCCACTCACTCCTGAGCCTGCATTCCCCCCCGTTCCCACTCACTCCTGAGCCTGCAATCACCCCGCTCCCACTCACTCCTGAGCCTGCACTCCCCCCGCTCCCTGTCTCCACCTCCTTAATGCCCACTGAGCCGGTAATTCCCCCCGCTCTCAGTCCCTACCTCCTTAATGCCCCCCTGAGACGGCATTCCCCCCCCCCCGCTCCCAGTTTCCACCTCCTTAATGCCCTCCTGACCCTGCATTCCCCCTACTGCCAGTCTCTACCTCCTTAATGCTCTCCTCTGTCTGCATTCCATCCTGCTTCCACTCACTCCTGGGCCTGCGTTACCCCCTGTTCCCAATCTCTCCTGAGCGTGCATTCCCTGCGCTCCCACTCACTCATGAGCATGCTTTCCCACCGCTCCCACTCACTCCTGAGCATACATTCCCTCCACTCCCACTCACTCCTGAGCCTGCATCCCCCCCCCCCCGCTCCCACTAACTCCTGAGCCTGCATTCCTCCTGCTCCCACTCACTCCTGAGCCTGCATTCCTCCCGCTCCCACTCACTCCTGAACCTGCATTCCCCCCGCTGCCACAAACTGCTCAGCCTGTATTCCCCCCCCGTCCCACTAACTCCTGAGCATACATTCCCCCCCCCCGCTCCCAATCACTCCTGAGCCTGCATTTCCCCCCGCTCCCACTCACTCCTGAGCCTGCATTCCCTGCGCGCCCACTCACTCCTCAGCCTGAATTCTCCCCCCCGCTCCCACTCACTCCTGAGCATACATTCCCCCCGCTCCCTCTGACTCCTGAGCCTGCATTCCCATCGCTCCCACTCACTCCTGAGCCTGCATTCCCCCCCCCCGCCCCCACTCACTCCTGAGCCTGCTTCCCCCCCCCGCTACCACTCACTCCTGAGACTGCATTCACCCCGCTCCCACTCACTCCTGAGCCTGCATTCCCCCAGCTCCCACTCACTCCTGAGCCTGCATTCCCCCCGCCCCCACTCACCCCTGAGACTGCATTGCCCCCGCTCCCACTCACTCCTGAGCCTGCATTCCTCCTGCTCCCACTCACTCCTGAGCCTGCATTCCTCCCGCTCCCACTCACTCCTGAACCTGCATTCCCCCCGCTGCCACAAACTGCTCAGCCTGTATTCAGCCCCCCGCTCCCACTAACTCCTGAGCATAATTCCCCCCCCCCGCTCGCAATCACTCCTGAGCCTGCATTTCCCCCCGCTCCCACTCACTCCTGAGCCTGCATTCCCCGCGCGCCCACTCACTCCTCAGCCTGTAATCCACCCCCCCGCTCCCACTCAATCCTGAGCATACATTCCCCCCCGCTCCCTCTGACCCCTGAGCCTTCATTCCCATCGCTCCCACTCACTCCTGAGCCTGCATTCCCCCGCTCCCACTTACTCCTGAGCCTGCACTCGCCCCGCTCCCTGTCTCCTTCTCCTTACTGCCCCACTGAGCCGGCATTCCCCCCGCTCTCAATCTCTACCTCCTTAAAGCCCCCCTGAGCCGGCATTCCCCCCCCACCCCGCTCCCAGTTTCCACCTCCTTAATGCCCTCCTGACCCTGCATTCCCCCTACTGCCAGTCTCTACCTCCTTAATGCTCTCCTCTGTCTGCATTCCATCCTGCTTCCACTCACTCCTGGCACTGCGTTACCCCCTGTTCCCACTCTGTCCTGAGCCTGCATTCCCCGCGCTCCCACTCACTCATGAGCATGCTTTCCCCCCCCGCTCCCACTCACTCCTGAGCATACATTCCCTCCACTCCCACTCACTCCTGAGCCTGCATCCCCCCCCCCGCTCCCACTAACTCCTGAGCCTGCATTCTCCCCGCTCCCACTCACTCCTGAGCATGCATTCCTCCTGCTCCTACTCACTCCTGAGCCTGCATTCCTCCCGCTCCCACTCACTCCTGAACCTGCATTCCCCCCGCTGCCACAAACTGCTCAGCCTGTATTCCCCCCCCCGCTCCCACTAACTCCTGAGCATTCTTTCCACCCACCGCTCCCAATCACTCCTGAGCCTGCATTTCCCCCCAGCTCCCACTCACTCCTGAGCCTGCATTCCCTGCGCGCCCACTCACTCCTCAGCCTGAATTCCCCCCCCGCTCCCACTCACTCCTGAGATACATTCCGCCGCTCCCTCTGACTCCTGAGCCTGCATTCCTCCCCCCCCGCTCCCACTCACTCCTGAGCCTGCATTCCCCCCACTCCCACTCACTCCTGAGCCTGCCTTCTCCCCGCTCCCACATACTCCCGAGCCTGCATTCCCCACGCTCCCACTCACTCCTGAGTCCGCATTCCACCCGCTCCCACTCACTCCTTAGCCTGCATTCCCCTCCGCTCCCACTCACTCGTAAGCCTGCATTCCTCCGCTCCCACTCATTCCTGTGCCTGCATTCCCCCCGCACTCACTCACTCCTGGGCCTTCAGTGCCACCGCTCCCACTCACTCCTAAGCCTGCATTGCCCCCACTCCCACTCACTCCTGAGCCTGCAGTCCCACCGCTCCCACTCACTCCTGAGCCTGCATTCCCCCTGCTCCCACTCACTCCTTAGACTGCATTCCCCCTGCTCCCACTCATGCCTGAGCCTGCATTCCCACCGCCCGCACTCACCTTTGAGCCTGCATTCCCAACGCTCCCACTCACTCCTGAGCCTGCATTCCCTTCTGCTCCCAGTCACTCCTGAGCCTGCATCCTCCCGCGCTCCCACTAACTCCTGAGCCTGCATTCCCCCCGCTCCAACTCACTCCTGAGCCTGCATTCCCCCTGCTCCCACTCACTCCTGAGCCTGCATTCCCCACGCTCCCACTCACTCCTGAACCTGCATTCCCCCCGCTGCCACACACTCCTGAGCATACATTCCCCCACCCGCTCCCTCTGACTCCTGAGCCTGCATTTCCATCGCGCCCACTCACTCCCGAGCCTGTATTCCCCCCCCCCAGCTCCCACTAACTCCTGAGCATACTTTCCCCCCCGCTCCCAATCACTCCTGAGCCTCCATTTCCCCCCGCTCCCACTCACTCCTGAGCATACGTTCCCCTTGCTCCCACTCACTCCTGAGCCAGCATTCCCCCGCGCTCCCACTCACTCCTCAGCCTGTATCCCCCCCCCCCCGCTCCCACTCACTCCTGAGCATAAATTCCCCCCCCCGCTCCCTCTGACTCCTGAGCCTGCATTTCCATCGCGCCCACTCACTCCTGAGCCTGCATTCCCCCGCTCCCACTCACTCCTGAGCCTGCAATCACCACGCTCCCTCTGACTCCTGAGCCTGCATTTCCCCCGCTCCCACAAACTCCTGAAACTGCATTCCCACCGCTCTCACTCACTTCTGAGCCTGCATTCCCCCCGCTCCCACTCACACCTGAGCCGGCACTACCCCCGCTCCCAGTCTCCCCCTCCTTAATGCCCCACTGATCCGGCATTCCCCCCGCTCTCAGTCTCCACCCCCTTAAAGCGCCCCTGACCCTGCATTCTCCACCCCGCTCCCAGTTTCCACCTCCTTAATGCCCTCCTGACCCTGCATTCCCCCTGCTGCCAGTCTCGACCTCCTTAATGCTCTCCTCTGTCTGCATTCCATCCTGCTTCCACTCACTCCTGAGCCTGCGTTCCCTCCTGTTCCCACTCACTCCTGAGCCTGCATTCCCCCTGCTCGCACTCACTACTGAGCCTGCATTCACCCCCCCGGTCCCACTCACTCTTGAGCCTGCATTCCCACCGCTCCCACTCACTCCTGAGCCTGAATTCCCCCCCCCCCCCCCGCTCCCACTCACTCCGGAGCCAGCATTCCCCCCGCTCCCACTCACTCCTGAGCCTGCAATCCCCCCTCCCACACACTCCTGATCCTGCATTCCCTCCGCTCCCTCTCACTCCAGAGCCTGCACTCCCCCCGCCCCCCCCCCCCGATCTCACTCACTCCTGAGCCTGCATTCGCCCCGCTCCAACTCACTCCTGACCCTGCATTCCCCCGCTCCCACAGACTCGGGAGCCTTCATTCCCCCCGCTCCCAATCTCTCCTGAGACTGCATTCCCCGTGCTCCCACTCACTCTTGAGCATGCATTCCCCCCGCCCCCCCGCTCCAACTCAGTCCTGAGCAGACATTCCCTCCACTCCCAATCACTCCTGAGCCTGCATTCCCCCTGCTCCCACTCACTCCTGAGCCTGTATTCCCCACGCTCCAACTCACTCCTGAACCTGCATTCCCTCCGCTGCCACTCACTCCTCAGCCTGTATTCCCCCCGCTCCCACTCACTCCTGAACATACGTACCCCCCCCGCTCCCAATCACTCCTGAGCCTGCATTTCCCCTCCGCTCCCACTCACTCCTGAACCTGCATTCCCCCCGCTCCCACTCACTCCTCAGCCTGTATTCCCCCCGCTCACTCTCACTCCTGAGCATACATTCCCCCCCCGCTCCCACTGACTCCTGAGCCTGCATTGCCATCGCTCACACTCACTCCTGATCCTGCATTCCCCACCCCCGCTCCCACTCACTCCTGAGCCTGCAATCACCCCGCTCCCACTCACTCGTGAGCCTGCATTCCCCTCGCTCTCACTCACTCCTGAGCCTGCATTCCTCCCGCTCCGACTCACTCCTGAGCCTGCACTCCCCCGACTCCCAGTCTCTACCTCCATGAGTCGGCATTCCCCCCGCTCTCAGCCACCACATCCTTAATGCCCCCCTGAGCCTGCATTCCCCCCGCTCCCAGTCTCCACCTCCTTAATGCCCCGCTGAGCCGGCATTCCCCCCGCTCCCTGTTTCCACATCCTTAAAGCCCTCCTGTGCCTGCAATCCCCCTGCTGCCAGTCTCCACCTCCTTAATGCTCTCCTCAGTCTGCATTCCGTCCTGCTTCCACTCACACCTGAGCCTGCGTTCCCTCCTGCTCCCACTCACTCCTGTGCCTGCATTCCCCCTGCTCCCACTCACACCTGAGCCTGCATTCCCCCCGCTTCCACTCACTCTTGAGCCTGCATTCCCACCGCTCCCACTCATTCCTGAGCCTGCATTCCACCCCCCCCCCCGCTCACACTCACTCCTGACCCTGCATTCCACCCGCTCCCACTCACTCCTGAGCCTTCATTTCCCCCGCACCCACTCTCTCCTGAGCCTGCATTCCCCGCGCTCCCACTCACTCATGAGCATGCTTTCCCACCGCTCCCACTCACTCCTGAGCATACATTCCCTCCACTCCCACTCACTCCCGAGCCTGCATCCCCCCTCCGCTCCCACTAACTCCTGAGGCTGCATTCTCCCCGCTCCCACTCACTCCTGAGCCTGCATTCCTCCTGCTCCCACTCACTCCTGAGCATACATTCCCCCCGCTCCCTCTGACTCCTGAGCCTGCATTCCCATCGCTCCCACTCACTGCTGAGCCTGCATTCCCCCCGTTCCCACTCACTCCTGAGCCTGCAATCACCCCGCTCCCACTCACTCCTGAGCCTGCACTCCCCCCGCTCCCTGTCTCCACCTCCTTAATGCCCACTGAGCCGGTAATTCCCCCCGCTCTCAGTCCCTACCTCCTTAATGCCCCCCTGAGACGGCATTCCCCCCCCCCCGCTCCCAGTTTCCACCTCCTTAATGCCCTCCTGACCCTGCATTCCCCCTACTGCCAGTCTCTATCTCCTTAATGCTCTCCTCTGTCTGCATTCCATCCTGCTTCCACTCACTCCTGGGCCTGCGTTACCCCCTGTTCCCACTCTCTCTTGAGCGTGCATTCCCCGCGCTCCCACTCACTCATGAGCATGCTTTCCCACCGCTCCCACTCACTCCTGAGCATACATTCCCTCCACTCCCACTCACTCCTGAGCCTGCATCCCCCCATCCCCCGCTCCCACTAACTCCTGAGCCTGCATTCCTCCTGCTCCCACTCACTCCTGAGCCTGCAGTCCTCCCGCTCCCACTCACTCCTGAACCTGCATTCCCCCCGCTGCCACAAACTGCTCAGCCTGTATTCCCCCCCCCCGTCCCACTAACGGGGGGGGGGAATACTTTCACTCCTCAGCCTGAATTCCCCCCCCCCGCTCCCACTCACCCCTGAGCATACATTCCCCCCGCTCCCTCTGACTCCTGAGCCTGCATTCCCATCGCTCCCACTCACTCCTGAGCCTGCATTCCCCCCCGCCCCCACTCACTCCTGAGCCTGCTTTCCCCCCCCCCCCCCCCGCTACCACTCACTCCTGAGACTGCATTCACCCCGCTCCCACTCACTCCTGAGTCTGCATTCCCCCAGCTCCCACTCACTCCTGAGCCTGCATTCCCCCCGCCCCCACTCACCCGTGAGACTGCATTGCCCCTGCTCCCACTCACTCCTGAGCCTGGATTCCCACCGCTCCCACTCACTCCTGAGCCTGCATTCCCCCCGCTCCCACTCACTCCTGAGCCTGCATTCCCTCCTGCTCCCACACTTCTGAGCCTGCATTACTCCCGCTCCCACTCACTCCTGAGCCTGCATTCCCTCCTGCTCCCAATCACTCCTGAGCCTGCATTTCCTCCTGCCCCCACACACTCCTGAGCCTGCACTCCTCCCGCTCTGACTCACACCTGAGCCTGCACTCCCCCGACTCCCAGTCTCCACCTCCATAATGCCCCCCTGAGCCGGCATTCCACCCGCTCTCAGCCGCCACATCCTTAATGCCCCCCTGAGCCTGCATTCCCCCCGCTCCCAGCCTCCACCTCCTTAATGTCCCGCTGAGCCGGCATTCCCCCCGCTCCCTGTTTCCACCTCCTTTATGCCCTCCTGTGCCTGCAATCCCCCTGCTGCCAGTCTCCACCTCCTTAATGCTCTCCTCAGTCTGCATTCCGTCCTGCTTCCACTCACACCTGAGCCTGCGTTCCCTCCTGCTCCCACTCATTCCTGTGCCTGCATTCCCCCCGCACCCACTCACTCCTGGGCCTGCAGTCCCACCGCTCCCACTCACTCCTGAGCCTGCATTCCCCCTGCTCCCACTCACTCCTGTGCCTGCATTCCCCCTGCTCCCACTCACACCTGAGCCTGCATTCCCCCCGCTTCCACTCACTCTTGAGCCTGCATTCCCACCGCTCCCACTCATTCCTGAGCCTGCATTCCACCCCCCCCGCTCCCACTCACTCCTGACCCTGCATTCCACCCGCTCCCACTCACTCCTGAGCCTGCACTCCCCCCGCTCCCACACACTCCTGATCCTGCATTCCCCCCGCTCCCACAGACTCCTGAGCCTTCATTCCCCCCGCACCCACTCTCTCTTGAGCCTGCATTCCCCGCGCTCCCACTCACTCATGAGCATGCTTTCCCACCGCTCCCATTCACTCCTGAGCATACATTCCCTCCACTCCCACTCACTCCTGAGCCTGCATCCCCCCCCCCGCTCCCACTAACTCCTGAGGCTGCATTCTCCCCGCTCCCACTCACTCCTGAGCCTGCATTCCTCCTGCTGCCTCTGACTCCTGAGCCTGCATTCCCATCGCTCCCACTCACTCCTCAGCCTGCATTCCCCCCGTTCCCACTCACTCCTGAGCCTGCAATCACCCCGCTCCCACTCACTCCTGAGCCTGCACTCCCCCCGCTCCCTGTCTCAACCTCCTTAATGCCCACTGAGCCGGTAATTCCCCCCGCTCTCAGTCCCTACCTCCTTAATGCCCCCCTGAGACGGCATTCCCCCCCCCCGCTCCCAGTTTCCACCTCCTTAATGCCCTCCTGACCCTGCATTCCCCCTACTGCCAGTCTCTACCTCCTTAATGCTCTCCTCTGTCTGCATTCCATCCTGCTTCCACTCACTCCTGGGCCTGCGTTACCCCCTGTTCCCACTCTCTCCTGAGCGTGCATTCCCCGCGCTCCCACTCACTCATGAGCATGCTTTCCCACCGCTCCCACTCACTCCTGAGCATACATTCCCTCCACTCCCACTCACTCCTGAGCCTGCATCCCCCCCCGCTCCCACTAACTCCTGAGCCTGCATTCCTCCCGCTCCCACTCACTCCTGAACCTGCATTCCCCCCGCTGCCACAAACTGCTCAGCCTGTATTCTCCCCGCCCCCGTCCCACTAACTCCTGAGCATACTTTCCCCCCCCCGCTCCCAATCACTCCTGAGTCTGCATTTCCCCCCGCTCCCACTCACTCCTGAGCCTGCATTCCCTGCGCGCCCACTCACTCCTCAGCCTGAATTCCCCCCCCGCTCCCACTCACTCCTGAGCATACATTCCCCCCGCTCCCTCTGACTCCTGAGCCTGCATTCCCATCGCTCCCACTCACTCCTGAGCCTGCATTCCCCCCCCCGCCCCCACTCACTCCTGAGCCTGCTTTCCCCCCCCCCCCCCCGCTACCACTCACTCCTGAGAGTGCATTCACCCCACTCCCTCTCACTCCTGAGCCTGCATTACCCCAGCTCCCACTCACTCCTGAGCCTGCATTCCCCCCGCCCCCACTCACCCCTGAGACTGCATTGCCCCCGCTCCCACTCACTCCTGAGCCTGGATTCCCACCGCTCCCACTCACTCCTGAGCCTGCATTCCCCCCGCTCCCACTCACTCCTGAGCCTGCATTCCCTCCTGCTCCCACACTTCTGAGCCTGCATTACTCCCGCTCCCACTCACTCCTGAGCCTGCATTCCCTCCTGCTCCCAATCACTCCTGAGCCTGCATTTCCTCCTGCCCCCACACACTCCTGAGCCTGCATTCCCTCATGCTTCCACACTCCTGAACCTGCATTCCCCGCGCTCCCACTCACTCCTGCGCCTGCATTCCCTCCTGCTCCCACTTAATCCTGAGACTGCATTCCCACCGCTCCCACTCACCCCTGAGCCTGCATTCCCCCCACTCCCACTCACTCCTGAGCCTGCATTCCCTCCTGCACCCACTCACTCGTGAGCCTGCATTTCCTCCTGCTCCCACTCACTCCTGAGCCTGCATTACCCCTGCTCCCACTCACCCCAGAGCCCGCATCCCCTCCTGCTCCCACTCACACCTGAGCCTGCATTCCCACCTGCTCCCACTCACTCCTGAGCCTGCATTCCCCCTGCTCCCACTCACTCCTGAGCCTGCATTCCCTCATGCTCCCATTCACTCCTGAGCCTGCATTCCCTCCGCTCCCACTCACTCCTGAGCCTGCATTCGCTCCGCTCCCACTCACTCCTGAGCCGGCATTCCCCCCGCTCCCACTCACTCCTGAGCCTGCATTCCCTCCTGCACCCACTCACTCCTGGACCTGCATTCCCTCCGCTGCCACTCACTCCTCAGCCTGTATTCCCCCCGCTCCCACTCACTCCTGAACATACGTTCCCCCCCCCCTGCTCCCAATCACTCCTGAGCCTGCATTTCCCCTCCGCTCCCACTCACTGCTGAGCATACATTCCCCCCGCTCCCACTCACTCCTGAGCCTGCATTCCCCCCGCTCCCACTCACTCCTCAGCCTGTATTCCCCCCCGCTCACACTCACTCCTGAGCATACATTCCCCCCCCCCGCTCCCACTGACTCCCGAGCCTGCATTCCCATCGCTCCCACTCACTCCTGATCTTGCATTCCCCACCCCCGCTCCCACTCACTCCTGAGCCTGCAATCACCCCGCTCCCACTCACTCTTGAGCCTGCATTCCCCCCGCTCTCACTCACTCCTGAGCCTGCATTCCCCCAGCTCCGACTCACTCCTGAGCCTGCACTCCCCCCGCTCCCAGTCTCCACCTCCATAATGCCCCCCTGAGCCTGCATTCCCCCCGCTCTCAGACGCCACATCCTTAATGCCCCCCTGAGACTGCATTCCCCCCGCTCCCAGTCTCCACCTCCTTAATGCCCCGCTGAGCCGGCATTCCCCCCCGCTCCCTGTTTCCACCTCCTTTATGCCCTCCTGTGCCTGCAATCCCCCTGCTGCCAGTCTCCACCTCCTTAATGCTCTCCTCAGTCTGCATTCCGTCCTGCTTCCACTCACACCTGAGCCTGCGTTCCCTCCTGCTCCCACTCATTCCTGTGCCTGCATTCCCCCCGCACCCACTCACTCCTGGGCCTGCAGTCCCACCGCTCCCAATCACTCCTGAGCCTGCATTTCCCCTGCTCCCACTCACTCCTGTGCCTGCATTCCCCCTGCTCCCACTCACACCTGAGCCTGCATTCCCCCCGCTTCCACTCACTCTTGAGCCTGCATTCACACCGCTCCCACTCATTCCTGAGCCTGCATTCCACACCCCCCCCCGCTCCCACTCACTCCTGACCCTGCATTCCACCCGCTCCCACTCACTCCTGAGCCTGCACTCCCCCCGCTCCCACACACTCCTGATCCTGCATTCCCCCCGCTCCCACAGACTCCTGAGACTTCATTCCCCGCGCACCCACTCTCTCTTGAGCCTGCATTCCCCGCGCTCCCACTCACTCATGAGCATGCTTTCCCACCGCTCGCACTCACTCCTGAGCATACATTCCCTCCACTCCCACTCACTCCTGAGCCTGCATCCCCCCCCGCTCCCACTAACTCCTGAGGCTGCATTCTCCCCGCTCCCACTCACTCCTGAGCCTGCATTCCTCCTGCTCCCACTCACTCCTGAGCCTGCATTCCTCCCGCTCCCATTCACTCCTGAACCTGCATTCCCCCCGCTGCCACAAACTGCTCAGCCTGTATTCCGCCCCCCGCTCCCACTAACTCCTGAGCATACTTTCCCCCCTCCCGCTCCCAATCACTCCTGAGCCTGCATTTCCCCCCCCGCTCCCACTCACTCCTGAGCCTGCATTCCCCGCGCGCCCACTCACTCCTCAGCCTGTATTCCCCCCCCGCTCCCACTCACTCCTGAGCATACATTCCCCCCGCTCCCTCTGACTCCTGAGCCTGCATTCCCATCGCTCCCACTCACTCCTGAGCCTGCATTCCCCCCGTTCCCACTGACTCCTGAGCCTGCAATCACCCCGCTCCCACTCACTCCTGAGCCTGCACTCCCCCCGCTCCCTGTCTCCACCTCCTTAATGCCCACTGAGCCGGTAATTCCCCCCGCTCTCAGTCCCTACCTCCTTAATGCCCCCCTGAGACGGCATTCCCCCCCCCCCCCCGCTCCCAGTTTCCACCTCCTTAATGCCCTCCTGACCCTGCATTCCCCCTACTGCCAGTCTCTACCTCCTTAATGCTCTCCTCTGTCTGCATTCCATCCTGCTTCCACTCACTCCTGGGCCTGCGTTACCCCCTGTTCCCACTCTCTCCTGAGCGTGCATTCCCCGCGCACCCACTCACTCATGAGCATGCTTTCCCACCGCTCCCACTCACTCCTGAGCATACATTCCCTCCACTCCCACTCACTCCTGAGCCTGCATCCCCCCCCCGCTCCCACTAACTCCTGAGCCTGCATTCCTCCTGCTCCCACTCACTCCTGAGCCTGCAGTCCTCCCGCTCCCACTCACTCCTGAACCTGCATTCCCCCCGCTGCCACAAACTGCTCAGCCTGTATTCCCCCCCCCCCGTCCAACTAACTCCTGAGCATACTTTCCCCCCCCCCCGCTCCCAATCACTCCTGAGCCTGCATTTCCCCCCGCTCCCACTCACTCCTGAGCCTGCATTCCCCCACCCCGCTCCCACTAACTCCTGAGCCTGCATTCCTCCTGCTCCCACTCACTCCTGAGCCTGCATTCCTCCCGCTCCCACTCACTCCTGAACCTGCATTCCCCCCGCTGCCACAAACTGCTCAGCCTGTATTCCCCCCCCCCGTCCCACTAACGGGGTGGGGGGGAGTACTTTCACTCCTCAGCCTGAATTCCCCCCCCCCCGCTCCCACTCACCCCTGACCATACATTCCCCCCGCTCCCTCTGACTCCTAAGCCTGCATTCCCATCGCTCCCACTCACTCCTGAGCCTGCATTCCCCTCCGCCCCCACTCACTCCTGAGCCTGCTTCCCCCCCCCCCCCCCGCTACCACTCACTCCTGAGACTGCATTCACCCCGCTCCCACTCACTCCTGAGCCTGCATTCCCCCAGCTCCCACTCACTCCTGAGCCTGCATTCCCCCCGCCCCCACTCACCCGTGAGACTGCATTGCCCCCGCTCCCACTCACTCCTGAGCCTGGATTCCCACCGCTCCCACTCACTCCTGAGCCTGCATTCCCCCCGCTCCCACTCACTCCTGAGCCTGCATTCCCTCCTGCTCCCACACTTCTGAGCCTGCATTACTCCCGCTCCCACTCACTCCTGAGCCTGCATTCCCTCCTGCTCCCAATCACTCCTGAGCCTGCATTTCCTCCTGCCCCCACACACTCCTGAGCCTGCACTCCTCCCGCTCCGACTCACACCTGAGCCTGCACTCCCCCGACTCCCAGTCTCCACCTCCATAATGCCCCCCTGAGCCGGCATTCCCCCCGCTCTCAGCCGCCACATCCTTAATGCCCCCCTGAGCCTGCATTCCCCCCGCTCCCAGTCTCCACCTCCTTAATGCCCCGCTGAGCCGGCATTCCCCCCCCCGCTCCCTGTTTCCACCTCCTTTATGCCCTCCTGTGCCTGCAATCCCCCTGCTGCCAGTCTCCACCTCCTTAATGCTCTCCTCAGTCTGCATTCCGTCCTGCTTCCACTCACACCTGAGCCTGCGTTCCCTCCTGCTCCCACTCACTCCTGAACATACGTTCCCCCCCCTGCTCCCAATCACTCCTGAGCCTGCATTTCCCCTCCGCTCCCACTCACTGCTGAGCATACATTCCCCCCGCTCCCACTCACTCCTGAGCCTGCATTCCCCCCGCTCCCACTCACTCCTCAGCCTGTATTCCCCCCCGCTCACACTCACTCCTGAGCATACATTCCCCCCCCCCGCACCCACTGACTCCCGAGCCTGCATTCCCATCGCTCCCACTCACTCCTGATCTTGCATCCCCACCCCCGCTCCCACTCACTCCTGAGCCAGCAATCACCCCGCTCCCACTCACTCTTGAGCCTGCATTCCCCCCGCTCTCACTCACTCCTGAGCCTGCATTCCCCCCGCTCCGACTCACTCCTGAGCCTGCACTCCCCCCGCTCCCAGTCTCCACCTCCATAATGCCCCCCTGAGCCTGCATTCCCCCCGCTCTCAGACGCCACATCCTTAATGCCCCCCTGAGCCTGCATTCCCCCCGCTCCCAGTCTCCACCTCCTTAATGCCCCGCTGAGCCGGCATTCCCCCCGCTCCCTGTTTCCACCTCCTTTATGCCCTCCTGTGCCTGCAATCCCCCTGCTGCCAGTCTCCACCTCCTTAATGTTCTCCTCAGTCTGCATTCCGTCCTGCTTCCACTCACTCCTGAGCCTGCATTCCCCGCGCGCCCACTCACTCCTCAGCCTGTATTCCCCCCCCGCTCCCACTCAATCCTGAGCATACATTCCCCCCGCTCCCTCTGACTCCTGAGCCTGCATTCCCATCGCTCCCACTCACTCCTGAGCCTGCATTCCCCCCGTTCCCACTCACTCCTGAGCCTGCAATCACCCCGCTCCCACTCACTCCTGAGCCTGCACTCCCCCCGCTCCCTGTCTCCACCTCCTTAATGCCCACTGAGCCGGTAATTCCCCCCGCTCTCAGTCCCTACCTCCTTAATGCCCCCCTGAGACGGCATTCCCCCCCCCCCGCTCCCAGTTTCCACCTCCTTAATGCCCTCCTGACCCTGCATTCCCCCTACTGCCAGTCTCTACCTCCTTAATGCTCTCCTCTGTCTGCATTCCATCCTGCTTCCACTCACTCCTGGGCCTGCGTTACCCCCTGTTCCCACTCTCTCCTGAGCGTGCATTCCCCGCGCACCCACTCACTCATGAGCATGCTTTCCCACCGCTCCCACTCACTCCTGAGCATACATTCCCTCCACTCCCACTCACTCCTGAGCCTGCATCCCCCCCCGCTCCCACTAACTCCTGAGCCTGCATTCCTCCTGCTCCCACTCACTCCTGAGCCTGCAGTCCTCCCGCTCCCACTCACTCCTGAACCTGCATTCCCCCCGCTGCCACAAACTGCTCAGCCTGTATTCCCCCCCCCCCCGTCCCACTAACTCCTGAGCATACTTTCCCCCCCCCGCTCCCAATCACTCCTGAGCCTGCATTTCCCCCCGCTCCCACTCACTCCTGAGCCTGCATTCCCTGCGCGCCCACTCACTCCTCAGCCTGAATTCCCCCCCCCGCTCCCACTCACTCCTGAGCATACATTCCCCCCGCTCCCTCTGACTCCTGAGCCTGCATTCCCATCGCTCCCACTCACTCCTGAGCCTGCATTCCCCCCCGCCCCCACTCACTCCTGAGCCTGCTTTCCCCCCCCCCCCCGCTACCACTCACTCCTGAGACTGCATTCACCCCGCTCCCACTCACTCCTGAGCCTGCATTCCCCCAGCTCCCACTCACTCCTGAGCCTGCATTCCCCCCGGCCCCACTCACCCCTGAGACTGCATTGCCCCCGCTCCCACTCACTCCTGAGCCTAGATTCCCACCGCTCCCACTCACTCCTGAGCCTGCATTCCCCCCGCTCCCACTCACTCCTGAGCCTGCATTCCCTCCTGCTCCCACACTTCTGAGCCTGCATTACTCCCGCTCCCACTCACTCCTGAGCCTGCATTCCCTCCTGCTCCCAATCACTCCTGAGCCTGCATTTCCTCCTGCCCCCACACACTCCTGAGCCTGCACTCCTCCCGCTCCGACTCACACCTGAGCCTGCACTTCCCCGACTCCCAGTCTCCACCTCCATAATGCCCCCCTGAGCCGGCATTCCCCCCGCTCTCAGCCGACACATCCTTAATGCCCCCCTGAGCCTGCATTCCCCCCGCTCCCAGTCTCCACCTCCTTAATGCCACGCTGAGCCGGCATTCCCCCCGCTCCCTGTTTCCACCTCCTTAATGCCCTCCTGTGCCTGCAATCCCCCTGCTGCCAGTCTCCACCTCCTTAATGCTCTCCTCAGTCTGCATTCCGTCCTGCTTCCACTCACACCTGAGCCTGCGTTCCCTCCTGCTCCCACTCATTCCTGTGCCTGCATTCCCCCCGCACCCACTCACTCCTGGGCCTGCAGTCCCACCGCTCCCACTCACTCCCGAGCCTGCATTCCCCCTGCTCCCCCTCACTCCTGTGCCTGCATTCCCCCTGCTCCCACTCACACCTGAGCCTGCATTCCCCCCGCTTCCACTCACTCTTGAGCATGCATTCCCACCGCTCCCACTCATTCCTGAGCCTGCATTCCACCCCCCCCCCCGCTCCCACTCACTCCTGACCCTGCATTCCACCCGCTCCCACTCACTCCTGAGCCTGCACTCCCCCCGCTCCCACACACTCCTGATCCTGCATTCCCCCCGCTCCCACAGACTCCTGAGCCTTCATTCCCCCCGCACCCACTCTCTCCTGAGCGTGCATTCCCCGCGCACCCACTCACTCATGAGCGTGCTTTCCCACCGCTCCCACTCACTCCTGAGCATACATTCCCTCCACTCCCACTCACTCCTGAGCCTGCATCCCCCCCCCGCTCCCACTAACTCCTGAGGCTGCATTCTCCCCGCTCCCACTCACTCCTGAGCCTGCATTCCTCCTGCTCCCACTGACTCCTGAGCCTGCATTCCTCCCGCTCCCACTCACTCCTCAACCTGCATTCCCCCCGCTGCCACAAACTGCTCAGCCTGTATTCCGCCCCCCGCTCCCACTAACCCCTGAGCATTCTTCCCCCCCCCGCTCCCAATCACTCCTGAGCCTGCATTTCCCCCCGCTCCCACTCACTCCTGAGCCTGCATTCCCCGCGCGCCCACTGACTCCTCAGCCTGTATCCCCCCCCCCCGCTCCCACTCACTCCTGAGCATACATTCCCCCCGCTCCCTCTGACTCCTGAGCCTGCATTCCCATCGCTCCCACTCACTCCTGAGCCTGCATTCCCCCCGTTCCCACTCACTCCTGAGCCTGCAATCACCCCGCGACCACTCACTCCTGAGCCTGCACTCCCCCCGCTCCCTGTCTCCACCTCCTTAATGCCCACTGAGCCGGTAATTCCCCCCGCTCTCAGTCCCTACCTCCTTAATGCCCCCCTGAGACGGCATTCCCCCCCCCCCCCCGCTCCCAGTTTCCACCTCCTTAATGCCCTCCTGACCCTGCATTCCCCCTACTGCCAGTCTCTACCTCCTTAATGCTCTCCTCTGTCTGCATTCCATCCTGCTTCCACTCACTCCTGGGCCTGCGTTACCCCCTGTTCCCACTCTCTCCTGAGCGTGCATTCCCCGCGCTCCCACTCACTCATGAGCATGCTTTCCCACCGCTCCCACTCACTCCTGAGCATACATTCCCTCCACTCCCACTCACTCCTGAGCCTGCATCCCCCCCCCACTCCCACTAACTCCTGAGCCTGCATTCCTCCTGCTCCCACTCACTCCTGAGCCTGCATTCCTCCCGCTCCCACTCACTCCTGAACCTGCATTCCCCCCGCTGCCACAAACTGCTCAGCCTGTATTCTCCCCCCCCCGTCCCACTAACTCCTGAGCATACTTTCCCCCCCCCCCGGTCCCAATCACTCCTGAGCCTGCATTTCCCCCCCGCTCCCACTCACTCCTGAGCCTGCATTCCCTGCGCGCCCACTCACTCCTCAGCCCGAATTCCCCCCACCCGCTCCCACTCACTCCTGAGCATACATTCCCCCCGCTCCCTCTGACTCCTGAGCCTGCATTCCCATCGCTCCCCTCACTCCTGAGCCTGCATTCCCCCCCCCGCCCCCACTCACTCCTGAGCCTGCTTCCCCCCCCCCCCCGCTACCACTCACTCCTGAGACTGCATTCACCCCGCTCCCACTCACTCCTGAGCCTGCATTACCCCAGCTCCCACTCACTCCTGAGCCTGCATTCCCCCCGCCCCCACTCACCCCTGAGACTGCATTGCCCCCGCTCCCACTCACTCCTGAGCCTGGATTCCCACCGCTCCCACTCACTCCTGAGCCTGCATTCCCCCCCGCTCCCACTCACTCCTGAGCCTGCATTCCCTCCTGCTCCCACACTTCTGAGCCTGCATTACTCCCGCTCCCACTCACTCCTGAGCCTGCATTCCCTCCTGCTCCCAATCACTCCTGAGCCTGCATTTCCTCCTGCCCCCACACACTCCTGAGCCTGCATTCCCTCATGCTTCCACTCTCCTGAACCTGCATTCCCCGCGCTCCCACTCACTCCTGCGCCTGCATTCCCTCCTGCTCCCACTTAATCCTGAGACTGCATTCCCACCGCTCCCACTCACTCCTGAGCCTGCATTCCCCCCACTCCCACTCACTCCTGAGCCTGCATTCCCTCCTGCTCCCACTCACTCGTGAGCCTGCATTTCCTCCTGCTCCCACTCACTCCTGAGCCTGCATTACCCCTGCTGCCACTCACCCCAGAGCCCGCATCCCCTCCTGCTCCCACTCACACCTGAGCCTGCATTCCCACCTGCTCCCACTCACTCCTGAGCCTGCATTCCCCCTGCTCCCACTCACTCCTGAGCCTGCATTCCCTCATGCTCCCATTCACTCCTGAGCCTGCATTCCCTCCGCTCCCACTCACTCCTGAGCCTGCATTCGCTCCGCTCCCACTCACTCCTGAGCCGGCATTCCCCCCGCTCCCACTCACTCCTGAGCCTGCATTCCCTCCTGCTCCCACTCACTCCTGAACCTGCATTCCCTCCGCTGCCACTCACTCCTCAGCCTGTATTCCCCCCGCTCCCACTCACTCCTGAACATACGTTCCCCCCCCTGCTCCCAATCACTCCTGAGCCTGCATTTCCCCTCCGCTCCCACTCACTGCTGAGCATACATTCCCCCCGCTCCCACTCACTCCTGAGCCTGCATTCCCCCCTTCTCCCACTCACTCCTCAGCCTGTATTCCCCCCCGCTCACACTCACTCCTGAGCATACATTCCCCCCCCCCCCCGCTCCCACTGACTCCCGAGCCTGCATTCCCATCGCTCCCACTCACTCCTGATCTTGCATTCCCCACCCCCGCTCCCACTCACTCCTGAGCCTGCAATCACCCCGCTCCCACTCACTCTTGAGCCTGCATTCCCCCCGCTCTCACTCACTCCTGAGCCTGCATTCCCCCCGCTCCGACTCACTCCTGAGCCTGCACTCCCCCCGCTCCCAGTCTCCACCTCCATAATGCCCCCCTGAGCCTGCATTACCCCCGCTCTCAGACGCCACATCCTTAATGCCCCCCCTGAGCCTGCATTCCCCCCGCTCCCAGTCTCCACCTCCTTAATGCCCCGCTGAGCCGGCATTCCCCCCGCTCCCTGTTTCCACCTCCTTTATGCCCTCCTCTGCCTGCAATCCCCCTGCTGCCAGTCTCCACCTCCTTAATGTTCTCCTCAGTCTGCATTCCGTCCTGCTTCCACTCACACCTGAGCCTGCGTTCCCTCCTGCTCCCACTCATTCCTGTGCCTGCATTCCCCCCGCACCCACTCACTCCTGGGCCTGCAGTCCCACCGCTCCCACTCACTCCTGAGCCTGCATTCCCCCTGCTCCCACTCACTCCTGTGCCTGCATTCCCCCTGCTCCCACTCACACCTGAGCCTGCATTCCCCAAGCTTCCACTCACTCTTGAGCCTGCATTCCCACCGCTCCCACTCATTCCTGAGCCTGCATTCCACCCCCTCCCGCTCCCACTCACTCCTGAGCCTGCATTCCACCCGCTCCCACTCACTCCTGAGCCTGCATTTCCCCCGCTCCCACACACTCCTGATCCTGCATTCCCCCCGCTCCCACAGACTCCTGAGCCTTCATCCCCCCCCCCGCACCCACTCTCTCCTGAGCCTGCATTCCCCGCGCTCCCACTCATTCATGAGCATGCTTTCCCACCGCTCCCACTCACTCCTGAGCATACATTCCCTCCACTCCCACTCACTCCTGAGCCTGCATCCCCCCCGCTCCCACTAACTCCTGAGCCTGCATTCTCCCCGCTCCCACTCACTCCTGAGCCTGCATTCCTCCTGCTCCCACTCACTCCTGAGCCTGCATTCCTCCCGCTCCCACTCACTCCTGAACCTGCATTCCCCCCGCTGCCACAAACTGCTCAGCCTGTATTCCGCCCCCCGCTCCCACTAACTCCTGAACATACTCCCCCCCGCTCCCAATCACTCCTGAGCCTGCATTTCCACCCGTTCCCACTCACTCCTGAGCCTGCAATCACCCCGCTCCCACTCACTCCTGAGCCTGCACTCCCCCCGCTCCCTGTCTCCACCTCCTTAATGCCCACTGAGCCGGTAATTCCCCCCGCTCTCAGTCCCTACCTCCTTAATGCCCCCCTGATACGGCATTCGCCCCCCCCCCCCCGCTCCCAGTTTCCACCTCCTTAATGCCCTCCTGACCCTGCATTCCCCCTACTGCCAGTCTCTACCTCCTTAATGCTCTCCTCTGTCTGCATTCCATCCTGCTTCCACTCACTCCTGGGCCTGCGTTACCCCCTGTTCCCACTCTCTCCTGAGCGTGCATTCCCCGCGCTCCCACTCACTCATGAGCATGCTTTCCCACCGCTCCCACTCACTCCTGAGCATACATTCCCTCCACTCCCACTCACTCCTGAGCCTGCATCCCCCCCCCGCTCCCACTAACTCCTGAGCCTGCATTCCTCCTGCTCCCACTCACTCCTGAGCCTGCATTCCTCCCGCTCCCACTCACTCCTGCACCTGCATTCCCCCCGCTGCCACAAACTGCTCAGCCTGTATTCTCCCCCCCCCGTCCCACTAACTCCTGAGCATACTGTCCCCCCCCCGCTCCCAATCACTCCTGAGCCTGCATTTCCCCCCGCTCCCACTCACTCCTGAGCCTGCATTCCCTGCGCGCCCACTCACTCCTCAGCCTGAATTCCCCCCCCCCCGCTCCCACTCACTCCTGAGAGTACATTCCCCCCGCTCCCTCTGACTCCTGAGCCTGCATTCCCATCGCTCCCACTCACTCCTGAGCCTGCTTTCCCCCCCCCCGCCCCCACTCACTCCTGAGCCTGCTTCCCCCCCCCCCCCCCGCTACCACTCACTCCTGAGACTGCATTCACCCCGCTCCCACTCACTCCTGAGCCTGCATTACCCCAGCTCCCACTCACTCCTGAGCCTGCATTCCCCCCGCCCCCACTCACCCCTGAGACTGCATTGCCCCCGCTCCCACTCACTCCTGAGCCTGGATTCCCACCGTTCCCACTCACTCCTGAGCCTGCATTCCCCCCGCTCCCACTCACTCCTGAGCCTGCATTCCCTCCTGCTCCCACACTTCTGAGCCTGCATTACTCCCGCTCCCACTCACTCCTGAGCCTGCATTCCCTCCTGCTCCCAATCACTCCTGAGCCTGCATTTCCTCCTGCCCCCACACACTCCTGAGCCTGCATTCCCTCATGCTTCCACACTCCTGAACCTGCATTCCCCTCGCTCCCACTCACTCCTGCGCCTGCATTCCCTCCTGCTCCCACTTAATCCTGAGACTGCATTCCCTCCGCTCCCACTCACTCCTGAGCCTGCATTCCCCCCACTCCCACTCACTCCTGAGCCTGCATTCCCTCCTGCTCCCACTCACTCGTGAGCCTGCATTTCCTCCTGCTCCCACTCACTTATGAGCCTGCATTACCTCTGCTCCCACTCACCCCAAAGCCCCCATCCCCTCCTGCTCCCACTCACACCTGAGCCTGCATTCCCACCTGCTCCCACTCACTCCTGAGCCTGCATTCCCCCTGCTCCCACTCACTCCTGAGCCTGCATTCCCTCATGCTCCCATTCACTCCTGAGCCTGCATTCCCTCCGCTCCCACTCACTCCTGAGCCTGCATTCGCTCCGCTCCCACTCACTCCTGAGCCGGCATTCCCCCCGCTCCCACTCACTCCTGAGCCTGCATTCCCTCCTGCTCCCACTCACTCCTGAACCTGCATTCCCTCCGCTGCCACTCACTCCTCAGCCTGTATTCCCCCCGCTCCCACTCACTCCTGAACATACGTTCCCCCCCTGCTCCCAATCACTCCTGAGCCTGCATTTCCCCTCCGCTCCCACTCACTGCTGAGCATACATTCCCCCCGCTCCCACTCACTCCTGAGCCTGCATTCCCCCCGCTCCCACTCACTCCTCAGCCTGAATTCCCCCCCGCTCACACTCACTCCTGAGCATACATTCCCCCCCCCGCTCCCACTGATTCCCGAGCCTGCATTCCCATCGCTCCCACTCACTCCTGATCTTGCATTCCCCACCCCCGCTCCCACTCACTCCTGAGCCTGCAATCCCCCCGCTCTCACTCACTCCTGAGCCTGCATTCCCCCCGCTCCGACTCACTCCTGAGCCTGCACTCCCCCCGCTCCCAGTCTCCACCTCCATAATGCCCCCCTGAGCCTGCATTCCCCCCGCTCTCAGACGCCACATCCTTAATGCCCCCCTGAGCCTGCATTCCCCCCGCTCCCAGTCTCCACCTCCTTAGTGCCCCGCTGAGCCGGCATTCCCCCCCCCGCTCCCTGTTTCCACCTCCTTTATGCCCTCCTGTGCCTGCAATCCCCCTGCTGCCAGTCTCCACCTCCTTAATGTTCTCCTCAGTCTGCATTCCGTCCTGCTTCCACTCACACCTGAGCCTGCGTTCCCTCCTGCTCCCACTCATTCCTGTGCCTGCATTCCCCCCGCACCCACTCACTCCTGGGCCTGCAGTCCCACCGCTCCCACTCACTCCTGAGCCTGCATTCCCCCTGCTCCCACTCACTCCTGTGCCTGCATTCCCCCTGCTCCCACTCACACCTGAGCCTGCATTCACCCCCCGCTTCCACTCACTCTTGAGCCTGCATTCCGACCGCTCCCACTCATTCCTGAGCCTGCATTCCACCCCCCCCCCGCTCCCACTCACTCCTGAGCCTGCATTCCACCCGCTCCCACTCACTCCTGAGCCTGCATTTCCCCCGCTCCCACACACTCCTGATCCTGCATTCCCCCCGCTCCCACAGACTCCTGAGCCTTCATTCCCCCCGCACCCACTCTCTCCTGAGCCTGCATTCCCCGCGCTCCCACTCATTCATGAGCATGCTTTCCCACCGCTCCCACTCACTCCTGAGCATACATTCCCTCCACTCCCACTCACTCCTGAGCCTGCATCCCCCCCCCGCTCCCACTAACTCCTGAGCCTGCATTCTCCCCGCTCCCACTCACTCCTGAGCCTGCATTCCTCCTGCTCCCACTCACTCCTGAGCCTGCATTCCTCCCGCTCCCACTCACTCCTGAACCTGCATTCCCCCCGCTGCCACAAACTGCTCAGCCTGTATTCCGCCCCCCGCTCCCACTAACTCCTGAGCATACTTCCCCCCCCCGCTCCCAATCACTCCTGAGCCTGCATTTTCCCCCGCTCCCACTCACTCCGGAGCCTGCATTCCCCGCGCGCCCACTCACTCCTCAGCCTGTATTCCCTCCCCCGCTCCCACTCACTCCTGAGCATACATTCCCCCCGCTCCCTCTGACTCCTGAGCCTGCATTCCCATCGCTCCCACTCACTCCTGAGCCTGCATTTCCCCCGCTCCCACTCACTCCTGAGCCTGCAATCACCCCGCTCCCACTCACTCCTGAGCCTGCACTCCCCCCGCTCCCTGTCTCCACCTCCTTAATGCCCCATTGAGCCGGCATTCCCCCCGCTCTCAGTCTCTACCTCCTTAATGCCCCTCTGAGACGGCATTCCCCCCCCCCGCTCCCAGTTTCCACCTCCTTAATGCCCTCCTGACCCTGCATTCCACTCACTCATGAGCATGCTTTCCCATCGCTCCCACTCACTCCTGAGCATACATTCACTCCACTCCCACTCAGTCCTGAGCCTGCATCCACCCCCGCTCCCACTAACTCCTGAGCCTGCATTCCCCCTGCTCCCACTCACTCCTGAGCCTGCATTCCTCCCGCTCCCACTCACTCCTGAACCTGCATTGCCCCCGCTGCCACACACTGCTCAGCCTATATTCCCCCCCCCGCTCCTACTAACTCCTGAGCCTGCATTCCCATCGCTCCCACTCACTCCTGAGCCTGCATTCCCCCCGCTCCCACTCACTCCTGAGCCTGCATTCCCCCCGCTCCCACTCACTCCTGAGCCTGCACTCCCCCCGCTCCCTGTCTCCACCTCCTTAATGCCCCACTGAGCCGGTATTCCCCCCGCTCTCAGTCTCTAACTCCTTAATGCCCCCCTGAGCCGGCATTCCCCCCCGCTCCCAGTTTCCACCTCCTTAATGCCCTCCTGACCCTGCATTCCACTCACTCATGAGCATGCTTTCCCACCGCTCCCACTCACTCCTGAGCATACATTCACTCCACTCCCACTCAGTCCTGAGCCTGCATCCACCCCCGCTCCCACTAACTCCTGAGCCTGCATTCCCCCTGCTCCCACTCACTCCTGAGCCTGCATTGCCCCCGCTGCCACACACTGCTCAGCCTATATTCCCCCCCGCTCCTACTAACTCCTGAGCCTGCATTCCCATCGCTCCCACTCACTCCTGAGCCTGCATTCCCCCCGCTCCCACTCACTCCTGAGCCTGCAATCACCCATCTCCCACTCACTCCTGAACCTGCATTCCCACCGCTCTCACTCACTCCTGAGCCTGCATTCCACCCGCTCCCACTCACTCCTGAGCCTGCACTCCCCCCGCTCCCTGTCTCCACCTCCTTAATGCCCCACTGAGCCGGCATTCCCCCCGCTCTCAGTCTCTAACTCCTTAATGCCCCCCTGAGCCGGCATTCCCCCCCGGTCCCAGTTTCCACCTCCTTAATGCCCTCCTGACCCTGCATTCACCCTGCTGCCAGTCTCGACCTCCTTAATGCTCTCCTCTGTCTGCATTCCATCCTGCTTCCACTCACTCCTGAGCCTTCGTTACCTCCTGTTCCCACTCACTCTTGAGCCTGCATTCCCCCAAGCTCCCACTCACTCCTGAGCCTGCATTCCCCCCCCCGCTCCCACTCACTCTTGAGCCTGCATTCCCACCGCTCCCACTCACTCCTGAGCCTGCATTCCCCCCGCTCCCAATCACTACTGAGCCTGCATTCCCCCCGCACCCACGCACTCCTGAGCCTGCATTCCCCCCGCTCCCACACACTCCTGATCCTGCATTTCCCCCCCCGCTCCCACTCACTCCTGAACATACTTCCGCCCCCCCGCTCCCAATCACTCCTGAGCCTGCATTTTCCCTCCGCTCCAACTCACTCCTGAGCATATATTCCCCCTGCTCCCACTCACTCCTGAGCCTGCATTCCTCCCGCTCCGACTCACTCCTCAGCCTGTATTCCCCCCGCTCACACTCACTCCTGAGCATACATTCCCCCCGCTCCCACTGACACCTGAGCCCGCATTCCCATCGCTCCCACTCACTCCTGAGCCTGCATTCCCCCCCCCCGCTCCCACTCACTCCTGAGCCTGCAATCACCCCGCTCCCACTCACACCTGAGCCTGAATTCCCCCCGCTCCCAGTCTCCACCTCCTTAATGTCCCCCTGAGCCGGCATTCCCCCCCGCTCCCACTCACTCCTGAGCCTGCACTCCCCCCCCGCTCCCAGTCTCCACCTCCTTAATGCCCCCCTGAGCCGGCAAGTGGTAGATGTTTCAGTAGGGGAGCATTTCGGTAACAGTGACCACAATTCAGTAAGTTTTAAAGTACTGGTGGACAAGGATAAGAGTGGGCCGAGGATGAATGTGCTAAATTGGGGGAAGGCTAATTATGACAATATTAGGCGGGAACTGAAGAACATAGATTGGGGCGGATGTTTGAGGGCAAATCAACATCTGACATGTGGGAGGCTTTCAAGTGTCAGTTGAAAGGAATACAGGACAGGCATGTTCCTGTGAGGAAGAAAGATAAATACGGCAATTTTCGGGAACCTTGGATGGCGAGTGATATTGTAGGCCTCGTCAAAAAGA
Organism: Scyliorhinus torazame; assembly: GCF_047496885.1. Taxonomy (NCBI): domain Eukaryota; kingdom Metazoa; phylum Chordata; class Chondrichthyes; order Carcharhiniformes; family Scyliorhinidae; genus Scyliorhinus; species Scyliorhinus torazame. The sequence continues at coordinate 360,748,272 of NC_092710.1, read as the reverse complement.
AAAAGGAGGCATTTGTCAGGGCTAAAAGGCTGGGAACAGACGAAGCCTGTGTGGCATATAAGGAAAGTAGGAAGGAACTTAAGCAAGGAGTCAGGAGGGCTAGAAGGGGTCATGAAAAGTCATTGGCAAATAGGGTTAAGGAAAATCCCAAGGCTTTTTACACGTACATAAAAAGCAAGAGGGTAGCCAGGGAAAGGGTTGGCCCACTGAAGGATAGGCAAGGGAATCTATGTGTGGAGCCAGAGGAAATGGGCGAGGTACTAAATGAATACTTTGCATCAGTATTCACCAAAGAGAATGAATTGGTAGATGTTGAGTCTGGAGAAGGGGGTGTAGATAGCCTGGGTCACATTGTCATCCAAAAAGACGAGGTGTTGGGTGTCTTAAAAAATATTAAGGTAGATAAGTCCCCAGGGCCTGATGGGATCTACCCCAGAATACTGAAGGAGGCTGGAGAGGAAATTACTGAGGCCTTGACAGAAATCTTTGGATCCTCGCTGTCTTCAGGGGATGTCCCGGAGGACTGGAGAATAGCCAATGTTGTTCCTCTGTTTAAGAAGGGTAGCAAGGATAATCCCGGGAACTACAGGCCGGTGAGCCTTACTTCAGTGGTAGGGAAATTACTGGAGAGAATTCTTCGAGACAGGATCTACTCCCATTTGGAAGCAAATGGACGTATTAGTGAGAGGCAGCACGGTTTTGTGAAGGGGAGGTCGTGTCTCACTAACTTGATAGAGTTTTTCGAGGAGGTCACTAAGATGATTGATGCAGGTAGGGCAGTAGATGTTGTCTATATGGACTTCAGTAAGGCCTTTGACAAGGTCCCTCATGGTAGACTAGTACAAAAGGTGAAGTCACACGGGATCAGGGGTGAACTGGCAAGGTGGATACAGAACTGGCTAGGCCATAGAAGGCAGAGGGTAGCAATGGAGGGATGCTTTTCTAATTGGAGGGCTGTGACCAGTGGTGTTCCACAGGGATCAGTGCTGGGACCTTTGCTCTTTGTAGTATATATAAATGATTTGGAGGAAAATGTAACTGGTCTGATTAGTAAGTTTGCAGACGACACAAAGGTTGGTGGAATTGCGGATAGCGATGAGGACTGTCTGAGGATACAGCAGGATTTAGATTGTCTGGAGACTTGGGCGGAGAGATGGCAGATGGAGTTTAATCCGGACAAATGTGAGGTAATGCATTTTGGAAGGGCTAATGCAGGTAGGGAATATACAGTGAATGGTAGAACCCTCAAGAGTATTGAAAGTCAAAGAGATCTAGGAGTACAGGTCCACAGGTCATTGAAAGGGGCAACACATGTGGAGAAGGTAGTCAAGAAGGCATACGGCATGCTTGCCTTCATTGGCCGGGGCATTGAGTATAGGAATTGGCAAGTCATGTTGCAGCTGTATAGAACCTTAGTTAGGCCACACTTGGAGTATAGTGTTCAATTCTGGTCGCCACACTACCAGAAGGATGTGGAGGCTTTAGAGAGGGTGCAGAAGAGATTTACCAGAATGTTGCCTGGTATGGAGGGCATAAGCTATGAGGAGCGATTGAATAAACTCGGTTTGTTCTCACTGGAACGAAGGAGGTTGAGGGGCGACCTGATTGAGGTATACAAAATTATGAGGGGCATAGACAGAGTGGATAGTCAGAGGCTTTTCCCCAGGGTAGAGGGGTCAATTACTAGGGGGCATAGGTTTAAGGTGAGAGGGGCAAGGTTTAGAGTAGATGTACGAGGCAAGTTTTTTACGCAGAGGGTAGTGGGTGCCTGGAACTCACTACCGGAGGAGGTAGTGGAAGCAGGGACGATAGGGACATTTAAGGGGCATCTTGACAAATATATGAATAGGATGGGAATAGAAGGATACGGACCCAGGAAGTGTAGAAGATTGTAGTTTAGTCGGGCAGTATGGTCGGCACGGGCTTGGAGGGCCGAAGGGCCTGTTCCTGTGCTGTACATTTCTTTGTTCTTTGTTCACTCTCTCTGTTCCTCTCTCTCTCTGCCCCTCTCTCTGTCCGTCTCTCTGTCCCTCTCTCTCTCTCTGTCCCTCTGTGTCTCGCTCTCTCTCCCCCGTCTCTCTCTCTCTGTCTTTCTCCCTCTCTCTCTCTCTCTGTCTTTCTCTCTCTCTCTCTGTCCCTCACTCTCTCTGTCTGTCTTGCTCTCTCTCTGTCTGTCTCCCTCTCTCTCTCTGTCTTTCTCTCTCTCACTGTCCCTCTCTCTCTCTGTCCCTCTCTCTCTCTCCGTCTCTCTCTCTGTCTCTCTCTGTCCCTCTCTGTCCCTTTCTCTCTCTCTCTGTCCCCCTCTCTCTCTCTGTCTGTCACCCTCTCTCTCTCTGTCTTTCTCTCTCTCTCTCTGTCCCTCACTCTCTCTGTCTGTCTCCCTCGCTCTCTGTCTGTCTCTCTCTCTCTCTCTGTCTCTCTCTCTCTGTCCCTGTCTCTCTCTCTGTCCCTCTCTCTGTCCCTCTCTCTCTCTGTCTCTCTGTCTGTCTCTCTCTGTCCCTCTCTCCCTGTCCCTCTCTCACTCTGTCCCTCACTCTGTCTGTCCCTCTCTCTGTCTCACTCTCTCTGACTCTCTCTCATTCCCTCTCTCTCTGTCGCTCTCTCTCTCTGTCCCTGTCTCTGTACCTCTCTCTGTCGCGCTCTCTCTCTGTCTCTCTCTCTGTCTCTCTCTCTGTCCCTCTCTCCCTGTCCCTCACTCTCTCATTCCTTCTTTCTGTCTCTCTCTCTCTGTCTCTCTCTCTCTGCCCCTCTCCCTCTGTCCCTCTCTCTGTCCGTCTCTCTCTCTCTGTCCCTCTCTCTGTCCCTCTCTCTCTCTGTCCCTCTCTCTCTGTCCCTCTCTCTCTCTGTCCCTCAACCTCTCTCTTCCTCTCTCTCTCTGTCCCTCTCTCTGTCCGTCTCTCTCTCACTGTCCCTCTCTCTCTCTGTCCCTCACTCTCTCCGTTCCTCTCTCTCTCTGTCCCTCTCTCTGTCCGTCTCTCGCTCTGACCCTCTCTCTGTCCGTCTCTCTCTCTGTCCGTCTCTCTCCCTCTCTGTCCGTCTCTCTCTCCATGTCCCTCTCTCTCTCTCTGTCCCGCTCTCTCTCTGACCCTCACTCTCTCTGTTCCTCTCTCTGTCCGTCTCTCTATCTCTGTCTCTCTCTCTCTGTCTCTCTCTCTCTGTCCCTCACTCTCTCTGTTCCCCTCTCTCTCTGTCCCTCTCTCTGTCCGTCGCTCTCTCTGTCCCTCTCTGTCCCTCTCTCTGTCCGTCTCTCTCTCTCAGTCTCTCTGTCTGTCTCTCTCTCTGTCTCTCTCTCTGTCCCTCACTCTCTCTGTTCCTCTCTCTCTCTGTCCCTCTCTCTGTCCGTCTCTCTCTCTCTGTCCCCCTCTCTCTCTTTCCCTCACTCTCTCTGTTCCTCTCTCTCTCTGTCCCTCTCTCTGTCTCTCACACTCTCTCTGTCTCTCTCTCTGTCCCTCTCTCTCTCTGTCCCTCTCTCTCTCTGTCTCTCTCTCTGTCTCTCTCTGGCCCTCTCTCCCTGTCTCTCTCTCACTCTGTCCCTCACTCTGTCTGTCCCTCTCTCTGTCTCTCTCTCTCTGTCACTCTCTCTGTCCCTCACTCCCTGTCCCTCTCTCTCTCTGTCCCTGTCTCTGTCCCTCTCTCTGACCCGCTCTCTCTCTGTCTCTCTCTCTATCATTCTCTCTGTCCCTCTCTCCCTGTCCCTCTCTCTCTCTGTCCCTCACTCTCTCTGTCCCTCTCTCTGTCTCTCTCTCTGTCTCTCTCTCTGTCCCTCTCCCTCTGTACCTCTCTCTTTCTGTCCCTCTCTCCCTCCCTCTCTCTGTCTCTCTCTCTCTTTGTCTCTCTCTCTGTCCCTCTCTCTGTCGGTCTCTCTCTCTCTGTCCCTCACTCTCTCTGTCCCTCTCTCTCCCTCTGTCCCTCTCTCTGTCCCTCTTTCTGTCCCCCCTCTCTCTCTCTTTCCCTCTCTCTCTCTCGCTCTTCCCCCCCCCCCCCTCTCTCTCTCTCTCTGTCTGTCTCCCTCTCTCTCTCTGTATTTCTCTCTCTCTCTGTCCCTCACTCTCTCTGTCTTTCTCTCTCTCTCTGTCCCTCTGTCTCTCTCTCTGTCCCTCTCTCTCTCTGGCGCCCTCTCTCTCTCTCTCTCTGTCCCTCTCTCTCACTCTCTCTCTCTCTGTCTGTCTCCCTCTCTCTCTCTGTCTTTCTCTCTCACTCTCTGTCCCTCACTCTCACTGTCTGTCTCGTTCTCTCTCTCTCTGTCTCCCTCACTCTCTCTGTCTTTCTCTCTCTCTCTGTTCCTCTCTCTCTCTCTCTGTCCCTCTATCTCTCTCTGTCTCTCTCTGTCCCTCTCTGTTCCTCTCCCTCTCTCTCTGTCCCTCTCTCTCTCTCTGTCTGTCTCCCTCTCTCTCTCTCTGTCTCTCTCTCTCTCTGTCCCTCACTCTCTCAGTCTGTCTCCCTCTCTGTCTGTCTCTCTCTCTGTCCCTCTCTCTGTCTCTCTCTCTGACCCTCTCTCTGTCCGTCTCTCTCTCGGTCCATCTCTCTCTGTCCCTCAACCTCTCTCTTCCTCTCTCTCTCTCTGTCCCTCTCTCTGTCCGTCTCTCTCTCTCTGTCCCTCCCTCTCTCTGTCCCTCACTCTCTCTGTTCCTCTCTCTCTCTGTCCCTCTCTCTGTCCGTCTCTCGCTCTGTCCCTCTCTCTGTCCGTCTCTCTCTCTGTCCCTCTCTCTCCCTCTCTGTCCGTCTCTCTCTCCCTGTCCCTCTCTCTCTCTGCCCCGCTCTCTCTCTGTCCCTCACTCTCTCTGTTCCTCTCTCTGTCCGTCTCTCTCTCTGTGTACCCCTCTCTCTCTGTCCCTCACTCTCTCTGTTCCTCTCTTTCTCTGTCCTTTTCTCTCTGTCCCCCTCTCTCTCTGCCCCGCCGCCTGTCCGTCTCTCTCTCCTAGTCCCTCTCTCTCTCTCTCTACCTCACTCTCTCTGTTCCTCTCTCCCTCTGTCCCTCTCTGTGTCCGCCTCCCTCTCTCTGTCCCTCTCTCTCTCTGTCCGTCACTTTCTCTGTTCCTCTCTCTCGCTGCCCCTCTCTCTGTCCGTCTCTCTGTCCCTCTCTCTCTCTCTCTCTCTCTGTCCCTCTGTATCTCGCTCTCTCTCCCCCGTCTCTCTCTCTCTGTCTTTCTCCCTCTCTCTCTCTCTCTGTCTTTCTCTCTCTCTCTGTCCCCCTGTCTCTCTCTCTGTCCCCCTCTCTCTCTTTCCCCCACTCTCTGTCCCCCCCTCTCTCTCTCTCTGTCTCCCTCTCTCTCTCTGTCTTTCACTCTCACTCTCTGTCCCTCACTATCTCTGTCTGTCTTGCTCTCTCTCTGTCTGTCTCCCTCTCTCTCTCTGTCTTTCTCTCTCTCTCTGTCCCTCTCTCTCTCTGTCCCTCTCTCTCTCTCCGTCTCTCTCTCTGTCTCTCTCTGTCCCTCTCTGTCCCCCTCTCTCTCTCTCTGTCCCCCTTTCTCTCTCTGTCTGTCTCCCTCTCTCTCTCTGTCTTTCTCTCTCTCTCTCTGTCACTCACTCTCTCTGTCTGTCGCCCTCGCTCTCTGTCTGTCTCTCTCTCTCTCTCTGTGTCTCTCTCTGTCCCTCTCCCTCCCTGTCCCTCTCTCTGTCCCTCTCTCTCTCTGTCTCTCTGTCTGTCTCTCTCTGTCCCTCTCTCCCTGTCCCTCTCTCACTCTGTCCCTCACTCTGTCTGTCCCTCTCTCTGTCTCACTCTCTCTGACTCTCTGTCTTTCTCTCTCTCTCTGTCCCCCTGTCTCTCTCTCTGTCCCCCTCTCTCTCTTTCCCCCACTCTCTGTCCCCCTCTCTCTCTCTCTCTGTCTCCCTCTCTCTCTCTGTCTTTCACTCTCACTCTCTGTCCCTCACTATCTCTGTCTGTCTTGCTCTCTCTCTGTCTGTCTCCCTCTCTCTCTCTGTCTTTCTCTCTCTCTCTGTCCCTCTCTCTCTCTGTCCCTCTCTCTCTCTCCGTCTCTCTCTCTGTCTCTCTCTGTCCCTCTCTGTCCCCCTCTCTCTCTCTCTGTCCCCCTTTCTCTCTCTGTCTGTCTCCCTCTCTCTCTCTGTCTTTCTCTCTCTCTCTCTGTCACTCACTCTCTCTGTCTGTCGCCCTCGCTCTCTGTCTGTCTCTCTCTCTCTCTCTGTGTCTCTCTCTGTCCCTCTCCCTCTCTGTCCCTCTCTCTGTCCCTCTCTCTCTCTGTCTCTCTGTCTGTCTCTCTCTGTCCCTCTCTCCCTGTCCCTCTCTCACTCTGTCCCTCACTCTGTCTGTCCCTCTCTCTGTCTCACTCTCTCTGACTCTCTGTCAATCCCTCTCTCTCTGTCGCTCGCTCTCTCTCTCCCTGTCTCTGTACCTCTCTCAGTCGCGCTCTCTCTCTGTCACTCTCTCTGTCTCTCTCTCTGTCCCTCTCTCCCTGTCCCTCACTCTCTCTGTCCTTCTCTCTGTCTCTCTCTCTCTGTCTCTCTCTCTGCCCCTCTCCCTCTGTCCCTCTCTCTGTCCGTCTCTCTCTCTCTGTCCCTCTCTCTGTCCCTCTCTCTCTCTGTCCCTCTGTCTCTCTGTACCTCTCTCTCTCTCTTTCTCTCTCCCTGTCTCTCTCTGTCCCCCTCTCTCTGTGTCTATCTCCCTCTCTCTCTCTATCTTTCACTCTCTCTCTCTGTCCCTCTCTCTCTCTGTCTGTCTCCCTCTCTCTCTGTCTCTCTCTCTCTGTCCCTCACTCTCTCTGTCCCTCTCTCTGTCACTCTCTGTCCCTCTCTCTGTCCCTCTCTCTCTCTGTCCCTCACTCTCTCTGTCCTTCTCTCTGTCTCTCACTCTCTGTCTCTCTCTCTGTCCCTCTCCCTCTGTTCCTCTCTATGTCCGTCTCTCTCTCTCTGTCCCTCTCTCTGTCCCGCTCTCTCTCTGATCCTCTCTCTGTCAGTCTCTCCCTCTCTGTCCTCCTCTCCCTCTCTGTCTCTCTCTCTGTCCGTCTCTCGCTATGTCCCTCTCTCTGTCCGTCTCTCTCTCTGTCCCTCTCTCTCTCTCTGTCCGTCTCTCTCTCCATGTCCCTCGAACTCTCTCTGTCCCGCTCTCTCTCTGTCCCTCTCTCTCTCTGTCCCTCACTCTGTCTGTCTCTCTCTCTCTGTCTCTCTCACTCTGTCTCTCTTTCTGTCCCTCACTCTCTGTGTTCCTCTCTCTCTCTCTGTCCCTCTCTCTGTCCGTCTCTCTCTCTCTGTCCCTCTCTCTCTGCCGCTAACTCTTTCTGTTCGCCTCTCTCTCTGTCCCTCTCTGTCCCTCTCTCGGTCCGTCTCTCTCTCTGTCACTCTCTCTGTCTCTCTCTCTCTCTGTCTCTCTCTCTGTCCCTCACTCTCTCTGTTTAACTCTCTCTCTGTCCCTCTCTCTTTCCGTCTCTCTCTCTCTGTCCCCCTCTATCTCTGTCCCTCACTCTCTCTGTTCCTCTCTCTCTCCGTCCCCCTCTCTGTCTCTCACTCTCTCTGTGTCTCTCTCTCTGTCACTCTCTCTCTCTGTCCCTCTCTCTGTCCCTCTCTCTCTCTGTCCCTCTATCTGTCTCTCTCTGTCCCTCTCTCCGTGTCCCTCTCTCTCTCTGTCCCTCACTCTGTCTGTCCCTCTCTCTGTCTCTCTCTCTGTCCCTCTCTCTCTGTCCCTCTCTCTCTGTCCCTCTCTCTCTGTCCCTGTCTCTGTCCCTCTCTCTGTCCCGCTCTCTCTGTGTCTCTCTCTCTGTCTCTCTCTGTCCCTCTCTTCCTGTCCCCCTCTCTCTGTGTCCCTAACTCTCTCTGTCCCTCTCTCTGTCTCACTCTCTCTGTCTCTCTCTCTCTGTCCCTCTCCCTCTGTCCCTCTCTCGCTCTGCCCTTTTCTCTCTGTCCCCCTCTCTCTCTGCCCCGCCGCCTGTCCGTCTCTCTCTCCTAATCCCTCTCTCTCTCTCTCTCCCTCACTCTCTCTGTTCCTCTCTCCCTCTGTCCCTCTCTGTGTCCGCCTCCCTCTCTCTGTCCCTCTCTCTCTCTGTCCCTCACTCTCTCTGTTCCTCTCTCTCTCTGCCCCTCTCTCTGTCCGTCTCTCTGTCCCTCTCTCTCTCTCTCTCTCTGTCCCTCTGTGTCTCGCTCTCTCTCCCCCGTCTCTCTCTCTCTGTCTTTCTCCCTTTCTCTCGCTCTCTGTCTTTCTCTCTCTCTCTGTCCCCCTGTCTCTCTCTCTCTGTCCCCCTCTCTCTCTTTCCCCCTCTCTCTGTCCCCCCTCTCTCTCTCTCTCTGTCTCCCTCTCTCTCTCTGTCTTTCACTCTCACTCTCTGTCCCTCACTCTCTCTGTCTGTCTTGCCCTCTCTCTGTCTGTCTCCCTCTCTCTCTCTGTCTTTCTCTCTCTCTCTGTCCCTCTCTCTCTCTGTCCCTCTCGCTCTCTCCGTCTCTCTCTCTGTCTCTCTCTGTCCCTCTCTGTCCCTCTCTCTCTCTCTCTGTCCCCCTCTCTCTCTCTGTCTGTCTCCCTCTCTCTCTCTGTCTTTCTCTCTCACTCTCTGTCCCTCACTCCCTCTGTCTGTCTTCCTCGCTCTCTGTCTGTCTCTCTCTCTCTCTCTCTCTCTCTCTGTCCCTCTCTCTCTCTGTCCCTCTCTCTGTCCCTCTCTCTCTCTGTCTGTCTCTCTCTAGCCCTCTCTCACTGTCCCTCTCTCACTCTGTCCCTCACTCCGTCTGTCCCTCTATCTGTCTCACTCTCTCTGACTCTCTGTCAATCCCTCTCTCTCTGGCGCTCTCTCTCTCTGTCCCTGTCTCTGTACCTCTCTCTGTCGCGCTCTCTCTCTGTCATTCACTCTGTCTCTCTCTCTGTCCCTCTCTCCCTGTCCCTCACTCTCTCTGTCCTTCTCTCTGTCTCTCTCTCTCTGTCTCTCTCTCTGCCCCTCTCCCTCTGTCCCTCTCTCTGTCCGCCTCTCTCTCTCTGTCCCTCTCTGTCCCTCTCTCTCTCTGTCCCTCTCTCTCTCTGTCTCTCTCTCTCTCTTTCTCTCTCCCTGTCTCTCTCTGTCCCTCTCTGTCCCCCTCTCTCTCTCTCTGCCCCCCTCTCTCACTGTCTATCTCCCTCCCTCTCTCTATCTTTCACTCTCTCTCTCTGTCCCTCTCTCTCTCTGTCTGTCTCCCTCTCTCTCTGTCTCTCTCTCTCTGTCCCTCACTCTCTCTGTCCCTCTCTCTGTCACTCTCTGTCCCTCTCTCTGTCCCTCTCCCTCTCTGTCCCTCACTCTCTCTGTCCTTCTCTCTGTCTCTCACTCTCTGTCTCTCTCTCTGTCCCTCTCCCTCTGTCCCTCTCTATGTCCGTCTCTCTCTCTCTGTCCCTCTCTCTGTCCCTCTCTCTCTCTGTCCCTCTCTCTGTCCCTCTCTCTCTCTGTCTCTCTGTCTGTCTCTCTCTAGCCCTCTCTCCCTGTCCCTCTCTCACTCTGTCCCTCACTCTGTCTGTCCCTCTCTCTGTCTCACTCTCTCTGACTCTCTGTCAATCCCTCTCTCTCTGTCGCTCTCTCTCTCTGTCCCTGTCTCTGTACCTCTCTCTGTCGCGCTCTCTCTCTGTCACTCTCTCTGTCTCTCTCTCTGTCCCTCTCTCCCTGTCCCTCACTCTCTCTGTCCTTCTCTCTGTCTCTCTCTCTCTGTCTCTCTCTCTGCCCCTCTCCCTCTGTCCCTCTCTCTGTCCGCCTCTCTCTCTCTGTCCCTCTCTCTGTCCCTCTCTCTCTCTGTCCCTCTCTCTCTCTGTCTCTCTCTCTCTCTCTTTCTCTCTCCCTGTCTCTCTCTGTCCCTCTCCCTCTGTCCCTCTCTCTGTCCGCCTCTCTCTCTCTGTCCCTCTCTCTGTCCCTCTCTCTCTCTGTCCCTCTCTCTCTCTGTCTCTCTCTCTCTCTCTTTCTATCTCCCTGTCTCTCTCTGTCCCTCTCTGTCCCTCTCTCTCTCTCTCTGTCCCCCTCTCTCTCTGTCTATCTCCCTCTCTCTCTCTATCTTTCACTCTCACTCTCTGTCCCTCACTCTCTCTGTCTGTCTTGCCCTCTCTCTGTCTGTCTCCCTCTCTCTCTCTGTCTTTCTCTCTCTCTCTGTCCCTCTCTCTCTCTGTCCCTCTCTCTCTCTCCGTCTCACTCTCTGTCTCTCTCTGTCCCTCTCTGTCCCTCTCTCTCTCTCTCTGTCCCCCTCTCTCTCTCTGTCTGTCTCCCTCACTCTCTCTGTCTTTCTCTCTCTGTCTCTGACCCTCACTCCCTCTGTCTGTCTCCCTCGCTCTCTGTCTGTCTCTCTCTCGCTCTCTGTCTCTCTCTCTGTCCCTCTCTCTCTCTGTCCCTCTCTCTGTCCCTCTCTCTCTCTGTCTCTCTGTCTGTCTCTCTCTAGCCCTCTCTCCCTGTCCCTCTCTCACTCTGTCCCTCACTCTGTCTGTCCCTCTCTCTGTCTCACTCTCTCTGACTCTCTGTCAATCCCTCTCTCTCTGTCGCTCTCTCTCTCTGTCCCTGTCTCTGTACCTCTCTCTGTCGTGCTCTCTCTCTGTCACTCACTCTGTCTCTCTCTCTGTCCCTCTCTCCCTGTCCCTCACTCTCTCTGTCCTTCTCTCTGTCTCTCTCTCTCTGTCTCTCTCTCTGCCCCTCTCCCTCTGTCCTTCTCTCTGTCCGCCTCTCTCTCTCTGTCCCTCTTTCTGTCCCTCTCTCTCTCTGTCCCTCTCTCTCTCTCTTTCTCTCTCCCTGTCTCTCTCTGTCCCTCTCTGTCACTCTCTCTCTCTCTCTGTCCCCCTCTCTCTCTGTCTATCTCCCTCTCTCTCTCTATCTTTCACTCTCTCTCTCTGTCCCTCTCTCTCTCTGTCTGTCTCCCTCTCTCTCTGTCTCTCTCTCTCTGTCCCTCACTCTCCCTGTCCCTCTCTCTGTCACTCTCTGTCCCTCTCTCTGTCCCTCTCTCTCTCTGTCCCTCACTCTCTCTGTCCTTCTCTCTGTCTCTCACTCTCTGTCTCTCTCTCTGTCCCTCTCCCTCTGTCCCTCTCTATGTCCGTCTCTCTCTCTCTGTCCCTCTCTCTGTCCCTCTCTCTCTCTGTCCCTCTCTCTGTCCCTCTCTCTCTCTGTCTCTCTGTCTGTCTCTCTCTAGCCCTCTCTCCCTGTCCCTCTCTCACTCTGTCCCTCACTCTGTCTGTCCCTCTCTCTGTCTCACTCTCTCTGACTCTCTGTCAATCCCTCTCTCTCTGTCGCTCTCTCTCTCTGTCCCTGTCTCTGTACCTCTCTCTGTCGCGCTCTCTCTCTGTCACTCTCTCTGTCTCTCTCTCTGTCCCTCTCTCCCTGTCCCTCACTCTCTCTGTCCTTCTCTCTGTCTCTCTCTCTCTGTCTCTCTCTCTGCCCCTCTCCCTCTGTCCCTCTCTCTGTCCGCCTCTCTCTCTCTGTCCCTCTCTCTGTCCCTCTCTCTCTCTGTCCCTCTCTCTCTCTGTCTCACTCTCTCTCTTTCTCTCTCCCTGTCTCTCTCTGTCCCTCTCCCTCTGTCCCTCTCTCTGTCCGCCTCTCTCTCTCTGTCCCTCTCTCTGTCCCTCTCTCTCTCTGTCCCTCTCTCTCTCTGTCTCTCTCTCTCTCTTTCTCTCTCCCTGTCTCTCTCTGTCCCTCTCTGTCCCTCTCTCTCTCTCTCTGTCCCCCTCTCTCTCTGTCTATCTCCCTCTCTCTCTCTATCTTTCACTCTCTCTCTCTGTCCCTCACTCTCTCTGTCCCTCTCTCTGTCACTCTCTGTCCCTCTCTCTGTCCCTCTCTCTCTCTGTCCCTCACTCTCTCTGTACTTCTCTCTGTCTCTCACTCTCTGTCTCTCTCTCTGTCCCTCTCCCTCTGTCCCTCTCTATGTCCGTCTCTCTCTCTCTGTCCCTCTCTCTGTCCCTCTCTCTCTCTGATCCTCTCTCTGTCAGTCTCTCCCTCTCTGTCCCCCTCTCTCTCGCTGTCTCTCTCTCTGTCCGTCTCTCGCTCTGTCCCTCTCTCTGTCCGTCTCTCTCTCTGTCCCTCTCTCTCTCTCTGTCCGTCTCTCTGTCCGTCTCTCTCTCTCTGTCCCTCTCTCTCTGCCGCTAACTCTTTCTGTTCGCCTCTCTCTCTGTCCCTCTCTCTGTCCGTCGCTCTCTCTGTCCCTCTCTGTCCCTCTCTCGGTCCGTCTCTCTCTCTCTGTCACTCTCTCTGTCTCTCTCTCTCTGTCTCTCTCTCTGTCCCTCACTCTCTCTGTTTAACTCTCTCTCTGTCCCTCTCTCTTTCCGTCTCTCTCTCTCTGTCCCCCTCTATCTCTGTCCCTCACTCTCTCTGTTCCTCTCTCTCTCCGTCCCCCTCTCTGTCTCTCACTCTCTCTGTGTCTCTCCCTCTGTCCCTCTCTCTCTCTGTCCCTCTCTCTGTCCCTCTCTCTCTCTGTCCCTCTATCTGTCTCTCTCTGTCCCTCTCTCCGTGTCCCTCTCTCTCTCTGTCCCTCACTCTGTCTGTCCCTCTCTCTGTCTCTCTCTCTGTCCCTCTCTCTCTGTCCCTCTCTCTCTGCCCCTCTCTCTCTGTCCCTGTCTCTGTCCCTCTCTCTGTCCCGCTCTCTCTGTGTCTCTCTCTCTGTCTCTCTCTGTCCCTCTCTTCCTGTCCCCCTCTCTCTTAGTCCCTAACTCTCTCTGTCCCTCTCTCTGTCTCACTCTCTCTGTCTCTCTCTCTCTGTCCCTCTCCTTCTGTCCCTCTCTCGCTCTGCCCTTTTCTCTCTGTCCCCCTCTCTCTCTGCCCCGCCGCCTGTCCGTCTCTCTCTCCTAATCCCTCTCTCTCTCTCTCTCCCTCACTCTCTCTGTTCCTCTCTCCCTCTGTCCCTCTCTGTGTCCGCCTCCCTCCCTCTGTCCCTCTCTCGCTCTGTCCCTCACTCTCTCTGTTCCTCTCTCTCTCTGCCCCTCTCTCTGTCCGTCTCTCTGTCCCTCTCTCTCTCTCTCTCTCTGTCCCTCTGTGTCTCGCTCTCTCACCCCCGTCTCTCTCTCTCTGTCTTTCTCCCTTTCTCTCTCTCTCTGTCTTTCTCTCTCTCTCTGTCCCCCTGTCTCTCTCTCTGTCCCCCTCTCTCTCTTTCCCCCTCTCTTTGTCCCCCCTCTCTCTCTCTCTCTGTCTCCCTCTCTCTCTCTGTCTTTCACTCTCACTCTCTGTCCCTCTCTCTCTCTGTCTGTCTTGCCCTCTGTCTGTCTGTCTCCCTCTCTCTCTCTGTCTTTCTCTCTCTCTCTGTCCCTCTCTGTCCCTCTCTCTCTCTCTCTGTCCCCCTCTCTCTCTCTGTCTGTCTCCTTCTCTCTCTCTGTCTTTCACTCTCTCTCTCTGTCAATCACTCCCTCTGTCTGTCTCCCTCGCTCTCTGTCTGTCTCTCTCTCTCTCTCTGTCTCTCTCTCTGTCCCTCTCTCTATCTGTCCCTCTCTCTGTCCCTCTCTCTCTCTGTCTCTCTGTCTGTCTCTCTCTAGCCCTCTC